>NC_083112.1:751250-1492500 GCF_949774975.1 Lagenorhynchus albirostris | reverse complement strand
TACTGTAGAGAAATAAGCAGCCTCATGCATTGCTTGTAGGAGTATCAAAATGGTACAACCCCTATAATTGAGTTTGGGGAAAGCAGACAGATTTACTTTCAGTCCAGTAATCGCACTGTTCGAAATCTGCACTGAAGATAAACTTCCACAAGTAAACAACACATGCATAGGGTTATTCATTGCTGCACTGTTTGTAACAGCAGAAGATTGGAGACAACCCAGATGGCTATCAATAGAGGCCTGGTTGTATAACTGGAACACCCACACAGTGGAATACCATGCAGTGCTTTAAAAAGGAAACAATAGTTGTCTCTGTGTACTAATGTGTAGTGATTTCTAGGGTGTAAGTGAAAAAAGCAAGGTGTAGACCAAAATATATAAAGGAAGAAATTAGAAATACATACTTGCTTATTTTGCTAAAAGAAATAGTGGAAGGATAAAGCAAACACTAATAAAAATGATTATCTGGTGTGAGGGGGTGAGGAATGAAAGCCAGGCCTTTCTGAGTACCTTTTTTACATAGTTTTAACGTTGAAACATTTATATTTGTTACATATCCAAAATAAAAATAAAACAAAGAGGGGTAAAAGCAAACTGTAAAATTTGAAATCATGAAACGAACTTAATTTTATGAAGTTGGTACTATAACTACACAGAGGAAAGAATTATTTCAAGTGAGTTTTGAAAGTAACACAGGACTCCTTAGTTGGATGTAGTTTAAAGCCAAAACAGAATAAAACAAAAAAACTGCAAAGAAATCTTAAACTAATATGTAGTTTTTAAACTGTTTTATGTATATTTTAGTTTAAACTGAATAAATAAGTAAATTACTTAGGAACTAAGATTTTCATTGTGAAAGTGAAGAGATACAAATATAATGCCAAGAAATTAAGGAAAAAACTCTATTTGTTCTATTTGAATTGTTCAATTTGAATTGGAAATATCAGTGTGAATATAAATATAAATGTATAATGCTCCTTCTGTAACCCAAAGGGCCTAAAAGCAATGAAACTCCAGTAGCTGTGAGTACCCTGAGAATTCAGAGCTTGGTTTCTAAATATCATTAAAAGGAGCCAGTGACCCTTGAAGAGAAGTGGCTAATGTCAGGTCCAGGGGAGGAAAATATAAAATGAGCCTGGGACATCTTGTGCTGTGCAAGGAAGTGCTCAGAGACTAATGGGATGATCGAGATGCTACAGGAGTCAGCTGGAAGAGGCATTAGCCAAGTGAGACAATTTGAACATAAAAATGAGTGTACTTGATGACACATCGAGTAAATAAAATCCGTAAGTTTCTGTATTGATACTCAAGAAGAGAAAAACTAAATTTATTCGCTAACAATGGAGGTGAATTTTTTTAATTAATTAATCTATTTATTTATTTGGCTGCGTTGGGTCTTTGTTGCTGCGCGTGGGCTTTCTCTAGTTGCGGCAAGCTGGGGCTACTCTTCATTGCAGAACACGGGCTTCTCATTGCGGTGACTTCTCTTGTTGCGGAGCATGGGCTGTAGGCGCAGGCTTCAGTAGTTGTGGCACACGGGCTCAGTGGTTGTGGCTCGCAAGCTCTGGAGCACAGGCTCAGCAGTTGTGGTGCACGGGCTTAGTTGCTCCGTGACATGTGGGATCTTTCCAGACCAGGGCCCGAACCCGTGTCCCCAGCATTGGCAGGTGGACCCATAACCACTGCACCACCAGGGATGTGCTGGAGATAAATATTATACCAAAATATTAATCTGAAAACGGGTAATTAAAGGGAAATAATTATATTTTTGTACTGCCTTTTTAGAATGACTCTAGTTCATCTCCAGTGAGGGAAAGCTCTTTACAGAAGAATGCCAGCTTAAAACTATGGAAATAAATAATAGAGGGCTTGGGCTTCCCTGGTGGCGCAGTGGTTGAGAGTCCGCCTGCGGATGCAGGGGACACGGGTTCATGCCCCGGTCCGGGAAGATCCCACATGCCACAGAGCGGCTGGGCCCGTGAGCCATGGCCGCTGAGCCTGCGCGTCCGGAGCCTGTGCTCCGCAACGGGAGAGGCCACAACAGTGAGAGGCCCGCGTACCGCAAAAATAAAATAAAATAAAATAAAAAAATAATAGAGGGCTTTTAATGGTGATTTTCTAATTCTACGAAATAATAGATTCAGGCAAGGCATATCAGTGGATGCTAAAACCGTTAGGGGAAGAAGATATTCACATACCCTTAACGTTTTACTCCACAAAAGATTTCGTAAAAAAAAAAAAAAAAAAGATTTCGTGATTGTCCAAGTCAAAAATGGACCTTTACAAAGGAGACATTTGGTGGTCACTACCTTACCAAATGCCCAAACGTAGCATCACTGATAGTGACAAACTTAAATAATGTGTCTCCTGAGTATCTCCTTAAATACTGTACAGTACCCAGATGAGTATTCTTGTCCATCCTCTTCCCCCTGCTCCCTCAAATTATACTCAAGCCATTAGACTTTGAATGGAATGGTAGTAGGAGGAGGAGGTTGGGGTAGATGAAGAAGTCAAGGACACCAAAAAGAAACAAGTTCAGAATGTAGCACATTTCACAAGACATCTGGCCTCCTCTCTTCAAAAAGTCACTGTCAGGCTTCCCTGGTGGCGCAGTGGTTGAGAATCTGCCTGCTAATGCAGGGGACACAGGTTCGAGCCCTGGTCTGGGAAGATCCCAGATGCCGCAGAGCAACTAGGCCCGTGAGCCACAACTACTGAGCCTGCGCGTCTGGAGCCTGTGCTCCGCAACGAGAGGCCGCAACAGTGAGAGGCCCACGCACCGCAATGAAGAGTGGCCCCCGCTTGCCACAACTAGAGAAAGCCCTTGCACAGAAATGAAGACCCAACACAGCCAAAAATAAAAATAAATAAATTAAAAGAAGGCTCAACGTTAAAAAAAAAAAAAAAAGTCAGTGTCTTTTGGGATTCTGGGAAGATGATGGTAACAGTTTATTATTTTTGAGTCTCCCCCAAATCACTGCATATAAACAGAACAACTTGAATTGTATCTACAACAAAACCGGTTTGCTAGAGAATGAGGATGTGCTTTAGACAACCCAAATGACTACAGAGACAGCAACTTAAACTATGATATGAACATTAAATATGTACGTATGTTCTTATAGACCTAAGTGAGGAGGGTTATAAGGAAGAGAAAAATATAATTTGTAATGGTTATTTGCTCTAACAAAGTATATATGGTACAGCTATTAGAGAATGTAGAGCATATATGCAACAAGTTATTTAAACCTTTCAGTAATCATATTACTGGCAGTATTAATGGTCTCATTGATTGAAATAATATCAGGCATCTTATCTGGCCACAATACTATGAGACTAGAAATCAACTACAAGAAAAAAACTGCAAAAACACAAGCAAGTGGAGGCTAGAAAATATGCTACTGAACAACCAATGGATCACTGAAAAAATCAAAAAAAATATGGAGACAAATGAAAACAACACAGTGATCCAAAATCTATGGGATGCAGCAACAGCAGTTGTAAGTGGGAAGTTTATAGTGATAAAAGCCTACCTCAGGAAATAAGAAAAATCTCAAATAAGCAACTTAACCTTACGAGAAAGGATGAGAAAAACAAGAACAAAACCCAAAGTTAGTAGAAGGAAAGAAGTAAAAAATCAGAGCAGAAATAAATGAATTAGTGACTTAAGAAAATAGAACAGATGAATGAAACAAAGAGCGGGTTCTTTGAAAATATTTTTAAAAATTGATAAACCTTTAGCCAGACTCATAAGAATAAAAGAGAGGGCCTGAATCAATAAAATCAGAAATTAAAAAGAAGTTAAAACTGACACCACAGAAATACAAGAGATCATGGCAGATTATTACAAACAGCAATATGCCAATAAAGTGGATAACCTAGAAGAAGTAGACAGATTACTAGAAGTGTACAATCTCCCAAGGCTGAACCAAGAAGAAATGGAAAATATGAACAGGCCAATTACCAGTAACGAAATTGAATCAGTAATAAAAGAAATCCCCAACAAACAAACGTCCATGACCAGACGGCCTCACAGGTGAATTCTACCAAATTTGAGAAGACTTAATACCTATCCTTCTCAAACTATTCTAAAAAACTGCAGAGGATGGTGTGCTTCTGAACTCATTCTGTGAGGCCGGTATCACCCTGATACCAAAACCAGACAAAGATATCACAAAAAAGGAAAATCACAGGCCAGTATCGCTGACGGACATAGATGCAAAAATCCTCAACAAAATGTTAGCAAGTCAAATTCAACAGTACATTAAAAGGATCATTTACCATGATCAAGTGGGATTTATTCCAGGGGTGCAAGGATAGATCAGTATCCACAAATCAATCAGTGTGATACATGATATTAACAAATTGAAGAATAAAAACCATATGATCATCTCAACAGATGCAGAAAAAACTTTTGACAAAATTCAGCATCCATTTATGATAAAAACTCTCCAGAAACTGGGTATAGAGGGAACATACCTCAACATAATAAAGGCCATAGATGATAATCCCACAGCTAATATACACAACAATGAAAAGCTGAAATCATTCCTCTAAGGTCAGGAACAAGATAAGAATGCCACTCTCACCATTTTTATTAAACATAGTATAGGAAGTTCTAGCCACAGCAGTCAGAGGAGAAAAAGAAATAAAAGGCACCCAAATAGGAAAGTAAGAGTAAAACTGTCACTGTTTTCAGACTACATGGTACTATACATAGAAAATCCTAAAGACCCCAGCAAAAAAACTACTAAAGCTCATCAATTTTGGTAAAGTTGCAGGATACAAAACAAATATCAGAAATCTGTTGCTTTTCTGTATAGTAACAACAAACTAACAGAAAGAGAAATGAAGGAAACTTGCATTTACCATCGCATCAAAAAAAAAAAAAAAACAACACCTAGGAATAAACCTACCTAAGAAGATAAAAGATCTGTACTTAGAAAACTGTGAGATACTGATGAAAGCAATTGAAGATGACAAACAGATGGAAAGATGTATTATTTTCATGGATTGAAAGAAATAATATTGTTAAAATGACCATACTACCCAGGCAATCTACGGATTCAAAGCAATCCCTATCAAAATACCAAGGGCATTTTTCATAGGACTAGAACAAATAAGTTTAAAATTTGTGTGGAGACACAAAAGACCCCAAATAGCCAAAACAATCTTGAGAAAGAACAGAGCTGGAGGAATTACGCTCCTTGACTTCAGACTATACTACAAAGCTACAGTAATCAAGACAGTATGGTACTGGCACAAAAACAGACACATAGATCAACAGAACAGGATAGAGAGCCCAGAGATAAACCCACTCACTGATTGTTAATTAACCTATGACAGAGGGGGAAAGAATATATAATGGGGAAAAGACAGTCTCTTCAAAAGTGGTGCTGAAAAAACTGGACAGCTACATGTGAAAGAACGAAATTAAAACATTTTCTCGCACCATGTACAAAGATAAACTCAAAATGGATGAAAGACCTAAATGTAAGACCTCAAACCATAAAACTCCTGGAAGAAAACAGGCAGAACACTCTTTGACATAAATTGTGTCAGTATTGTTTTGGATCTATCTCCTAAGGCAAAGAAAATAAAAGCAAACATAAACAAACGGGACGTAATTAGGGGACTTTCCTGGCAGTCCAGTGGTTAAGACTCTGCGCTTCCACTGCAGTGGGCGCAGGTTAGATCCCTGGTCAGGGAACTAAGATCCTGCATGCTGCGAGGTATGGCCAAAAAAAGGAAGGAGGGGGACTAATTAAACTTACAAGCTTTTGGACAGCAATGGAAACCATCGATAAAATGAAGAGACAAGCTACTGCATGGCAGGAAATATTTACAAATGATATGACCAATAAGGGGTTAATATCCAAAATATATAAATAGCTCATACAACCCAACATCAAAAAAAAACCTGATTAAAAAATGGGCAGAAGACCTGAATAGACAATTTTCCAGAGAAGACATACAGATGGCCAACAGGCACATGAAAAGATTCTCAACATTGCTAATCATTAGAGAAATGCAAATCAAAACCACAGTGAGATATCACCTCACACTTGTCAGAATGTCTATTATCAGAAAGGCCACAAATGACAAATGTCGGCAAGGATGTGGAGAAAAGGGAGCCCCTGTACACTGTTGGTGGGAATGGAAATTGGTGCAGACACTGTGGAAAACAGTATGGAGGGTCCTCAAAAATTAAAAATAGAATTACCATATGATCCAGCAGTTCTACTCCTGGGTATGTATTCTAAGAAAATGAAAACACTAATTTGGAAAGATACATGCACCCCAGTGTTCATAGCAGTATTACTTAAAATAGCCAAGATATGGAAGCAACTTAAGTGTCCATCAACAGATGAATGGATAAAGAAAATGTGGTATATATATTACCATGGAATACCACTTCATCATGAAAAATAATGAAATTTTGCCATTTGCAACGACATGGACGGAACTAGAAGATATTACACTTAGTGAAATAAGTCAGAGGAAGATACTATATGTTATCCCTTATATGGGGAATCTAAAAAAAAAAAAAAAAACTAGTCAGTATAACAAAAAAGAAACAGACTCACAGATATAGGAGAACAAACTAGAGGTTACCAGTGGGGAGAGGGAAGGGAGGAGGGGTAACAACTGATGGAGGATTAAGAGGTACAAATGACTACGTATAAAATAAATAAGCTACAAGGATATATTGTACAGCACAGGGAATATAGCCAGTGTTTTATAGTAACTATAAATGGAGTATAATCTTTAAAAATTGTGAATCACTGTGTTGTACACCTGAAACATATAATATTGTAAATCAACTATACCTCAATTTTTAAAATGCTGATTTATGATTGCATCAAGAAATTAAAGAAAAGGGATAAATCTAACAAAATATGTGCAGGGTTTGTGTATTGATCAGGTAAAATCTAAAGTGAAGAGATACGCTGGGATCATGGAATGGAGACGATACTATAAGGATATCAGTTCTTTCTAAAGTGATCTATAGAGCCAATACAATACCAGCCAAAAATCCCAGCAGGCTTTTCTTTTGTTTTTTTTTTTTTTTTGGTTTTTTTTTTTGCAGTATGCGGGCCCTCTCACTGTTGTGGCCTCTCCCGTTGCGGAGCACAGGCTCCAGACGCGCAGGCTCAGCGGCCATGGCTCACCGGCCCAGCCGCTCCGCGGCATGTGGGATCTTCCCGGACCGGGGCACGAACCCGCGTCCCCTGCATCGGCAGGCGGACTCTCAACCACTGCGCCACCAGGGAAGCCTGGCTTTTTTTTTTAATCAACGATGAGCTTAAAATTTATATGGAAATGCAAAGGACCTAAAATAGCCCAAACTCTTTAGGAAAAGAAGCTGGAGGAGTCATACTGTCTGATTTCAGGATTTTCTAAAGCTGCTTGGAATCAAGTCAGGGTGGTGTTAGAGTAGGAGTGGACGATATAGATCAGTGGGGCAGAATAGCGACTTCAGAAATAAACCCTTACAAATATAGCGGATTAATTTTCATGAGACAATCCAAGGTAACTCAGTAGAGAAAGTATAGTTTTGTTGGCTAACGATATTGGAACTATTGTCCATCTCTAGGCAAAAAAATTAACCTCAGTCCTCACTTCATACCATATTTTTTTAAGATCAGCATTTAAAATCTATTGCAGACCTAAATGTAAAACCTATAAACCTTATAGAAGTGAA
Source organism: Lagenorhynchus albirostris (assembly GCF_949774975.1). Lineage (NCBI taxonomy): Eukaryota > Metazoa > Chordata > Mammalia > Artiodactyla > Delphinidae > Lagenorhynchus > Lagenorhynchus albirostris. The sequence goes on along the minus strand of NC_083112.1, from coordinate 1,484,795 downwards.
CATAAGAGAAAGTCTGTGTGACCTTCGGTTGGCAAAGATGTAGAGGAGACCCATCTTTAGAACTGGAAATTTTAGAACTGAAAAATACGATAACCAAATTAAAAAACTCATAAAAGTCTACTCAGTAGCAGAATGGAGAGGGCAGAGGAAAGAATCGGTGAACTTAAAGATGGAATAAAAATTACCCAGTGTGAACAACAGAAGAAATTAAACTGAGAAATAAAAATGAATAGATCATCAGGGACTTGTGAAACTATTAAAAAAAAAATCTAAACTGTGTGTCATCAGAGTCATCAGAGTTCCAGAAGGAGAGAAGAACGAGAGTGTGGCTGAAAAGGTACTTGAAGGAATAGTAGCTTAAATTTTTGCAAGTGTGACAAAGACGTAAACCTACAGGTTCTAGAAGCTGAGTGAATGCTAAACAAGATAAAGAAATCCATGCCAAGACACATCATAACCAAACTTGTGAAACCTAAAGACAGATAAAATCTTGAAAACAGTGACAGACGTTTACCTTACCTATGGGGGGAAATTAGAACAACAGCAGGTTTTTCATCAGAAGCTGTGGAGGCCAGAAGGAAGTGCTATGGCATTTTTCAAGCGTGAAATGAAAAGAACTGTCCGCCCAGAACCCTGTATCCAGCAAATAGTCCTCCCTCGAGGTTGAGCGCTGGCAGTTACAGATTGTCAGCACATCCTTACATTATAAGTATGCAAAGCAAAAACAGGGTGAAGGCAGTAATACGGCTTTCTCCTCACATGGCTTCTCACTTGTCAAGGAAGAAAAAGGTTTTTCCACCATAACTTTTCCTTTTCCAAAGATGTATCCATTAGCCAAAACTGTATCACATGGCCACAGTAGATGCAAAGGATGGTGGTAAAGTGAGAGTATCTGGGATTTTCAATCTCAATTAGTGGGGAGTAGGTGAGAAAAGGGGGCAGTTAAGTGGAGAAGAGCATGTGGCCAGCTCTCAGGTTCACAGAGAAACTTAGATTAATTTAGATTGATATTATCTGCAAATGAGGTTATACATGGTCACTGACATGACTGAAAAAAGGACATTCATTATACCTTTACAAGGCACATGTAACCATTAGTATGTGTAATGTTTTTTATAGTTCTGACTTTATCATCAAAAGAATTTTTAAAACTATATTGGGATCCTCAGAAAACGGAATATCCCTCTGTGAGGCCAGAGGCTCTGCAGACGGCCCAGTGTTGGTTGTCCCTAACTGTCCTTTGTGTAGTTGGAGGGGCAGCTAACAGATCCTGAGGGCTGGCTCCACTCCACCCTGTGCCAGGCGTTGGTGACTCAGTCGTGTCCCTTCCTCCAAGAAAAATCTGGAAGGAACTACAGATTAGAAACTAGTAATTACATACCAGTGTCAGGAGTGTTATGATAAGGGAATTATATAGATTTATTTACCCCACTCCTGTGGTCAGGCAGGCCCTCTTGACGAAGTAGTTCTGGTCATTCTTGGTTTGTCTAGCTTTGTTTTTGGTATGGAACAATTTTGTTGCTTCCTGTAGTTGCGTGCCGTCTTAGTGGGAAGTTGGAAGAGGCAGCCACCAGAAACTGTTAGCCAGATGCAATTTAAATCAGAACTCTGCTCTGACAAGTGAGATCACACAGTATGTTATCAACTTTTGATCTGTACTAATACGATTACTAAAAATGGTATCTTCTTGTAGTTTTACTTTGGATTTCTGTTATGAATGAGGTTGACCATCTTTTTTATGTTTGAGATGTTTGTATTTCCTTTTCTGTGAACAAGTGGGTTGTTTAAAAACAACTCTTATTGATTTGTAGGTACTCTTTAAACAGAGAAATTAGTTTTTAGTCCATAGTAAGAATTGTGAATATTTTTCCCTAGTTTCTTGTTGTCTTGTAGTGATTTTTTTCGAGCGTTTATTTTTACTTTTATGCAGTCAAATATATCAGTATTTTCCTGTGGCTTCAGTGTTCTGTGTCATACTCTGAAATACCTACTTAGCTCCAAAAGTGTATATATTTTAAATTTCCCTTGTTTCATGTAGTACACGCATGATTTTGTTTTTATTTTTTGCATTTAAATCTTTGATACTTTTGGGATTTATCCTAACCTGTGTTGTGAATCTCAATGGTATCTTTTTTCCACATGGCCACCCGTTTATTCTGATGCTATTTATTGGCTCTATCCACACTGATTTGAAATCCCATGTTTATCATATAGTGAATTCTTATATGCATTTGGTTCCATTTGGGAGCGTTCTGTTCTGTTCCAGTGATCTATTTATTCATGAGCCGGTACAAGTGTTTTAATAATTGCGGCGTTTGTAGTATTTTTAGACTACTGTGCTCTAGGATTTGACTTGACTAGTGCTACTTCATTATTCATCTCTTTCAAAATTTTCCTACTTCATCGTGTAAGTTTATTTTTCCACAAATGAACTTTGGAATCTGACTGCTTAAAAAATAAAAGTATTTTTATTGAGATGACACTAAATTTATAAGAATAACCTCAGGAGAATTGTCATTTTAATGATGACTCTTCTATGTAAGAATATAAGCCTTTCCACCTGTTCAGATTTTTATTAGTGTCCCTCAGAAGCATCAAAACGTTTCTTTTTGTATAGATCTTGCTCAGTTCTTACATTTATTCCTAGGAACATTATTTTCTTAGGTGGCTTTGTAAATAGAACTTTCTTTTATTATAACTTCTACATAGTGATTACGTGTATATTGGGAAACTACTGATTTCTGTATATCAGTTTTTGTACACTATCACCGCTTATAATAGTTTTTCAGTTGGTTTTCTTTGACTATAAAAGAATGTAGTCATATAATCTACAAGTAGTGATACATATGTCTTCTTTTCAATTTCTATACAATTAACTTATTTCTCTTTTATAATTGTGTGGCTACTGTAGTGCTTCCCAATCATTTCATATCATGGCAGGTAATGAAAATTATATTTTTAGTAGTGTACACTAGCATAAAGGGGAAATGCTTTGTGAGGCCAGAGGGGACCAGCCCAGGGTTTAACTACCCCAGACCATACCTGAATGACCTAAGATGGGCTGGAAAAAACCCTATGCCTCTCTGAAACAATATTTAAAAAAAAAAAAAAAAAAAAGAAAGTAATGATCATGAACCTTCTTGTTATGTTCCTGACTTTAGTGGGAATACTTCTATTGTGTCTTCTCATTAAATTATGTTGGTTTGGGGATTGAGATAGATATATTTTAGTTTGTTAAGGAAGTATCCAGATACTCCTGGATACTTTAGTCAAAAATGAGATTTTAGTCAAAAATGGACATTGAATTAATAAACATTTCTTAAGCATTGTTGCTGTATGCCAGGCTTTGGAACTAAAATACTGAATAAAATGAAACACACTCCAGGAAAGAATACAAGTCCAAGTAGACTTGAGTTCAGATTTTTTTTTTTTAATTAATTTTACTTATTTATTTATTTATTTATTTTTGGCTGTGTTGACTCTTCATTGCCGCGCACGGGCTTTCTCTAGTTGCAGCGAGCAGGGGCTACTCTTCGTTGCGGTGTGCGGGCTTCTCATTGCGGTGGCTTCCCTTGTTGCGGAGCACGGGCTTCAGTAGTTGTGGCGCGAGGGCTCAATAGTTGTGGCTCATGGGCTTAGTTGCTCCGCGGTATGTGCGATCTTCCTGGACCAGGGCTTGAACCCGTGTCCCCTGCATTGGCAGGTGGATTCTTAACCACTGCACCACCAGGGAAGCCCTTGAGTTCAGATCTTACCTACACAGCATGTACTAGCTCTGTGACCTCAGGGACGTCCTTTAATTATTTTGAGTCTTAGTTTATTTATCTGTGAGAAGGAACTAATGATAACTGTTAGGTTTGTTATTGTTCTAAGACATGATTCCACACTAATGCAGTCCAGCAGGGTGAGACAGACATGTAGTTTATTTATCTGTGAGAAGGAACTAATGATAACTGTTAGGTTTGTTATTGTTCTAAGACATGATTCCACACTAATGCAGTCCAGCAGGGTGAGACAGACATGTCAGCAAGTAATTGTGAAAAGTGAGGTGGTATGGTAGAGATGGAGGGGTGAGCAACGTTGAAATAAAGGAGTGACCTGCTCTGCCTAGAGTGGGACTCAGGAAGGCTTTGCCAAGGAGGGAGTGTATACACCGGGTCTTGAAGGATGAATGGGGAAGCAATTGTGTGTGAAACATCTTGGTGTATTTAGGAAACTGCAGGGTTTTTTCAGGATAATTAGACCGTGGGTATGGGCAAATGACAAGAGACTGGAGAGGGGGACAGATTGTAGATCACAGAGGGCCTATAGTGTTTGCTACTCTGAAGATTGTGGACTTTTTTCTGTAAGTGACTGGTAGGTGTTGAAGAGTATTCCATCTTCAGATTTGCTGGTGATGAGGATGTGTTAAACTGCGAGTAGAGTTGCTTTAAGCTATCGCATTTGAGAAGGTCCTAAAACAAGGCAATGGGAGAAATGGGAGGGGGAGGCGGATGTGAAGAGACTTAGGTAGTAGAATCAACAGGACCCAGAGGCCATTGGACTATCCAGAGAGGAGGAATAAGGAGCAGTTCCCAGGGTTTCAAACTAGGAAGAAAAGTGCTCTAAAAATCACAGGATAAGTTCCTCTTTTTTTTTTTTCTGTAGAAAAATAACAATGTGTTTTGTGTGTAGCTTTTACAAAAAGTTTGGTAAGTTACATCACAGACTACTTAATTAAGTGCCCTATGAGTGCCATAGAGGAGAGTTCTGCTCATTCTGTAGGTAGCATTAAGAAAAGAGCTAAAGAAAACATCATAGCTATAACCATATAGATACACGTAAAATTAACAAAGGTCTGAAGAAAAATTTTAGTGTGATTGCAATGTTTATGGTAAAGAAGAATTTGAATTTTAGTGTTTCCATGGTTTTTGTGCAGTTCTGAATTTGCCTTATTGTTTACATTTTACAACTAAATTTTATGTTTATGAAAATGATACTAAGGTGAATAGTCAACCTGAAATAAAGGTTATATACGAGTGTTTAAAATATATTCACTGTGTTTTCTTCTATTCTAGTTACACTTTCTGGAAATGGAGAAAACGGTAAGGCGCTTTTAACTTTTACTCTCAAGTTAAGTAGACTACTTATGGTATCTTAATTACCACCCATATACTTGTTATTTAGTGATGACTGTGTGTGTTTTGGTTTCCAGGAAGAAGATATATATTCTTAAAGCTTAAGTGATTAAAAGGAGATGTGTTATTAGGTTTATTTTTATACATTCAGTATATTCTCATTTGTGTTATTTATGTAAATTGAAGTTGCTGTTATTTTGTAAGGCATCTAGTACCCAAACTTCTTTGATGTATTTGTATACATATTTTTGCCTTGTATATTCTTCAGAACTCTTTATAGTAGTGGTTCAAAGATTTTTAGTATCAGTTCTAGCTAAGTTTGAGGAGGAGGTGTTTCACGATGCCTAAATTTTATTGGTGGTTCTCTTGTTTATGCATTTGTTTAAAATAGTACTTTACTACTCATAGTCATTTGATTAAGTAACCAGACTCTGAATTTGTGAAGTGTATTACTAGTTCATTTTGAAATGGAATTAAAGTTTTAATGACTAATCAAAGAGACAGTGTCTGGAGAGAAAAATCATTACTCAAAATTTTATTGAGATAAAAGAAAATTTTAAGTCCTTTGAGATCAAATTTCAAAAATAAAATTTGATTTGAGATATGAAAATCCAGAGGATTTCTAAAACAGTTGAATAATTAGAAACTTTTTTTTGTGGTGGTTGTTTTTTTGGCCGAGCTGCGTGGTTTGCAGGATCTTAGTTCCCTGACCAGGGATCCAACCCGTGTCCCCTGCAGAGGAAGCGCTGAGTCCTATCCACTGGACCGCAAGGGAAGTCCCTAGAAATTATTAATAAATATTCTTATTGTTGAAAATAGAAGGCATTAAGCATGTAAATCTCAAGTTGACTTTGGATCTAACTTCTCAGTAACAATAAATATAGACTCAATTTTGGTAGGCTTGTTTTTCTTGCTTAAAATCAAAACTGTTTCCTGTGTGTTGAAAGCACAGACATAGAAAGCAGAGAATTTCTGAAGTTCTTATAAAAGAACTTTTAACTTGGATCATTATTTCTTGGGGCTATTTTCCCCATGTCTTTCAGAGAGTCTTTGAGTAAAGTTTTTTGTTTGCTTATTTGTTTCTTAATTCAGTTACAGGTGATTTTTGAGTCAGACTTTTTGATTTATAGGTTCAGTTTTTCTTTGAACTTTGATTTAATTTGATGAGTTAAGCTTTTACTTTAAGTATTACTTCTAACCAATAGTTTATAGCATGTATATGGGATTATTAGTAATCACACTAATTTGAACTTATTTAAAAACAATATCTCCTGTTATTATTTATATTATAATTTGATAACTACCGTCTATTAAGTGCTTACTATATTCCAGGCAATATACTAAGAGATTTATTTTATCTTTTCTTTCTTTAACTGAAGGTTAAGATATTTTAAGGCAAAAACCATGTGCTTTTGTTCTTACGGAGAGCAAAAATATTCTAAAAAAATATTAAATGTTTAAAAAATGTTAAAGTATATTGTTCTGTATTCTAGCCTTAGTTGTAAGTAACTCAGTGATTAAGAAGTTTAAAGTTAAAGTAACCAAGCTATGCAATAATACGTAGATGAGGATTGACAAACTTGATTGAATATGGGGGCAAGGCAGTAATATAAAGAAGTGAAATGAGCTATAGGTGAAGATAAAATTGCAGGCTTGAAAAATGGCTTCAGTGTTGGTGTAACAGGAGACTGAGCTCCAGCCTGTTTTTCCAAAGGAGAAACAAATGAAGGGATGCTTTTGAATCCATTGGTTAGACCATGGGGTTTAGCATAGAGGGAGCTGGAATGATAGAGAATGCAGATTTTGCGAAACCACAATATTCAACGAAGATGACATCAGTTTTTGTGAAAGTGAAAAGAAAGCATATTTGAGAATAGAAGGAAGTTGTGGTTAGGGCTTCGTCTTGGCACCAGATGTTATCTCTGAAGTAGGATGTGACCACTAAGATAATAATTTAAAAAGCGGAGGAAAATTAGTTTAGATATGACACAGTGACAAAGACCTCGGGTTTTTATCAAGCATATATCGGTTTGAATTCTGGCGTTATCATTTAGTAAGTAAGTAACACTGGGCAAAATATTAAATTTTCTGAGCCTTCGATTTCACATTTGTAAACTGAAAGAATACCCACGAGACCATTGTGAGGGCTAGAAATAAGGTAACGTTATATGTCTTCTAGTAGACTTTCAGTAGGTAGAAGGGCTGACTTGAGTAGCTGTAGTTAAAATAAATATGGTTACTAGGAAGTTCCAGAGTTTTAGAATGCATTCATTAGTCGTGTAGATGGAGCTGTTTCCCAGGAATTTCATAGCCAACGGGGATAAGAAACGGTGAGCCACATATCTTACGCTGGCCACTGAGATGGATTGGAAGCAAGAGACTGGAAGGCAAGGGCGCCCATTGGCTTGTGCCGTGACCCATATGAGATGAGCAACAATTTAAGAACTATTGCACTAGCAGTGAAAAGAATGAGAAGTTTACTTTGAAAGAGATTTTAGGAGCTAGAAGTTGAAGTACGCGCTCCGTGCTGATTAGCCAGCCATGCGTTGTGAGGGCCATCGAGCCCTGGCTTCCTGCATCGGTCATCTGTGTGTCTCAGGGTTCTGTTCCGTTAGACCAGACATGGACCAGTATAATTGCAGAGGAAAATGCTGGGGTCCAGCAAGTTGTCAATTTTGTATCATTATTTTATGTGAAAACATTTTTTAAAAACCAAAAACATAAGGAAAAGTAACCTCAGACCAAAGGAAGGACAGCACTTCAAATTGAATACATGTTAGCTTTATAAAAACTTCACTACATTTTTCTTAATGTTTCTCATTTAACTGCAGACCAGTGAAAACTTTTATCAGTCTATATACTTGGGTAACACTGAAATAGGGAAGGCACAAAAAGAACCAGTTTTTGAGAATAAGGAACTGCTATACTTGGACGGCAATGATAATAATAGCCAATATTTATTGAGGATTTATTATGTGTCAGACACTGTTCTAAGTGTTTTGCATTTATTAACTTATCAATATTAAGCAACTAACTTAAAGGAAACACATTAAGTGCTTTAATTGAAGTCTGAGTAAATTATTTGGGGACAATAGTATGAAGGGATGATAAATTCTGAAAGTAATGGAGGGGGCTTTTGGAAAAAGTAATATTTGATCCAGACTTTACAGATGAGTAGAATCGCAAACTTTTGTGCTCATCTGTGCTTTGTTTTCTTCAGTGAGTTTGTGGTGCTGCATTCCAAACTGAAAAAGAATTTAAGCACTTGGTAAATAGTTCTGGCTTCTTAATGGAAACCAGTCCCACTTCTTACAGATAGAAAAACCACAGAACACAACAAAAAGTTTTTAGTTATATCAGTGAGTTACTATTTGGAGATAAAGATGTTGCAATGTTACACTAATCCACTTAGGAAACAGTTATGGGAGAATTCAGAGTGGCTAAAATTTTTTCGTTACCCCGTGTTGAAAACGACAATGGAATTTAGGATACCTTTCCTGACAGTCCAGGAATTGAGTTGTTTATTTTCAGTATATAGTTCCTTGGATTTAATGTTCATAGTGAACATTAAATAATAATTTTTAAGTCATTTAAAATCTAACTTTTAGGAAGTGCTCTTGAAGGAGGTGCTCATAAGATTTCAGCTTAAATCTCCAGCAACTTAATGAAATCAAATCTCATCTCAGAATACAGTCTTTATTTATAAACCAGGCCAATAACCCTTAAATGCAGGAATAGAATGTTTTTTCATATCTGTAATGTTAACGTCATGCAGATAAAGGAGTGTATATATTTGATGTTTTTAGTACATTTTAATTAAATTTTTTATTGGATCGAGCCTCCTGACCCTAAATATTGTGTTTTAATATATAATGCTTTTTCCTGTTTTCACCCGGATTCAATGAAATGTTATTTGTTTTTATTTACCAGGAAAGGCCGTTGTTTACCTTGTGGCTTTCCATCTGTTCATTGTTATGTTTGTATGGTCCTATTGGATGACAATTTTCACATCTCCCGCTTCCCCCTCCAAAGAGGTAAATTTAATGTTGGTAAATTACCAAATGTTTTCACTAATTATGGAATTATTTTCCCTGTGTTACCTTTGTTAAAACTTTATTACATAATGCATTTGTTCTGTTTTCATTCATAAATTGCTTGGTAACTCTACATTGTGAGTGTGAGTCATCAGCGTATCCCTCAGATACAGCCCACTGACGCAGCCTCGTAAAAGTTGGATGATGGCGCTAAGGTTTAGCTGTGCTAATATTCTTCTGCCATGCTATGTTTTCTTAAATTAAAGATGTACTTTATGTCACTGGAGTGAATAATCTTAAGGGACAGAATTGAGTTAGGAAAGTAGAGTTTATTTTTGGAAACTTTCAACATTTATTTTTTCTCAGGCCTGAACAAATAAGCTGCAACTAAATAAAGGGTTTTGATCGTGGCTTGTTACACCTAGTGTGGCTAGTGTTTTTGCTACTTGGAGGTTCCACTTGGAAATAACATGAGTACACGTTTATGTGGCGTAAAGCTGAAGACCATATGTCCTTTTTGCCTTGATACAGCTGACTGAATTCTCTTCACCTAAAGTTTAGAATAGCTAGAGAGATAAGAATATATTCTCTGGAGTTAGGACTGCCTGAGTTTGATTTTCTGCTCCAACACATTATTTAATGAACCCACGGCTTAGTTTTCTATTTGGAAAGTGGAGCTAACAGTCATGCCCGCCTCTGTAGGATGTTTGTGAGGATTAAGTGAGATTCATTCATGTAAAGCATTTAACACAGGACTTGCCATATGGTTAGCACTCAAATACTAGATGATGGTAATAATGTAATTGTTTCCCTTTGTATTAGATTCATCAGAATCCATTAAAAGTTATAGACGTATTTTTAAAGATATCAACTTCCATATAACTTTTTATAGAACATATATGCAGAAAACTATACATGCCATAAATGTACACTTGACGAATTTTCATGAACTGGACACGTGGGTAACTAGCACCCAGTTCCAGAAGCAGAACGTGACTGCTTTCCCGTGAGCCCCTCACACTCCCTGCAGCCACTGCTCCCCCGACCCCTGCCCACCCAGTAGCATCAGCTGGCTTTGCCTGGTCTGCGCCTCCCGTGGATGGAGTCACACAGGATGTGTGCTTGCGTGTCTGCCTTCTTCCATTAACGTTCTCCTCGTGTGCGATGCATGCATGTTGTTGTATACAGCCGTGGCTCCCTCCTCTGCTGTGTTATGAAACACGGTTTATCCGGTCTAGTGTTGATGGCGTGGGCGGCCGGGCCGCTTGCGGGCTCAGGCCTCACACGTAGGCCTGCCGCCAGCATTCTGGCACATGCGCGCACACACGCAGTCCTTAGGGGCAGATGCCCGGGAGGAGCGTTGCTGGGTGCTGCCCGTACATTCAGCAGTAGTGGGTAACGCCAGACTCTCACTGCCCGTTGTTTCTACTGGGGGCTTTTGTTTTAAGGGATAATGTAAACCACAAATCAAGCTTACTGTTTCTTCAAATATATTCTTCAAACATTTGCTAATAATTAGTCGGCCCTTAAAGTTATATTACAAATTGCCACCCATATCTTAATCTCTTAAGTTGAAAAGGACCTAATTTTATCTAATCAATTACTAGTAGTGATGGCTGTTGGAAACATAGCATGTGTGAAAGTAAATAGTTTTTATTACAGGAAATAAAAAATATAATAAGAAAAACAATTGGCAATACTTTTGAGAAACAGGATAGTACAGAGGTTCAGAACTCAGGCCCCAGCTCCAGACCCCCTTGTCTGCCTCATCCCTCTGCGTTTCTAGCCACGTGACGTTGGACACACTCCTTAGCTGTCTGTACCTCAGGTACGTCCTCTGTAAAGTGAGGATGGTAGTCGTATGCACCTTATTGGATTGTTGTATGGGTTAAATAAATTAACCATACGTACATGTGATTGATGGTATTTATAATAATATATAATTAATGCTATAGGGCAAGTGCTTAAAAGAATGCCTAGCACATTAGTGCCATCTAACTTACTTTTTTCTTTTTTGGTTGTTGTATTTGCAATGTTGTACCCATTTAGCATTTAGCCCAGTGCTTAATTAAGCCTTTACGTCCACTCCATCCTTCATGCTCCCCTATTCCTGTAAGTGTAATTGTAAGTGTAATTGACAGCCTGTGTCCAGTGGCCCTTCTATGGCACGATCTACCTTCCCTGTCATGGACCTTGTCATCTAGTATTGTAATTGCCTGCTTACCTGTATGTATCACCTTATTAAATTGCCGGTTGTTTAAGGGCAGGGATCATTTCTATCACGTTCTCCACTATATCCCTCTCCCACTATCCGGCACACAGTGGGCATCAGTAAGTATTGAATGGATTGATTATTCAGTCATGAAGGGACAGCTAAGCTAGGCTGCAGTGACAGCCAGGGACAGGAATGTAAGATTATCTTTCTGAATAAGCTGACTCTGGGCTGCCTGAGTAGCTCTTGATAAGAAATCGCATAGTTGTGAGATAGATGTTCATGACCGCATTAAAAGGACTCTAAACGTAGAGGCTTGAGCAGCACTTCGGGCTTGGATCTAGGGGGATTGGTTGGGTCGAAAAAGCAAAAACTATACATTTTTAGGGAAGTTAAGTTATAAAGGTAGGCATTCTTTTTTCATTCTTTCAGGCAGCAAGTATTTCCTAAGCATCTGCTCTTTGTCAGACTGTGGTGGGCTCTGGGAATAAAAAGAACAAGACAAACATAAAATGTTATAAATCGTGATACATTTAGAAAAAGGACGCGATGATGTGGCAGAGCATAACAGTAACAGCTATTAGGAAAAAAGCTGTTTTAGATAGTGTGATCAAAGAAATCTCTGAAGAAGTGGTATTAAAGCTGAGACCTTTGTAAGTTATCTCTTCCACTAAAGGATAAGCTTTTTGAAGGAAGACTCTGTTATTTACTGCTGTATCTTCATTGCCTAGAATCAGACCTAGTATATAATAGATTGCTAAATACTTGAGTGAATGAATGGTAAGGAGGAAGCAGCATAAGAAAAGCTGGTAGGCATCTTCCATCACTAAGTGTCATCTTTCTAAAAAGAAAATACGGTTCTGTCGCTTCTCTGGCATTCCTGCAGAGGTTGCCAGTGGGCTGGTCATTTGCCTGGTACACAGACCCTTCACGAGCTGAGGTCCTACTTCATGTCCATTGCTTCTTCCTGGAACTCTGTATTCAAGTAGTGTGTTGCCCTGAATATACTATTTTCACCTCTTTGTGTTTTCCATATGCCGCTTCTTTTGCCAAAGTTTTCTTTCTGCTTTGTCTTCCTGGACGATTCCTGTTGATCTTTCTAAACCCCGTTTAGGTACCTCTTCTTCCAAGAAACTTTCATTGACGGCCCTCACCCCTCCCGAGGGAGCTTTGATCACACCTTGCAAAGAATTGCTGATTTGTAATTCTATGTTTACATGGTTAACATTCGTACTGAACTATAGGAATGTGTTTTTGAAGGCAAAGGCTGTATTTTTATTCATCTTTGGATCCCTGGTACCTGGGACAGTGCCAAGCTCTTAATTGGTGTGTAACAGATACTTAAATTGAACCATTTGAACACTAAATTTAAAATAATGGCATTTCATAGTTTGAATTCTGTTCAGTAGTATTTAATGAAAAATAGACAGGAATAATTTCAAACATCTAGCTCATTTTAAGTTTTGTTTTGTTCCATTCCTCATCTAAAATCCTGGTGTCTCTTGAGATTTTCATCTGGTTTAAGCTTTTCGTAATTTATAACCATAGTTCTTACGGAAAAGTAATGACTTTGAGGCCTGGCTAGAAACAGCTCAGCCCAGGAAAATTCTGTTCAGATTTTACAAGGAAACTGTAAAATTTGATTAGAGCATCTTTCTTCCAAATATATACTTAACGTTATACCATATGATTTTTATTCTCTGTTTTGAATGTTTCAGAGATGCATCATGTCAGGGAAGAACTTTCTAGCAAGTTACAGTTCTCTTAAAGGAGAATGGGCCGTCTTACAAAGTAGGAAAGTATTTTTGTACCTGACAGTATTCGAGGGGGTGGATCTCAGAAATGTCTGAAGAGTCCAGCCTGCCTGGGGGTTTAGCTGAGTGACCTCCAGAGTGTCAACGTCAAGCTTGTGTGTAATTTTTTCTGATTTTCTTCTGTCCTGTTCATATGTCCATGTTACTTCTTGTCCTTTATGAGCAGATTGGGGGTTTCTTGTGTGCCACCAAGATTTAGTTGTGGGAGCTGGGCTGGGCCATCTAAGTGGACTCTGCTACTTCTTAAGCCATCGTGTTTTGGCCAGGCTAGAGTAACAAGTCTGTAAAAAGAAAGAACACGTATTTCACATAAGCAGCACAGAGGGAAACATACTAGGGTAGAACTCAAGAGACTTGTGTTTTTATATCAGCTCTGCCAATAATTCTGCAGCTTTAGAAAATTCCCTGAGCTGCTTGGGATCACAGTTTCCTCACCCCAGAGCTCTTAATCCTGCCTGTGCTGCCCTATCGCCCCATTTGTAACAGAAGAGGCTGCATCAGGAAGGCAGTGCCGTTGTTGACAGTGAGGCGTTGAGAGTGTGGAAGACTTGGCACTTGAGTTCGCAGGTAGACCAAAATACTCAAATTTTAAAAGATAAAGTTTAGTCACGACCCCTTAGACCTTTTCAAGCAAAACGCTGTAAGTAAATAAAAATTGAGGAACAGTATTGTTAAAGTATGAACTATGATCAAGAGCATGTCTAGGCCATTTTTTTGTTTTTTAAAAAAATCTGTGAAATAAAGACCAACAGACACTGAAAAATAACTCCTGGTTACATAAAATAGAGGCATAAAACTGAGGTCCTTGAGATGCTGGGATGACATGAAAAGAAGAGCAACTGAACAAGTCCTTTGTAAGGAAAATGCTATTTAAAGAAATAGGCTGGAGGCTGCCCACACACGGGAATTAAAACTTCAGAAGTGGAAACTGGAAACAACTCTATAAAGGAATCTGTCCTTGAGAAAAGGAGATTGTGCTTACCTTGGCAATCCTTCATACTTCTGGAGAAAGCACCGTGATTGATTAGCTTTTCAAAAGCAAAAACAGAGTAGTGAAAGACGGACTTGTTGTCCTCATTGAGAAATTTGGCCAGAAAATAGTAGGGCCCCATGCCTGTGATATAGCCTGTTACGCAAAGCAAGTGACTCTTTGGACATCCTTCCAAATCTCTTGACAGTAACTTTCAAACACCAAAATTTTTACTAACAGAAAATATATATTAAGCCCTTTTTGATGGGGAAAGTTAATCTTCTCTATAAAAAACAAAAATGCAAAAAATATTTAGTTCATGTTCTTTGCCATCATTAGTATGGAGGGCAAATATTTCTCAATCTGTCAAAGGTATGTGTGTCGTTTTGTTAAAATGTGCTTGATTTAGCTTCCTAAACAAATTCGAAGACAGGTTTTGCCTTTATAGAAGGAAATATTTTCGTTTTTTCTGTTCTGGATACAACTTTTGTTTTTCTGAGCCTGATAGTTAATAATCATGGGATTAAAAAGAATTAATAGTTATTTCTCCTTTTATAGTTCTGCTTGTCCAATTCTGAAAAGGAACGTTATGAAAAGGAATTCAGCCAAGAAAGACAGCAAGAAATTTTGAGAAGAGCAGCAAGGGACTTACCTATCTACACCACATCAGCTTCAAAGAGTAAGAAAAACAAATCTTAAGCTCTTCTTCCCAAATAGTGTTTAAAATATGGTGATTTTTGCCAAGATATATTTGCATGATTTGACTATTAAGTGGATATTGCGGTTGCCACAAATAACATCTGTGGGAACGGGATTTTCACGTGTTGTGTATCTTACATGGTATTTCAGATAATAGGTATGTACATATGTTGATACAGATTTTTCAAATGAATTTATTTATTTATGGCTGCGTTGGGTCTTCGTTGCTGCGCGTGGGCTTTCTCTAGTTGCAACGAGCGGGAGCTACTCTTCATTGCGGTGCACAGGCTTCCCATGGCAGTGGCTTCTCTTGTTGTGGAGCACGGGCTCTAGGCACGTGGGCTCAGTAGTTGTGGCACGTGGGCTCAGTAGTTGTGGCTCACGGGCTTAGCTGCTCCATGGCATGTGGGATCTTCCCAGGCCAGGGCTTGAACCCATATCCCTTGCATTGGCAGGTGGATTCTTAACCACTGTGCCACCAGGGAAGTCCCCTGATACAGATTTTTTTAAGGGGCTCACTTTAATGTGCATCTCTTTTTTCTGCATTTCTTTTTTTTTCCCAACTCAATCTTCATGGCTAAAAATTTCATTTATAATTTTTAGCAAACCATCATTTGGAAATCCTGGTTTGAATTTGAATATTTTGTGTCATCACTGAGTAATTTTTTTAAAAATCAAGAATATGGTAACTTAGAATGGGGAGAAATAAAAGACATCAAGGGGAAGAAGCTTGTTCAGGGTTATAGAGCTAGTATTCAGAGAGCCCGAATTGGAAGTCAGGTTTGTCCGGTTCCGAAGCTGTGTCTGTCCCACTGGCCCCCTGACGTTTGTGACTGCAGCAGCTTCCTTTTCTCAGGGGCAGAGCCTTACTGATAGGGATGGACCTGTGAGCGGCCAGACTGGTCATTTCAGTACAGGAAATTGTTCTAAATTATGCATTATACATCTCACTAATTCATGCAAATACCAGATAATGGTGATAGCTAACAGTTACTCTGACCTAAGTTCTTTACACATACAGACTCATCTAAACTTCACACCAGCCTGTGACGGAGACACTGCTCTCTCCATTTTACAGACGAGGGAACAGAGACAGGTTAAGTAACTTGTTGAAGGTCATACAGGTAGTCATATAGGTAGGTCATACAGATAGTATGTGAAAAGGTGCTCTGCCTATAGAACCCCTATGCTTCTCAACTCTGAGGGGAAATAAAAGGAGCTTCACCTTTGTATAATTATGTACACATTCTGACTTAAGAAAATTTTAAATTTGTGCAAAATTTTAGAAGGGGATATTTGACCGACATTTAAATTTTTCATGCATTTCATATGGGCACACCTTGGAGATACTGTAGGTTTGGTTCCAGACCAGTGCAATAAGGTGAATATCACAATAAAGAAAGTCACATGAACTTTTTGGTTTCCCGGTGCGTGTAACCGCTATGTTTACACTGTACTGTAGCCTGTTGAGTGTTCAGTAGCATTATGTCAGAAAAACACATACATACCTTAATTTAAAAATACCTTATTGCTAAAAAGTGCTAACCATCATCTGAGCCTTCAGCAAATCATAGCAGTAATATCAATGATCACTGATCACAGATCACCATAACAAATAAAATAATAATGAAGCTTGAAATATTTTGAGAATTACCAAAATGTGACACAGAGACACAAAGTGAGCAAATGCTGCTGGGAAAATGGCACCAATAGATTTGCTCGATGCAGGGTTGCCACAGACCTTCAGTTTGTAAAAACAAAAACAAAAACAAAAAAAACGCAGTATCTGTGAAGCACAATAAAACGAGGTATGCCTATACTATCCCTTTGCATAACCAATATATTACCGTATAGAATGAAAACATGGATTTCAGATCAAACCCCAGCTTTTCCATTGCTAGTGCAATGAGAGTCACTTAAACTTCCTAAGCCCTGGTTTCCTCATTTTAAAATGAGAATAATAGTTCCTAAATCTCTGGAAGTATACAAAAATGAGACAAGCACTTAGTATAGATCTCAGTGTACAGTAATAAATTTTCAGTAAATGAGAGCTTATTTATATATTTATTTTTAACGTTTATTTATTTTTGGCTGCGTTGGGTCTTCGTTGCTACCCACGGGCTTTCTCTAGTTGTGGTGAGCGGGGGCTACTCTTTGTTGCGGTGCACAGGCTTCTCATTGCGGTGGCGTCTCTTGTTGCGGAGCATGGGCTCTAGGCACGTGGGCTTCAGTAGTTGCGGCGAGTGGGCTCAGTAGCTGTGGCTCGTGGGCTTTAGAGCGCAGGCTCAGTAGTTGTGGTGCACGGGCTTAGTTGCTCCACGGCATGTGGGACCTTCCCGGACCAGGGCTCCAACCCGTGTCCCCTGCAATGGCAGGCAGATTCTTAACCGCTGCACCACCAGGGAAGTCCGAGAGCTAATTTAAAATAATCCCTTTTTATATTCAATTATAAAATGTTTAGTTTACAACAGTTGTTAGTAGCTGCAGTTATGTAGATTAGATTTTTTTTTTTTTTTTTTTTTTTGGCCGTGCTGCGGGGCATGCAGGATCTTAATTCCCTGACAGGCGATGGAACCCATGTGCCCTGCAGTGGAAGCGCAGAGTCCTAACCACTGGACCGCCAGGAAATTCCCTAGGTGTTTTTAACCCAAAGTCCCAAGATTTCAGAGAATTAATGAAACCGTGAGATTAAACGCAAAATTTGGGGTACTTTTTGAAGTAACCCATTCTTTTGATTTTCAGAGCAGTACCTATGCCCCAAAGAGTTAAAAGCTGCTAACGTAAAGTCTTTACCTTTAAAGCTTTATTACCTTTCATTAATTTTAATGGCTTTCCACTCCTCTGAAAAATGCCCTTCATCTGTTGAGTAGTGCAGGAGGATTTTGCTGAGCACTTTATGGTGACTATTTACGCCCCTCGGAGACAGTGCAGCACTTATCCCCACATTAGAGACAAAGAAGTGCGACACAGGGAGGGCCCTGACGTCCCCGAGTGGCAAGGTCTGGGATTTACACCTTATCTTCTGACTGCAGGCAGAGCCCCTGCCCTTGAGCACTGTTTTATACTGCATTTCTACTGCTTAGAATCCCAAAGAACATTGGAGGTTTTTCTTCTTTTTTCCTTATTATAGAAATAATATCATGCATTCTTTAAAAAATGAAATTACAGAACCACATGTTATAGAAAGTGGATCTTTCTTAGACCAGAGATTAGTGAAAGGGACGGAGCTGCCTTCGCGGAGGGGCGTGGGGGCTGTCACTGCGCTCCTTTTTGTGCTTTTTTGAACCACGTGGACATCTCATCTATTAAGGAAGCAAAATGAGTCTTTCTAAATCTCCGCCCTCCACAGTCTGGATACAGCCAGTGTTTCTCTTTAGCTTTCTCCCGCTCCATTTCCCTGTGTCAACTCCGCTAAAACTCTGTCCTTCCCCACCTTTTATTTTTATGTCTTTTCCTCTTCCTAGAATGATAACTTTCTCCTCCCTAAATCTACTTTAAAGTTTTAATTCACTGTCCAGCTCTCTTCAACCATTTCTATTCACTTAAACAAGAAGAGATTTTTAAAATCTTCTCTGAACTTCTCACACTCTTGCCTTGTAGATCGCAGGTCGCCGTCTGCTGGTTGTCTGTGCTCCTCCCTCCTTGACTCTGTCCTGAGGCTCTGGCACTGGGATCTCCGTCCACGGCCCTAACACAGCCAGTGCGTCACCCCACAGGCCCCCAGGAGGCGTTTGTGGGATGAATCTGTTCCTGGGTGTTCTCCATAATGGCTGCTTATACACTTGAAAGATCTCCGTAGTTTTCTCCTCTTCACTAATTTTTCCCATCCTACAGTCTCACTTTATGTTTTATCAAAAACAATAACATTATTGTAACGATAATAACTGCTTTACTGGGGATTTGATATGTTCCATATTTTTTTTGATCTGCACAGTAGTCCTTTGCGCTTGATATTATTTGCATTTACAAAAGAGGAAATTGAGGCTTTCAGAAAGTGAGTTACTGACCCAAGGTCACAAGCTAGTAAGTAGGAGAGAACGAGTATGAAATATGGCGGCATACCATATGGCGGCATACCATTTCAACGAGTATGAAATATGGCGGCATACCAGCTGCTTCCAGGCTCGGGGGCCGCCCTGCACCTGCACACACTTGGCTGTCCCTCAGGACCTCGCTTCCTTCTTGGGGTCTGCATTCTTGTCCTTTATTAAACTTGCATAAAGATTGCTGACCTCTTTCTTCCCTTCTCCCACAGTTTGCTCCTAAAAATCTTCTTCACTTAATAATTTCCAACCCATTTCTTCCCTCTGCTTTCAGGTATACTTCAAAGTGTAGCTCCTCTTAAAAACAACAACAAGGGGTTTCCCTGGTGGCGCAGTGGTTGGGGGTCCGCCTGCCGATGCAGGGGACGTGGGTTCGTGCCCCGGTCCGGGAGGATCCCGCATGCCGCGGAGTGGCTGGGCACGTGAGCCATGGCCGCTGGGCTTGCGCGTCCGGAGCCTGTGCTCCACGACGGGAGAGGCCGCGGCAGTGAGAGGCCCGCGTACCGCAGAAAAACAACAACAAAAATTTGGTTCTGACGTGTTCCAACTACCATTCTATTTTCTCTTCCCTTTGACCGTGGTGGGTCCCCTCATAAGTCGTCTGTACCCTGGGCCTCTTTTCCTTCCCAGCAGATTCCAGGCAGCTGGCTTTCATTCTTCCTAACCAAGTTCGGTGGCTTTTCATTCTAACTGCTTGAAAAACTTTCTTCTTTGGAAAAACTTTCTTCTTTGTGCTTTCCCATCCTAGTTGTTTCTGCATCTTTGAATGTTTATTCTTCCTCCTACATTTTTTAACCCCACTTCACAAGGCCGCCTCGTCCCAATTCTTTTTGTACTGTTCCTTCAGCTGTTTTTAACCGTGGAACTCTGATACCACGATATTGTGATCGTTGGTTCACTGTGTCTCAGACGATTTGTTTTCTTTAATAGTTGTCAGACTGAGTTATCTTTCCTTACCGTGAACTAGCAGATTGAGGGATGTTGTCACACGAGCATGCGCTTGCTGCCCAGACCCTTTCTTGTTGTCAGGCAGAGGGGTGGACTGCAGCTGCGCCTTCTGAGGGACGAGGCTGCCTTGCCCTCCCCCAGGGCCCTGGTCGGGGCTTTGGCACTCCCCTTGGCACGTGCACCCACTAGAGCTCCATTCTTGTATCCCCGCCTTCCGAAGGATAGCTGTACCTGAGTGACCTGTTATCCCAATTCAAGTCGAGCAAAACCTAACACCATGGGGGCAGGAGGGAAGTCTGTCTTGTTCAACTTTATATTCTCAGCATGGAGCAGTGTTTGTCACAGGGTAGAGACTGAGTATTTGTTGAATGAACGAACGAAAGAAAGAAAAACAACCTAACCCCCCTCCCATACCCACCCACTCCCTCCACCCGCCAGCATCGAGCTTGTTTCTGGCGCTGGCAGCATCACTCTTCTGGCCGCCCCTCCTAGAAACCGCAGTTTTCTTGGACAGCTGCTGTTACTCCAGTTCTTCTATCTACTCAGTCATCAAGACCCTTAAAAAGGCTTGAAAAGTCTGTTTCGTTTCATCTCATCTCAGAGCAACGGCAGAACTTTGAGTGGAGGAAATGTAGAGGAAAAGGAAATAAGACACTGGGCTTCTGATCCCGATCTGACCACTCATTTAGAGAGAGAGAGGGAGACAATCTTGGGCAAACTACTTGTTTTCTCTTTAGGTTTTGGGGTGTTTCTAACCTAAAGAATGAGAGGTTGAGTTAGGAGACCCCTCAGGTCCTTTATACCTGCTCTGCTTTTCCTACCTTGTGTGGGTTCACTTCCCTAGTGTCCAGTCTAGCCAAGGTACTACAGAAGGCCCTCAGTAAGGTACAGGTTATTCATTTGATAAGGGGATATTTGTATAAATTCCCTTCATCTTGAAGTTTGGTTTAAATTATAAAAGTAATACAGGAACATGATTTAAAAAAATTGTTTTAAGGATACCAAATGAGAAGTTGTCTGCCCCTTACCCTGGCATTACTCCCCAGAGGTTGCCACCCTTCTTGTATATCCTTGCAGAAATTTTTTATATATAACAGAATATTGCAAAACTTACATACAATCAATTAACATTTTAACAATGAGAGTGGATAGGTATTAACCAGTACAGATTTGGTTACTTGGGTAGCTGCCTTCTAGCAGGTGTAACTGCTAACACTGCTTCAAAATAACACTTTGTGTCTCTCTTATATATGTTAATTCAAGTCTGAAGGTGGATGCATTGTATTGGGATGTGTAAATAGAAAAATACATATATTCTTCTCCCCCCTCAGAGATATGAAACATGCTGTATATCAAACTATTCTGCAGTTTGCTTTTTTCCACTTAATATGTTTGCACTCTTCCAGTTTAGGATATGTGTCTATTTTGTAAGGAGAATTCTTGTTAAAGTCTATGTAGTGTATCATAAAATGCTTAACTACCTTCATAATTCGTTATTCCTAGTGCTTTGTTATTGAAACCATGTTGTGGTGAGAGCATGTCTATAGAATAAATTTTCTAGCGGCAGAGATCCCGGGCAGAGAGTGTTCATGCCTTACGCTTTTATAGATATGGCCAAATTCTTTTCCAAAAACACTAACACATGACATGGTCCATCTACTTTTTAAAGGGTATGTTTAATTTAAATTTTTATTTGAACCTGTTTTCTCTGCTGTTACTATGTCTGTTAGCCCTAATGATCACAAGTAACAGACAACAGCGTAAGCTTTTTAACTCCCCCTTCCCTCCAAAAGAAACTACCATAACATACGGGGTGGTGTAAGAAAGTGGTGGATGTCTCCTGTGCCCTGAGGGCAGGACTGCAAGAAGGGACTGGAGCTGAGAACCGGGGGCCAGAGGGGCTCCTGCAGCTGTCCCTGCTGCTCCCTGGCATCTGCTCACTTCCTACACTGTCGCCCTTAAAATGATTCTCCCTTTCTTATCCCATCCACGTGGCGAAGCGCGGCCATCGTGTGTTACTCAGTTCCACCCCGTGAGATACAGCTCACTGCCCCTCAGCCCTGATTCGTAGGAGAGAGCGTGGACCAGAAGGGGGAGGTGGGTGGGTTCACACAGTCCAGGTAGAAAAGGGGTCTGAAATCCTTTCCTGGAAAGAGAGTGGCCTGTAGACCAGGCGGATACCCCCAGAAGAAGTCTACCGCACTTCCAGTAGATCCCGCAGAGTATGTATTAGTCAGATGCTCTAAATCTGTGAAAGCTTCAGCTCTAGAGAAACACCCGTAGTCATTTGTCTTGTTGCCAGGAAGCATTTGTTTGCTTTGGAGGCCACGATATGGAAAAAGGTTAGTATCTCGCTGTAATTTTATTATTCTCTATTCATCCAAAATAATGGTTTTAAAGAATTATTGATTTGTGAAGTCTTGGGACATGTCCCTCATGAATCTCAACGAACTAGTTTGTCACTTACTTAGATTTCAAAAACCAGAACCTCAGGTTCTGAAGGTTCTGCAGGTTCTGGTGGAGCTCTTCGTTCAGTTGGCTTTTTGTTTTTGTCTGTGCTGTGTGGCATGCGGGATCCTCGTTCCCCGACCAGGGATTGAACCCGCACCCCTGCGTTGGGAGCATGGAGTCCTAACCACTGGACCGCCAGGAAGTCCCCTCCAGTTGGCTTCTTTTCTCTCAGAGTACTTGAGCGGAGTGGGGAGAGCAAGCCTTACCTGATGCAGCTTCTCTGACCCTGCCTTGTGTCCTCCTCCTTTCCCCTCTGCTCCAAGCACACCGGCCCCTCGCTGTTCGTGCACCCTGAGCACCCTCCCACCCGAGGCCTGTGCCGTCTCCTCAGATTCCTCTTTTCCCACAGATCTATGTGACTGACCAGCTCCCTTCTTTCAGTTTCAGTTTTCTCAAATGACTCTAAAATTACATTACCCCAACTCCCCTTCCCTGCTTTATGTTTCCTGTCAGCACCTATCACTAATATACGACTTATTTTGTCACCTTGCCTTGGTTATTACTCCCCGTCTTTTCCACTAGAGCGTGAGTTCCGTGAAGGCGGGGATTTACGCCGAGAGCAATATCTGGCCCCTAGTAGGTGCTCATTGTGTTTTGAATGAATGAAGATACAAACTGTATATATTAGAATTCAGTGGGAAGAAATTTAGAGTTCTTTCACAATAGTATGTTTGCAATTTTGCTATTTATCTGGGATGGGGTGGGAGATGATTGAGAACATTTGTTTTGATATTTTACTACAGACATCATGGTACAGTAGGAGAAGATACTTGATTTAGGTCTTAGTGTATCTGAGTTTTGCCACTAAACTACATGTCTGACTTTATACCAGTTCCTTATTTCCTTGGATCTCCTTATTCATCTGAACATTGCTGGGCCAGCTACATTTCTGAGGTTCCCTTCTGCCTCTCGACATTTGGATTTCATAAACTCTCCAATGAACTTTGGTATTATTTTAAAATTATTAGTTGTCAGTTTCCTAGAGTTGTTTCTAAGAAATGAAAGCAAATTTTATAGTCAAATTAACTCAACTCTAAACATACATTCTTCAACAACTTCCTTTTAATTCTTAAATGTAGCCATCAGATACTGTGAAAGATGTCAGCTGATTAAGCCTGACCGTGCGCATCACTGCTCAGCATGTGACATGTAAGTGTTTCTCTTTGGCTTTCATTTAACCCCAGTACTGGAACTGGAGATGGGAGAACAGAAAGTGAAGGAACTTAGCAAAAGCACTGCATCCTCTCCCATTATTTGCTCTGTATGCAGAGCTAACATAAATATGTATATAAGCTAGAATATACTTTGAAGTAATCTTTGATAACAGTTCCTATACCAGTTGTTAGAATTTTCTTTAAGTACTTTCTTTAAGTGTACTTCTTGTGCATATGCTTAATGTAGTATTGATGACCAAGTAAGTAATACCCCCCCTTGAGAAAGATAACTTTAATTCCTGGATTAAAAAGACCATCATGACACTTTTCTTGTTTTTATTATTAATGTTGGTATTAAAGCCTAACAATCCACAAAAATATTACTTTCTTTTTTTGATATTTACTTATGTATTTATTTGGCTGCACCGGCTCTTAGTTGCAGCACGCAGGATCTTTAGTTGTGGCGTGTAGGATCTAGTTCCCTGACTAGGGATCGAACCCTGGTCCCCTGCATTGGGAGCATGGAGTCTTAACCACTGGACCACCAGAGAAGTCCCATTATTACTTTCAGTTACCACCTCTGAAGTTGTTCCCCAAAAAATTTCAAAGATTTTATCCCTTATGCTCTTGTGAGAAGGTAGTGTGTTGAAAGAAAGACCCCTAGTATGGGAATTCCAGTGAGTCCTTGAACTTGAGTGAGACAAGTCGTTTAACCTTTTGGGTATCAGTTTACTTATTTGTTGTATTACTTGAAATGATCCCTTGTCTAACTTTATGCAAATATACATTACGTATACTGGTGGGGAGGCAAATTTGGGGTTTTTCTTTTTCTGATTATAAAAGTACAGTGGTTCTTATACATGGGATAGAATTGTATGAAATCTGTGGAAAAAAATAACCACCTACAAGCCCATCAGTGTTAATATTTTAACAATATTTGCTTCTGAAGTTTTATCACTTGCACGTTTGAAATAACTTTCATTTTACTTTCCTCAGCTGACTTTGTAAACTAGATCTAGCTAGTGTACCAAATGCTATATGCACCACATCTGTATATTAAAATGTTGTTTGATGTGGTCCAAGTCAGCTGGCTATGCTCAGCTGATTTCTCAGTGTGAAAAGTCATTACTTCTTACCTACGAAAGTATTTGTGGAAATAACAGAAATTGTCTCTAACCTAATGTCTACAGGGTTGGTTTTTCTAAGATGTATTGCTGAAGAGAAAATTTTAAGTAAAAAACAAAAATTATCAGAAGTTAGAATCAGGGAAATTTTTCTACGTGGATTTTCTTATGCTCGTTTGTTTCTTAGGTGTGTTCTTAAGATGGATCACCACTGCCCTTGGTACGTGTAAACCACAGAGGAAATGACGTGGGGCTGGAGAGGTGGGAGGGGGGTACTTGGAGTGATTTACCTCAGCATTCCTAAATGTTGAAGGTTAATTTAATTACTCATAGATATCAAGATTGATCTAGTTTTATGTTTCTGCTACATGTTTTCCTTTAAAAATACATTCTGATGTTATTAACCCAAATAATTGTCTACTAAGAATTAACATTGAAATTCCAAATTCCTTACAGAATTTATTTAAAACACACATCCATAATTAAGACACTGCTCTCTACTTCCCAAATGACCCATTTTCTAGTTATAGTGATTTTAAGTTTTTTCATCTGTCCTATTTGTTATTATTATGGTAAAAAAAACATTAAATTTGCCGTCTTAGCCATTTTTAAGTGTACAGTTCAGCAGTGTTAAGTATGTTCACATTGTTTTGCAACCAGTGTCCAGAACTTTTTCATCTTGCAAAACTGAAACTCAGTACCCATTAAACACTCCCCACTCCCCTCCCCTCAGCCCCGGCAAACACCATTCTAGTGTTTGTTTCTGTGAGTTTGTCTTATTTTTACAGTGTGATTTTCTTTATTCTTCTAGGGTGAATAACTGTGTGGGATTTTCTAATTACAAATTCTTCCTGCTATTTCTATTGTACTCTCTATTATATTGCCTTTTCGTGGCTACAACAGTTTTACAGTACTTTATAAAATTTTGGACGGTAAGTCTTTTTTTCTATCTTAAAACATATATTTAGGGCTTTTTAAGATGCTATTTCATAAATAATTCCTTCATTCTTTATTGTAAGTAGACATACTTAATTTTACTAGTTAGAGTTTATAATGGCTCAGAAGACAGTTGGGGTTAAAATTTACCTTCATATATACATGTTTGTAAATAAGTGAATATTAAACAGGATATAGTGAGCTTCTTTTAGTAATCCAAACTGTTTCGAACCATACTATCAGTTTTAGGGAAGTAATTACTTTTATTTCAGATGATGAGACTCAATGCAGTTTTACAGTAATAAAAGTGAAATCCCCAGCCCCAGGTAACCACTAATCTGTTTCCTGTCTCTGGAGATATTAATACTTTTTCTGTTGTGAGTTGCAAATTGTGAGTTTTTCCACAATTTTGATCGATGTCTTGTAACCCTGTTTGCTTTTGTTTTTACTAAATCAAAATCTTATATTTTTAAAGCAGTACTTTTAAATTACGATTTCTGGCTTTATTCTGTTCACTGTAAATTTATACAGATATTTACCCAGCTTTTCTTCTGGCATTTTTATTGTGTTTTTTTTTCCTCCCTCCATTTAAATCTTTGATTTTGAAGGTGGGGGTTATTGTGGTTAAAGGTACTTTTGTATTTACTCTTCCTAAAAATCCTATGAAGGTATTTTATTTTATTTTATTTTATTTATTTATTTATTTATGGCTGTGTTGCATAACCATTGCGCCACCAGGGAAGTCCCTATGAAGGTATTTTAAAATGTAGGTTTTATTTTTCTTCAGGTATGGTGAAGCTGACAGATCAGGAGATGATAACCATTGAAAAGATAGTTTGTTACTCACAGTTCCAAGGGAGGGTTCATGCCACCCTGTGCAGGGCCACACAGGGAAGCACCAGAGTTGCTTAGGAAGCAGAAGGCGCAGGGCCCCTGGGAAAGCATGGTGAGGCGGGGTAGATGCACTTAGGGCTAACTAGTCTGAATGATTTCAGTGGTCTCTGAGGATGCAGGCTGTCCCCCTAGAGTGTGAGAGCCGGAGAAGGAGGTGTTTTGGAGTATGGGCTCTGGATTGATTAGTTTGTATATGAGAGGTACATTCCTTGCTATCTCGGTAAGAATTGGATGGCCCTGGGAGAGGCACTCTCTCCCCAGTCAGCAAGGCTCCAGATGCGAGAGCATCAAGAATACAGAAAGGAAGAAAATATAATGAGTGCAGAAGGAGCTACTATTATTCCAGCTTTCAGAGTTGGAAACTGAGGTTGCAAAAGTTAGGTAACTAACAAGGTCACACACTTAGTAGTATAGGAAGCCAAACTTTTAACTTAGATCTTTCTCTTCCGACATCCAGATACTTGAGTCATCGAACAGAATTAATTTTCCAGGAAATGTCTAATACATTTTGGAAGGATTTTCATTAAAACATCATTAGACTTTTAAAGTTTGGGTATTTAAAACCAGGGTATGCTAGCACTTGCAGTCCCTTTGTGCATATTAGAAACGAGCACCTCAGTTCTGTGTGGTATCAGCCTAATGAATTTTAGCCCCTGTTGTTCCCCTAGTTGGGCAGCTTTGTTCAGTGTACAACCTACTTCACCATACTCAGTGGTCCTATTTAAATGAAGAGGAGGGAATTCCCTGGTGGTCCAGTGGTTAGGACCGCTGCTTTCACTGTTGTGGCCCAGGGTTCAATCCCTGGTTTGGGAACTAAGATCCTGCAAACTGTGCAGCACAGCCAAAAATTCTTTTAAAACAATAAATGAAGATGAATCTGTGCCAGATGAAAGAAGTCCAAATTGTAGAATTTCCCATTTCTTTATCAAAAACTTATGTTTGCATGTGATGATTTATTAATTAAAATATAAATATTTTAAAACTTTTTGAGGGCTTCCCTGGTGGCGCATTGGTTAAGAATCCGCCTGCCAATGCAGGGGACACGGGTTCGAGCCCTGGTCCGGGAGGATCCCACATGCTGCGGAGCGGCTGGGCCCGTGAGCCATGGCCGCTGAGCCTGCGCTCTAGAGCCCCCGAGCCACAACTACTGAAGCCCGCATGCCTAGAGCCCGTGCTCCACAATAAGAGAAGTCACTGCATTGAGAAGCCCGCATACCACAAAGAGTAGCCCCTGCTCGTCGCAACTAGAGAAATCCTGCGCGCAGCAACAGACCCAACGCAGGCAAAAATAATAATAAATAAACAACAACAACAAAATTTTTGAGAGTCATCATGAGTAAGGAAAGACTAATAAACTAAAGTCTACTTTTTTCTCCATTCTTCAACAATTACTATGTGCCAGGCACATATGTTCTAGGCACTTGGGATATATCAATACACAGAAGAGACCAAGAGCTCTGTCTTTGTAGAATGTACTTTTGAGAAAGGGGAAACAAATAACAAACATCATAAATAAGTAAATTATATTGTATATTAGAAAGTAAATGCTGTGAAGAACAAGTAGAGCAGAGTAAGGGATTTAGCAAGTGTGTGGGGAGGGAGGTGTGACGGGCGCAGGTTACAGCACTAAAGAGAGTGATCGTGGCAGACCTCCATAAGAAGATTAAATTTGAGCAAGACTTGAAGGAACTTAGTGGATATCCGAGATAAGAATATTTATGTGGGATTTCTCTGGCGTTCCAGTGGTTAAGACTCCACGCTTCCAATGCAGGGGGCATGGGTTCGATCCCTGGTCAGGGAACCAAGATCCCACATGCCACACGGCACAGGGGAAAAAAAAAAGAACATTTATGCACCCAACAAAGGAGCACCTAAATATATAAAGTAGATATTAACAGAAGTAAAGGGAGAAATAGACAGCAAGACAGTAATAGTAAGGGACTTTAATACCCCACTTTCATCAGTGGATGAATCATCTAGACAGAAATGAAATAAAGAAACATTGGACTTAAATGACGCTTTAGTCCAAATGGACTTAACAAATTTATACAGAACACTTCATCCAAAAGCAACAGAATACACGTTTTTCTCAAGTGCATATGGAACGTCTTCCATGATAGGTTACGTGTTAGGTCACAAAACAAGTCTTGCAAATTTAAGAATATTGAAATCATAGCAAGCATCTTTTTTAATTACAGTGATATGAAACTAGAAATCAATTCCAAGAAAAAAAAACTGGAAAATTCACAAATATGTTTAGATTAAACATGCAACTGAACAACCAATGGATGAAAGAAGGAATCAAAAAATATCTTGAGACAAATGAAAATGGAAATACAACATAACAAAACATATGGGATGCAGCAGAAGCAGTTCTAAGAGGGAAGTTCATAGAGATAAACCTGTGTTAAGAAGTAAGAAAGATCTCAAGTAACCTAATTTTACACTTCAAGGAACTAGAAAAAGAAAAAAGCCTGAAGTTAGGGGCTTCCCTGGTGGTCCAGTGGTTAAGACTCCATGCTTCCATTGCAGGGAGCTTGAGTTCAATCCCTGACTGGGGAACTAAGATCCCACATGCCATGCAGAGCAGCCAAGATTAAAATTTTTTAAAAAGCCCTAAAAGGAAGGAAATAAAGATCAGAGTGAAAATAAATGGAACAGAAACTAAAAAGATGAGTGAAACTAAGAGCTGTTTTGGGGGGGTTTTGTTTTGTCTATTTTTGGCTGAGTTGGGTCTTCGTTGTTGCACGCAGGCTTTCTCTAGTTGTGGTGAACGGGGGCTACTCCTCCTTGTGGGTGCACAGGCTTCTCATTGCGGTGGCTTCTCTTGTGTGGAGCACGGGCTCTAGGTGTGTGGGCTTCAGTAGTTGTGGCACGCGGGCTCAGGAGTTGTGGCTCGTGGGCTCTAGAGCATAGGCTCAGTAGTTGCAGCGCACGGGCTTAGTTGCTCCACGGTATGTGGGATCTTCACGGACCAGGGATCGAACCCATGTCCCCTGCATTGGCAGGCAGATTCTTAACCACTGTGCCACCAGGGAAGTCCTCTTTCATTTCTGATTTTGAGTCTTCTCTTTTTTTCTTGGTGAGACAAGGGAAAGGCCTGTCTATTCTGTTTATCTTTACAAGAAACCAGCTCTTAGGGCTTTCCTGGTGGTGCAACTAGAGAACCTAGAGAAATCCAGTGCACAGCAACAAAGATCCAACACATCCAAAAATAAATATTAAAAAAAAAGAGAGAGAGACATTACAACTGATAAATACAAAGGATCAAAGAGATTTCTATGAACAATTATATGCCAGTTAATTGGATAACCTAGAAAAAAATGGATAAATTCCTAGAAACATACAACCTACCAAGACTGAATCATGAAGAAATAGAAAATCTGAACAGACTCATTAATAGTAAGGAGATTGAATAAGTAATCAAAAACGTCCCAACAAACAAAAGTCCCAAACCAGGTGGCTTCACAGGTGAAGAGTTAACACCTGTCCTTCTCAGACTTCCCAAAAATGGAAGAGAGAACACTTCCAGATTCACTTTATAAGGTCAGTGTTACCCCAATAGTAAAACCAAACAAGGTCACCACAAGAAAATTACAGGCCAGTATCCCTGATGAACATAGATTTAAAAATCCTCAACAAAATATTAGCAAACCAAATTCAAGAATACATTAAAAGGACCATACACTATGATCAAGTGGGATTTATTCCAGGGAGGCAAGCATGGTTCAACATCTGCACATCAGTCAACGTGATACACCACATTAACAGAATGAAGGATAAAAATTGTATCGTCATCTCAATAGATGCAGAAAAAGCATTTGTCAAAATTCAGCATCCATTTATGATAAAAACTGTCAACAAAATGGGTATAGAGGGAATGCACCTCAGCTTAATAAAGGCCATATATTGACAAGCCTACAGCTAACATCATACTCAGTGGTGAAAAGCTGAAAGCTTTTCCTCTAATATCAGGAACAAGACAAGGTTGCCCATTCTTGCCACTTTTATTCAACATAGTATCGAAAGTCTTAGGCAGCCAGGACAGTTAGGCAAGTAAAAGAAATAAAATGCATCCAGATAGGAAAGGAAGAAGTAAAACTGTCTCTGTTTTCAAGTGACATATTAGAAAATTGTAGAGTCTACAAAAAAACTGTTAAAAAAAATAATCTGTGATTATGGATTGGAAGAATTCATATTGTTTAAAATGTCCATACTACCCAA
This sequence comes from Lagenorhynchus albirostris, assembly GCF_949774975.1. Taxonomy (NCBI): domain Eukaryota; kingdom Metazoa; phylum Chordata; class Mammalia; order Artiodactyla; family Delphinidae; genus Lagenorhynchus; species Lagenorhynchus albirostris. The sequence continues at coordinate 1,454,115 of NC_083112.1, read as the reverse complement.
AGCAATCTACAGAGTCAGTGCCGTCCCCATCAAAATTCCAATGCCATTTTCCACAGAAATAGAACAATCCTAAAATGTGCGTAGAACCACAAAAGAGCCAAATAACCAAAGCAGTCTTGAAGAAAAAGAACAAAGCCAGAGGCATCTCACTTCCTGATTTCAAATTATATTACACATCTGTAGTAATCAAAACAGTATGTTATTGGAATAAAAACAGACACATAGATCAGTGGAACAGAATAAGAGAGCACAGAGGTCAATCCATGCACATACGGTCAGTTAATTTATGACAAGGAGCCAAGAAGGTACAATGGGGAAAGGACAGTCTCTTCAGTAAAGGATGCTGGGAAACCTGGGCAGCCACATGCAAAAGAGTGAAACTGAACCTCAATCCTACATCATAGACAAAGATCAATTCCAAATGGACTAAAGACTTGAACATGAGACCTGAAATCGTAAATCTAGAAGAAAATACAGGTGGTAAGCTCCTTGACATCAGCCTTGGCGATGAGTTTTTGGATTTGACATCAAATGCAAAGCCACAAAAGCAAAACTAAACAAGTGGGACCATGTCACACTAGAAGCTTCTGCACAGAAAAGGAAATCATTAACAAAATGAAAAGGCAGCCTGCTAAATGGAAGAAAATATTTGAAAATTGTGTATCTGATAAGGAGTAATATTCAAAATATATAAAGAACTCATACAACTTAATAGCAAAAACAAAACAATCTGATTAAAAAATGGTCAGGGGCTTCCCTGGTGGCGCAGTGGTTGAGAGTCTGCCTGCCGATGCAGGGGACACAGGCTCGTGCCCCGGTCCGGGAAGATCCCACATGCCGCGGAGCGGCTGGGCCCGTGAGCCATGGCCGCTGAGCCTGTGTGTCTGGAGCCTGTGCTCCGCAAAGGGAGAGGCCGCAGCAGTGAGAGGCCCGCGTACCACCAAAAAAACAAAAACAAAAACAACAACAACAACAACAAAAAAATGGTCAGAAGATCTGAATAGACATTTTTCCAGTGAAGACATGCAGATGGCCAGCAGACACCTGCAAAGATGCTCAGCATCACTAATCATCAGGGAAGTGCAAACCAGACCACAGCAGGGTACCACCTCACACCTGTCAGAATGGCCATTACCAAAAAGACAAGATAACAAGTTTTGGCAAGGATGTGGAGAAAAGAGAGCCCTTGTGTGCTGTTGGTGGGAGTGTAAATTAGCGCGGCCATTATGGAGAATGGTACGGAGAGTCCTCAAAAAATTAAAATTAGAACTATTATGCAATCCAGGAATTCCACTGCTGGGAGTATATCCAAAAGAAAGGAAAACACTAACTCAAAAAGATATCTGCATCCCTGTGTTCATTGCAGCATTGTTTATGACAGCCAAGACATGAAAACACTCTTAAGTTTACATTGGTGGATGAAGAAATTGTGGTATAAATATGCAACGGAATTTATACTGTTGCATAAATGGTATAAATTCTGCCATAGAACAAGAAGGAAATCTTGCCGTTTTTGACAACTCAGATGGACCTTGAGGGCATTATCATAAGGGAATAAAGTCAGACAGAGAAAAACAAATACCATATTATCTAACTTTTATGTGGAATAAAAAAAAAACCCATAGATACAAAGAACATCTTGGTGGTTGTCAGAGGTGTGGGGTGGGGGATGGGCGAAGTGGGAGGAGGTGGCAGAAAGCCTGGGGCTGTAATGTACGACATGGTGACTGTGGCTAAGAAGTATATCTGAAAGTGTCTAAGGGTAGGTCTTGAAAGATCTCCTCACAAGAAAAAAGGTTTTGTGACTCTGTGTGGTGATGGATGTTAACTAGACTTACTGTAGTGATCATTTTGCCATTTAGACATATATGGAATCATTATGTTGAACTCCTGGAACTAAAATAACATTATATGTCAATTACATCTGAAGTTTTTTAAGCGTGATTGTGGTAGGCCTCAGTAAGAAAGCTGAGCGAAGACTTGACGGGACTTAGTGGATACCTGAGAGAAGAGTGTTTCAAACAGAGGAGACATCTGACCTTTAGCGTAAAGGCCCAGAGGAGCACCATGCCAGGCCGCTGGCAAGGCTGGCCTAGATGAGCAGGGGGAACGGGTCCAGGAGGCGGCCAGAGATGCAGGGTCTTTGCGGGCGTTGCAAGGGCCGTGGAATGGGGAGCAGGGGGTAACGCCATCAGCCTTATAAAGGGTCCCTCTGGCTGCTTTGTGGAAAGTAGACCGGAGGGGAGGAGACGGCACCCCTTGGAAGGCTACTGCAGTACCATTGAGGCAGGTGAGAAATTATTAGATCTAGCTTTTAGAAACTACTCATCCGAAGCTTTTAAAAAGCTGTTTGCTAAAAAAATCAATTTTATGCTTTCCTAGATACAAATCTCTGTTTTAAAAACTTTGTGGAAAGGTGTGTAAAGTGTACCCTAAATGTGCTTGGAGAGCGGAATGTTCTTTTGTGGTTTTTGAGGAAACGTCGTTGATGGCCTTTAGAGAGCCACGTCTTAGTGGTCCTTCCAAACATGAAAGGTTTATAACAATAGTGCGCAGGATAATTTTGTATAAAAAGTGGTTTCTTAATGCATTGTCTCTATTTATACAAGCTTTGCCACAGGAAATCTACAGAGAGTTGTCCAAAGGTAAAATACATCATTGCAGGCCTCCCTGGTGGCGCAGTGGTTGAGAATCCACCTGCCAATGCAGGGGACACGGGTTCGAGCCCTGGTCTGGGAAGATCCCACGTGCCACAGAGCAACTAAGCCCGTGTGCCACAACTACTGAGCCTGCACTCTAGAGCCCGCGAGCCACAACTACTGAGCGCATGTGCCGCAACTACGGAAGCCCACACGCCTACAGCCCGTGCTCTGCAACAAGAGAAGCCACTGCAATGAGAAGCCCGCGCACCACAACGAAGAGTAGCCCCTGCTCTCCACAACTAGAGAAAGCCCGCACGCAGCAACGAAGACCCAACGCAGCCAAAAATAAATAAATTTAAAAAAAAATACATCATTGCCATGATATTCTTGCCATCTTTTTTGTGACATTGATAGTGAGTATGTATAGTACTCATTTGTTTCACAAGATGGGGAGATAGAAGAATCACTTGATGTATTTAAAAGGTATTGCGGCTACTCTGGAAGAGAAGAGGAGAAGATAGATGTCAGAATCACCTAATGCTAAAAACCGTCCTGTTAGCCTGTAAACAGTGTTTAAATCAAGCAGGAGCAGCTCTTGTTGTGTGAGGCTGTGGTTGGCTGTGCGGCTTTGTCGTGAGAGCGAATGCGTAAAGGCTTCCTTCTAATCCTCATGCTAGAGACTGACTTCTTCTGGGTTAACACTTTGCTTCTGTTGAAATGAATCTAGCCATTAGAATGGGTAACAGAAGCTGTTTTCGTTCACTAGTGCCTCGTGGCAAATTGACATACCAAAACAGGCTCTGTAGGAAAGGAGAAAGGATTAAAGAGGTAGGAATGGAAGCAGCTGAAGGGATGACTGTGTGCAGTGGTGTTCCGAAGACAGAGACGAGGGAAATCCAAAAATAAATTTATCACAATTAGTTTCTGGTTATGTAATTAAAACAAGCAAATAGCGTAGATGGAGAAAACCCTCGTGTATCCTGGATGTTGGGGAAAGCTTGAATATGTGTATAAAGTACAAAAGAAAAACGTTGGGTAAAAATGTCCATCTTTTTATTTTATTACTGAAACTATTGCTCAAATTTTTTTTTAAATTTTTTTAACATCTTTATTGGGGTATAATTGCTTTACAATGGTGTGTTAGTTTCTGCTTTATAACAAAGTGAATCAGTCATACATAATATTGCTAAAATTTAAGAGCGGTTTTTTACTTTTGTGTGTGTGTGTGTGGGGTACACGGGCCTCTCACTGTTGTGGCCTCTCCCGTTGCGGAGCACAGGCTCCGGACGCACAGGCTCAGAGGCCATGGCTCACGGGCCCAGCCGCTCCGCGGCATGTGGGATCTTCCTGGACTGGGGCATGAACCCGTGTCCCCTGCATCGGCAGGCGGACTCTCAACCACTGCGCCACCAGGGACACCCAAGAGCGGTTTTTAAAGTGACTCTTTCTGACATGTTATGTAAGCAAGCCCCTCTGATAATACCAATTCTCTGCTTTGGGAAATGTTGTTTTGGATGTATTACCTAATTTATTTTATTACTTCTCATATCTGGTAATTTTTTGGCGAATTCAGCAATCTTCAGGAAGAACCAAATTTGTAAGAGTATATTTTGGAGGTTGACTATTCTGAAAAGTAAGTCTTCTATTTTCTTTCCTCAGAATGAACTCTCAGATACACGTGCAAAATTCCACATACTTTTTCTATTCTTTGTGTCGACAATGTTCTTCATCAGCGTATTGTCACTTCTCAGCTACCACTGCTGGCTAGTTGGAAAAAACAGAACAACCATAGGTAAGTAGGTTAAAATAAAGCATAATTATTTAGGAAAATGGACACAGATGAACATGAAATCTAGAGAAGGACAAAAGATGATAAAGATAAAATAATTCTGTATTAAAATTAACTTGGACTGGATAGGAACAATGGCTGTTTAATAAATGTAAAGGTTCATAATTTTGAGAAGGTTGAGGAAGTAAGATTGACTTTTCTATAATTTTTCAGTAGTGTGTTGTATATAAAAGTAGAGAACTGACTATATTTTATAAATTTTAATAAAAGCTGTTTCCTGCATTTGTTGTATCACTAATGTTAGCACTTATGTCCCTTTTTTGCTTATTTTTTTAAAATGAAAATATTGGGGAAGAATTCAGTAAGGTATTCCAATAATTGGACACACACTTTTTTTTTTTTTTGTGGTACGCGGGCCTCTCACTGCTGTGGCCTCTCCCGTTGCGGAGCACAGGCTCCGGACACACAGGCTCAGCGGCCATGGCTCACGGGCCCAGCCGCTCCGCGGCATGTGGGATCTTCCCGGACCGGGGCACGAACCCGTGTCCCCTGCATCGGCTGGCGGACTCTCAACCACTGCGCCACCAGGGAAGCCTGACACACACTTCTTAAACAACAGTGGTGTGGCGCTCAGACTAAACCATTGGCATGTAAACAGCAACACCAGCCATAACTGGAATATTGAGGTATTGGCTAACAAAATGGGGATCTGTCACAGCGTTTCCAAAGAAAGTTAAACACTCCCTGCTGTCTAAAGGAGAGTTGGACATATTTTAACATAGAAAGATGCAGACGCTGTAGGGAGATTCTTAGGTACTTTTATATTTGGATCACTTTAATCTCGTGTCTTTGGAGTCCTGTAAAATATGACGGCTTCCAGGGTAAGGGTGCGGTGCCCCGCCTTTCCCAGCTCACTCTGCTGTTGCTTCTCCTCCACTTCCCATGCTTTCATCCCTTTCCATGTGAATAAGCTTCCTCATGTCAGTTAATTTATCATCGTCACAGAATATCCTGTCATCTCTTCACCTTTAACCCGAGGTCATAGAAGGCAGCCCACATGCAAAGCCTAGCTCTTCAGACCTCCCAAGCAGCTGGACACTGAGAGATTTCTCACAGAAAAGGAGATTTCTTCTTTTCAAAACTGACGGCTCTGGTGGCCCTGTTTTCCCACCTGGTGTCATTCGGTAGGAGCTCAGTAGTGGCTGACTGCTGCGGTGGCCACGAGCATTTAATTGGCCTCGGTTCCCACCCTGCTTCATTTATTTCCCACCCAAACCCTGTAGGTGTCTGAGAGGTGAGTGCTTCCTGGGAAACACATTGTTCTCTTAAAAACAATCTTTTTCAAACGTTTTTACCAGTGACTACGGTAAGAAATGCATCATTTTATATCACTACCTAGTGCATGCACACACATTTATAAAATTATGTAAGTAGAATAAGCAAAATCTTAGTAAAACATCATTAATGTCTACTCTGTCCAATATACTCTAATATTTTCTGTTCTAGTTCTTTAAAAAGAAATGCTGGTTTCAAAGCACTGAATTGATTTTACAGCCTATTCAGATGTTTAAACCCACACTTTGAAAAACCTTCCCCTAACACACCACTCCCCACACACCCTGGTGTTACCCAGCTCTCCACTGCTGCTTCCAGATGTCCTTTGGGGCATCACTTGTACCTTCCTCATAGCTGTCACCGCCCTACCTTGAATCATTTCTCATGTTACAGAGTTTCTATTAATACATTCAAACTGCTGCTGTCACCCCAGAAAGGCTGGTTGGTCTCTTTGATCCTGATAGCCAGTCATTCCTGTACCCAAACACTGAACCTTTCATCACTTGAAACTGAAGAGGCCTCACATTTTCACCTTGAAGTTTCCATTCTCTGACCACAGTCTTTATCCGTTCAGCTCTCCCTTTCCGTGTTCCAGTGTGCGCCCTTTTTAGCTTACTGAGTCCTCCACACTCCACCACTTTTCTCCCACATTCCTTTCCCTTCTGGTTTTGTTTCTCACCCTTTTCCATTCTAGATCCTATAATAAATGCCCCCAAGCTCCCAGCAGCACCCTCGCATTACACACGCCCCTAAGTGCCTCTTCTCCCATAATGCCTTTGCCAGTCCCTGACCCAGGTTATTCCAGCGATGCGTTCTTCTCCCAGTGCGATGGGGCTGGAGAGAGCTGGTGAAGGCCGTCTCGCTCCCACAGAGGTGGTCACAACTACAGATTCAAAGCCTCAGACCTCACTTAGACCCTCAGCTCTATTTGGCAGTAATGTCACGTGTTTCTGATCAGGTTTGCCACCTTATTACCCCCAATAGGTATTCCAGACTTTCATCATCCTCCCTATTTTCCTTACCTATTTTGTGAACGCTTCATAGAAAAATTAGAAGTTGTCACAAGTAAATTCTTATCGTCTCACCTTTATAACCTCACACAAACATTCCTACTTTCAAACCCATTCACTGTCACCCTCTTTCTAACTTCTGCGGACACGATGTCTTTTCTGGTATCTATCTCTATCTGGTATCTATCTAATCTTGAGAACTTTACTAAAGGCCATCCCATTTCTTCTAGAACTTTCTTCCATCAGTTTTTACTTCACTTTTCTGTGTCATCAACCTTTTCCAATCCATCTTTCCATCAGTTTTTACTTCACTTTTCTGTGTCATCAACCTTTTCCAGTCCATCTTTCCATCAGTTTTTACTTCACTTTTCTGTGTCATCAACCTTTTCCAATCCATCTTTCCATCAGTTCTTACTTCACTTTTCTGTGTCATCAACCTTTCCCAATCCGTCTCTCCCTGGCTCCTTCTTATCCATAGCTTATAAAACATTCCGCAACGCATTCTTTCTTTAAACAGAGATCCTAGGTTCTGGCCCCCATCAGCTTCCTCACTTGTTATTCATAGCTCAGGATCGAGCTCAGGCGTCACCTCCTGCATATTTCACCTTCCTTGGCCACCGCCCCGCATGTATCTCTATCACACTATCATTCTGACAGACTTTTGTTAGACTGTGGATTCTCTGGTCAGAATTTCATCTACTTTACCTTGGGATCCCAAACCTGGTGCTTTGCCATAGGCACGTAGTAGGAAGTTGATACATAATGAATGAGTGAAGTTGCAAGAGATAGAATATCTTAAAAAAAAAAAAGAAAGAAAAAGGCTAAGGTGTATTGCACATTATGCAGTCGATTTTCCTTAATATCACATAATTATTTTGACATTTTCATTTTATAAGGGTGATGAAATAGTCAAGAGGTTATATTTTTTCCCAAAAAAGTTGAAAAAGAAAAAAAATTGGTACTTTCCTTCCCTCCTATAATTTTCGAATAGGTTAACTCTTCTTTTTTGTAATATATATCTGTAACAGAATCATTCCGTGCACCCACATTTTCATATGGACCTGATGGAAACGGTTTCTCGCTTGGATGCAGTAAAAATTGGAGACAAGTCTTTGGTGATGAAAAGAAATATTGGCTACTTCCAATATTTTCAAGGTAGTTTATAAAATGCACGTCTCAGGAATTATGGAACCTGTGATTGTCTCTCTGATTAAATGATTCAGAGAATATAGTATATTATGACATTATGAGCCTTAAGAATGAAAACTCAGAATATCTTGATTACATGAAATATTTTATTTTTCATGTTTTTTATAAGGGTGAAGGAGAGTTTAGGCATATATTTGAATGAGAAAAAAAAGATGATTCATAGAAAATAAGAATCACTCTTTTTCTTTCAAAATGAAAATAAGTTTGTGAAGTAAAGAATCATAAGAATTTATATTTATTAGCCATATCTTCAAAGATTTCCAGTACAGGTTATGTATTCTGTTGTGTCTTAAATCAAAGAAGACCCAACACATAATGCAGTTTTTACCTGCATTTAAATTTAAATGAGAATATATGCTCAAGATGATTCATAATTTCCTTTTCTCTCAAATTCTCAGCCATCCTAGGCCATGTATATACCAAAAGTCATTATAGAGAAGGAAAAGTATTTGAAATTCAAGTACCATATTTGTAAGTGTTGTGGGTTTTTTCCTTTTTTCCCTTAACAAGGAACTGTATTGCTTGTTATTTTGTCTGAAAATGACATATTTGCATTCTTTCTTTTTTTTGGGGGCCACGCCACATGGGATCTTAGTTCCCTGACCAGAGCTTGAACCAGGCCCCAGCAGTGAAAGTTCAAAGTCCTAACCACTGGACGGCCAGGGAATTCCCAATTGCCTTCATTTTTTTTTTTTTTTTTTTTTTGGTACGTGGGCCTCTCACTGTTGTGGCCTCTCCCGTTGCGGAGCGCAGGCTCAGCGGCCATGGCTCACGGGTCCAGCCGCTCCACGGCATGTGGGATCTTCCCGGACCGGGGCACGAACCCGTGTCCCCTGCATCGGCAGGTGGACTCTCAACCACTGTGCCACCAGGGAAGCCCTTGCCTCCATTTTTGAAAGACGTTTTGCTTGGTTGTAGAATTGTGGAATTGTAGGTGCTGCTTGCATTGTTTCTGATGAGAAGTTTGTGGATATTATGTTTATTATTATTTGTGTAATATGACATTTTTCTCTGGCTGCTTTTAAGATTTTGTTTATCACTAGTTTCTTGCAATTTGATTATGACATGCCTGGTGTCGTTTTCTTCATGATTCTCGTGCTTAGGATTGTTGAGCTCCTTGGAGCTGTAATTTTTAAACTTTCATCAGATTTGGAAAGTACTTTTAACCACTGTCTCTTCAAGTATTTCTTCTGCCGCCTCCCTCCCCTGGTCCCTGCAGGGACCCCAGCTACACGTCTGTGGCTCCTCAGGAGGCTCCGCCACGGCTCACTGGTGCTGCTCACCGTCTGTTCAGTCCTTTTCCTGAGTTTCATCTTCAAGTGCACCAGTCTCTTCTGTGCGCTTTATCTGTTGTCTCTTATATTCAGGTGTTTCCACTCCGACTGGTTGGAACATAGACTATTATTTTTTAAGGTTATTTTCTCTAAACAGAAATTTCAGTGTTGGCAGTTGGGTTTTTTGTCTTTGTTTTTTTTTCCCTTTCTTTGAAGATGCTGTTCCATTATCATCTGGCTTGGGTTGTTTGTGTCAGTAAATCAGCGTCTCTCGTATCTTTATTCCGCTGTTTGTACAGGCACACCTCGAGATTATTGCAGGTTTGGTTCCAGACCACCGCAATAAAGCAAATACAGTAAAGTGAGTCGTACGAATTTTTTGGTTTCCCAGTGCATATAACAGTCTATAACCATAGACTGTTAATTGTTCAATAGCATTATGTGTAAAAAAAAACAGTGTACATACTTTGATTTAAAAATACTTTATTGCTAAAAACTGCTAATCGTTATCTGAGCCTTCAGCAAGTCGTAATCTTTTTGCTGGTAGAGGGTTTGAAGTATTGTGGGAATTGCCAAAATGTGACACAGAGATGCAAAGTGAGCAAATGCTGCTGGGAAAATGGCACCGATAGACTTGCTCAATGTAGGGTTGCCTCAAACCTTTAATTTATAAAAATCACAGTATCTGCAAAGCACAGTAAAATGAAACACAATAAAACGAGGTATGCTTGTAAATTACTATGTCTTTTTTTCCCCTGTGGCTACTTTTAAGATTTTATCTTTATCACTGGTTTTAAGTAGTCTGATGATGATGTTCCTTAGTATGGTTGGCCTTGTGTTTATCCTCTTTGGAGTTCATTAGGCTTCTTGGATCTATGAACTTGTAGTTTTCATCAAATCTGAATTATTTATTTATTCATTTATTTATTCATTCATTTGGCTGCATTGGGTCTTCGTTGCTGTGCGCAGGCCTTCTCTAGTTGCAGCGAGCAGGGGCTACTCTTTGTTGCTGTGTGCGGGCTTCTCATTTAGTGGCTTCTCTTTGTTGTGGAGCACAGGCTCTAGGCACATGGCTTGCAGTAGTTGTGGCACACGGGCTCACTAGTTGTGGCACATGGGCTCAGTAGTTGTGGCTTGCGGGCTCCAGAGCGCAGGCTCAGTAGTTGTGGCGCATGGGCTTAGTTGCTCCCATGGCATGTGGGATCTTCCCGGATCACGGCTCTAACCTGTGTCCCCTGCATTGGCAGGAGGATTCTTAACCACTGTGCCACCAGGGAAGTCCAATCTGAATAATTTTGAAATAATTTTCAATTGTTTTTTCTGTCTGCTTCCCTCTTCCTGTGCCCTTCCCCCACTAGCTTTTCAGTTCTCTTAAATATATGTCGTGACCCACCGGTCATTGCTGTTGTCCCTCCCTTCTCCCCCTCCATCTTTTTTCTCTTTGCTTCAAATTGGATTGTTTCTGTTGTTATGTCTGTGAGTTCACTTATCTTTTCTTCTGTATTGTCTACTGTTAAGCTCATCCAGTGAATTTCTTATTTCAGATATTCTATTTTTCAGCTCCAGAAGTTCAATTTGGTTCTTTTTTATATCTTACATTTCATTTCTCTTTATATCCACTTTCTCCAGTTAATTCATGGACATATTTATAGTCACTGGTTTAGCGTCTCTGTTTCAAGTGGTCACGGTCATTTCTAAATCTTTTCTGTTGACTTTATTTTCTTCCACTTGTGATCACATTCTCCTGCTTTTTAGGCTGGTAATTTTTGATTGGATGGTGGACATTTTGAATTCTGAGTGTTTAAATTTGGTCTCCCTTTAAAGGATGTTGAATTTTGTTTTGGCCGACTTCTGTTTCAGCTTAGTCCTCCTGATGCTGCTTAAACCTGTGCTTGGGTGTAAAGTAGCATTTTCTCTAGGGCAGGTTTAGTCCTACAGCAAAGGTGAGAGCCTGCTGCGGTCTCTGCCGTATCCACATGTTCAGTGAGGTCTCTCTGCTCTGGCAGGTCGAATGCAAAGGGCTTTCAGTGCTGGGCAGGCTCTGAATTGTTCAGCTTACACTCCCCAGTTGTTCTTTTCCCAGATTCACATGTGTGGCTTAGTATTCATCAGAAGACTCAAGTAAAACCCTGTGCAGATTTCTGTAGCCCTTTCTCTGCACATATCCCTCTTCCTCAGCTCTGTCCGATAGAAGCAAACCTCCTCGTCTTCTCGAAACTCCCATCTCTGTCACCTTAATTCAGTGAGACCACCTTGCTCTGCACATCCCCCTGTTGGTGCTCAAGTTCTGGCAGAAGCTGCAACTCCTTGGTTAGTTTCTCTTCTTTCAGACACCACAGTTCTGTGCTGCCTGTTTTGAAAAGAGTTGTTGTATGTACTGTTGAACAGGAGGTCAAATATACCGTTTAATCCATCTTGGCTGGAAATGGAATTCCCTGCGGTACACAGTTTTGATGTTTTTAGAATGTAGAAGGCATAGCTGTACTTTTTTTTAATTTGTGAACTTCTTGAAGCCAGAGATTTTCTTTTCTTTTGTTCAGTGGTATATCCCTAGCACTTCAAATGGTACTCAGAACATCCAGTATATTTTCGTTTAATGAACGTTGTTGAATAAATAAATATGTGGAACTTACATCTTGAATTTCAGTTTGAGCATTTATGATATCTTTAAATGATTGTGATAAGCAGGTCAGTTACCCAAATATTTGAATATGTATGTTTATCATAACTTTAATAGACATGATCATTTTAATAGTCATGGAAGATACTATTTTTAACTATATGTAAATTATAAAAGAAAAAGACTTACTTCCTCAGTAGAGTCTAATAACTGTCTAAATTAGAAATCTTAGAAATCATTCTCTGAAATGACAAGTTGTGATCATTTTATACCATGCCTATGGAAAATAGATGTTAAATTGACCACTTAGATTGAACTGAACATGATTAAATTATTACTGATATTTTTCTTATGCAGTCAGGGTGATGGCTGCAGTTTTCCGACTCGTCTTGTGGGGACGGATCCAGAACAAGCATCTGTTTCAAACCACAGTGAAAATACCAGAAGGTGCGCTTCTTGTCATTACGTTTTTCAGAATTCATTATAGAGCAAACTGTGTGTGTGTGTGTGTGATACATAGATGAATATAGTAGTGACGTAGCAAGCCAGCACAGATAAAGAGAAATTCTATTCAGTTTTTTTAACTGAGGGTTAAAATGTGGATATAGCTGATACGCTCAGGATAACCATATTTTTTTATCATTCAAACCAGAACACTTTTGAGAGTAATAAAGTGAACGCTTGCTGTTAGTAGTTGAAGCAGGACAGTCTCATGTCACTGGACGCGTCTGGCAGGGTAGGAAGCACGGCTACCCTACCTGCGCTGCCTCTTCCTAGAAACGAAGACTCTTTGAAGATTTGATTATGTTGGTTTATATCAGTTACATTTTCAAAGAAGTTAGTCATTGTACTATTCACCATTTTATTTTGATAAACAGATTTTAACTGCAGCGTGAAAATGATATTAATGAGGATTCAAAAATACAAATACAAAATTTTTCTTCTTCGTCTTAGAGGATATTTTCTCAGAGTTTGTATGGCGAGCACACTGATTCATAAATTCAGAGAAATAGTTCATTTTAAATGAAATTTTAAAGGAGATAGAGATGCTTCTGTCAAAGTGAAACACTTGAAACTTACTGACTACAGAAATAAGTTGTGGAGGAGGAGGGATTATAAATTCCAAGCTAGCGGATTAATTTTGGAAGCACATAGGCCTTAGAACCTAGGACCTCAGAGCTCCAAGAAGTTACTTAAACTGTCTGAGCCTCAGCTGCCAGCTCTATGAGAGGAGGATTTGTACTCCCTTCGGGGGTTATTGTGAAGATTGCGATGGTGTGTAGAAAGCACCCAGCACAGCGTCTGCCCATAGTGGGTCCCCAGCAATACTAGTTCCCTTTTCCTTCTTCTTTTTTTCCTCCATTCCCTCCCTCCCTGGATGTCTTAGCTAGAAAACTAAGTCTACGCTAAATCACTAAATCATTTTTTCCCCTTAGATCTATACTGCAGAGGTAGAAAGCAGAAAACTTGGGAAATGACAGGTAATCTTTTTGTCCTGGCCACAGACATAGATCCTCACCTGTCCTTGTGCTACCTTACGGCTCTTGATTAACATGTTAAGAATGTTTCAGATTGGCCTCTGAAGCTGTTTTTCTTTCATCTAATTGTTTTCGTTGGCAGTGCTGAGTACAAGTTCTTGGGTCTAGAGAGCCATTTAATGCGGGGGGTTGGGGCACATTTTCTCCTGAAGATGGAGCTTTTTCAGAGTGCTGAGATCTCATGAGTTGCCCTCACATATTTAGGAGAAGGAATACTAATTTGCTGCTTATTAATTAAGTATTATTAATTGAGCATTAGACTATTTACTAAATTATTTGCTCCTCTTTCAGTATTGGCTCAAACCCACCCTTTCCTATCAAACCGCTTAGTGAATCAAAAAACCGCTTGTTGGACAGTGAATCTCAGTGGCTAGAGAATGGATCTGAAGAAGGTGTTATCAGATCAGGTAATGCCGTCATCTGAAAACATTGCTTTGTCTGGTTAAAATGAAAATCACCAGGTTTAATAAATGTGGAAAAATTAAAATACATTATGTGCTATTTTAAAATACTAAAATATTTGAAACTTTTTAATAAAATATCTTACACGTGGGCCGTTAGCGTTTACTGGTAGCTTTCACGGAGGCGAAGGTTGAGTGAGGAAGTGTAGTGGCTGCTGCCGTGTTTTTTCTGTTCGCAATTTTGTTTTTCCTTGTTGTTACCCAGCCGTGTGTTTTGTCACCTCAGATGTAGAAAATTCTTTCGGCATAATATTCTGGATAATGCTTAAACAAGGTTAATTTGGGGGTCATAGCTTTTGCTTATTTGAAAATAATTTTGAAATGCCTCGTACTCTTTGGCTGTCTTGTCTTAGTATAAAAAGAGTGCACTGAATGTATTTGAACCATGATGACTCTTAATCATTTCATGAACTGTGGTACATTATACAACAGTTGATAAGACACAAGTGGGCTTTTGAATCAGGCCTCGGTTTATAATATAGTCTGGCCACTCACTAGCATTATAGCTTAAAACATATCTGTGGTTCTTAATAATACTAGTAATAACATTCTTCTTGCACTGTAGGAAAATGGTTTGGTACTAACTCTAGGAAATACCCTAAAACTTGAAAGCTTGCTGTCACGATTTCTGATTTGTTGTTATTGTCATTTTGGCTTTCAGCAGCATTTAAATTCTCTTAAATTAGTTTCATTGAGACCTTCATTCAGGGGACTTCCCTGGTGGCCCAAGGGTTAGGAATCCACCTGCCAATGCAGGGGACACAGGTTCGAGCCCTGGTCCGGGAGGATCCCACATGCCGCAGAGCAACAGAGCCCATGTGCTGCAGCTGCTGGGCCTGTGCTCTGGAGCCCGTGAGCCACAACTACTGAGCCCGTGTGCCACAGCTACTCAAGCCCACGTGCCTGGAGCCTGTGCTCCGCAACAAGAGAGGCCACTGCAGTGAGAAGCCCGTGCACCACAACAAAGACCCAGCACAGCCAAAAATAAATAAAATAAAATAAATTTTTAAAAAAAATCTTCATTCAGGTCATTAGACCCTCAGTATAAAATAAAGGGAAAAATCCATTTGTGAACTTGAAATTATTGCTCCTGAACATCTTTAGAGCCAATGGACGTTTTTACAAAAATAAGCATAAAACCAGACTTTGAGATTTTAGCACTGCTTTCCTTCCTTCTGGTTTCTAACAGAAGGCAAATGGTTGGCACCAGAAGCCTATTTAGTGCTTACATAATACTTGCTTTTACTGTAATCATCAACTTTACCATTTAGCCAGAAACTTAATACTTCTTTTTTTTTTAATACTTCTTTTTTTGTCATGTCATATATAATTATGTGCTTACAGGGACAAATAACCATGTAACAGTGGCAATAGAAAATTGAGTACCACTTGTTCATAACTAACCAGTTGAATAAGAGCAAGGTAAGACAGTATAAAGGTAATTTCTCCAAAAATTAGTTTATTTGCATGTCATAATCTCAAAACAGTTTGCAATTCAGTCTTTTTTACTCTTTCCATTATATCAGCAAAATCAGGTAGTTCAGGAGAGATTGGAAGGTAACGTCTGCCTAACTCCCATTTTTCTTACCACTCCTAGCATGATCTTACTGGATATTTATTGGTAGATTAATGAGGAAACTAATAAAAATTGTTAGGATTGGTATATGGACAACTACCCTTTTCACTGAACGGTACCTTATTAATTAGTTTAAGGAAAAAAGGTGACTTTTGCCCACTACTGAAGATATTTGATCCAGAGAAGAGTGACTAAGATTAAAGTCTGAAAAAAAGACTTAAGAGGTTCATTGATGTTATTTACTTGGTAAAAGATACAGCAGAAGAGCAGCTTACTGCAGCCAAGTACATGAGTCAGTGATGCCTTTGCAGTAGCCAGAGGAGGCGCGGTAGCCAGAGGAGGTTGATTGAAGTAGGAATGGAAGCCCTTCCCCATGGGCCAGTAGGAGCAGTGAGGGCAGTGCTAACACTGACTGAATGCAGGGATGTAGTGAACTCTCCTGCTGCTTAAAAACAGAGAAGACAGGTATGCACATTCAAGTCGGAAGCTAAGCTCACTGGCTCAGCAGCATCACGCGCAGCTGTTAGAGTTTTGAAAACCTACGTGTAGTGTTTCTTGGTTACCTATTGCTACCTAACAAATTATCACACACTTAGCAGCTTAAGACAACACACCTTTATTACCTCAGTTGCTCTGTTCTCATCTGTAGTCTCATCTAGGGGACATCTGCTTCCTTGCTTGGTGTTTATCATTAGCATTCAGTTCCTTACAAGGACCTGGAGTCCATGTCCAAGTCACAGCCAGAGCCTAAGACTCAGAGAGCATCAGAAACAGCCCCCGGTGGGGCTCCGGGCAGGCAGAGGGCAGCAGGAGCTGCAGGCGGTGATCCCGTGTCATTGGCAGCCCCACCGCGTCTTCTCAGTGTAGGCTGTAGGCGGAACAATGGCTGATGCTCGCGGTGGTTGAGAATCCTCACTGAAATTCCCATAAACATCTGATAGCAGTCTTCTCAGATTATGCCCAAGTTAACACTAAGGGAAAAGTGTAAGGATCTGCCTCTATTAAAATGCTCACTTAATGGCTTCAGGGAAAGTCAGTGATCTGTCCCTTATTTACAGCGTCTAAGAACCTTTATTATTATTAGAATATTAGTAATATTAAAGTATTTCTTTCCTTTTGTGTTGTATTAGCAGCTTTATACCTTAGCCCAAAGAACTATTTAATCTTATTTTCAGAAATATAAAATCAAGTTTTAATCAATAATTCAATTGTTTCCGGTTTTATAGGTTTATAAAAAACATTATGGACTGAATATTTTCAGTTTTATACGCAAGATGATGATCAGTGGAATTAAATAATTGAAGTATAAATGAAGATATATTTTTTAAAAAAGGAAACCTTTGTACAGATTGTTGGATCCACAGAAGCACTGCTCCAGAGCTGGAAGATGCCTTAATCTTAAATGAGCCCACTTGTTCAACACTGACTTACAGCTACAAAAGTGACTTAATTTTACTTTGGAAATAACATTTACTCATAATAACGTATTATGATATGCTATAATATGAGCTGTCAGGTCACATGTTAACATGGCGTATGTATTCTTTTGATACCTGAGTTACATTATTAGAGTTCTTAGTATCCATATAAATTTTCACTCCAGAAACACAAGGTAAAAAACTTGTTTTAAGTGAAGTACATCTAGGTCAGTATGGTGGCTGAGAGTGCTTGTACTGTGTAAGAAAAAGAAAATAATTGCTTTAAAAACAACTTGGTGTTTGCTAATTTATAGTTACTGTTTTATACTTTTCAACATTTTTACTAAAGATTTTTTTTATTGTTGCTATAAAATAACACTCAGAAGGATTTAGATACCTAATCATTTAAAACATGGAGCATATTTGTATAATTCATTGAAGGCTTAGTTCTAAGCATTAATTAAACCATGTGCAGTGTTGTGCCCAAGGCTTAAAGAAAATTTGGCAGTATAAGAAATTTTTTTGTTTCTCTCTGCTCTCAATATACTCTTGTTGAACTTTCATGGGTATTTATACAGGTAGAGAAACAAAGGTTACGTGTGCTGTAGAAATACTGGACACAGTAGGATTGGGTAGAAGTGGCTGGAAGAAAAATAAAGCGAAAGACAAGCTACAGAAAGCTGTTAAAGTATGTTTCCAGAGTGCTGCCTGCTGCTGAGCTGACTTGCAAATTTCAATTTAGGTAATGACTGAAATTTGCTTTGAAACTTTTTACAGTAATCCTATAATAGCTTAAACAGCAACATAAAATACAATTTGAACTAGGGTCAAACTGTTCAGCATAACACTGCTCTCGAGAAGGAAATTCTCACTTGAGTATCATTCAAAGCTTCCATTCTCTGAGAGGTGGATTCCACTCTTACATGCAGGATTTTAAATCTGACTTCCTAACAGCAACCCCTTTCTGCCTAGACACTTATCCCCCTTTTCCTTTTGAAATCCAATCTAAGTGACAGGGATCGTTGCATTGATTCTAAAGGAAAATAGTGTCCTATAGCGGAGAAACAATATACAGATGTTACTCCTCCTTTATACTCTGCTTAGTCAGACACACACAAGCTAAAATGACTGATTGCTTCCAGTGGTGGGTGGAGATCAGTTTTAACCAGCGTCTGTAAAAACATGTTATAGTTTCCTTGTCTACAAAATGGGGTTGGGGAGAGGGGTGTTAAGAATGATTTCGACTGGACGACCTTTAACATTCTTCAATTTCTAATTTTGCATAATACCTTACTTAACATTCGTCCAACAGGTATATTTGGAGTTCCTTCTGGACGCCAAACAATATACTAGGGATAGCTCTATAATCTCCTAATGTAGCACAAATTTTATAGCCTACTATTCCAGGTTTATAATTTATAGGATTTGTCTAATTCCATGGGCTATATTAATATTAGATGTTAAAAGCAAGTAATTTTTTCCCCCTTTGAACTAGAGGAATGAGTTTAGCTTTGAAAATATAGTTTGGAATACTGTAATACAGTTTCTACCTTTATTTCAACACTGTAGTCTTAATAATCTTGATTCTAGAAAACTTATGAGTTAAGGGATATCAGTTTACCAACCAGAAACACCAATTCAGTTTGACGGTTTGAGTATTATAAGGAAATAGTAAATGTTTAAACGTAAGTGACTGCTTTCAGAAATGTCCTGGTACTTCTTGTGGGTATTTTTACATTCAGGTCAAAGGATTTGCATGCACCTAACAACTGAGGAAACTTACTTTTCCCTTTAACCTATTTGGGTGCTTTTGTGGTGTTTCTTTTTCAGTTCTTTCCCTATGTTAACATCATCTTAATAGCATTAGTAAACACCTTTTCAGGAATTTTCAGCTAAAGCCTTTTAATTTAGTTACCTTTGGTTTAATTAATTTATGGCCAACATTTGCCATGTTCTAAATATTTGGCTTCGTTTAGTTGTACATATTAATGACTGTTGGCAAGGGCCTACAAGTGGTATGGGAATCAGGGAAAGGCTGACTCTTTGGTATTTCTCTGGGATTGATTAGTGCTGCCAACCTTTGCGGAGAAATGGTCAGAATGAAGCCCTGTCAAAATTTATTAGTACTGTCTTTGTTCCTTCAAACACTTGAACAGTTGTGATAATATTTAAGGAAAATAAAAGTTGAATTTCAGGTCTTGCCATTGCCATTAAAAACAAATTAGACAGGAAACTTGGTTTTACGTGGGTACAAACTTACTTGAATATTCAGTACCTGAGGCATCTGACCACTGTCACTGTGCCAAACCAAAGAGCAGCTACAGCTTAGTGGTCACTGAACTTGCACCGCTTACATAGTATAGTTTCATCTTTGCATATGGATGATTTTTTAAAATCCTTTGACATATTTAGTGGTTATGATCCAAAGTGTCATAAGTTAGCTTAAATCAAATATGCAATGTTTACTTGAATTTATTTCTATTAATAGCAGATTTTGACTGTAGGATTTTCAGATTTTCAGTCATGTGAGATTTCCCTTCCGTCATCTTTAAAGCAGATGCATTTTAAGGGCTCAGTGTTAGGATCTGCATATTTGGGGCGCTGATAAGACAACTGACTTACAGATGTTTTGCTTACATTTTGTTCTAGGACTAGCACTGCTATCAATGGAAAGTATTTTTAACTAATCTGTTAGAGAAATTAACCATATTTTTGCATTTCAGCCAAAATAAAGACCGTATCTCATATTCTATAAGATACAGCTAATATGTAAGTCTAAAATTCATGTGTTTCTTATGATCTGAACTATATTTTCCAACTTAAATTAAAAATGCAAGATAGATTCAGCAAGGTCCGTATATTTCTAACGACTTCACTTTGTATTATTTTGTTGAGCTGCATAAAGCAGCAAGGAATTGTGTTTGTATTAAAAGCTTCAGAAAGCTGTTGAGTTTATCACATTTGTACATGATTGCAGGTTAGTCTATGCCCATTTACAGAAAAGGTGGACACTATTTTGAAGTGATCTTTAATATGTTTTTATATAAACAAATTTGAAATAGTTTACTTTGGTTGTTTTTACATATCATGTCCGTAAATCTTGTATTTGTTTTTCATAAGTGTAACCCTGGACCATGACTTAATGTTATCTTTGCTTTGCCTTTTGGGTGGCCTAACCTACATTAACATGAAGGCTGAACATTTTAAAACTTGTTTTTTTCCAAAAATCGTAATAATGATTACTTTATTAATAAATAAATAAAGTCCTGTATTTGAACAGCTGTTGTTGCTGTTGTTGTTGTTAGAGTATGACTGTTGCTTTAGTCACCTGGCAGGTGTGGCAAGGTACAGTGTTGCCTTGGGAAAGCGATGGGGCTGATCCTTCGGGTAACCGCGGGGACTACCTGAGTGCGGCGACACTGTGGTCTGCCTACGCCAGAGCACACACGGCTTTATCAAAAACGTTTTAATTTAGCTTTTATTGAACAATTTTCAATTGTCCCCTTCATCAAACCTAAGAACTTCCATTCTTTGAAAGCCATTCTGTTAAAAGAATGAAAAGTCGAACACTGGAAAAAGAATACCTGAAAAAGGACTCATATCCAAAACACATAAATCATCCTTAAATTTCAATACTGAGGTGACAACCTGATTTTTTTTAAACAGACTATTGTTTGTCTGGTTTGTTTTTTGGCTGCGCCGCCTGGCTTAAGGGTCTTAGTTCCGGGGGAAGTCCCCCAAAATAGACGATGTCCAATTGTCCAATTTTTGGAGCAAATCTCACCAGAAACCGCTATTTTTAGGAGCGCGTTTAACTGGAAAAGTAGATTTTTTTCATGTCCGCTTAGGCAAGACCTGTCGGCAGAACGTAAGCGAGCATGCACGGCAAAGCCCCCGGCAGAATCTCGCACCGAGGCCCAGAGGCCAGAGCGCGGTCGGCAGCTTTATTGCGGCTGCGCGCAGGTTGCGTTCCGCATCCCGTAAGACGCAGGCGCCGTCCGTTCCGTCCTCAGGACAAGAGAAGCGAGACGCGATCCGACCGAAACACACTGCGGGCGGTGGGGAGCGCGGGCCCGGGGCCTCCGTCGCAGGCACTCGCTCGGCTTGGCCGGGGCTCCGTGGGGCTCCGGCCAGAGGCTCCCGCTCGTCGCCGCAGGACGCAGGCGGCGTGGCGCGGGTCAGGACCACTTCCCGGTGACCTTGAGGTGGCCGAGCTGGTCCTCCAGCCGCCGGGACGCGGGGAACTTGGACGCCTGCGCCGCCTTGAGCGCCTGGAAGGCGGCCGCCCGGCGGGCCGCCGCGTGGCCGCGCTCCTGCTCGGCCGTGAGGAAAGGCCGGCTGAGCCAGTAGTGGTTCTCCGCCTCGACCTCCAGGCGGCGGACCATGTTCTGCTTCGCCTGCGCCGACACGGGTCGCGGCCGCCGGTGCTTCCCGATCCACTGCCGGCCGGGGATGCGGCCGCGGCGCAGGACCGCGGTCAGGAACATGGCGCCTGCCGAGGGCACAGACGCGGGAGTCGGCAGCGCGCCGGCCACGGGGAGAAGGGAGAGGGGAGCCCCGCCGCCGCCCGCAGGCCAACCCGACCGCGCCCCAACACTCACCAGCCGCGCCTCACGGCCGCCCTCCTCACACCGGCACACGACGCCGGAAGCCGGAAGCCGCAAGCGCGCTTTCTCGACGCGCCGCCCGTCTCCTCGCGCGAGGCTTCAGCTCTCGCGAGAAGGGCCTTGCGCGAGTCGCGGAACCAATGGCGTTTCCGGCGCCGGGATTCAAACGTGCGCGGGCGCTGAGGACGAGCGTGGGGCTGGTCCATGGATCTGATCCGGGGCTTCTGCGGGAAGCTGCGGTCTCTGGCCGTCACCCTGGACGGCGAGACGGCTCGGCTGCATCGAGCGCTGGACGGAGAGGACAGCGGTGAGTGAGCCGCGTGAGGGGCGCTGGCGCGCGCACTGGCCGACCGACAGGCGGCTGACTGTGAGGAGCCCTCCCGGGGGAGGCGGCGGCGCCCTTCGCCCCAGGCACCCCCGGGCCCGACCAGCGCTGCGCGCAGCCTCTGCCCCACCAGGGACGCGGGGCGGAGAAACAGCCGCACTTAGAAACCAAAGCCCTAATCGAGCCGGCAGGCTGGGCTCGCAATGCACACGCTCATTTACACACGACGAGCTTTCAAGTGCACGTAGTGGGGGCTTATCAAGAAAAATACGACCAAGAGAACGTTTCTTCTAACCGCAGCCGCTCAGCCCTGTTCTTGACATGTAGAGTGACTTTGGTCTCACCCAGATGGTCCACAGTTGCAGTGTCTGTATTTTTCCCAACAAACCGTACTGCCAAAACGAAAGCTAATACGCAGTACTGCTTTTTAAGATATAGGTAAAGCAAAATTCTCCACCACTAACGTTTGTATTAAGAGACTTTTTGAAGTTGTTGCAAGAGTAGTGCAGATTTTGAGATTATTTTGTGCGTCATAACTGTAATCCGCCTTAAAATATCGCACCCTGTAGACGCAGACTCATTTTCCTTTAACTATATTATGAATAGTTTTCCAGCCATTTAAAAATGTTTATGCTTGTGCCTGTGAAAGCAATATTATGTGCACGGCAAAAAATTTGAGGTAACAGAGAAGTAGAAAGAAGAAAATAAGTCTTTGCTATAACTTCATCGTCAGAAGACACAGCTATTAATAGTTCAGTAGCTTTTCTACCATCCTTACTTTTAGCGTTGCCTTGTTTTGCTTGACTTTGTTTACGTAGTTGAGATAACACTATAAGACACAAAACTGTATTAATGGTTTTGGCATTTTTAGACAGCTGAATAGTTTTCCATAAAGCTTTTGCTAATTTACCTCCTTACCAATCTATTGCCTGGTTACACACATTCTTTCTTTTCTTTTGGTTTTACAAGAAAAAGTTGGAATAATTTTTTCAATTCCTGGCCTGCATGTATTACAGAAAATATGGAATTGTGATAATTAGAGAAAATGAACATCCCCTAAATTCGCCTTCTATGATCACAGTTATGAATCTCATAAAATTCACCATGTTAAAGGATACAATTCAGTGGTTTTCAGTATCTTCACAGAGGTGTGCAACCATCATCACACTGAGTTTAGATTTTCATAACCCCCCGAAACAAACCCCGGTGACTGTTGACAGCCAGTCCCCGGAATCTTGCTCCCACCTACCGCACTGCTTTATGCGGCCGCTAATCTACTTTCTGTCTCTCTAGATCTGCCTATTACGGACATCTCCTATAAATGGAATTGTACAATCTGTACTCTTTTGTGACTGACATTTCACTTAGCGAAGGGTTGCAAGGTTCATCCCTGTCATGGTAGCATGTATCAGTATTTCATTACATTTTATTGCTGAATAATATTTCATTGTATGGATTTACCACATTTTGTTTATCCATCAGTTGATGAACATTTGGGTTGTTTCTACTTTGGCTATTATGACTAATGCTGTTGTAAACACTCGTGTGCCAACGCTTTATGTGAACGTAATATCTTCAGTTCTCTTTGGTATGCATTTAGAAGTGGAATTGCTGGGTCATATGGTAAATCTGTGTTTAGCTTTTTGAGGAACGACCAAATTGTTTACCAAAGTGTACCACTGTACATTTCCCCCAGCAGTGAATAAGGGATGCAGTTTCTCCACTTCCTCATCAACATTTGTTATTGTCTGTCTTTTTTTTTTTTTTTTTTTTTTTGCGGTACGCGGGCCTCTCACTGTTGTGGCCTCTCCCGTTGCGGAGCACAGGCTCCGGACGCGCAGGCTCAGCGGCCATGGCTCACGGGCCCAGCCGCTCCGCGGCACGTGGGATCTTCCCAGACCGGGGCACGAACCCGTGTCCCCTGCATCGGCAGGTGGACTCTCAACCACTGCGCCACCAGGGAAGCCCTATTGTCTTTCTTTTTAATTATAGTCATTCTAGTGGTATGAAATACAATATCACTGTGTTGTTGATTTGCATTTTCCTAATGAAAATTGGTCAACTCTTTTTTTTATACAGCAGGTTCTTATTAGTTATCCATTTTATACATATTAGTGTATATATGTCAATCCCAATCTCCCAATTCATCCCACCACCACCACCACCCACCCTCGCTTTCCCCCATTGGCGTCCATACGTTTGTTCTCTACATCTGCGTGTATTTCTGCCCTGCAAACCGGTTCATCTGTACCATTTTTCTAGATTACACATATATGCGTTAATCTACAATAGTTGTTTTTCTCTTTCTGACTTACTTCACTCTGTATGACAGTCTCTAGGTCCATCCACATCTCTACAAATGTGAAAATTGATCAACTTTTAACAGGTGGAAGGAGATAGTCTTGAAAGGAGGCATATTATAGAAAAGAGAAATCTTTTTAAAAACTGCTTCTATGTCAGGTATATGACCAACTGGTTAATTAGAAAGGTGATGGTACAGTGGATAAAGGATTTCTTTTCAGTGCCAGGTCAATTGCACACTCATATGGAAAAAAAAGAATGGATCTTGATCCTTACCTCTTGCCATACACAAAAATCAATTCCTGATGGATTGTAGCTCTAAATGCAAAAGGCCAGGACTTCCCTGGTGGTGCAGTGGTTAAGAATCCACCTGCCAATGCGGGAGACACAGGTTCGAGCCCTGGTCCCAGAAGATCCTACACGCTGTGGAGCAACTAAGCCCATGCACCGCAGCTCCTGAGCCCGCCTAGAGCCCATGCTCTGCAACAAGGGAAGCCACTGCAATGAGAAGCCCGCACACCTCAATGAAGAGTAGCCCCTGCTCGCCGCAACTAGAGAAAGCCCACGTGCAACAACGAAGACCCAATGCAGCCAAAAATTAATTAATTAATTAAATTAATGCAAAAGGCCAAACAATAAAGCTTTTAGAAGAAAACAAAGCATTGTCACTGGCAAAGATTTTAAAAATAGGAACCAAAACGTACTCACCATAAATGAAAAACAGATAAGTAGGACTACATTCCCTCTTCCTTCCTCCAGTCCCTGCTCTGAGTGCTGATTACATAGGTATGTTCACTTTGAAAGTTCATCAAACTATATACTTATGATTTCTATACTTTTCTGTATGTATGTTATAGTTTAATAAAAATTTTAAAGAAAAGTCTTAACACTTTTCTTTGCAAATGACAGGATATAAATTATAAATAAGTATCTACAAGGATTTTGTAATTCTAAATAACTATACTAAATTACATTTTCTTTCTTTTTCTTCCTTTTCCTTGTTATACTTTTTTCTTTCAATATTCATATTGAAGACTTTGAAGATTATCCAATGAGAGTTTTACATGACCTTCATTCAGAAGTCCGGACTCTAAAGGTATCAATCCTACAATATTAATTTATCATTTTTATGTGGTAATTTAAAAAAACTAAATAGACTTAGTCAAAAGTTAAATTAAAATGTACTTTCTTTCCTCATAAAAGGATGATGTTAATATTCTTCTTGATGAAGCAAGCCTGGAAAGTCAAGAAAGCATTGGTTTCATAAAGGCAACAAAAGTACTGATGAAAAAAAATTCAATGGATATCATGAAAATTAGAGAGTTTTTCCAGAAGTATGGATATAATCCACGTGCCAAGGAAAATTCAGGTGTGAATAACTTGCATTTTATAGCATTTGTTTTAGTATTAAAGAAAGAAGGCAGCATGATTAAGACTACTATAGGCTTGGCCATTGTTTCTAGTTCTGACTCTGCCATTATATGATAGTCCTTTGATCATTTATTCAGCAATCACTGTGTTCTAGATGCAGTGCTGATCAGTGGTACAATATAAAGACAGTCCTTGCTCTCCTTTGCAAATGCTAGATGAGAACCAACACAGTGCTAGATGAAAGAAGGGTACCAGATAAATCTATGTCACTTGAGGATAGTTGTTTCTGGTCAGCTCTGCCAGTAAACAGCTGAGAGACCAGCTTTAAGGCATGCTATTTCACTTTTCTCGTTCTCAGTTTCTTCTTCCATAGAATGAGAGATTTTTGGCTATATAAATTCGTAAAGTCCTTTTTAGTTCTAAAATTCTAATGAAGGGTAGGATAGCATGATGGTTTAGAATTATTAATTCTAGCTGTATTAATCTTTGACCAGTTACTTAACTTTGTACCTCACTTTCTCATCTATAAATGAGAGAATTTTTTTTTGTTTTTGGCTGCGCCACATGGCTTGCAGTATCTTAGTTCCCCGACCAGGAACTGAGCCCAGGAACTGAGCCCAGGACCACGGCAGTGAAAGCACCGAGTCCTAACCACTGGACCACCAGGGAAGTCCTATAAAGTAGATATGTTTAATAGTATCTACCTCTGAGGCTGTATAAGGATTAAATGAGATAAAATTTGCTTAGAACAGTACCTCGTATGCTAATCACCCATTGTTAACTATTATTATTGTTATACCCATAACTGTGAGTAACTAATTTCAATATGCTTCAGTGTCTTCATTTCTGCTATGAGAGTCTTTGTACATAAATAAAACATTAATTAGATTCAACAAATATGTATATATCGAGGATATATATGAAGCTATATTAAATAATCCGCATGGTATAATGGAAAGAATTCAGTTGACTTTGGTGTGGACAGGTTGACTTTGGTTACTCAGAAACTGGTTCCACCAGTTACTACAAGTGTGACCTTGGATAATTTCTCTAAATTGCTTTTCCTCACTAGTGAACTAGAGATGCTAATACCTCCCTAAGAGGTAGTAATAATGGTGATAACTTTATTTTATTAAACTCATCAGTGACAGCCTTGTAATTAAATTCAACAATAGGTTTTTTGGTAGTTCTTGTAACATTTCTCAAAATTAACAGAAAGTACAATGCCAGAACAGCTCTGAATCAGCAGCTCTTCCAAGGGCCAAAAGCCACAAAATCAAAGTTTCTAACTTTTTTTTTTTAATGGTGCATCCTGCACATTTAACATGTCATGGCTTATCATGCACAAAAAGCAATATCCTATCCTAGTTCGTTTCGGTTGCCAATCAAAACAAGGAAAGTAATATCTTCATAGAAAAAGTGTGTACCTCTTCACCTCCTTCAAGCCTTCACTTCCTTCAATCTGTAATGACTCCTAAAAAATAAAAAAGTATAAGTATTTTCTTTTTAATATTTATTTATTTGGCTCATTGGTCTTAGTTGCAGCGTGTGGGATCTAGCTTCCTGACCAGGGATCAAACCCGGGCCCCCTGCACTGTGAGCACAGAGTCGTAGCCACTGGACCACCAGGGAAGTCCCTTCCCGGTATTTTCTTAAAAAGGATGCAACAAACAGGAAATTTTAGAAAATTTTATTTCCCATTTCTTTCAATAAATATGCATGATTATTACAATTAATATTTCCCATTTAGCAACCAAATGTTATCTGTTCAAAATTATCTAAAACAAATCTCTTTATTAACTCCCTCCGAATGCTTAAACATAAGGCAGCATTTAGAATCAAAAGATGTGGGTTCAGATCTTGGCTCTTTAAATTCTATCAGCTGAATGTTCTCCAAAATGTTGTTAAGTACCTTAATTTTTTAAATGAGGAAAAAATATTCAAAGATTTTTTTTGTGCTTGGAGCAGTTAATATGAAAATTAAATGGAGTAAAAATTAAATATAAAAATGCCTATCCAAAAAAAAAAAATGCCTATCCCATCGGGGATTCTAAATACATTTTAGTTTCTCTTCCTTCATCTCACCCTCTCCTCTGTCTCTTCTTTCTATCAGCCCTTTCCAATTATTGGTTAATTTTCCTTCTCTACTTCATACTACATTTCTTTAATACACATTTTATATTTGTTATTCTGCATTTTCTTCCACCATTCCATTCTCTACTTTATACCTTTATACCTTGCTATCTCACTGTCTAACTGAAGCCCTATCATTTGTTAAATTAATCTCTGCCCAAATCCTGACCAAATCCACTTACCTTCTTTCTAGGTATCCTCTTTCACTTTCTGTTGTCTCTCACACCAAAAACTAGTATTTCTCCTTCTTGAACTCTTTCTTGGCATTGTATCCTGGATCCAACCTAAGTTCCACACCAAACTTATTAACCAGTGGTATACCCAGGAAATGGCAGAGGACTGTGGGAAAAAGTATAGTTGTTAGTAAAGTTATTTAGTCTGAAATGTACAGTGTAGTGGTTAAGCATATGGGGGTCTGGAGTCAGATAAAACCTATTAAAGATTGAGAAACTACTTGTCCCACTAATTTCTCCTCTGATTTCTCTCAACTAGGTTTTTGATACAGGTGTTCCAGACTGACTTAGGTTAAAAATTTATATTTGTGTAACAGTCTTTCCTTTTTACCTTAGGCCATCTGTAAGTTAGAAATCTAAAATAATATTATTTTACTTTGTGTTAAATCTAGATAGTAGTTAACTCTACACTGTAATTAAATGTCATTACATGATAAGATAGTTTCATAATATGTTAAGAAAGACTGGTAAATCACATTAACTGAGAAAGTAAGGAAATTACACTTTTATTTGTGAGTATTGTTTTTTCATCTTTTAACATTTTAGTTTACTCCCCTTCTCTAATGTAATCCCCTAGATGACGTATGGATGGACAAGGCGGTACATGTCAGAAATTTAAAGGGACAATTGAAATAAAACCTTAGAGAATAAGGAGAGAGTCAGGACCTTTGCTGATTTGGGACATTTCAAATGGAGCTGTTTTATGTGGTTTTAGTGTATGACATTTTCTAGTCTGCTGTTTGACCAGAATATGACCTTGGCTTTTCCTCCCAGGGGATGAGCAAGAAGTCGTTGACTCTAAACCAGAGAACAATAAACGTGAAAATCCTGAGAAGCCTGATGTGAAGGGTGATTTGTCGGATTCCGCTCCTCCAAGCAGTTCTGTTTCTGAGAAGCCTCCACGTAGTCCACAACTTTCCGATTTTGGACTCGAGCGGTACATGATATCCCAAGTTCTGCCAAACCCTCCCCAGGCAGTAAACAACGAGAAGGAAGAGCCAAAAATTTTAACTTCATTTTCCAAACGGCCACTAGTAAAAACTCCCAAATGTGCACTAAAGATGGATGATTTTGAGTGTGTGACTCCTAAATTAGAACACTTTGGTATCTCTGAATATACTATGTGTTTAAATGAAGATTATACAATGGGACTTAAAAATGTGAAGAATAACAGGTAAGCAGCTTTCTTAAAAGGAGCATTTTATCTAACTTTCTAAATCTTTTGTATTTGATTTTTTTTTTCCCTAGAAGAAGTATGTTTCAGACAATATCTTTCCTTCAAAGATTTTCAGATACTTCATATTTCAAACTTCTCTGAATCACCAATTCCATCAGTAAAGTGTTAGCTATTAGTTTCCTCAGGTTAGAAGATATAGAAGGAATGGTAAGAGCCTGAAAACAGATGGTATATGGTAGGATAGAGAAGAAGGGATAAAATAAAAAGTAAAATTATTAAAAACTTACGACTAATTTGGTATGGAGACTTGGGAAGAGAAGAGGATCTTGGGTAAATCACAGATTTCTGTTTTGTTGCCTGAAGTGATGCTTGGGAACTGAAATAGAAATACCTGCAGCTTGGGATGCAGTAAAGGTGATGAGTTTCCTTACATGTTGGTTTTGAGGTGCTCTTAAGCTTAGGTATTTTAATATGAATTTGAAGCGCAGTGATGAATTCCATGCTAGACTAAAGAGATGGGGAGCGATTAGTATGGAAGTGGTAATTAATGAGTTACAATGAAAATGAAAATACCGCATATCACAGTACCACATATAAATCCATACCTTTAAGAACTGTGGTTATTAAAGAAGGAAAATAAACATTCAACTCAAAGTATCAGAAGAAAACCCCACAATTGTGGGGAAAAGTGAAGAGAGTGAACACTAAAGATAAAATGTCATTACAAAATATTTTCAGAAGGGTAAAACTGATATGTTGAAGAATTGGTTCTTATTTAAACATTAATGTAAATGGCAAAATTAGGAACTATGGGCTATATTTTTTATTTTTCAAGCTATTAGAAATACTATAGGGTATAATACTGGGAAATTTAGAAAATTCAGATAAATTAAAAAGTTTTGAAAACAACACAAAATTATCAAAACAGACTTGAATTAGAAAACCTATATAGACCAAAAATCAGAGAAGAAAACTAGAAAAGTTATCAGAGAAGTAGCTCCAAAAAGCTCTGGGCACAGATGGTTTCCTGGATTGAATCCTTTCATAATTTCAGAGAACATATACCTTCCATCTTACATAAAAGTTCTTTTTCTGAGAAGGAGACATACGTTCTAGTTCAGATGCCAACACCTAACCTGGGGACCTCCAGACTCACAAACGCTAGTGAAATGGATACAACCATACCCATCCTGCTTACATAGAGTTAGTGGGGTATAATGGATAAAAAATTATAAACTGCCTTAAGAATGAGATACTATGAAAATAATGATTTTTAAAAAGAACTGTCATTCTCAGGGGTCTTCAAACTATAGCCAGAGACCAAACCCAGCCTACTGCCTATTTTTTGTAAATAAAATTTTATTGGAACACACACTCAAAAAAAAGTTATTTTTCTAAAACTAGAATACGACAGAAAACTCTGCAGTTCAGTTTGACATTGATATACCCTTGATACAAACACAGAAAGAGCACACCAAAGGAAGCTATGGCCCAATCTAATTGTGAATATACATGTTAAAATCCCAATTAAAATACTCATAAATTGAATTCTACAGAATAGTAAAACTATAATGCATAACTTCCACGTTAAGCTTGTCCCAGGAATGCAAAGATAGTTTAATATTTGGGAACTCATAAAATACACCATTTCTATGATTCAACAAGAAAAAAAAGAGGACTTAACCTGGTGGTGCAGTGGTTAAGGAACCGCCTGCCAGTGCAGGGGACATGGGTTCGAGCACTGGTCCGGGAAGATCCCACATGCCGTGGAGCAACTAAGCCCTTGCGCCACAACTACTGAGCCTGCACTCCAGAGCCCGTGAGCCACAACTACCAAAGCCCGCATGCCTGGAACCCATGCTCTGCAACAAGAGAAGCCACCACAATGAGAAGCACATACACCACAACAAAGAGTAGCCTCTGCTCGCCACAACTAGAAAGGCCCGCATGCAGCAACAAAGACCCAACGCAGCCAAAAATAAAATTAATTAATTAATTTAAAACTAGGGTAATCTCAATAGATTATCCTATTATTCCTCAGTAAGGAATTTTATGAAATTTGACACCTGTTCTTCATTTAAATTGTTTGGTCAAATTCTAAGTGGAAAGATACTTCATTAACATAGTAAACAATATGAATATCTAACTTAATAGTGAAGCTATCTGTTACCACTATTAAACATCATTTTTTTTTAATGTCATTCTTGATGTTCTGGCCTATGTAATGAGATAGGAAACAGAAATAAGTATTACTCTGATGTATTTCTAGGCCATGTTTTGTGCCTGGGCAACTCGAGAAAGTCACATCTAAAATTTCTAGAAATAATAAAAGTTCAAGAAAGAAGCTGATATATTGATAAGATGTATTTTATATAGTTATAACTATTTAAAGTAATATGCTTTCCTATATTTTATTAATAACTAATTGGTAAATACAGGGGGGAAAATCATTCAAATTTGAAACAGAAAGGTAAAGTACTCATGCCAGTTGTATGTGAAAGACCTATATGAATAAAACCATTAAATATTTCTGAGTTATATAAAGGGAAAATTAGGATGAAAAAATAGACCATAATCCTGAATAGAATGACTGAATATTATTAAGATGTTCAATCATATCAAGTTAATTTATGGATATCATACAATTACAATAAAACCTCCTTGGGATTTTTTTTTAAGGTAGAAAGTGAGGGATATTTGACAGAATTATTCTAAAATTATTTGGAAGAATAAAAAGTAAGGATAACTAAGAAAATAATGAAAAATAACAGTAATGAGGGGACTTAACCTACTAGTTATTAAAATATATAAAGCTACAGTAAGTAAAGCAGTATTAAATTGTGACAGAATGGACCTATTGCAGGAACAGAATAGCCCAGAAACAGCCTCTAATTTACATAAGAACTTAATATATACTGAAGGTGTTTTTGAAGTAAAGATTATTCAGTAAATTACACTAGGACAGTTGGTTAATTGAACCATCTTCTAGTATTCAGTGATACTCTTCTTTATAACTGTATTTCAGACATCTGGGTAATTGGCTAGAACTACCTTAAGATAGCAGGATGAGTCTTCTTAGTCTAAAAAAACGTTCTTAATCTCTATCTGTATACTGGTATAAAATTCCACTTTATGATTTTGAAGCCATGAGCTATACAATTCCTATATTTGAACTAATGAGTTGAACTCATAGCTTTCCTTGAAGTCAAAGTTGTTTTTGGGTTTTTTTGGCCGCACGGCATGTTGGATCCTAGTTTCCCGACCAGGGATCAAACCTGTGCCCCTCTGCAGTGGAAGCGCAGAGTTCCAACCACTGGACCGCCAGGGAAGTCCCTACGTTAAAGACTTTTAACCCACTTCTAAGTCAAAACTGTCAATACAAAATGGTTCTTAACCTTTTTTTGAGCCATGGATATACATTTAAAAACAAAAAAACAATTTGTTCCGTGGGACTACTGTTCCATAAAACATAACTGAATATTTGTCCAGACTTGATGATATATAGTAAGATTAAATTTTTTTCCAGAGGTTAAATATTAACTTTTTTTTGACCTTATTATTTCCTTATGAATCACGCCAGTGAGGAGGCCATAGAAACAGAACCAGTGACCAACAATAATTTCTTTGCCACTCCTGGCCCCATAACCCAGCCATTGGAAAAAAATGGTAAGTGTGAAAATCAAGTTACTTCTCAGCTATACTCTTTTCAGACTATCTTTGTACAAAAAAATGGTTCTATCACCTGAGACATTCTAACAGCCTTCTGCATCTTCTCGGTTCATAATATTGAATTACAGAAAGTGCCATTCCATTCAGGTTCAGCATGATTTCATACAAGAGAAAAATAATTTTCTGGAATGTTTTTCATACTCTTCCTGATTGTATTCAGTATTTTTCAGCTTGTTTGTTTGTTTTTAACATTTTAACTTAAAACATAAATATATATTCATTCACCAATCTTTTGATGTAGAGCCAATAATACTTTTTTTTGTTTTAGTTTAGCTTCAGCCTGTTGATTAGAGTTCTACATTATCTTATTTATTTAAACCACGCCCAGAATACATCAGCTACCATTTCAATTTGGGGTTTTTTTAATAGTACAAAAACTGAAAATCATTTTCATGTAGTATTTTCGTATTTGTCCCAGCAAACATGAAAACACTGGTTTTCACATACTATAAAATGAAAAATCCTAGAGTTTTATGATTTCCCTGAATAATTATTTATAATCATCTGGTCTATACCAAATTTATTGGAAAATTTTTTAAAGTAACTTGTCTATCAGGTCTTTCCAAAGTTTTGGACATGTTTTCAGAGAAATTCTTTTTTTGCACTATTTGCACTGACTTGTTATTAAATTAACAAATACTGCTGGCATAAACAGGTTTGAAAAAATACAACTGGGGGCTTCCCTGGTGGCGCAGTGGTTGGGAGTCTGCCTGCCAATGCAGGGGACACGGGTTCGAGCCCTGTTCCGGGAGGATCCCACATGCCGTGGGGCAACTGGGCCCATGTGCCACAACTGCTGAGCGTGCGCTCTGGAGCCTGTGAGCCACAACTGCTGGGGCCCACGTGCCTGGAGCCCATGCTCTGCAACGGGAGAGGCCACCACAGTGAGAGGCCTGTGCACCACAGGGAGGAGCAGCCCCTGCTCGTCACAACTGGAGAGGGTCCACGTGCAGCAATGAAGACCCAAAGCAGCCAAACATAAATTAAAAAACAAAAATACAACTGACTCATAGTAAGCTGAGCTCAACTTATAAGAGCATGATTATATTCAATAAAGGCCTTTTTTTTTTTAATAGAAAGAATGAACCACTACCTCCTTCACATCATACTCAGAAATCAATTCCCAATGGACTATAAACTTTTTTTTTTTTTTGGACTATAAACTTTTTAGAAAATGATAAAGGAGAATATCTTTAGGCCTTCTGAAGTGGGATGGATTTTCTAAAGAAAAGCTTACCAACTGAAATCCTTTAATATACCATCAGCAGTATATTTCACAGAAGGAACAGAATGCTTACGTTTACCCATTAGTAATTTGGTTAAGTGGAGGCTTGTTTGTTAATAGAGTTTCTACTGTATTTAGTTTGACCCTATTTTTATGCCACAAAAGTGTGATTATTACAGTTTTTACAGTCTCTACTTACTAAAATTTAGTAATTTACCATTGCTTCTTTTATCCCACTCATTCCTTCTGGGTTTAGATTTCCCTTTTTTTGTGTCATTCTTTCCCCCCCCCCATGCTATCATTTATGTTATTTACTTATTTTAAAAATTTTATTGAAGTATAGTTGATTTACAATGTCGTTGCTCATTCTTGAATGATAATTTAGCTGGATATAGACGACTAGATTGACAGCTTGTTTTTCTTGAACGTTTTAAAGAAAGTATTCCATTGTGACCTGGTGAGCTGCTGGTGAGCAGAGTGCTATTGGTCTGATTAGCTTTCTTTTGTGGAAAATCTGTCTTTTTTTCCCTGGTAGTCTATATAAGATTTTTATTTATTATGTTTAGAATTTAGTATGATTTTTCTTTTTTTTTTCACATCTTTATTGGAGTATAATTGCTTTACAATGGTTTGTTAGTTTCTGCTTTATAACAAGTGAATCAGCTATACATATACACATATCCCCATATCTCTTCCCTCTTGTCTCTCCCTCCCTCCCACCCTCCCTATCCCACCCCTCTAGGTGGTCACAAAACACCGAGCTGATCTCCCTGTGCTATGCGGCTCCTTCCCACTAGCTATCTATTTTACATTTGGTAGTGTATATATATCCATGCCACTCTCTCACTTCGTCCCAGCTTACCCTTCCCCCTCCCCGTGTCCTCAAGTCCATTCTCTAGTAGGTCTGCGTCTTTATTCCCGTCCTGCCCCTAGGTTCTTCATGACCTTTTTTTTTTTAGATTCCATATATATGTGTTAGCATACAGTATTTGTTTTTCTCTTTCTGACTTACTTTACTCTGTATGACAGTCTCTAGATCGATCCACCTCACTACAAATAACTCAATTTCGTTTCTTTTTATGGCTGAGTAATATTCCATTGTATATATGTGCCACATCTTCTTTATCCATTCATCTGTCACTGGACACTTAGGTTTCTTCCATGTCCTGGCTATTGTAAACAGAGCTTCAGTGAACATTGTGGTACATGACTTATTTTGAATTATGGTTTTCTCAGGGTATATATATGCCCAGTAGTGAGATTGCTGGGTCGTATGGTAGTTCTATTTTTAGTTTAAGGAAGCTTCATACTGTTCTCCATAGTGGCTGTACCAATTTACATTCCCACCAACAGTGCAAGAGGGTTCCCACCTCTCCACACCCTCTCCAGCATTTACTGTTTGTAGATTTTTTGATGATGGCCATTCTGACTGGTTTGAGATGATATCTCATTGTAGTTTTGATTTGCATTTCTCTAATCATTAATGATGTTGAGTATTCTTTCACGTGTTTGTTGGCAATCTGTATATCTTCTTTGGAGAAATGTCTATTTAGGTCTTCTGCCCATTTTTGGATTGGGTTGTTTGTTTTTTTGATATTGAGCTGCATGAGCTGCTTGTAAATTTTGGAGATTGATCTTTTGTCAGTTGCTTCATTTGCAAATATTTTCTCCCATTCTGAGGGTTGTCTTTTTATCTTGTTTATGGTTTCCTTTGCTGTGCAAAAGCTTTTAAGTTTCATTAGGTCCCATGTGTCTGTTTTTGTCTCTATTTCCATTTCTTTAGGAGGTGGGTCAAAAAGGATCTTGCTGTGATTTATGTCATAGAGTGCTCTGCCTATGTTTTCCTCTAAGAGTTTGATAGGGTCTGGCCTACATTTAGGTCTTCAATGCATTTTGAGTTTATTTTTGTGTATGGTGTTAGGGAGTGTTCTAATTTTATTCTTTTACATGTAGCTGTCCAGTTTTCCCAGCACCACTTATTGAAGAGGCTGTCTTTTCTCCATTGTATATTCCTGCCTCCTTTATCAAAGATAAGGTGACCATATGTGCGTGGGTTTATCTCTGGGCTTTCTATCCTGTTCCATTGATCTATATTTCTGTTTTTGTGCCAGTACCATACTCTCTTGATTACTGTAGCTTTGTAGTATAGTCTGAAGTCAGGGCGCCTGATTCGTCCAGCTCTGTTTTTCTTTCTCAATATTGCTTTGGCTATTCGGGGTCTTTTGTGTTTCCATACAAATTGTGAAATTTTTTGTTCTAGTTCTGTGAAAAATGCCATTGATAGTTTGATAGGGATTGCATTAAATCTGTAGATTGCTTATGGTAGTATAGTCATTTTCACAATGTTGATTCTTCCAATCCAAGTACATGGTATGTCTCTCCACCTATTTAATTTCTTTCATCAGTGTCTTATAATTTTCTGCATACAGGTCTTTTGTCTCCTTAGGTAGGTTTATTCCTAGGTATTTTATTCTTTTTGTTGCAGTGGTAAATGGAAGTGTTTTCTTTTTTTTTTTTTTTTTTGCAGTACGCGGGCCTCTCTGTTGTGGCCTGTCCCGTTGTGGAGCACAGGCTCCGGACACACAGGCTCAGTGGCCATGGCTCACAGGCCCAGCCACTCTGCGGCCCGTGGGATCTTCCCGGACCAGGGCACGAACCTGTGTCCCCTGAGTGGGCAGGCAGACTCCCAACCACTGCGCCACCAGGGAAGCCCGGGAGTGTTTTCTTAATTTCACTTTCAGATTTTTCATCCTTAGTGTATAGGAATGCGAGAGATTTCTGTGCATTAATTTTGTATCCTGCTACTTTACCAAATTCATTGATTAGCTCTAGTAGTTTTCTGGTAGCATCTTCAGGATTCTCTATGTATAGTATCACGTCATCTGCAAACAGTGACAGCTTTACTTCTTCTTTTCCGATTTGGATTCCTTCTGTTTCGTTTTCTTCTCTGATTGCTGTGGCTAAAACTTCCAAAACTATGTTGAATAATAGTGGTGAGAGTGGGCAACCTTGTCTTGTTCCTGATCTTAGTAGAAATGGTTTCAGTTTTTCACCATTGGGGACGATGTTGGCTGTGGGTTTGTCGTATATGGCCTTTATTATGTTGAGGAAAGTTCCCTCTATGCCTACTTTCTGGAGGGTTTTTATCAAAAATCGGTGTTGAATTTTGTTGAAAACTTTTTCTTCATCTATTGAGAATATCATATGGTTTTTATCCTTCAGTTTGTTAATATGTTGTATCACATTGATTGATTTGCATATATTGAAGAATCCTTGCATTCCTGGGATAAACCCCACTTGATCATGGTGTATGATCCTTATAATGCACTGTTAGATTCTGTTTGCTAGTATTTTGTTGAAGATATTTGCATCTATGTTCACCAGTGATATTGTCCTGTAGTTTTCTTTCTTTGTGACATCTTTGTCTGGCTTTGGTATCAGGGTGATGGTGGCCTCGTAGAATGAGTTTGGGAGTGTTCCTCCCTCTGCTATATTTTGGAAGAGTTTGAGAAGGATAAGTGTTAGCTCTTCTCTAAAGGTTTGATAGAATTCGCCTGTGAAGCCATGATTTTTCAAGCTAAGGACTCATGTCCTTAATTCTGGAAAATTCTCTGATATTACCTCTTTAATAATATTACTTCTCTCCTAATTCCTCGATTTTTTTCCTCAGATTCCTGTAAGATATATTTTAGAATGTTATCCTTCAGCCTCCTTGGTTTTCTGTTTTGTGCTGTTTTTTTGTTTTTATAATTTTATTTATATTTGGCTGCATTGGGTCTTCATTGCTGTGCGTGGGCTTCCTCTAGTTGCAGCGAGCGGGGGCTACTCTGCGTTGGGGTGTGCGGGCTTCTCATTGCAGTGGCTTCTCTTGTTGTGGAGCACAGGCTCTAGGCACATGGACTTAAATAGTTGTGGCTCGTGGGCTCAGTAGTTGTGGCTCGCGGGCTCTAGAGTACAGCCTCAGTAGCTGTGGCACACAGGCTTAGTTGCTCCGCGGCGTGTGGGGTCTTCCCGGACCAGGGCTCCAACCTGTGTCCCCTGCATTGGCAGGCGGATTCTTAACCACTGTGCCACCAGGGAAGCCCCTATTCATTTGTTTCTTAAGGGATAGTTAAATTGTTTTTGTTTGTTTGTTTGTTTACTATTACAGGCAGTGCTCTAGTTAAATTGTCCTTTGGACACATGTCTCTCACATCTTGGAGTAGAATTTCTAGATCAAAGGGGATGCATATCTTTACTTATTCTAGAAAATGCTAAATTGCCACTGTCAAGTGGCTATTGTGGTTTATTCTCACCAACAGTGTTTGAGTTTTTGTTTCTCCATCTTTTTCAGCACTTGATGATTAGACTTAATAAACTTTTGCCAGTTTGACCATTTTGCTAACATGTTTACTTTTTCTCTTTGGTATTTTTAGGGTGCTTGCATACTTTGTTACAGATAGCAAATGTCCATATACACATGTTCTCATTTCTAGGTTCTCTCTTCCGTTCCAGTAGCCAGTTCTTCCATCCTTGGCCAGTGTTACACTGCTTTTAGTTACTACAGCTTTAGAGGAAGTCCTCATATCTTGGAGGGCAAGTGGCCTTCCTTGCCCTCTTCCTCCTCCGTTTTCTTCTTCAGAAATTTGATTTTGCCATAAAGGTCTTACACAGTTTTTAACAGATTTATATGTAGGTATCTTATCTTTTTTGTTGCTATTGTGAAAAATATTCTTATTCAAATATATTTTTTATTGTTTGTTGATCTTATACTAGAACTTCATTTTTGTGTATTGCATTTGCATCTTGCAACCCTGCTGAACTTTTATTAGTGCTAATGATAATTAGATTGTGAATATGACAGTTTTGTTTTTTCTTGTCCAGTCAAGTACACAATAGTTATAATTTCTTCAGTTATTAAAAATAAAGTGCACAAATTAAACTGACAAAGATTATAATATAAAAGTTAAAATCTTTATTGCAACCTTATTTTCAAATATGTATTTCATGCCATTGTATGTGTCTTCTAGATGCCGAGCATACACATTCTCCTGTGGCACCTACATTCTGCACTCCTGGTTTGAAAATCCCTTCTACAAAGAACAGCACAGCTTTGGTAAACTTCTATAAAATTGAAAGTGCTAATCTTTTCCCTAGTGAATCCGATACACTATTTCCAGACTCAAACAGTCTGTTTAAAAAACGTAGACTGTTGTAGCCTTTGGGAGTATATTTACAGTGTTTCCAGAGAGTTATTCGGCAGGAAATATCAAGAGCTTTAAAATTTTTCCAGGGCTTCCCTGGTGGCGCAGTGGTTGAGAGTCCAACTGCTGATGCAGGGGACATGGGTTCGTGCCCGGGTCCGGGAAGATCCCACATGCCGCGGAGCGGCTGGGCCCGCGAGCCGTGGCCGCTGAGCCTGTGCGTCCGGAGCCTGTGCTCCGCAACGGGAGAGGCCACAACAGTGAGAGGCCCGCGTACCGCAAAAAAAAAAAAAAAAATTTTTCCATACCCTTTAACCAGCATTTATTCTAAGGCACATTGGGACAAAGATAATTTTTTTTTTTTTGGCGGTACACGGGCCTCTCACTGTTGTGGCCTCTCCTGTTGCAGAGCACAGGCTCCGGACACGCAGGCTCAGCGGCCACAGCTCACGGGCCCAGCCGCTCCGCGGCATGTGGGATCTTCCCGGACAGGGGCACGAACCCGCGTCCCCTGCATCAGCAGGCGGACTCTCAACCACTGCGCCACCAGGGAAGCCCAAGAATAGCATTATTTATAAGAGCAAAATATGGGAACAAACTAAATGTCAAATGATAAATGGGAAGCAAAGTATATTATGGTAAATCCATAAGAGCCAGTGTCATGTGACTAGGATGTTTTGAAAAACAGATAAGAACATATAGAAAGAATGTCTTCAAGAAATATTTAATGATATGGAAAATGATATATATGTGTATGTATATAAATACACACATACACATATATATATATTTTGTTTGTTTGTGTTTGTTTTTGTCTTTGCGGTACGCGGGCCTCTCACTGGTGTGGCCTCTCCCGTTGCGGAGCACAGGCTCGGGACGCACAGGCTCAGCGGCCATGGCTCATGGGCCCAGCCACTCCGTGGCATGTGGGATCTTCCCGGACCAGGGCATGAACCCGTGTCCCCTGCATCAGCAGGTGGACTCTCTCAACCACTGCGCCACCAGAGAAGCCCTATATACACATATATTTTATTTTAAGGAATAAGAATGGATGGAAACACACCAGAAAGTGGTTATCTATGGGTGATTTTTATGCCTTTGTTTTCCAAATTTTTCCCATTGAACGAATTTACTATGTAATCAGAACCTCATCCCTGTTGAAAGTTGGTATGAACACTTAAGACAAGCAATATGGTAGATTGGGCCGTCCAGTGGATCTTTCAGCAGTGACGGAAATGTTCTGTGATCTGTGCTCTCCAGTGTGGTAGCTAGCTGCTGAGCATGTAAAATGTGGCTAGTGCATCCGAGAAGCTAATTTTCAGTTTTTTAAATGTTATTAATGTATAATTAAATTTTAATAGCACCATGCGACTTGTGGTAATCCACTGCTTATGTTCCTGGCCTCATTGCTGACTCTGCCGTAGGGAGACGGGCCAGGTTGGCGTGAATGGGCTTTCTCCCTGGCAGCAGTGAGGGCGTAGCTCATCCTCCTACGACTCTTACCTGGCCCAGGATAGTGTGTTGCCTGAGTCTGGGTGGTGAATCCGTCTAAATCTGGGGTTCAGCCAACAGGCCTATTTAGATTTCACATGAAGCTCTTGCTCAGCCTTCAGTAATGACGATGGTACTTTTTCCTCCATATGCCATTTCTCTGTGTCCTTGATTTTATTTAGTTCTTGGTCAGGGAAGAGGGGGTAATTTGGGGGCCTACTTAGAGATCACAACAGAACTAACAATTTTTATTTACTATATTACTTTATACCACCATAATTTAATTATTTCTTTTTATTCTATAGGTATCCACAAATTATCCATTATCAAAAACAAATAGTTCATCAAATGACTTGGAAATGAAAGACAGTACATCGTTAGTTTTAAATTCAGACGAGTGCTTTGAGAATTTTGTGGATCCCTCTTCTCCTACGATTTCTTCCTATGAGAATCTGCTCAGAACACCTACACCTCCAGAAGTAACTACAATTCCAGAAGATATTCGCCAGGTTATTTTTCTAGGCTATTGTTTGTTTTCTGCAAAAATACCTTAAACCATATTTAACTGTGTTATTTATCATCGGGCTAATGTGCTCGTTTGGATCTAAATCTAAATTCTGGGCTGTTAAGCCTGTCTAAGACCACCTGGCTAAGGCTCTTCAGAGCTGAGCACAAGCTAGTGATGTCGTCATGCCTTTGTTCCCTCATGAGGCATTTTCTCTTTAACTTCTTGTTCTGAAATGTATTCTCATAATATTTTCTAATCATTGTTCAAATGTGATCACCATGGTGACCATTGTTTCCACTGGTGTTTCTAGCAAAGTCAGAAATGTCATTTACCCTTCAGTTCTCCAGAGTTGGAGTATCATGCATAACTTGTATCACTGTTTCTTGAACTTGAGATGTCTTGGGCCTCAGTTTGAGAAACATTTGTTTAAACGTATTAGAATATCTGATTCTTTTTTTTTTTTGGCCACCGCAAGGTTGGTGGGATCGTAGTTCCTTGGCAAGGGATTGAACCAAGGCCCCCAGCACTGAAAGCGCCGAGTCCTAGCCACTGGAACGCCAGGGAATTCCCACAGAATGTTTGATTCTTTAGTACAACATAATTTACCAGTAGTCTGTTACTGGTTTATAGCAACTACCGACTCTACTAAATAACCACCAGCCTGATTCTTTGAGCATCCCCTCTTGATAAAAGTTACGGTGTTGGGGAGTTATTGCTTAAGCAAATGGAATTCTTAATAACCATTCTAGAGACCTTCCTAGCTTATGGAGAAGGATAAAGCTACTTGGGAAGGGACTCATCCTAAGACAGCAGTAAAGTATTTGTTATCCTTCCTTCTCTATCTTTTGTGCTTTCCCGGCACTATAATAAACTGCGGAAGGAGCAGCTTCTGTCTACAGGCATTATATACAGTTTCCAGTTGGCCATGGTGATCCTTCTCTCTTCACTTCTGTGTTAAAGGAGGGAAAACTTGCATTTAATGTATTACTTCTTTGTGAAAAAATCATAGTTGACATTTCAGGTTCCTGTTTTTATAATCTTTATAGCTAATGATCCTTCTTTGAGCGTTTATCTCGCCTCTTTCCTATGCAGACTCCCTACCGCCTTTGTAAAGGCCTGATTTGCTCACAGGGGTGCACTGCTGCTTGCTTCCGCTAACCCAGCAGTGCATTTAGCTTTAGAAATCCCCGCTACACCCAAGTTAAACTTCTAATATCTCCACCTCTGTGCTGCTGAATGTCTGTGCTGCTAAATACTCTGTTTTAAATAACCCAGATCTTCAAATTTTCCTTGGTTTTTCTTGAATGTTTTATAACAGCTTCCAAATTTATGTTGTTCATATGACTTGGTGAAAGGAGTTTGCTTTCTTTTAGATTTTATCAAAATACAACTCAAACCTAGCTACTCTGGTAGCAGTTAGAGAAGTGCCGCCCAGCAGAGTGTTCCTTCCTCGGTGTGAAGGACAGGACGTCCGAGACGCTGGCAACAGAGAAAACTGGTGAAAGTGCGTATGTTCCCATCCTAGAGGGACTAGATTTGTTACCTGAGGAGAACACTGGAATGGTAATAAACACTTGTAATTGACATCTGCCAGCTAGGTAACAGCCCATCTCTCTTTTTTTTTTTTTTGCGCGGTATGTGGACCTCTCACTGTCGTGGCCTCTCCCGTTGCCGAGCGCAGGCTCCGGATGCGCAGGCTCAGCAGCCATGGCTCACGGGCCCAACCTCTCTGTGGCATGTGGGATCTTCCCGGACTGGGGCACGAACCCGTGTCCCCTGCATGGGCAGGCGGACTCTCAACCACTGCGCCACCAGGGAAGCCCCCCATCTCTCTTTTGGTCCAGAATTCGTGATCCCTGCATCTCAGGCTCCCACACTACCATGTTTTACAATGTCACTGGGAATCTACTCCCAACCATATTATAAATGTAAAAATAGATGGCTTCAGTGTCATTTGTTTCATTGAAGGCTATTGGTTATACCTAATTGATATTTTCTGTTTGTATCTTTCTACAGAAATTGTAGTGGATCCATCCTTCCATTATAGAAACTGAAAGATGAAAGCAAACCTGCTCTTACTTTGTTTTTCACATTCCCCGACATCTTTCCCCTTTTGAAAATCCAACTCATATTAAAGATGAGCACGGACACTGCTCATTAAATGCTTTTTATTAAGTTTGATTTAGTCTAACCTCAGTCTTGTTGACGTGTAGTTCAGTTACTCAGTTTGGAAAGATCATTACTATTTCACTGATTTCAAATTTACCCTGCCTAATGGAAGAGTATGGTTTAAGTAATATTAGGAAGCAGGATAAATAATTTTTGAAATTTAAACGTTACAGTTTGCTACTCAGATAAGGCCACTTTCAGTCTTCTTGGGCTAGACAGTTGTTGCTAGACCTGGGCTTCTTCCTTGGGTCTAGCTCTGCCCTTCTGTCTCCTCTCATGACTATCCCAAGTCTTTTACACCTTTTATTTCAACAGTGCTCTTTTAAGGCACTGTTGTTTACAAATGACAGCTTAAATTAATTTAGGAAGAGGAATTTACAGGCCTAGGTAACTATACTGAAGTAGGTGTCTCGGACTTTTGGAAATTAGACGCTTGCCTGCAGTCAGGACGGATGTTTTATTTTTACTTGTCAGTTTCATCCTTTCAAATCACCTCTTACCAGCATGGCTGCAACCTCTCCAGGTCCCCCTTCCAGCTCAGCAGCCCAACAGAGCCTGAGCCTCACACTCTGTGGAGGGTCCCAGGACTCCTCCTGGCCAGGTGCTCATCTCTGGACTGTCCGCTGTGCCTCTAGAGCTGTCTGAGAGCTCCAGGCTGCCCTGTCCATGGAGCCCAAGATCCTTCCGGCCTAAGTAAAGTTGATGCAGCAAAGATTATCCTCTTTTATGGTTGGGCCTTGAAAGTCAAATGTGAAGACCTGTCACATTGTGAATCTTCGTTTTGTCAGAAAATTGCCACTAAAACAAAACAATTTATTCTTTGTTCTAGGAACTACTGTGTAATAATTTTTGCTAAATATTGATACAATGTAAAATTCAAGATATTTAGTTTTATTTTTCCAGGTAAGCTCTGGTCAGCCTTGTATATACGATGGTGACTCCCAAATTATATCAGCCTTTTATACACTATTTACCATGGCTCTGTGTACCTAAGTCCACAGAGTGGACAGATTGCTTGAGGGAGGGAGTATATTCAAAGTGCATGCAGGGCTGAGTCCTGGAGTTCCATTTTAGAAGATGGAAAGAGGCAGAAAAATCTAGCAAAGGAGATGAAGAAGCTGGTGAAGTAGGAAGGAAATACTTCAAGCCAAGTGATCG
Source organism: Lagenorhynchus albirostris (assembly GCF_949774975.1). Classification (NCBI taxonomy): domain Eukaryota; kingdom Metazoa; phylum Chordata; class Mammalia; order Artiodactyla; family Delphinidae; genus Lagenorhynchus; species Lagenorhynchus albirostris. The sequence continues at coordinate 1,409,633 of NC_083112.1, read as the reverse complement.
ATTCTATCAATATTGCTGAGAATCCAAGACAAGACAGAATTACCACTGGACTTGGCAAAATTGCTGTTGCTGACAGCACTGATGAATTCTGACAGAGCGCTCAGGACGGACCTCTGGGGTGGACTGGAAAGGTCGGAGGTGAGGAAGCAGAGATCACGGACTGAGACGGCTCTTTTCATGAGTTTTGCTCAAGAAGGGAGAGAAGAAATGGTGCTGCAGCCAGAGGGGGTGTGAGTGAAACCAGGTTTTTGAAGATGGGAAATAAAGAACGTTCCATTAATCATTTCCGATGGCCTGCTGGGTGTCTCCACCTGTCTTGTGATGGCCCCTCAATTCAGTTTGACCAGAATTTCTCTTTCCCTGGCCCTTACCACTCTCCTCCTGTGATCTTAGTTTCTGTTCCCTAGAACTAGGATGCTTCCGGCTTATCAAACTTCAAATGTTACCCTTCAGTGTCCTCCCACTGCTCTCAAGAGGAATCCAGGGTCCCAACATGGCCTCCAGGACCACCCCCCTGTGACTCGACCCTCAGTTGCCCCTCCCTCTTGTCTCAAAATCTGGGCTCCAGCTGGCAGCCGGCCTTTCCTCTCCTTCCCTTCGTTCCTGCCCTGGGCTTCATAGGCCCCGGGCTTCACAGGTGCTCTCTCTGCCCAAATGGCTTCTCCCACCCACTCTGCTCAGCTGACTATCCCTCACATCCTTATGCTGTAGATACTTGATGTTTTTGTCTGCCCACCACTCCTACCCCCTTAAAGGAAAACGCTCCGATTTTCCCTGAGCTCAGCCCAGTTCCAAGACCAACCAAGCAGGGTCACAGTCCCTGACCAGTTGGTATTGGGCACGTGACCCACGTCATATCCAAGAGAGCCAATTGTGGGACTTTGGGGAACTACTAGGAAGAGCAGAACGTTTTTCTGGATGTGCAGAGATGTGTACCCGGAGCCACGAAGGGAGAGGCCGAAGGTGGAGCTGCCACCGAAGTTCCAGCAGGAGACGTGGGAGGGCTTGGAGGCCAACTCTAACCCCAATTTTTCAGGTAAATGATTCATAAACTCCTTGTTTTCTCGTTTCGTGAAGCTCTTAACAGTCCTGCCTCATCTGCTTCAGGTCTCAGATTAAATGTCATTTTATCAAAGATTTTACCGATTTTCCCAGTCAGCGCCCTATTCTCATCCTTTATGGTACTTGGTAGAATCTGTAACAGAATATTTGAGTGTACATTTATTTAATGTTCATTGCCCACTGGACCATAAGGTCAATGTGGTCAAGGACCTCATTTGCTTGCCTTGTTCATTATTACACTGGTACCTGCCAACTTAAAATATTTACTGGTTAGTGATAACATCAAACACTTACTGAGGTCTTACTGTGCTAGGCATGGTTCTAAGTACATTCATTAACCCATTTAATTCTTAAAAAGTAACTCCTAGCAAATAGGTGCTAGCATTTCGACTTTTCAGATGAGGAAATTGAGGCTTTAATGATGGACTTCTCTTTCCACGTCCCATTTTCCCAGCCCAGACCTTGCTGACCGCCTCTGGGCTGTGTTCCCTCCCCCCATCCTCCACCACGCCCCCGCTTGTCACCTGACGGCAGAAGCATCCTATGGTCCTCTTCATCCTGATCTCTGGCCAAACTCCTGGTGAGTGCTCCGGTGTTCCTGGCGTTTCAGCTCACGCCACCCTTTATCTACTGGGAGCCGAAATCCAACCCCTGTGGGCGCTGAACAAGGTCACATGCCATCCTCAGCAGCAACTTGTCTTTCTCACGACACCTTCTAATCCGCCTTTGATCATCGGCACTTATACCTTTTGTTACCAGACTGCGGCTTTCTGAGGAAGGGTCTGTGTGTCGGGTCTGTCTGCACCCCCAGGCCCACGGCATTCATCCCGTATTTTATTCCCTGAAGTGTGGAAGGAGCTAGTACTACTACAGATTCTGACAGTCTCCAGTAATGCATGCAGATTTTGGAAAGGCCTCGGGTGGTTCACCTCATTCATAGTTTCATCCTCTCCTGGACGCTTTCTGAGGAGTTGTTGGCTGCAGCTGGGCTGGCCCGCCAGCGTGGGCAGGAGCAGGAAATTCTGACAGCTGAAGGCATGAAGTGAGGGGGCTACATATGCCTTTTTTCTTCTTTGTTTTTAAAACAGCTGTTTATTGAACATGCCCTCTCTACCAGGCCCTCCTCTAAGCCCCCTTTCATCTGGCTCTTCTCAATGGTGTTCTGAGGCAGGCGTGTGATTAGATCACCTTTATAGAGTAAACTCACGACACTCCCAGGCTGATGGGTTTTGCTTATTAAAATTATTTTAGTATTTATTATTAAAACTGCTTTTTAGGTTTCAGCTTATTCCTCCTAGGGATTACAGGGTGGGGGGAGATCAATGACTGTCTTCATAGAAGAGTTGCCTAGTTCATGATTAATCCTAACACAATAAATATGCTTCCTTCAAGCTTGTTCCATTACAGGTTCCAAGAAACTGTAGCAATTTGTAAGAACCACCTATATCTAAGCAATACAATACACACCAGAACACTCAGACCTCACCTGGCTGCTCTTGACACTCAACCTGGAAACCATGACCATATCATTTCCTTAAAAGACAGGTGTTTTGGTTTGCACCAGAACTGAAGCATGCCCACATACTCTGGATGACGGTCCCCTGGCAGAAGTCTGTAATGCAGACAGCTTCACCGCAAGAGCAGTACCAGTGCAGCGGGTGGAAGCCAGCTGGCAGTGAGCTGAGGAAAACACAACACTATTTTTTGGAAACGTATGTTTCAAGTCATCTATTGTTGTCTACCTAGAGGTTCCCAGCCCACTTGTGAGCTGTTACTTAAAGCAGGCCTCCACTTCGGCTGAAGTGAAAATGGTAGCCACTGCCTGCACCTCAGTGCTGAAGGTTACATGAGGTCAGGCACCACCCGAGCTCCTCAGCACAGCTCAGCACTCAAATTATAAGCTGCTCCATTTCACAACAGCTAAGTTTGGAGTTTGTGATAGAATAGAAACAGGTAGGCTGAGTTCTGCTCTACGTAAGAGTAACAAGAGTTTGCCTAACAGTTTAACAGCTTTCTTTCCCCTTCACAGCTGCCCCTACATGCACACACACAGAGTTGATGTCTGAAACATCCCCTGAGCCAGTGCCCACGATGGTAATGAAAATTTAAGTATAAACTTAACATCGACTCCCTACCGAGGATCCGGTAAGTAGCTGAAAATGCCAAGCTCCTGTATGCTGTGAGAAAACTGAAGATACCAACCTCCGAAGGGAAAACACTTCAAGAGCCTGTGAGGCAGTCAGGACACTGAAGGCTGAGCACGTGCCGTCACGGTGACCGTGAAACAGCTCAGCTGCTCACTCAAAGCCGTACTGTCACAGCCAGAGGTGAATAAGGACCAAGTACAAGTCTTTTCATTCTTAGCATTATATTCAATGATAAATTCACTAGGTATTCTTTAACTGTACTTTTGATGGAAGAATTCCATGTTGGGACATAGAGATGGCCAACAGACACATGGAAAGGTGCTCAACATCACTAATCATCAGGGAAATGCAAATCAAAACCACAAAAATAACACCTGACACCTGTCAAAAAGACGAGATAAGTGTTGACAAGGGTGTGGAGAAAAGCTCTCTGCACCCCCATGTTTACTAAGGAATTATTTATAATAGCGTGGTTTGGAAACAACCTTAAGGGTCTGTGGGTAGATGAATGGATAAAGTTGTGAGATACATACAGACACATACATACATGCAATGAAATATTACTCAGCCATAAAAAAAGAAGGAAATCTTGCCATTAGCAACAACTTGGACCTAGAGGGCATTATGCTGAGTAGAATTAGAGAAAGATATCAAGTACCACATGATCTCACTTAGATGTAGAATCCAAAACACAAAACCAACCAACCAACAAGACAAAACCAAACTCATAGATAGAACAGATTGTTGGTTATCAATGGTGAGGGGGGCAGGGGTGGGCAAAAGGGTTAAGGGGGTCAACTGTATGGTGACAGATGGTAACTATAGACTTGTGGTGGTGATCAGTTTGTAGTGCATACAAATAATGAATTATTCTGTATACCTGAGACTAATATATTGTTAGGTACCAATTTTACCTAAAAAAAAAAAAAAAAATCCACGTTGGAACCAAGCAAATAAACCGCTTTATTTTCAACTCGCCTGGAATTACAGGCGAAGCCCCCATTGTAGGAGTTCACACCATTATGAAAAGTTGGCTTTCAAAGTCCTTTAATGAGTTCCTGCCTTCTTGATCTGCACAGTATGTATCTTCTCCACAAACAGGAAGGTAATCATGGCTCCTCTTCTCCAAAAAATTAGGTTTAAGTTAATTGTGTGACTTAAGGAGCTCAAGCCTATCTAGTGTGAATGAATAAAGAATCGAAGGGTCTGTGCAAACTTCAGTGGAGAAGAGGCCCTAGATCTGGGTTGCAGGCTTGCATCTGTCACCTGTTGACTGCACCGGGGACCCCAATCCTACAGTCATTAGATTTAAAAGGCTGCTTTTGTAGGTACAAGATCAAATTAGTGCAATTTTACTTTGCTAGTACATTTTTTCAAATTTTGGAATACACATTTTCAAAATTTTCCACTGCAGTAGACTAAAGGTAACTGGCCTTATCACATACTGCACACTGTTTGTTTATAAACTTCAAAATGAGATGGTAACAGTGCTGTGGAAGAGACGGCACCCGTTCTGACTGAACTCTATAGTTAACTTTGTTTCTTACACGTCAAACACTATTCTAAGCCCTCTGCAAACATTTAATTAGTCTTCACAATCCTGTGGGCTGTTAACCTCCATTTTACAAATTTTAAACAAAAAAAAAACAGGTTCAAGTAACTTGTCCAAGGTTGCTGTTAGTGTAACCAGGATTTAAATGTTCAGCCCAACTGCTTATAACCACTGTGCATACTGCCTCTCAAATCAGAAGCGAGTCAGCCCCAGCACTGAACAGGGTGTGTGAACATCCCCTACTTAACTTGACCTCATCCCTGACCTTCTCCCTTGATCTTAAGATTCTTTCATTCCTCCCTGCATTTTCAGATCTTCAAGGTAAACCTTTCCATCCTTATCCTAAGTTCTAATCCTTGTTCCTCTATACTACTTCCTGCCCTCAGAATGCCCCATTCTCACCATTTTTAAAATATAAAAAGGCATCACTGTGGCACCCATTCTCCTTTTCTCTAACTTGTCATCACACCTTGATTCAGGCAGGCCGCTCCCTTCAAACACAGACAGCTTCTTCAACTTGCCTCAGCTCAGACTGTTCCAAAACGCCTCAGCTGCCCCTCTCACCTTCCCAAAGGTCTTCCCAACTCCATACAACCTTCTGGGCGACAAACTCCTGCTCTATTTAATACAATCTCATGGCTTTCCTGTTCTGCCCCATTTGGGCTTAAACATACCAACTCCACTACTTAGTATAAACCCCCAATACTAAATTAAACCCTGAACCCATGCCCCATTAACTTTCACACTCCAAGTGACTGCAACATAATACAGTTTTACATATAATGCTAAGAGCACTTTTCATATTTTACAGAAGAACGTGAAACATGGACTTTCTATTAATATTCATATCACAGCAAAGCCAAATCTAACTCCTAAATAGATGCATTACAATTTGTTTAGAGTTTAAAGGCTTAATGGCAATAAGGGGAGGACGAAAAAGCGAAAGTTTATTTTACATAACTGAATGGAAAATAAATTCAAGAAACAGTAAATAAAATTCAGTATGGCCTCATGCGCCCTGAAGGAGGTGGTGCCCGATTTGGAGGAGTGATTGCTATGTCCAGATAGTCTCCGATTTGGAACTTCTGCGACTGCAGCGTCATGGAGTCGTCAGTCCCCTTTCTCCCAGACATGGTGCTGCCAATCTCCTTTACTCTGCAGAGAAGGAGACCAACTGTTAAAGGGTGGCTGGTCAATGCCAGTGTGTGCTACAAAGTGACCGTGGGGCTGGACTTGCTCCATTATCTTACAGCACAGTTAAAATGTAAGTACTGCATTAATCTAAACCAGATATTAAGATGTATAAATCTGTAGTTCCCCCTCCACTAAAGGGATTCATTGAAGGGATTATCCCTATCAGTTAGAACATACTGAAATCAAAGAGATTATAGGAATTAAGAATGAAAAGTTACCTACCGATAGCCAGGCCTTTTAAGATCTGTAAAAACAATTGCAAAATTGAAGTGTGTGCCCTTCTTTCTGGCTTCTGGGTAGACTTCTTTTACTAAACTAGTCAGTTCTTTCAAGGTTGCATCCATCCTGAATTTTTTTTTTTAGAAAAAAAGACATTACATTTGATTAATCAGCAATGATGTAACCAAGGATACTGACACACAGTGAGTTAATTACCTGTGTCTCAATTGCAACTTTACCTTAGAAACTGTCAGGGTCTTACAACTGAGTTAATTTTGAAGCACCTACTAATACTATTTGCCCCCAAATATTCCCCTTACCAGCCTCAGTGTTTGAAATTTTCATGAATTAAGGTCAGACTGGTAATATGCTAAAAGGGAGTTCAGAATTACATATGCTACCTTTTGTTGCTGTGTAACATCTCACTGGCCTAGTGATTTACCCACTTAAGGATAACTAGTCCAAATTAATCCAAATTCTTAAAATAATTGTTTTTCATTATTTCAAAGACATACTTTTCTACATTTTAGCATCTCCTTTCTAAGACTGAGTGTTCTGATGAGTTTTACAATAGATGGACTCCTAAAGCCAATGAAACCTATGGAATTTTCAAGACTAAGCATAGGCTCCTTTCACAATATATATTCTTGTCCTGCCAACTTCTATTTGAACTCAGAATTTAATATAGTCCCTTGAGCTAATATGGCACAATCTGGAAAAACCTTTTAAAATATAAGCATCTTGTATTATATAAGCAACAGTCTAAGTTTCTGAATTGTTTTCTTCCCTGACAACTGGGAACATGAAACAGAGGACTTGGAACTTGAAGCAACACAGCCTGCAGAGTGCTATACAATGACCCTGGACACAAGGCACCTGTAAAGATGACAATTCCAATGGACAGCATCGAGCAGGGAATCAAACACCCAATGCATCATCTAGCTTTAACTCTGCACCCTATTTATACCATCTCTACCATATTATCCTCAAGTAGAACCATGGCTTCAACTGCAGTGAGAACAAAAACATCCACGATGACCACATCGACTTCCGTTCTCTACTGCTGCTGAATCCTCAATATGCCCGTAACAGAACTCAACAGTGTCCCCCGCAAAACATACCCTTCCTCTCATATTACCCTCAAAACTACCGTCACCCACTTAGATGCCCAGGTCACAAACCTAAGCATTGTTCAGTTCTTCCCATCTCTATCTTGTTGTTTCTACCTCCTAAAGACAGATCAAACTGGACTTCCCTGGTGGTCCAGAGGTTAAGACTCCACGCTTCCACTGCTGTAGGTGCAGGGTCAATCCCTGGTCGGGAACCTAAGATCCCACATGCCACGTGGCACAGCCAAAAGACAGATCAAATCTATTTTTTTCTCCATCTCCACCATCACAGCTTTATTTCAACCTCTCATTATTCAAATCTCTGTATGTTGCTTCCAACTCATCTCAACTTTTTTTTTTAACCTGACATTCTAATGATGTTTATTGTGTCAATTATTCCCTGGTATGTACAGTGTATACTTATGTACCAGAAAGGACTCTTTCTTCCTTTCCAACATTTCCCACATATTGTCATCTTGCTCATAATGAACGTGGGGAATTCGTTTCACACCTTTTGTCAGTCCTAAACAGTGGGAGTCCTCCACAAGCTTCCCACCTGCTGAGGACTCTCCCCAAACCAACAGTTGCAGTGCCAAGTGTTGCTTTCTGATTAGCAGTCTAAAAGGTGAGTACACAGGTGACAAATGCAAGAGCTTTCTCGGGGTTGAAGCCTTTGCTAGGTGACTGTGAGGGTCAGTTTTATGTGTCAATTTCGAGAAGCTACAGCCCCTAGTTATTCAAACACTAAGGTAGGTGTTGTGTAAGGTGTTCTTTAGATGGGATTAAAGTCTATAATCAGTTGACTTTAAGGCAGATTATCCTAGGTAATCTGAGTAAACCCTTTTAATCAATGAGTGGGCCTCATGCAATCAGTTGAAAAGGCCTTCAGAGCAGAGCTACTGAATTCCCTGAAGAAATTCAGCAGCTTATGCTGCAGAGTTCCAGCCTGCCCTTCATCATAACCTGCACCACAGGTTATGCACCACAGACTAGGGACTTAAGTACCTAAGCAGTCCCCACAATTGTGTGAACCAATTCTTTGCTATAAATCTCTTTATATCTCCTATTGGTCTGTGTTTCTGATTGAACCGTTACAGTGATCTACATAATTCTCTTCCCATAACCTGTTTAGTGGTCACCCAAGCACAGGATGTATCACTCCTGTGTGGGTATTCCCACAGCTCCACACAGTGCCTTGGACATTAGCAAACTCAACTAGCTTCTGCTGGGCTCCTCTGGACCTCACTCCTTTTTCCTTGATTTGTCTTAAGGCCTCCTACTTTGGCCCCTCAGTCTACTTCTACAAATTAAGAATTCACAATCTTCCCTCATTACTGCTTCTGGGAGTGGCAGCAGGGCTCTGTGCTACCCCTCACCAACCATCCTGTCTTTCTTTAGCCACCATTTTGAGGTATAACATAAGGTTGTCTTTCCTAGTTTGGTTGCAGTTTATGGACAGGACAGTTTAGGACAGGAAATTTTTGTAATTTCTTTCTTGATTGAGAGTAGAGAGTCTGTGGAACAGTCTCACCCTGCCATCTCCACCCTAAAGTCTTAATTAGCATTTATTTCATCTGCTTTCTCTCTGAGATTGTGTTTACTCTAGAGAGGGGCAGTACCCTCTTTATACCCTCTGGGTCTAAGCAAAGCACCTGGCAAATAGGAACTCTTAATTTGTTGGAGGAAATATAGACTTTTAACATCTGAACAGAGGTGTTCATCAATCTATTGATAACAGTTCTTCCCTATAAGTTAAATCAACCTTCCTGAACTTTTATCCTGGAACAATACTTAACTAGAATCATACTACATAAATTTCACTGAAAGGTGGAAACAACCCCTTAAGTGTTCATCAACAGACAAGTGGACAAAATGTAGCACATCCTTCCAATGAACTATTATTCAACCCTAAGAAAGAATGACTTTTTATGATATAATAAACCATGAACCTTGCAAACATAAGTGAAATAAGCCAGACACAACAGGACAAATCCGGTATGAGAGCACTTATATTAAATACTTAGAATAGATAAATTCATATAGACATAGAGGAGTGTCTACCAGGAACTGGGGTAAGGGAGGAATTCCCATTGTTACTGCTTACTGGGTACAGAATTTCTGCTGGGGGGAATTTAAAAGTTTTGTAAATAGTGGTAATGGTTGCACAATGTGAATATATTTAATGCCAGCAAATTGTACCCTTAAACAATTAAAATGGCAAATATATATTTTACCACACTAGATGTATTTTTAAAAATTATACACCTTTTACAGCTACTAAAAAGCCACGGTAACGTCCAACCAAGGAGCTGCATGCAGCTTGCTGTATGTGATGCTCCTAGTCAGACGCGGGGTAGGAAAGGTACGCTTGAGTGGAAAACGCTCAGGGGCAGGTCTTCAGGAAACACACATCAAAAGTTTCTCCATTAAGCACCACAACAAAAACCACCCGGTTCTGTTTTTTTCCATGCTAGGACACCTAAGGCTTAGTATTATGTGCAGACGCTCTACGAGGACGACAAATACCACCGAACAGCGCCACTCCCCCGCCCCATGTTATTCTAGCACCACAAACTCGACCAAGTTTAGGGGCGGCTACCACACTGAACGACCTACGTGTCACTTTCGTACCAAGCAGCCAAGACAGTGACAGCAACCTTGGCTCAATTCTTTACAACCCAAAAGTTTCAACCTCAGACGTAAAAGCGCCCCAAGATAAGCAAATACCCATTTCTCCAACAGCTGAGACCCCGACTTCCCGCGAGTTGCGCCCAGAGGCCCCGAGCGCTGGAGGAACTGAAAACGCGCCAGGCGGGCCCCCAGCGACCCCCGCCCCGACGCCAGGCCCTGACTCACCAGGTGTAGATCTGCAGCTCACTAGACGGCACGTTTCCGCGGGAGAACTCGTCCATGCGGTGGTGGCGGCCGTTGTTGGTGGTGAAGACGCGCAGCAACAGCGGGCAGGTCTGGGGGCGGGAGAGGCGAGAGTCAGGAGGCGGCGAGCGCGGCCCCTTCCTTCCCCTCCACCCGCGCACGGCCGCCCCCTCCCGGCCGCCCCTCCGCCCCGGGGCCCCCTCTACCTCTCTAGACCCGCACCTTCTCCCTATCGATGGGCTTCTCGGGCTCCTTCTTAATCTCCTCCTGAGTAACGCGCGACTCCACCGCCATCTTCCTCCTGCGGCCCGCTAGACGCTCGCCCTGACCTCCGACCCCAACAGCGAGCATGAGAATCAAGGCTCTCGCGAGGAGACGCTCGAGAATTTATAGACGACCGGCGTGGAGGGCGGGGCGTCTCTCGGCGCAGGCGCACTAGGCGGTGCGGTGCGGGGGCCCGGCGGGCGCGCCTGCGCGCTGCGTCCTGGGAAAGGGCGGGCGCCGGCGTAGCGGGCTAGACGCTGAGGGGGTCTAGGGACGGGCGCGCGCGGAGGGGCTGCTTGAGGGAGGCGGACGCCGGGAAGGTAAGGGTGAGCGCGCTCTGGGAATAACCGTGAGCCGCCTTCGCGGCCAAGGGATGGGATGCGTGGTACTACAGGCGCTAACGGGAGAAGGCTGGCAAATCTGACTAAAGTGAAAAAAAAAAAAAGAAAAAGGCTTCTCAGAGAAACAAGCCGCAGGCCCGGAGGAGACGCCCGAGAGGCGTGTGGTGTCTGGAAAGCTAGTGTCCGGGAGGCCCAAGGACTCCTGGAGAAAAGCACAGACATCCCGGTGGGAAGTGGGCAGAAGAGTTGGGCAAGTGCTTTAAAACGGAGGAATCCAGGTGTCCGGTCAACACAGAAGGCGTTCGGGCGCAGTGCTAACCCGGGGACGCGTTAAAACCACAGGGACTGGCTTAGGCTGGTTGGATTTTAGACACACTGCGCCCGCTGGCTTGGCGGAAACGAGACGCTCTGACCTGCGCCGTGGGTGGACCGCGGGGATCCTCTGACGCTGGCGGCGGCGTAGGCCGTGCGCCCACTCTGGGCGGTTGAGGGTCGTGAAGGTGCGTGTACTTGCGATCTAACAATTCCGCTCTGTGGTATTTACTCTAGAGAAAACCTGGCTCAAGGACACCCGGAGACGCTACAGGAATATTCCTGGCGGCGTCGTTAATAAGGACGAAGTCTGGAACCTCCCCCCCCAAGTGTCTAAGGCGACGATACTTCAGTGAATTGTGGTAGACCGTGCAGCAGCACAACTACCCAGCAGCAGTGGGTGGCATACGGCAACCAGGGCGAACGGACTGTTGCGGTGGCCAAGACGTTCGTTCGTTTTTCCCGGTAAGCTGTCTCTAGCAGTACCTAGTTGTCTTTCACTTCATTGGAAAGTTTTGTTAGATTGTATGTGACAGCTGTCATATCAAAGTGCATTTAAAAAAAGACTTATAAAACTTGGTGAATTTTTGTGTAGCCATCTTAGTGTTGAAGATGAAAGGAAAAAAAGCAATATTTTCGGCATGTCATGCTTTATTAGTTCAAGAAATGTAAAAATGCAGCTGAAATGCACAAAAAGATTTGTGCAGCGTGTGGAGACGGTGCTGTGACGGATCGAACGTGCCAAAAATGGTTTGTAAAATTCCTCGCTCGGGTTAGACCAGTTGAAGTTGATAGCAATCAAATCGAGACATTAATGGAGGACAATCAACGTTATACCACGTGGGAGATAGACAGCATACTCAAAATATCCAGATCAAGCGCTGAAAATCCTTTGCACCAGCTGGGTTTTGCGAATCGCTTTGATGTTTGGGTTCCACATAAGTTAAGCGAAAGACACATTATTGACCATATTTCCGCGTGTGATTCTCTACTTAAAGATAACGAAAATGTTCCGTTTTTAAAACAAATTGTGACGGGCGATGAAAAGCACATAATGTACAATAATGTGGAACGGAAGAGATTGTGGGGCAAGCGAAATGAACCACCTCCAACCACACCAACATCACTGGAGTTCATCCAAAGAAGGTGATGTTGTGTATATGGTGGGATTGGAAGGGAGTCCTCTATTATGAGCTCCTTACAGAAAAACCAAACAATTTCAACAACTACTGCTCCGAATTAGACCAACTGAAAGGAACACTCGAAGAAAAGCGCCTGGAATTAGTCAACAGAAAATGCATACTCTTCCATCAGCATAATGCAAGGCTGCATGTATCTTTGATGACCAGGCAAAAACTGTTACAGCTTAGCTGGGAAGTTCTGATTCATCCGCTGTTTTCACCAGACATTGATTGCACCTTCGGATTTCCATTTATTTTGGTCTTTACAAAATTCTCTTCATGGAGAAAATTTCAATTCCCTGGAAGACTGTGAAAGGCAGCCAGAAAAGTTCTTTGCTCAAAAAGATAAAAAGTTTTGGGAAGATGGAATTATGAAGTTGCCTGAAAAATGGCAGAAGGTAGTGGAACAAAAGGGTGAATAGGTTGTTCAATAAAGTTCTTGGTGAAAATGAAAAATGTGTCTTTTATTTTTGCTTAAAAACGAAGGAACTTTTTGGCCAACCAGTAGCTACACGAAACAGCATGAAATTCGCAAACATAGTTCTGGGTATAGGAAGCCAAAGACAAAGGAATATTTACTGGGGGAATCCATTTTAACATCCAGAAGTAGGCAGTACTAAACTATGTTGTTCAGGGTGCATTTCCAGGTGTTGTAATTATAAAGAGAAAAGCAATGAAGTAATTACTACAAAAGTCAGAATGGTAGTTACCTCCGAGCAAAGGAGGGGACTGTGATCATGGAGGGTCAGAGGAGGCGCTTCTGGAGTGTTGAGAACATTCTATTTTTTGACCTAGGTGGTGGTTACTCAGTTGTTTGATTTAAAAGTATTCTTTATAAACAGTGCTTTCGTGTTGTGCATACTCTTCTCCATGAATGTTTTTTCTTGCTATTTTTTAAAAATAGCACCTTAAAGAAAAAACGAATGCCTATGAATCAGTAAGGAAAAGACAATCCAATAGAAAAGTGGGAAAAGACATGATAGGCATTTCATAGGAGAGAAAACACAGATTACATGGAAACATGGAAAAGATGCCCAACCTCATGAATAATCATAATGCACATTTAAACCACAATGAGATAACATTTCACTCTACTAGATTGGCGGGAATGTAAAAGTCTGATGACCAAGTGCTGGCAAGGATTTGGAGGAAAGGGAATTATTATGGGCTAGTCTCATCCACTTTGGAAAAACCAGCATTACCTAGAAAGACTAGATATGTGCACCCCTTAAGACTCATCTATTGCACTCCTATTAGTATACTCTAGGGGAACTGTTACACATGAGCACCAGGCACCATGTTGAATAATGTTCTAACATCTTTATTCATAATAACTAGAAACAATCTGAATGTCTATGAAGACTATTTATAAAGTGGAGTACCATAAAGACTTGAAAGTGAACGAATGAATCAACATGCTTTTTGAAAAGGTAGTATAAAAAAAGCAAGTCACAGAAAACACAATAAGATTCAATTTATGAAAAGTTCAAAAATAGGAATGCACCCCCCCAAAAAAAATACTATATAGGGAAGCAAACACAAGTGTTAAAGCTATAACGAGAAGCAAGGGGATGAAAACACTGAATTCAGGACAGTGTTACCTCTGAGAGTAAGCTTCATGCAATTTTGAAGGGCATCCAGGGAGTTTTTAAGGCACTAGTAATGTACTCTTTCTCACTAAAAGCGGCGTGGTTTTTCATTCTTTACATTGTAGCTATACATTTTAGATTGTCTTTTATGCATGTGATTTACATCACTGTAAAAACAAAATTTTCTTTAAGTTGGTTAGGGATGGGACCTTGCATGCATTCAACTTTTTAAAGCATGATACTTAAATTTCCTCCCCAGTTCTGATTCCAATATTAAATCTTTTTCAAAACCACCGTAGTATAAAAATACAGACACATGAGGGCACTCTAGTCAATCAGTTAAAGGGAAAACATTGAAACTGTGAAAATGAAGAACCTCACAACCTTTTATTGGTGCTATTGGGGAGGTTTAGTTTCTTAGATATAAGCTCTCATTTTGAACCTTTCCAAATAATAAGCTCTCATCAAAACAGAATTTCCCAATACCTTGAGTCAGTGGAACTATAGTTTTATCATAGAACAGTTAAGGTAGGTTTTCAGGCATCCCTTAATCCACCTCACTTGGCCTTCTAGGTCCAGCTCTGAACACACGTTTTAATATTTAAGTATATGCATCCATTCTCTTTTTCTTTAGAATTTACTCAAATGAGTATTACACGTCCAGGTATATACTGAAAAGAATTGAAAGCAGGGACTGAAACAGCTATTTGAACACCAATGTTCATAGCAGCATTGTTCACAATAGTCAAAAAGTGGAAATAACTAAGTGTCAACAGATGAATGGTTATGAATACTGTGGAATATTATGCAGCCTCAAAAAGGAATGAAGTGGACTTCCCTGGTGGCACAGTGGTTAACAATCCGCCTGCCAATGCAGGGGACACGGGTTCGATCCCTGGTTCGGGAAGATCCCACATGCCTCAGAGTAACTAAGTCCATGTGCCACAACTACTGAAGCCCGTGTGCCTAGAGCCTGTGCTTTGCAACAAGAGAAGCCACTGCAAGTGAGAATCCCGCGCACCAAAATGAAGAGTAGCCCTCGTTCTCCGCAACTAGAGAAAGCCTGCGTGCAGCAACGAAGACCCAACACAGCAAAAAATAAATAAATTTTTTTAAAAAAGGAAGTAAATACTGGTACTTGCCACCATAGTGATGAACCTTGAAAACATTATGCCAAGTGAAATAATCCAGACACAGAGGAGCAAATATTGTATGATTCCACTTATATGAGGCACCTATAATTGACAACTTCATAGATACAAAAAGTAGAATAGAGGTCACCTGGGCCTGGCAGGAGATGGGACTGAGGAGTTATTATTTAGTGGGTACAGAGTTTCTGTTTGGGACAATGAAAATTTCTGGAAAAGGACAATGGTGATGGTTGCCCAACATAATGAATATACTTACTGTTACCTAATTGTACACCTAAAAATAGTTAAAATCATACATTTTATGTTATATATATTTTACCACAAAACTTTTTTAAAGAGTGAACATTTGAGGTATGTGAAAATAGGTCATCAAGCTTTCTTCACTTTTCCTTTTCTCCCTCTTTCTTTTACATATTCCGGCATTTCAAATTGAGAGAAAGGTAAATTATCCTAATTAAAATCAGAAATATGTAATGTGAAGTTTTACAGAATACTCCTTAGTCAGTGACTATAGCTCCATGGCTATTTCTGATGCTGAGGTTAAGGACAGCTTCTGGTGGCAGGAAAATAGGCATTCATGAATATGTACAAAACATGTTTCTGGAAAAGATTTAATAGAATATATTTTTATAGAATTTTCTGACTCTTGATAAAAGTTGTGGATTGTAAATTTGAACCTCTCTGGGGGCGTTATTAAACTTTTCAAATTTTTCCTTCATGTACATCTGTGGGAGACCAGGTGTATGGCATTTATAAGCACAATATTTATTTATGGGTTTCTATTTCAGAAAAAGGTGTATGTAAATACTCTCAGTAAAGCATCTGCTTGTTACCAAGAGTAGAAAAAAATATATGCATTTCCATAACCATTCCTAGAAGAATTAAGCCTAGAGGCAGTATAATTATGACTTAGAAGATAGGTTGTTTTATATTCCCCTAAAAAGTGTATTTTTTACAAATGAGCATACGTGCCTGCTTGGCATTAGCACTACAAGCAGTGCTGCCATGAACCAGTCCTGATGTCCCTAAGTGGTCTTGCTGTGTCATCTCTAGTCATTCTTCGCATTACAGCTCGGGGCGGTTGGTAGCGTTTTTTTAAAGGCTACTCCCACTACAACACACTCTGAGGTATGGGATTTGGGAGTCCATTTTTTAAGCCCTTCCCTGGTTCTCAGAACCATCTCATTTACAGAATATGGAATATTCTGTAAATCCTACACAGCAGGAATGGCCAGATGCTGGGAGGAAGTCCAGAGATGGTTCTCAGAACCATCTCATTTACAGTACATTTTAAGCCAATGGAACAGAATGACGGGTCACATTTGCTTTTCAGAGAGTTGAAATATCTCTCACTTTTTAAAGTGACCCCCTGTTTTAAGCATTTAAATGATTATATTGAAAATTATTTTTTATATAAATTTTATTTTATTTATTTCTGGCTGTGTTGGGTCTTCATTGCTGCACGTGGGTTTTCTCTAGTTGCGGCGAGCAGGGGCTACTCTTCATTGCGGTACATGGACCCCTCATTGCGGTGGCTTCTCTTGTTGAGGAGCATGGACTCTAGGTGCACGGGCTTCAGTAGTTGTGGCAGGCAGGCTCAGTAGTTGTGGCTCGCAGGCTCTAGAGCACAGGCTCAGTGGTTGTGGCGCATGGGCTTAGTTGCTCCGTGGCATGTGGGATCTTCCAGGACCAGAGCTCGAACCCTTGTTCCTGGCATTAGCAGGCGGATTATTAACAACTACGCCACCAGGGGAGCCCCCTGAAAGTGATTTTTAAACAGATATGCTATTCCTCAAGAGTCTGCAGAGTGTCAACAGTGTATTTACCAGAAGCAAGTTGTGGAAGGCAACCAAAAAGCTTAATTAATGCTTAAAAAGCTTAGGCTCTGAAGTTAGATAGATCTTAAGTTTAAACTTCAGCTCAGTCAGTTGCTAGTTGGTTAATCTTGAATCACTTAACTGCTCCAACTCAGATTCCTGATCCATATTAGGATAATAGAATACCAAATAACCTGTTATGAGGAATAAATGCATCTAAAATAGTTGGCATAGTGTCTGCTATATATACTAAGCACTCAACAAATGTGAGCCATTGTAATCACCATCATCATCTTGTAGATTCTGTTTCGTTTTGCAATGAGGCAAGGGGGACAAAATAAGAGGCTAATTTCCTTCAACTCCCTCTATTGCCCAAGGGTAAATGATTTCATGAAAACTTCATGAAAAAAATAGCATTGCTGTCATAATTACTTAATTATACATTTCTGCCAATTCACTACCCTGCACATTCAAATAAAGATGTACTAATCTTGGGATTAAGATGGTCCAGTGGTTAAGACTTCACGCTTCCACTGCACAGGGCGTGTGATCAATCCCTGGTTGGGATCTTCATGTCTGGGAAGCGGCACAGCCAAGAAAAACAAAATAAAATTTTAAAAATATTTTCATTTTTTATTTTCATGTGGGAAATGGTGGGTTTTATTAATATTTATTTATTCTTTTATTTATTTGGCTATGCTGGGTCTTAGTTGAGGCATGCAGGATCTTTTAATTGTGGTATGCAGGATCTAGTTCCCTGACCAGGGATCAAACCTGGGCCTCCTGCATTGGGAGCATGGAGTCTTAACCACTGGGCCACCAGGGAAGTCCCCAAAAAATATTAAAAAAAAAAAAAAGGTTACACATGAAGAAAGATCTCCAGTAATTTATTTGTTAGTTCTTTGGGATTAGGAAATGTATGTGAATAGATTCCTTTGTGGTATTGATGTCCACCATGGCCTGAATATTAAGATTCTGCTTTATATATATGAGACAGTAAAATATGTGTTGAATGCTTGAAGACATTTTAAAGTGCTTAGATAAGTATCCCAGTATCATAGTCTCACCTTTTAGATTTATATGGCAGTAATAATAATAGTATTTAATCATCACTGTATCAGTTATCTTTTTATTGCTGTGTAACAACCACCTGAAAACCTAGAAGCTAAAGTAACAACCATTTTATTTGGGCTGGTCTCAGCTAGGCAGTTCTGGTCTCGCCTGGTTTCCCTCATGTAATTGTGGTTATCTGAGAGCTCAGCTTGGAGGAAGGGGGTTAGGTGGTCTAAGGTACTTCACCTCCCTATCTAGCTGATGGCTATGGCTGTTGTCTGGGCCATGTGTCTTTCACATCATGGTCTCAGGGTTCCAGTAGAGTCAGACCAGAAGCTGCAAGGCACAGTAAGCACTTGGCTCATTAGCTACACAACTTCATTTTTGCCACATTCGGTTGGCCAAAGCAAGTCGCAAAGCCATGCCAAGAATCAAGTAAGTGGAGAAGTAGACTTTACTTCCTGGTCAGTTATAGCTAAGACACACTACAAAAGGGCATGTACGTAGGATGGAGGAATTTATGGCCATTTTTAACAATCTACATGCTAGGCACTTTACACGTTTGCATGCATTATCTCATTTATTTTTCACAACCGTCTTATGAGATGTGTATATTATTGAACCTATTTTACAGATGAGAAAACTGAAACACAGGGATGTTATGTAAGTTAACATTTCTATTTGGAAAATGTTTATTAAGGGTTCTTAATGGGGCTTACCTGGTGGTGCAGTGTTTAAGAATCCGCCTGCCAATGTAGGGGACATCATTTCGAGCCCTGGTCCAGGAAGATCCCACATGCCACGGAGCAACTAAGCCCGTGCACCACAACTGCTAAAGCCCGTGTGCCACAACTGCTGAAGCCTGTGTGCCACAACTACTGAAGCCTGCACGCCTAGAGCCCGTGCTCCACAACCAGAGAAGCCACCACAATGAGAAGCCACAATGAGAAGCCCGCGCACCGAAACGAAGAGTAGCTCCCGCTCACTGCAACTAGAGAAAGCCTGCGCACAGCAACCAAGACCCAGCGCAGCCAATAATTAATAAATAAATAAACTTATTTTTTAAAAAAAGTTCTTAATGACTAAAACTATGCTGGTAATAGAATGTTACATTTAAAGGAAGCATAAAATATTATAAATAAAGTAATTCAATTATGTTTTTAAAATATATGCACACAAACATTCTGGGAGGAAATATTCAAAAATATTAACAAATTCTTCTGAGTTGGAAAGTAATGGATAATTGTGATTCCATCTTTTTTTGTTTTCCACATTGTTTATGAGTATATATTTACTTTTAGAAATTAAAAGTAATGTTTAAAAAGTAAATCTCTATAAAAACTCACAAGAAGAAATAGATGATCTGAATAGACCTTTGTCTATTATAATGAATCAATAACTAATAACCTTCTAAAACAGAAAGCACCAGGCCCACATGGGTTCACTGGTGAATTCTACCAAACGCTTAAGGAAGAAAGTATACAAATTCTTCACAATCTCTTCCAGAAAATAGAAGAAGAGAGAACACTTCTTAACTCATTCTGTAAGGCCAGCATTACCCTAATACCCAAACCAGACAAAGACATTACAAGAAAGAAAAACAACAGACTAATATTTATCATAAGCATAGATGCAAAAATCCTTAACAAATAATAGCAAATCAAATCCAACAATGTGTAAAAAGTTATACATTATGACCAAGTGGGATTTATCCCAGATAGGCAAATCAGGGAGCATGATGCCTCCAGCTTTATTTTTCTTTCTCAAGGTTGCTTGGCTCTTCAGGCTCTTTTGTGGTTCCATACAAATTTTAGGATTGTTTGTTCTATTTCTGTGAAAAATGCCATTGGAATTTTTATAAGGATTGCTTTTAATCTGTGGATTGCTCTGGGTAGTATGGATATTTTAACAATATTAATTCTTCTAATCCATGAGCATAGAATATTTTTCCATTTAGCTGTGTCTTCTTCAATTTCTTTTCTGAATGTCTTATAGTTTTCAGTAGGTAGGTCGTTGACCTCCTAGGTTGAATTTATTCCTAGGTATTTTATTCTTTTTGGTACAATTGTAAATGAGATTGTTTTCTCAATTTCCTCAATGTCTTACAGCTTTCTTTCCAGCTTAAAGAAGCCCCTTTAACATTTCTTTTAAGGCTAGTTTAATGGTGATGAACTCCTTGAGCTTTTGCTTTCTGGAAAACTCTTTATCCTTCATTTCTGAATGATAACTTTGTCAGGTGGAGTATTCTTGGTTGCAAGTTTTTTCCCCTTTCAGCTCTTTGAATATATCATGACACTCCCTCCTGGCCTGAAAAGTTTTTTTCTGCTGAAGAATCTGCTGAGAGTCTTATGGGGGTTCCCTTGTATGTAACAAGTTATTTTTCTCCTTCTATTTGCTGCTCTGTTGAGTTTCACTGCCTTGTCTTCATGTTCACTGATTCTTTCTACTGCTTCATCTTGTCTGCTGTTGAACCCTTAAGTGTATTTTTCAGTTATTATATTCTTCAGCTCTGTTACTTCTGTTTGATACTTTCTTATATTTTCTATCTCTCTGTTGAAATTTTCACTGTGTTCATCTATTCTTCTCTTCATTTCAGTAAGTATCTTTATGACCATTAGTTTTAACTTTTTATCAGGTAAATTACTTATCTCCGTTTCATTAAGTTTCTTCTGAGATTTTATCTTATTTTTTCATTTGGAACATATTCCTCTGTTTCTTCATTTTGCTTGACTTTCTGTGTTGGTTTCTATACAGTAGATAAAACAACTACCTCTCCCAGTCTTGAAGGAGCGGCCTCGTGCTGGAGGTGAAATTTGTCATTCAACCCTGCCCCAGCTCTTGGTTGTCTCTCAAATCTTGTGCTTGTCCAAACAGCTTATTATTTTTTTTATTCAAGTATAGTTGACTTACAATGTTGTGTAAATTAATTTCTGCTGTACAGCAAAGTGTTTCAGTTATACATATATATACATTCTTTTTCATATTCTTTTCTATTATGGTTTATCGCAGGATATTGAATATAGTTCCCTGTGCTCTACAGTAGGACCTTGTTGTTTATCCATTTTATATATAATAGTTTGCATCTGCTAATCCCAAACTCCCAAACAATCCCTCCCCCCACACCCCTCCCCCTTGGCAACCACAAGTCTGTTCTCTATGTCTGTATGTCTGTTTCTGTTTCGTAGATAAGTTCGTTTGTGTCATTATATGTGTCATACCACATAAAAGTGATATCATGTCATACCACATATAAGTGATATCATATGGTATTTGTCTTTCTCTTTCTGACCTACTTCACCTAGTATGATAATCCCTAGGTCTATCCATGTTGCTGCAAATAGCGTTATTTCATTCTTTTTTTATGGCTGAGTAGTATTCCATTGTATGTATGTACCACATCTTCTTTATCCATTCATCTGTCAATGGACATTTAGGTTGTTTCCGTGTCTTGCCTATTGTAAATAGTGCTGCTATGAACCTTGGGGTGCATGTATCTTTTTGAATTATAGTTTTGTCCAGATATTTGTACAGAAGTGGGATTGTTGGATCATATGGCAACTCTATTTTTAGCTTTTTGAGGTACCTCCATACTGTTCTCCATACTGTTTTCCACAGTGCCTACACCAATATACATTCCCACCAATAATGCAGGAGTGTTCCCTTTTCTCCACAGCCTCTCCAGCATTTGTTATTTGTAGATTTTTTTTTTTACTTATTTATTTATTTTTATTTTTGTCTGCATTGTGTCTTCATTGCTATGTGCAGGCTTTCTCTAGTTGCGGCAAGAGGGGACTGCTCTTTGTTGCGGTGCATGGGCTTCTCATGGTGGCTTCTCTTGTTGCAGAGCATGGACTCTAGGCGCACAGGCTTCAGTAGTTGTGGCACATAGGCTTAGTAGTTGTGGCTCACAGGCTCAGTAGTTGTGGCACACAGGCTTAGTTGCTCCGCAGCATGTGGGATCTTCCCAGACCAGGGCTTGAACCCGTGTCCCCTGCGTTGGCAGGCAGATTCTTAACCACTGTGCCACCAGGGAAGCCCCTGTAGATTTTTTAATGATGGCCATTCTGACCAGTGTGAGGTGGCAACTCATTGTAGTTTTGATTTACATTTCTCTAATAATTAGCAATGTTGGGTACCTTTTCATGTGCCTGTTGGCCATTTGTATGTCTTCTTTGGAGAAATGTCTATTTAGGTCTTCTGCCCATTGTTGTTGTTGTTGTTGTTGTTTTTAAATGCCTGCCTAGAAAATGCACAGGCAAGAACTAAGTAGATGAAATTTTTTGTGTGGTTTGTTTTTTTAAAATAAAGGAGGGTTTTCTTTTCTTTTTTTATATTTATTTATTTATTTATTTTTGGCTGCATTGGGTCTTTGTTGCTGCACACAAGCTTTCTCTAGTTGTGGCAAGCGGGGCTACTCTTCGTTGCAGTGCACGGGCTTCTCATTGTGGTGGCTTCTCTTGTTGTGGAGCACGGGCTCTAGGCGTGCAGGCTTCAGTAGTTGCAGCACGTGGGCTCAGTAGTTGTGGCTCATGGGCTTGGTTGCTCCACAGCATGTGGGATCTTCCCAGACCAGGGCTCGAACCCGTGTCCCCCGCATTGGCAGGAGGATTCTCAACCACTGCGCAACCAGAGAAGCCCTTCTGTCCATTTTTTGATTGGGTTGTTTCTTGCTGTTGTGTTGTTGTTGAATTGTATGAGCTGTTTGTGTATCTTGGGAATTAATACTTTGTCAGTCGCATCATTTGCAAATATTTTCTCCCAGTCTGTAGGTTGTCTTTTCATTTTGTTTATGGTTTCCTTTGCTGTACAAAAGCTTGTAAGTTTGATTAGGTCCCATTTGTTTATTTTTGCTTTTATTCCTATTGGGTCGGCAGACTGACCTAAGAAAACATTGGTACAACTTATGTAAGAGAATGTTTTGCCTATGTTTTCTTCTAGGAGTTTTACGGTGTCATGTCTTATATTTAAGTCTTTAAGCTACGTTGAGTTTATTTTTGTATAGGGCGTGAGGGTGTGTTCTCAGTTCATTGATTTACATGCAGCTCAAACAGCCTATGATATTTTTACTTGCTCCCAGTAAAAGGCGTGTGCCAAGACCTGCCATGTCCCAAAGGGGAGGGTCTCAGCACCTGGATTCAGGCTGACTGGAAGCCAGACCCTCAGGCAGCAGCTTTTAAAAGAATGCAATGTATACAGCCCTGTGGGACTGCAAGTGTAAGCCCCACTGGCCACCAGAGCCAGGCTATCTGGAGGTGTCCCCTGGGCAGCAGCTGCAAAAACTGGGACTCCAGACGAGCGTATAAGCTCTTCTCTGGGAGATACCAGTGAGCTAGAGAAAGGTAGAGGGAGCATGCCCAAATGATCCACAGCCCACGTTCATTTTGTTTTGTTTTAATAGTGGTCACCCACTATTAAAGTGGTATCTTATTATGGCTTAGATTTTCATTTACCTAGTGATTAGTGATGTTGAGCATCTTTTCATATGCTTCTTGGCCAGGTATCTGGGTTTTAAACTGTTATAGAGTGCTGAATTATAGCTGATTTCAGCCGATCCTCGTGTCTTTTGTAAGACTGCATAACAAAAATAGCTCACAAACAATCTAGAGACCAGTGAGCTTTTTAAGGTGCCTCAGAAGTTCAGCCCATGTCACTTCAGTTGGGTTCTAACACTGTTGAATTGGAGACCTTCAATGTGGCCCAAAGCATGTAGCAGTTCTAGTTCAATCACTGTTTAAGTAAGTGGATGAATACTCAGAAGGATATAAAAGCCTCTTAAAAGAGAAGGAATGTCTTATTACATACAGAAAACTCTAGGCCTACATGGTTCCACTGCTGTATTCTTCCATCCATTTAAGGAAGAAATAAGACCAACTCTACACAAATGTTTCCAGAAAGTAGAACACTTCCCAACTCTTATTATGAGGCTGGCATTGCTCTGATCCCAAAGCCAGACAAACGCTCTCTGCAGAGGGCCCTCAGACCTCCTTCCTAAAGCACACTGACTGGTACCAGTGGGAGCTGACTGGTGAAGCTGGGCCTGGAGCTCAGTGCTGGAAAGGGGGTGGGGAGGTGGTACAGGCTGGGGTGCTGTGGGAGTTCAGTCAGAACGAGCACCCTGAAAGGAGCTTCACAGAAGCGCAAGTTCTCTGGGTCCTGTGTGTGATGCAGCAGGAGGGGCCTCCTTCAGAAGCAGCTCGCTCATGCTGTGCAGTGTCTTTTTCCTTCTTTAAAGTTTATTTTTGTGTCCCGTTGAGTGAAATGCACCTTCCCACTGTACAGAACAGAAGGAATAGTTACTCTGCTTTTTCATCAAATGAGAATTTTTCTGGCAGTTTTGCAGTGATTGACGTGGCTTAGCCATTTTCACACAATTCCTCCCCATTCTTTTTACGACTGTTTTGTCCTGAGTCCTTAGGTTTCTGTGGTCCCCTAGGTCCATGCACTTGGCCTGCTCCCCTGGCTGTGGAAGAAGAGGGGGCTCCTGCTGTCTCCCCCAGCTCCGTCTGCTGTGCTGCCTGCCAGGTGGAGTGAAGGCCACATGGGACCATCAAAGCCCTTTCCATCATCTTAGATCCTGACCTTCCCATGAAACCTGCCCAGGAGGAGGGGGTGACACCAAGAAGGAGGAGAAAGCTGGTGGAGTAAATGCTAAGACCTGCAGGTGAGCTTCAAGGAGAGATGTGGGCTGGGACACGGCGGGGACAAGCCCGGAGGTGTGGGCGCCAGGTGCTTGGCCCTCCCTGCTCTTAGCAACTGGCGGTTAAGCAACCACAGGGCTGGGATTTCTGGCAAAGTTTTCTCCATTTTACTCATCTGTGAGGGCTCAGCACTTCTCATGAATTAGTGCATGGAAGGCTCACAAAAACCTTGCGAAATTATACGACTCTTCTTCCTTTTTCTTTCAGGTGTGGAGACCCTGAGTCCCGGCTGGGAGCCCAAGGATGCAGACAGGGTCCCAGCGAGGGCGGCTCAAGACGCCTTCCCTTGGCATCCTTGTCATCGCAGCTCAGGAACTGTCCAAGAGCACACAAGGCAGGTCCAAACCCGGACCTAATGCAGGACTCACCCCGCGGGGCACCCACAGGCCCTCAGCGAGGAGCGTGTGCCCCACGGAAGGCTGTACCATGCTTGCCAGGACTGGAGAGGCTGCCTGGAAACACTTTTTTTCCTGCCTTTAGAAATTTGCTTGCACTTTCTAGAAAATATACATTATATATATATTTTTTTATATGTAAAAATATAAATACACACACATATTCAGATGTCTCCCTTGAAACTGTGATGCCCGTACGTTAGCATTCTCATCTTAAACAGAGAACACTTGGCTTGGGGGTAGAGCTACCTGTATGCTAAATCAGCAGCTGTGGGTTGTCTCGCCCCTCAGGTTTCAGATCTGCCTGGCCCTGTGAGGCACGAGGTTCCCCTGGGCTTTGATGTCAGAAGAACTTGAGGTGCCCTGTCCGTCCCTCGGGTCCCCACACCCTGGAGCCTCAGCTCCTCCATCTCTGCTTACCTGGCACGAGATGCAAAGTGCCCGGGGCAGCTTGGCGCCAATGGACAGAAACTCCTTTAAGCAGCTTCCAGCCTTGGAGGACCCGACAGATCCAACTTTTTCAGTTTTACACTCAATGTGCAAGTATATTGAACATGAATCGTCTTCATTTATCACCCAAGTGAGAAAACATGGGTCTTTTAAAAACCTACCAAATGTAAACTTTTCCTAAGACCTCATCTATACAAAGAAGTAACTACTAGTTGGACTGATCTTTCAAGACCTTTCTCTATGATTACTTATTTCCTGAAATGTTTTATTTTTTATTAAAATAACATGTATTGCACAAAATTCAGAAGAAAATATCAAAGTGAAAGAAGAAATTTTTTAAATTATCCATAACCCTGTGAGGTAGAGTGATAACAACTATGAATATTTTGGTGTTTTTCATTCATTTTGTGTGGATACACATGTATATAAATAAATACGTGCCAATGTGGAATGACATGGTAACATTTATTTGATAATCTTTTTCTAAACATTTCATCAATATATACTACAGAAAAATGCACAACCTCCTTTTATATGCAATACGTGACAATCATCTTAACCTAGCATTAAATCCTCTTGTATAGCAGAGTGTAGATTTCCTCTGTGAACCTGCTGCCTCTCCGGGATTCCGGAATTGCCTGAGGTCAAACAACCTTCTGATATGAGTTTCAGTTCTTCGGTAAGATGTTTTCTTTCTTTTTTTTTTTTTTTTTTGGCCTTGCCACGCGACTTGCAGGATCTTGGTTCCCCGACCAGGGATTGAACCTGCGCCCTCAGCACCTCAGCAGTGAAAGCACGGAGTCCTAACCACTCGACTGCCAGGGAATTCTCCAGTAGGACTCTTTTTTTTTTTTTTTTTTTTTTTTTTTAGTAGGACTCTTATTTCAAGGTCCTGCACACTCTCCCAGGTCATCTATGGAAACTCATGGGCCTTAGGACCACCTGTATCAGGACCCTGGGGCTCTTGATTAAAATGCAGATTCTTGAGTTCCCACCTCAGCCTTGCTGAATAAGAATGTCTGGGTTTGGGGCCCAGGAATCTTCATTTTAAATAAGCCCATCTAGAAATTCTTATGAGCATTAAAGTCTGAGTGACCCTGGCCTTTGCCCACATTAATGTGAGCATTCCTTCTTGGGGTGTTGTTTTCCAGAATGGTTGAGGAGGTATAGCCCTCGCATTCTTCATGAAAGGGGCTTTGTGTTCCTCAGTGACGCCTAGATTGTAGGGTCTCTGCTTAACAGGAGGTTGTGTGGAGATGAGATGCCTTGGTAGCGGGGGAGACGAGCCGGCTGCATTACCTACTCAACCACTTTCACCCCTCGGAGCCTGGATTTTCTCGCTGCAAAATGGTGGTGAAAATAATTATCTCATGGGATTGCCCCAAGGATTGCATGAGATAATGTTTGGGAAAGTCTCTGCAAACCGAAATCTGCTCTACAATATTATTCTTGTTATCCACAGCTCAACACTTTTCCCTCTCAGCCATGGGGGGTCCTGGTTAACCGTTGCTCCTACACATGTGATGCCCTTATACAGTAGCCACTAGCCACATGTGACTTGAACATTTAAAATGTGGATAGTCTGGGGGATTCCCTGGCACTCCAGTAGTTAGGACTCCACGCTTCCACTGCAGGGAGCCTGGGTTCGATACCTGGTCGGGGAACTAAGATCCCACATGCCGTGCAGTGTGGCCAAAAGAAAAAAAAAGTGACTAGTCTGAATATTGTTAGGGTTTTTTTTAATATTTATTGAAATAGAGTTGATTTACAAAGTTGCATTAGTTTCAGGTATACAGCAAAGTGATTCAGTTACACCTATATATATATATATATATGTTCTTTTTTAGATTATTTTCCATTTTAGGTTATTACAAGATATTGAATATCGTTCCCTGTATTATATAGTAGATCCTTGTTGGTTATCTGTTTTATATATAGTAGTGTGTATCTGTTAATCCCAAACTCATAATTTATCCCTCCCCCCCTTTCCCCTTTGGTAACCATAAGTTTGTTTTCTATGTCTGTGAGTCTGTTTCTGTTTCATAAATAAGTTCATTTGTATCATTTTTTTAGATTCCGCATATAAGTGATATCATATGATACTTGTCTTTCTCTGTCTGACTTCACATAGTATGATAATCTTTAGGTTCATCTGTTGCTGCAAATGGCATTATTTCATTCTTTTTTATGGCTGAGTAGTATTCCATTATATATATGTACCACATCTTCTTTATCCATTCATCTGTCAATGGACGTTTAGGTTGCTTCCATGTCTTGGCTATTGGACATAGTGCTGCTATGAACATTGGGCTACATGTATCTTTTTTTTTTAATTTATTTTTGGCTATGTTGGGTCTTCGCTGCTGCCCACGGGCTTTCTCTAGTTGCAGCGAGCAGGGGCCACTCCTCGTTGCAGTGCGCAGGCATCTCACTGCGATGGCCTCTCTTGTTGTGGAGCACGGGCTCCAGGCGAGCGGGCTTCAGTAGTTGTGGTGCACGGGCTTCAGTAGCTGTGGCTCGTGGGCTCTAGAGCGCAGGCTCAGTAGTTGTGGCACGCGGGCTTAGTTGCTCCATGGCATGTGGGATCTTCCGGGACCAGGGCTCAAACCCATGTCCCCTGCATTGGCAGGCGGATTCTTAAACTCTGCGCCACCAGGAAAGCCCTGTCTTTTCGAATTATAGTTTTCTCCAGATATATGCCCAGGATTGGGATTGCTGGATCATATGGAAGTTCTATTTTTAGTTTTTTAAGGAACCTTCATACTGTTCTCCATAGTGGCTGCACCAACTTACATCTACACCAACAGTGTAGAAGGGTCCCCTTTTCACCACACCCTCTCCAGCATCTGTTATTTGTAGATTTTTTTTTTTTTTTTTTTTTGGCGGTACGCGGGCCTCTCACTGTTGTGGCCTCTCCCGTTGGGGAGCACAGGCTCTGGATGCGCAGGCCCAGCGGCCATGGCTCACGGGCCCAGCCACTCCGCGGCATGTGGGATCCTCCCGGACCGGGGCACGAACCCGCATCCCCTGCATCGGCAGGCGGACTCTCAACCACTGCGCCACCAGGGAAGCCCTATTTGTAGATTTTTTGATGATGGCCATTCTGACTGGTGTGAGGTGATACATCATTGTGGTTTTGATTTGCATTTCTCTAGTAATTAGCAGTGTTGAGCATTTTTTCGCGTGCCTGTTGGCCATCTGTATGTCTTCTTTGGAGAAATGTCTATTTAGATCTTTTGTCCATTTTTTGATTGGATTGTTTGTTTTTTGGGTTATTGAGATGTATGAGCTGTTTGTATATTTTGGCAATTAATCCCTTGTTGGCTGCATCATTCGCAAATATTGCTCCCATTCCATATGTTGTCTTTTTGTTTGGTTTATGGTTTCCTTTGGTCTGAATGTTATAATAGATATACTGTAAGTTAAAATACACACCAGACTTTGAAGACTCAATGCATAAAAATCAGAAAGTAAATATCTCAATAAATTTTTAATATTGACTACATGTTGAAATAGCATTTGGAGTTAAGAAAAATATATAATTAAAATCTATTTCACTTTTTTTCATTTTTCCTAATATGTGATTTGCACTATATTTTTGTGGGTCATGCTTTTCTAGAGACCTTTTCAATAAAATACGTGAAGTAAAATGCACAAGTAAAAAAGAAGAATGTCAATAAGTAAGAAAACAACCAACCCAATTTTAAAAATGGGCCGAAGACCTTAACAGACATCTCAGCAAAGAAGACATACAGATGGCAAAGAAGCCTATGAAGAGATGGTCCACATCACGTCATCAGGGAAATGCAAATTAAAACAATGAGATACCACTCCACCCCTACGAGAAGGGCCAAAATTCAGAACACCGACCACACCCAATGCCGGCGAGGATGTGGGGCAGCAAGCGCTCTGGTCGCTGGTGGCGGGAACGCAGGGTGGTGCAGCCCCTTGGGAAGACCGTTTGTGCACCCCTCCTCGAAGCTGCCGGCCCGGCCGGGCTCCCGAGTGGCAGTCAAAGCACCACAGTCAGGAACCTGCACACGACAGGCCTGACTGGCCGGAAGCTGGACTGACCAGGGGCACCTCCGTTTTCTGGTGGATCTGTCTCATCAGATAACGTAACGAAGATGTTTCAGAGTATTTGAAAATGGGTTGGAATAACCTTGAACTACTAACGCAGCATGCTCTGTACAGTGATTATAGTCGTCCCTCTGGAGTCACCAAGCTGTTGAGTTGTAAACGTGAGGGAAAGAGTTCCACGTGGGTGTGTGACAAGTCAGCATTTGTATTTTACACAATTAAATGGAAAAAATAAATTTTTAAAAAGTCTTTAAAGGAGAAGAATGTTGGCCTGAAGGAGTAATTGGCCTAAGAGTAGGGTAATGTTATAATTTCACATTCTCAGCCCTGCCGGCCACCCATGGAATCACAGAGCACTCTGTCCTAAGCGTTATCAGGAGGCCGAGGGAGGGGACAGAGACCCAGGCTTCATGAAGTCATTTTAAGGAAGTGATAGCTACAGAGTAGAAAACATGACTGAGGCCCAGGGAAGGTGAGGTGCCGGTCGCTGCTAAGGCCAGAGTCCAGTGCACAGCATTCTCTCGAGGGCGGCTGTTAGGAGACTTTTTTATTATTAATTAATTAATTAATTTTTGGCTGCGTTGGGTCTTCGTTGCCGTGTGTGGGCTTTCTCTAGTTGTGGCGAGCGGGGGCTATTCTTCGTTGCGGTACACGGGCTTCTCATTGCGGTGGCTTCTCGTTACGGAGCATGGGCTCTAGGCACGTGGGCTTCAGTAGTTGTGGCACGTGGGCTCAGTAGTTGTGGCTCGCGGGCTCTAGAGTGCAGCCTCAGTAGCTGTGGCACACAGGCTTAGTTGCTCCGCGGCATGTGGGAGCTTCCTGGACCAGGGCTCGAACCCGTGTCCCCTACATTGGCAGGCGGATTCTCAACCACTGCGCCACCAGGGAAGCCCCGTAATTCACCTTAAAATACTCCAGTGCAGCCGGTGTGATATCACGTGTGTGCCAATCAGCTTCACATCTAATTCTGAGAATGTGCTGCCAACCGCCTGCTACCAGCACTAAAACACAGCTCAGCCATCACCGGCGTGAGCCACCCACAAGGCAGCTCAGTCTCCGTTCTGTGTGCTCGGGGAGACGGCTGCACAGCACCTAGGGCCTTCCAGAAAAGGCGACTCTCAGGTAGATCAGTGCACAAATGGACTTATCCACCAAACAGAAACAGAATCACAGACACAGAGAACAGACCTGTGGTCGCCAAGGGGGAGGGCGTTGGGGGAGGGACGGACTGGAAAGTTGGAGTCAGCAGATGCAAACTAGTATATAAAGGATGGATAAACAACAAAGTCCCACTGTACAGCACAGGGAACTATATTCAATATCCTGTGATAAACCATCATGGAAAAGAATATAAAAAAGAACGTATATAGAGACTTTCCTGGAGGTCCAGTGGTTATGACACCGCGCTTCCACTGCAGGGGGCACAGGTTTGATTTCCAGTCAGGGAGCTAAGATCCTATATGCTGCACGGTGCAGCCAAAAGCACAACCGAAAAAAACAAACAAAAAGAATGTATATATGTATAACTGAGTCACTTTGCTGTACAGCAGAAATTAACATTGTAAATCAAATTATACTTCAATAAAATTTTAAAAAATAAAACAAAAAACAGATCGGTGGCCACCCGGGTCTCGAAGCTACTACGAAGGGGCTTAACGAACGTTTTATATCATAGGAAAAGTTCTATATCTTGACTGTGGTGCCCAGCTTAGATATTTGTCTAAACTCATAGAGGGGAGTTCCCTGGTGGCCTAGAGGCTAGGACTTGGTGCCTCCACTGCCGAGGGCCGGGGTTCAATCCCTGGTCGGGGAACTGAGATCCCACAAGCTGCACGGCCAAAAAATTAAAACAAACAAACTCATAGAACCCTATACTGAAAAGGGAGGTTTTTGCTATATGTAAATTATATTTCAGTAAACTTAAAAAGACTGCACAGTCCACATTTCACTGTAAATTTTACTTCAAAAAATCCATTTTGGAATACTGGCGTCTAGTTGATGTCCTGTTGGCACGTTTAGGGGTGCTGGGCTGAGGCCTGCCACCTGCCCCGAAATGTAGCAGAAGTGAGAGGGAGGGCGGGAAGGTCAGATACAGATGTGCACAGACGTGCAACAAAGTAAACGTGGCAAAACTTTCAGGTAGCACCAAGGTCTGTGGTTCCGAGTGCCGTGCCAGACTGGCAGCAGAGCCTCGCCTAGAAGCTTGTTAGAAGCTTGTTAGAAGTGCGTGTTTTCAGCCCAGAGCCGCTGCTGAATCAGAGCTGGAGGGAGGCCCCACCCCGTGGGTTTTCACAAACCTCGGAGGTGATTCCGACGCAGGCTGCAGTCTGAGAACCGTCGATTAGAGGCTGGTGTGTTGGTGTTCGTCGTACAGTTCTTCCGAGTTTTCTGCACGTTTTGAAAATCTTCATAACGAAGTGTTGGGGCAGAGACTGTGTAGCCTGGAAGCTGGCCCCCGGCACTGACTCAGGAAGGGACACCCTCAGGGCGGGGCTGTCGCCAGCCCTCCGCCGACTCCATCAACAGCCTGGGCTTCTCTCATCAGCGTCCTGGCTGTCCAAAACGGGGTTTTGTGGGTAGAAGTGGTGTCTTGTTACTTAGCACGATAAATGCCAAAAATGGGCTCGCGTTGGTGAAATTAAAGGTATTTAAGTAGGGATCGGTCAGACGGCCAGAGCAGGCATGGGAGTGTGGAGGCCCGTGGCCTGTGCCCCTCAGGCTGGGCCTGGGGTGGGACCTCATGGGGGCTCAGCCTTTGCAGCTCAGGAATGTTGCATCCGCGGGTGTCGGGCAGGCAGAGGACTGAGAGCGGGCACTTCTTTGAGCCTCCAGAACAGGTTGTAGGAGCCATTCTGTGCCTGTTTTCTAACCAGTGTCTCGTAAATGCCTGTTTGTATCTGAATCCAGTCTGAGACTCACTTTCATTTTGACCCAGGGGTGAGATGTGGGTGGGCCTCACTCCAACCACTTCAAAATTCTGTGTCCGGGGCTCCCCTGGGGGCGCAGAGTTTGAGAACCCGCCTGCCAGTGCAGGGGACACGGGGTCGAGCCCTGGCCCGGGAAGATCCCACACGCCGCGGAGCAACCAAGCCCGTGTGCCACAACTACTGAGCCTGCGCTCTAGAGCCCGCGAGCCACAGCTACTGAAGCCCGCGCGCCGCAATAAGAGAAGCCACTGCAATGAGAAGCCCGCGCACCGCAACAAACAGCAGCCCCCGGTCGCCACAACTAGAGAAAGCCCGCTCGCAGCAACGAAGACCCAACGCAACTAAAAAAAAAAAATTTTCTGGCAGCTGTCACCCCCCAAAGGAACAGAGGGGCTGTGTGTGACCACATGAACTCAGACCAGGTGTACCAGCAGGGGACCGATCACTTGATAGCTGGATGGTTCAGGAAACGTCATGTGGTTGCCTGACCACAAGTTCAGCCATTTGCCGTCAGTACTTCAGGAATTCCTTCTTAATTAGTCATTGCAGGCATCTATGGCTTCTAGACTTTCTTTGATTCCTGGTTAGCCTTCACTACAGCCTTCTTTTGTTAGCAGGACTTGTCCTTTTTTTCCAAATTTTGCAAAATAGTTACTGATTACTCCAGAAAGCTCATTCCACATGGAAGGAAATCTAATGACGTGAGATGTATCGTGATCACCCCTAACATTTCATTCTGCATTGAGCCTCTTTCCAGGCTGGCCCTTCGTGCGGGGGATACTAGTCCAGGGCTCCTCACCTGAGGGTCACAGATCCCAAAAGTCTGTGGATGGAACTCAAGAGACTTGTGAACTTGGACGGGGAAAAGTTACATCTTTATCTTCTCCAACTTCGAACTGAAACTTAGCATTTCCTTCCAATTACAAATGTGGGCAGCACGATACAGGCAGGCCAGTGGAACCTGTGCCTTTGTCTCCAGTAGAAATCAGAGAGATTTTCACATCACATGACAATTTTGTAGTTATTCTTGAAAGACCATTTATGGTCATCACTGCTTTAAAACTAGGGAAGTTGTTAGATCTGCCAACAGATCTTAATGCATGAATGAAGAAACACATATATTACTATATCACCAGATTTCTAAAATATTTGATCACTGTATTTCAATAAAACAGGTTTCCTTTGGAATCATATGTATTTTATTTTACACCTTAGAAAATATTCTGAGAAGGAGTCCACTGGCTTCCCCAGACTGTTAAAGAAGTTCCTGGCTCTAAAAAGATGAAAAAAATCCTGCTTAGCCAGATTGAGAGATGTTATTTATTTCTGAAATTTATTTCTGAAACATGTGAGGGTTGGAAACCCACCCCCACCATGGCTCTCAGGGCACTGCCAGCCCGACTTCAACAATTGCTCGGAATTCAAAGGAGCTGAAGGGAGGGGAGGTGGCCAAGGGCAGGGCAGTGGAAACAACACTTGCTTAGGGACCAGCCCTCCCATCTGGGCCTGGGGATTTGCTGGTATTTCATCATCACGGTGACAGCCTTTGCTCTTAAAGATAATGATCTTCAGATTCCTCAGTTTTGGTGTAAGCCTCAGTATTTTCAGTGGCTCCAAAACAAAAGTAGATTTACTGCAAATGTACTGCATAGTTTTCAGTGAAGCTCAACCTTGGCCCGTTGTACAGAAACGCATGAAACGGCCCCTGCTTTGCTGGCTATAAAACCCAACTGGAAGCTGTTCCAAGCTCAGGAGGAAGATGCTTGTTTAATAAGGAGGAACAGGAGGGGAGAGCCCTGTCAACTCTCTTAGAGACGCTGAGAAGACGGGCACTGGCCGCCGGCACGCTCTGGTCATAGTACACAGGGAGCCAGATCTGGATTGGAAACCTGGCTTAGCCACTTACTAACTAGATTTGGGGCGAATTAAAGTCTTTGAGCCTCCTTTTCGTCTCTGTGAAATGCAGTTTATCAGTGGATATTTTAACTTTCACTGATTTCCACTCAACTATACCACTTCCACCAAAACATGACTGTGAAGCCAAGCATAAATGGCCGAGCCCGTTTTGAAACCAGTATTCCGCTTGTTAATGCCTTTTGTCCTATCACGTGCCACGTGTTTAAGAATAAATTGTCTTCAAACCAAATGTCAGTCAACGGTGCAACGTCACACAGACCAATTTTTTCTCTTTTACATGGAAATAACAGTTCAATAGTAACAGATACTTTTTTTTAGAATACAATAAAAAATATTTAATTCTTCCTTCTAGATCACAGGGGTGAAATGATAGGTCTCTGAGCCTAATTCTCGGGAACTATCTTAAAATCATTTTTCCAAGCCCCCAGGCCTCTCACCAGAGCGGGCCCCATAGCACCTCGTTTGTGTTTTCCACAGCTGCCCTCATTTGAACTTCAGATTCCAGCTGTGATACCCCGTGAGCATTCAGCCCTTGCTCTGTTAGTCTCCTGTCCTGATGCTGCTCTGTAAATAGCGCCCCGTTATGATTCCTCTTCCACGTGGGTGGCGGGGTGTCCCTCCATCAGTCCTTTGTGTTCATTCTCTTCGAGCCCTTGGCACAAGAGTGCTCAGAGGACACTACCGGCTGCCACGCAGTCCTGTCCCACCTGTCCCACCTGTCCCACCTGTCCCGCTCAACAGCGCACCCACGGAAACGGAGTGTTACACGACTGTGCGATCCTGGGCCTTTTAAACAATACAGTAACCTGCGTCACCCAGACCTGTGCTCAGCGCTTAGCATTGGAATCACAAAGGCAACTTCAAATATGAAACCTGTTCTCGGCTGAGCAGAAAAGTACTTGTTTCTCACACAGATGAACCCCATGCGTCAGTGTTTTGCCAGTTGTGCTCTTTGCAGTGCTTACGTGTGACGACCTCACTGCACAGTAACGCCCAGCACTGCCAGGGAATTCTCAGGGCTGAGAGCCCCTCGGACTGCTCTCTGGGTTCAGGTGGCCCACGTGGCACTTTAGACCATGCCCGTTAGGAGAGCTGTTTCCTGGAAGCGAAAGGGCAGCTTCCTCCACGCAGTCCTCACGGTGGGGGTATTGCTCCTCTTGGGGAAGAAACTGAAGTCAGTTGACCATCTCTCTTCACCCGTAGTCTCAGGTTCCTGACATTCTGAGAGGTTTTCAGTGACACATTCCGATGGGTGTGTGACCTGCCCACACGGGGTGTGGCCTCGGAGTCCCCCTCTGAACCAGCCTGACCTCCGTTTCCAGCTGAGATGGAGGCCATTTTGTGTGTGTGCACGCGTGTGTGTGTGTGTGTTTGACAAACGATAGGGCTCGACTTTGATCAATTCAGCTAATTATGCAATGAGTGTAAAAACACTCAAAACAGGTGGAGTGGTGACATAATACTATCGGATGTCAACAAGTTCAAAGTCATCTGCATGTTCCCCGTCTAACCTGTAAACCCTACGTTTCTTCTCTTTGCATAATAGCATTAAAAGAAAACTAGGACTATCCCTGAACCAGAACCCTGAATTTCAGAGACCGACCATAACATGTCGCTCTGCTCTCACCAAACAAAATACTTGTCAGGCCTTAAAATGGCTGAGAATTAATTCCACAGCTGGCAGCTGTGATGTTCACCCTGTGGTATTCCTTCCTGAGGTTAGGGAAATTCCATTCAAAGTCCCCAGATTCTTCTATTTTTTTCAGCATGTACAGCATGTAGAATTTAATATAGCTCAATAGTTTTACAAAACAAAATTCACTATCTATAGGATGTTGGTCACAAAATCATCATAAATGCCTTTTTTAGATTTTCTGATCATGATTCCTAAGAATGCACAGCTGTGGGCTGTAACTGGGAGCAGACGGCGCTGTTACCTTCTGTAGAAATTCAATTCCCTCCCCAAATGTGACATTAATAATTTGATTCATTAGATGGAAAACTGACAGAAAGATTATTGGCTTTACCCTCCCTTCTAAATAAGATGTTCTTTTCCCTCTTGATATTTGGTAAGCTCCAGCTCTTCAGGATTTTTCCTTGGATAAAAGTTTCAACAAACACCTACCGTATGCTGGGGACTTCACACGTATGTCTCTCTCATTTGGTTCTCATGACACCATAGGACAGAAGTGAATCCCTACTCTATAAAGGAGGAAACCAGGGCTGTGAAAAGTTCCAAGAAACTGGGTCAAGATCTCATTACTAACCAGATCCGTTGGCTCCAAAGGCTGGGTCTTTCCAGTCCACTCAGCTGCCTCCTGGACCAGAGGTCATGTGCTTGCAATCCAGGATCAGGGAAGGCTTCCTGGAGGAGGTGGCAGGATGGGGAGCTGATTCAAGATCAGGGTGATGGAGCTTTCAGAGCAATGAGTGGCAAAAAGAATTAAGGATCAAAATCACAAGGAAAATAATTAGAAACACAAGGTACACATAGCATTCCTGGGCACCTGCTAATCACCCCGTTGGACAGCAGTTAACTTAAATCGTTCTACCAGATGTATTGGTCACTGCCCATGTGCCAGCCCCTGTTCTCGGCGCTGAGGATGGAACTAAGGCTGAATGGTTTCAGCGCTGTTGGCCGCAGTGGGGTAAGGGCTCTCCTTCCTTCGCCTTCACCTACTAATCCATCCACCCCTGCCTTTTCCAGGAGCCTCGGAAGCGCGTCCAGGGCGCGTCCAGGACGCAAAGCTCAGACAGAAGCCTGGCAGCGGAGCAGCGCGAGGAGGGTCTGTCTGTCCTGAGCTGTCACTGGGGTGGGGGTGGGGGTGTCACGGGAAAGGACCCGCCGGCGCCTGACCAGATCCTGGTCCACTGGTCCACTGTCTGCGCCTTTGACCGCCCCTGGCCCCGGCTCCGCGCCCCCGCCCCCGCCTTGCCCGCATCCCAGCGGCATCCCGTCCCTGGGGATGGGGGAGGGCTCTTCCCAGCTACCTTGGCTCCACGCGGCCCGGGAACAGGCGCCCCAGGGTAGGGACAGAGCCCGAGGGGCCACCGGCCGCGGAAGGAGCGGGCGCCCGTGACTCTGGCCCGTCCCCTCCCTCTACGCCTCGCTGGCCTCCACGCACCGCCCCGTCGGGTAAGACTCGGAACCAGCCAGCCCGCCAGAGTTTGGTTTCCAGATGGGTTTTGTTTCGTCAGCAAAGTGTTTTCTCAAACACGGACTCTGCAAATTTCTAGGCGAGTCGCGCCTGCCGCCGCGGGTCGGATATGGTTCCTTCCTCGGGGGGCCTCACCTGGTGGTCCTCGCAGGTACCTGCGCCTCCTGAGCCGCTTGGCAACCCTGAGGCCAAGCTGGACCCATCCCGCGTCAGCAGCCCCCTCGTCCTCCGAGCCCACAGCTGTGGTTGGCGGAGGCTTCAGACAAAGGACGCGACAGCAAATACCGGGGCTCTGCTGGCGTGTCCCTCACAACTGCTGCCGTAGGGC
Organism: Lagenorhynchus albirostris; assembly: GCF_949774975.1. Classification (NCBI taxonomy): domain Eukaryota; kingdom Metazoa; phylum Chordata; class Mammalia; order Artiodactyla; family Delphinidae; genus Lagenorhynchus; species Lagenorhynchus albirostris. The sequence continues at coordinate 1,371,815 of NC_083112.1, read as the reverse complement.
AAAAGCGGCCACAGACAGCACCGAACGGGTGCGCGTCACTGTGTCCCCCAAAAGCTTCATTCACAGACACTGAATGACGGATTGCATATCATTTTCACGAGTCATGAAATATTCTTTTTCTGATTTTCTCCCCCAATCACTGAAAAATGTAAATACCATTCTTAGCTCATGGACCACATAAGAACCGGTGGTGGGACAGACCTGGCCCGTGGGCCACGGTTTGCTGACCCCTTGTACAGGGTGAGTTGTGTTCCTCCAGAATTCCTGTTGGAGTCCTCAGCCCCAGGACCTCAGACTGTGACCTCATTTGGAGAGAGGGTCCTTGCAGAGGAAATCAAGCTGAAATGAGGTCTTTAGGGCGGGCCCTAGGCCACGTGATTATGTGTCCGTACACACAGGGGAAGTCTGAACACAGACACAGACAGAGGAAAATGGTGTGGAGACCCCCGCGGCCACCGAAGCTGGGAGAGTGGCCTGGCACACACTGTCCCACGGCCATCCGTGGGACCCAGCTCTGCGGACACCTTGACGGCACACCGCCAGCCTCCAGGACTGAGAGCCAGGAATTTCCGTCGTTTGAGCCCCCAGCGTGCGGTGCTCTGTTAGACGGCCCCGCAAACCGCTCCAGCCCTGGCCTCCACTCTTCCCCACCAGCCCTGCCATCCGCTGTCCACACAGAGGTGTCCAGAGGCCATGTCCCTCCTCAGTGTGGACCTTCTCAGTGACTCCCGTTGCTCTTGGGTAGATGAGGCGCACCGCCTCGCCCCTCCCGGAGGCCCAGCGGCCGTCGCGCCTTCCTCCACGGCGCCTCTCAGGGCTGTGTGATGACCACTCCTTCCTGGGCCCCTTCCGCTGTAAAAATTACAATGCTATTTATACCTGTGTATGATCCAGGCTGGACTTATTGTTATACATTCATTGTTAGTACATTCACATTTTTCTTCTGATTTTAAAACACTCAAAACATTTCTTTGGGGCCTGGGCCCGATGGTGAGGCTCACGGGGGATGTGAGGGGGATCTAGGTCACCAGCGTCCTCCCTCACGCCGGCCCCTCCAACTAAACATACCGCTCGGTGAAAACAGTACTGCTCTGCAAAAGCAGCTTGGGGACAAGTCCCCACCCTTACTCAAGCCGACTGGGGGCCCTACCAGCGCCACCAAGAGGGAGGCTGTTTGGTGAAGAAAATGGAGGGGTGTCATCTAGCAAGAGCGGTGAAAGCTTCCCCCCCAGGCAGCCTGTCCCCCGGCACCCCGCAGACTCTCGAGCCTCAGGGCCTGGGACGCTGTGTGTGCCCACCCTCCCTGCCCCGTGCCTGGCTAGCGCCACTCCCTCTGGCGCTCAGAGGCCACTTCCTGGGGAAGGCCAGACCCCACGTGATTTGGTTGGAAGTTCACCTCCTGGAGGCTGTAAATTCTATGATGACAGGGTCCTGTCTGGTTTGCTCACCATGGTGATCTCAGCATCCAGCACTGTGCCTGGAATTCAGCACACATGTGGTGGATGAATGAACGAAAAAATGTTTATGATTCCTGAAATTCCACCTAAAGAGATTCAGTCATTGGAACCTTAAAGGCTTTCCATCTCCTGGGTTCCCTCTAGAGCACAAGTACCCGGCGGTTATCAGTTACAGAGGGAACGTGGTCCAGAAGGGCCAGACGTGGCCTCCTGAGTGACCACAGGTGGGATGGAGAGAACAGCATCTCCTTCCGTGGGAAGCAGGCCAGGACTTCAAAGGGCATTTTCAAGGACCCTCCCCTCTTACTTTTGCCCCCCTCTTAGGGCCCGCTCATAGAAAGGACCTGGGGGGGCTTCCCTGGTGGTGCAATGGTTGAGAGGCCCGCGTACCACAAAAAAAAAAAAAAAAAAAGGACCTGGGCTTGGGATCATATGTGATCCTACACTATTTTTATTGTACTTAGGAATTAAAAATTAGTCTGGAGAAGAGACTGGTAAACGTGTCCAGAACGGTTCCCCAGTCGGGGCGGGGGAGGGGCGCGCAGGGGGAGGCGAGGCGCGTGCAGCAGCCTGTGTTTGCAGGAGCGAGTTCCGGGCACTCAGCCCCCTCACAGCCGGTTCCCTCCCAGCGTCCGCCCCCGCCAGCTGCACTTCTTGGCTTCTCGCTCTGTGTTCTGCCACTTCTTCCCTTCCTAGCTAGTTTCTTCTACAATTTCTCCAGATTTCTGTAGCTGTGATTTGAGTAGTTACACATGTGTTAGAGGACTCTTCAAGATGCTTCACGTCTCTGCACCTTTTTTTTTTTTTTTTTTTTGCCGTACACGGGCCTCTCACTGTTGTGGCCTCTCCCGTTGCAGAGCACAGGCTCTGGACGCGCAGGCTCAGCGGCCATGGCTCACGGGCCCAGCCGCTCCGCGGCATGTGGGATCTTCCCGGACCGGGGCACAAACCCGTGTCCCCTGCATCGGCAGGCGGACTCTCAACCACTGCGCCACCAGGGGAGCCCACATCGCTGCACTTTTAGTTGTGTGTAGAATAGGTGGAAGTGAACTTGCCCTTTTTTAAAAAAAATAAATTTATTTATTTTTGGCTGCATTGGGTCTTCATTGCTGCGCGCGGGCTTTCTCTAGTTGCGGCAAGCGGGGCTGCTCTTCGTTGCGGTGCGCGGGCTTCTCATTGCGGTGGCTTGTCTTGTTGCGGAGCACGGGCTCTAGGCGTGCGGGCTCGGTAGTTGTGGCACACAGTCCCTGAACATGCCCCTTGATCTGGGGGAAAGCTTTTTTTTTTAATCTATTTTTCTCTTTCTAAATCGAAGTACAACTTATATTCACCATCGTCATTTTTCCTCCATCATAATTTCACCCTGGAAGAGAAACATTAAAATGCAGACTTAGTCCTTCAGGATGAGCCAAGTCCTGTTTCGTGTGAATGTAACTTACTATTATCTATTATGGGCACTATTGAGAAAAATAATTCCTCGGTGGTCAGCAGCCATTTACAAGAGAAAGTGTCTCTTTATCCATTCTTATTTAGTATTAATTCCTTAAAGTTCCAAAGTCCTCTTCTGAGGAAAACCATGAAATAGAACTGAATTAAAACTAATTACATGGGACTTCCCTGGTGGCGCAGTGGTTAAGAATCCGCCTGCCAATGCAGGGGACACGGGTTCGAGCCCTGTTCTGGGAAGATCTCATATGCCGCGGAGCAACTAAGCCCATGTGCCACGAATACTGAGCCCGGATGCCACAACTACTGAAGCCTACGCACCTAGAGCCCATGCTCTGCAACAAGAGAAGCCACCGCAATGAGAAGCCCGTGCACCACAATGAAGAGTAGCCCCCGCTCGCCTCAACTAGAGAAAGCCTGCACGCAGCAACGAAGACCCAACGCAGCCAAAAATAAATAAATTACTTACTTAATTAATTAATTAAAAAATAAACAAAACTAATTACATGTCAAGAATAATATTTCTTGTTAACAGAAAATATTCAAATGGTTTTGGGGCCACTGACTAAGGAATGGCTTCTAATTTCAGAGACATTCTATTTCACCTGAGGGAAACGAGGTGCGAAAAGCCCGCTTACTGTGGTTATTTTGTTTCTGCCATGTCCATGGGGACTTCCATGTGCTGACTTATTAGGTAAAAACAATTACTGAGTGACTTCCGGGTACTAGGCAAGGGGTTAGAGAGTTTGGCAGGTACTGTACCCACCCAGACCCTGGGCCCTCACCTCAGGGAGCTGGAAGTCTAACAGGAGAACTAGCACGGTTCTGGAATAAACACTTCTCAGCAGGTGCCGCTGGGAATTCAAAGGAAAGGAAAGTGGTCCTTTCCAACGGAGACCATCAAGGACAGCTCCTTGGCGATGCTGCAGTAGAACCAGGCCATGACAGAGGGTGTAGTACTGACAGTTTCCTCTTGCTGCCGTAACAATTCCACCAACGAGGCTAAAGCATCACGAGTTTATTATCTTCCAGTTGCGGAGGCCAGGAGCCCACACGGGCCTCACTGGCTACAACCAAGGCCTTGGCAGGGCGGCCTGCAGCCTGGAGACTCTAGGGAGAGTCTGTTTCCTGTCCATTTGGGTTGTTCTTTGTGGTTGTAGGACCCAGGGCCCTGTTTTCTTGCCGGCTGTAGGTTGAGAGCTTTTCAAAGCTTCCGGAGGCTGCACGTGGCCTCTTCTGACCTACCTTCCCATCGTCAGGGAGTAAGCGTAGGCTTCTTTAAGTCACTACTTCGTGGTAGTTTGTTACAGCAGCGGTAGCAATCTCCCATTAAAAATAAAAATAAGGGGCTTCCCTGGTGGCGCAGTGGTTGAGAGTCCGCCTGCCGATGCAGGGGACGCGGGTTCGTGCCCCGGTCCGGGAAGATCCCACATGCCACGGAGCGGCTGGGCCCGTGAGCCATGGCCGCTGAGCCTGCGCGTCCGGAGCCTGTGCTCTGCAACGGGAGAGGCCACAACAGTGAGAGGCCCATGTATCGAAAAAAAATAAATAAATAAAATTTAAAAAAATAAATCCTCCCTGTGAACCCTCATTCTCCTCCAGCTGCTTCTTGATCACTTTCCTCCCCTTTCCAACCGTATGTCTCAGAGTGTTTTGTCTTCTGCTCCTGTGCTCATCACAGTATCTCCCATCTAGCAGCTCCTCTACCAAAAGAGCTCTTTGCTGAGATTCCAGTGGTTGCCACGTCTTTAAATCCAGGGGGCACTTTCCAGCTACCATTTTACTTGCTTCTTAGTAGCCTGTATCTTGGTTGACCCCTCTCTCCTTGAAACACTCTTTCTTTTGTTTCTGAGAAGCCCTGCTTTCCTCCAGCCCCCGGCGGCTGATCTGTTTCCTGTGCGGACTCCCCCTCCGCTTCACTATGAATGTTGCATTTCCTCAGCGTCAGGGCCCCTCCCATTCCATCTACACTGTCTGTGAGGCTCTTCCTCCACACCTTATCCACGGTACCTGTAGGGCAACTCACATGTTTGCATCTCCCCTGCTACAAACCTGTTGTCCACGATGCCCTCCGTAACATCTCCATCCACTCCACAGCAGCTCAGAAGATACCTCCAAAAACAAATTTAAGGTGTTGGTCCACAGGACGGCACCAGCACCCCCGTTACATAAGTGAGAACCCAGGAGCCACGCCCTTCTCGCGTGGTCCAGACGGTCAACCCATCACTGGGGTCTCAAAGTTTGACCACTGTTATTTCTCCATTTCAGCTACTTTTTCCCTCGTCCATTGTTACCATCCTGGCTCAAGCTGCATCACCTCCCTCTGCAACTAGTAACACTCTGGCCCCCTGTCTCCACCCCCCTCCCCCACTCATTCCCACACAGCTGATCCTGTCATTCCTCTACTTGGGATGCTTTCATGACTCCCACTGTTCTGAGTATTAAGACTGAAATCCTTAAAGTGACCTTAAAGGTCCTGGGTGCCTACCTCTCCTTCCTCACCTCCAATCTCTCCCTGCATCTCTGCACTCCAATCACAAGGGTCTTTTTCAGTGTTTGAGACGCTGGGTCTTGGTTCCTTCCACCACAGGGCCTTTGCACATGCAGTGCTTCCCCCCCCACCCCACCCCCTCTCAGAATGCTTTCCCTGTTCGTCTTGTTAATATCTTCTCTGATTTTGCATCTCAGCTAAAGTGCTTCCTCATTTCCTAGACCAACCAGGTCACATCCCCTCTATGATAAGAGCTCAAGGAGCTGTGTGTCTTTCCTTTACAGTATTAATCACAATCCAAAATTTCCGTGAGTTTGTAGTGTTACCTGGTGATTATTTGCCTCTCCGCTAGACTCGGAAGCTCCACGATAATGTCTGTTGTCACTGTTTTATCCCCAGGGCCTAGCACATCTGGGTGCCCAATAATGTTGAACAAATTAGATGCTGCTGGAGAGGGTGACAAGCCTGGCATATCGTAAGTTCTCAATAAATATTTGTCCTTTTGACTTTCAAAGGTTGTCGAGACACAAACGGGAAAATGTCTAGCAAGCAGCTGGAAGTGGGAAAATGAAAACATTGGATTTTTGTGATGCAGATCATCACTTTCGTGACCCATGAACACACCAAAAATTCCCATTTATGCAAAATACCAGAGAGAAAGGGTAGGCAAACTCAAGACCTTGCTTTTCCTTGAGGTCGTCTTTCAGTGTAGACATAAACCATGCTCCACCCTTTTGCCCTATGAACCCTGGGCACTGTGATGCCTTCCACCAGAGTGTAGTCCTTTCACCTCCAACCTCTACTTGAGCTCAGTTAAATTTTCTCTCACCTCCTGTGATAGCTCCCAAATATTTTTTCAGCTCCTCTTTTCCCCAAGGATTGACTCGACAGCACATGGTCACGGAGCTGCCATCCACCTTCCCTCTGCTCTCTCTGAAGCCCACTCTCTGCATGTCTTAAATGCCTGCCTTCCTGTGACTTGCTTCTGCCCTGTCCCCCTTCCCAGATCTTTGCCTTGAACTCTAGTTCCTCCTCTCACCTCTGACTTTCTGAAGGGTATTAGCTCTGGGACATTTTTCAAGTTCCAACCCCCAAGCCCAGAAACTCTTCTTCTCCTGGGGTTACAAGCAACCAGATGCAATCTGCATGCCTGCTTCCCAACGTTTGTAGGTTTCCCTTTGCTCTTTCAAGTTGGGCAGCCTGTCTGTCGTGGGCCTCCTTCCACTTCTGCACATGAAATCACCTTATGATAATCTCATCATGGGTTTCATGATCAAAACCCATTTATCCAGCATCTGAAGAAAACACACTCAGTTTTTCTTTTCAGGTTTGGTTGATAAAGCAAGATACGTGGTCTTAAAAGCAACTGTTCAATGACAACCATAACGACACTTAGTAGTTAATTATAAATTAAAAGTTAAAAATAGACCATGAAAATGTTCTTTTTACAATTACACAATTAAATATTTCCTGTCAATTTAGATTGGCTCAGATGTTTCCCTTCGAAAATGTTAATTTTGTTATAGAGATTGATTTTGTTGAGACAAGAGTTGGAGGCTTACACTTTTTGTTCTTCCTAGAGCAAGTTTTACCAATGTTCACTGCAAAAGACTAGATTAAAAACCTGAATGGAAAGTTTTAGAACATCTAGGAGCATACAGACCTTCACAGTAGGATTTTTCTTTCAATTACAGACACAAGAACATTCTGCTCATGTCTGCAAAGGAAACAGAAGTTGCAGCCAACTATAAATGTAATGAGAAGTAAGTAAATAGCTGGTGTCGCTGTCATAGCTCACTCAGCATAAAAAGTAAAGTAACGGAGGATGTGGTAAGAAAAGAAAATGCGTTTTAGCAATTGTCTCTCAATAATGTAAAGTGTCAACATAAGAATTCTTTAAATGCAGAATGTGATTTTTATCTTGACAGTGTTTCTTTGAAGTCTTCTGGGAACACGTCTTAACTTATTGAGCAATTCTGACTTATGCAATCACATACTTCATTATTCATCTGAGAAGCAGAGTGGCTATTCGGAGAATGAAGCTGGGTTCTGTGTTGGAAAGGGCTGGAAAAGTAGGTCTGCAGAGACTGGCAAGGTGGCCACCCTGTAGGGCCTGCTGTGACCCTGGGCCTTTCCCTAAATATGCCCTAGAGGTTTTTACCAAATTTTCCAGGAAGCTCTGTTTTCCAAAATGGCTCAAAGCAATTAGAAATAAATTAAAATCAGAGAAGGTTTACTCTCTCATGATTTTAAGATTGGAAAACACATGTAAGAATTGAAATTTAGGGAATTCCCTGGCAGTCAAGTGGTTAGGACTCCACAATTCCACTGCAGGGGACATGGGTTCCATCCCTGGCGGGGGAACTAAGATGTTGGAGGCCACGTGGCGTGGCCAAAAAAGAAAAAGAAAAAAAGGAAGAATGGTTAAGATGGTAAATTTTACATCAGTATTGTTTAGCACAACTGAAAAATAAAATAATCTTAAAAAGAAACCTAGTGGTAGAACTATTACGCAAAGGCTTTTGAAAAAAATATAAGGTATGAAATATTTCCGGTTATTCATCTACTATCTATTAATTGACTACTCTCTTAAAAACAATAATAATCCACTTTTCCATAAGTGTGACTTCCAGTAATATAAACCCTTTGGGAAATGTCCAGAAACTGAGGACAAGAGATGTTTTAATACTTGAAATAGCATCACAAGGCCCTAGCTCTCCTCTGCATAGGAAAGGCTTTTAGGAATAAGGTTCTGGTAGCTCTTAGTTTACGTACAGTTTTGAGAAGCGAAGTCATCTTTCATAGCCAACAGCAGACTAAAAGCAGAAAATCAGTGGGAATTCCCTGGCAGTCTAGTGGTTAGGACTCCATGCTTACACTGCAGGGGGCACAGGTTCGATCCTTGGTTGAAGAACTGAGACCCCGTAAGCTGTGTGGCAGAGGAAACAGAGGAAAACAACAAAAAATCCCGCAAAAGAACAAACAAGGTGGGGAGGGAAGTAGGGTGTTAGGTGTTTAATGTGGACAGAATGTCAGTTTGGGAAGATGAAAAAGTTTTGGAGATGGATGGTGGCGATGGCTGCACACAATGTGAAGGTACTTAATGCCCCTAAGCTGTACAGTTAAAATGTGATAAAATGGTAAATTTTATATTATGTATATTTTATTACAATAAAAAGACAGTAAAAAAAAAAAAAAGAAAAAAGAGTTCGTCATCAAAGCATATCCCCCAACTAATAAACTTGGTACTGCCAAGTCTTTCTAGAAGTTCCTACGAGTTTGCAGAACCAAAACCTCCAAAGAACAGTGTACCAGGAGATCTCCCTGGCTGACCCAGAGTGCTTGGTCCTGAGAAAAATGTGATCTTTAAAATTTTGATATTTCAGGGCTTCCCTGGTGGCGCAGTGGTTGGGAGTCCGCCTGCCGATGCACGGGACACGGGTTCGTGCCCCGGTCCAGGAGGATCCCACATGCCGCGGAGCAGCTAGGCCCGTGAGGATGGCCGCTGAGCCTGCGCGTCCGGAGACTGTGCTCCACCACGGGAGAGGCCGCAGCAGTGAGAGAGAGGCCCGCGTACCGCATAAAACAAAAAAACAAACAAAAAAATTTTGATATTTCAGACATTAAAACAGCCTTTAAAAGTTCATTCAATACATTCAGATCAGCAGTTAAGTTCTCTATATGTAGTTTTGGGGGGAGAAAATGGTCCTTGTTCTTGAGGAATTTATAATCTAATTAAGGAGACAGACCACATGGGTATAAAAAAAAATTAAATCAGTGTAGCACACCTTCTTTCTAGTTTTCCAGGCCTTTCACAATCTAACCCTACTCTACTTTTTCACTACTCCCCAGAGAGAACGTTCTTTGTAGTTAGCGGATTTGCTGTGTGTCCTCCACGGATTATTAACAAGGAGGCCTTTTCTTTCCAAAAAGACAAAAATTGTGTCTAGAGACCAGAGCCTGCTTTCCAGGCACTAAGGTATAAAGAGGCTGAGGCATAATCAGGTTTCTTGCATTCACAGGTGGGGGAGGGGTGGGGGAGGGGAAGCAGGTAGGTAGTCTCAGGGCGCATTGCACAGCAGCCTCAGGGAGAACCCGTAAAACATCCTGGCCCCGCATCTGCAGGTGAGGTGATGCTGGTTCCTGCCAGCCCTCAGCCTCTGCCCTGTCTGCTGCGGGAGGCCCTGGGCCCCCCTTCCTCACTCCACAAAGACCATTCCTCTCCCCTGAAAGTAAAAGGGAGCTGATTTGGTTTCAGTTTCCTTATTATTAAGTACATTGTGATCATGACTGTTTGAGATTACCTGAAGACAGCCTTATAATTCAGTGCTTCCAAGCTCTGGCGTCAGATCTACCAAGGTTGGAATCCCAGCTCTTTGGTCTCTGGCGAGTTAGTTGGGCTCAGTGTATTTTAGGGTCTTCTTCTATAAAATGGGGTTAATAACATGGTTGACTAGAGGATTAAATGAGATAATACACAAGTTTAGGGCAACACCTGGTATACACACATAGTAGACGTATGTTAATCAATTAATTTATACATGGAGAGGTTGCCACTGCCCCAGGCGTTGTGCTCAGTGGGACTCGTGCTGTCTCTCTTTTCTCCTCTTGGCAACTGGATGCATTATGTGGATGAACTTATGTAGCTGATTATTTAAACAGTTTTTAACTATCCTCTTTAGAAGTATCAGGAATTATAAGACAGAAATCACCCAGCATCACTATATCCAGAGAATACCACTTTTAATATTTGGCTGCATACTTTACTGGACATATATACATACTTTTGTTTGTTTAATATACGTTATATTTTATATAATATATATCATTTATATTTTATGTGTATAGCTTAAATATAAATACATGTACTTATATTGTTTCACCAAGTTAGATCCTGTACCCTATTTTGTCACTATATTTCTTTTTTTTTTTAATTTTATTTATTTATTTAAGTTTTGGCTGCATTGGGCCTTCGTTGCGGTGCGCGGGCTTATTGCGGTGGCTTCTCGTTGAGGAGCACGGGCTCTAGGCGCACAGGCTTCAGTAGTTGTGGCTCGTGGGCTCAGTAGTTGTGGCTCACGGGCTCTAGAGTGCAGGCTCAGTAGTTGTGGCGCACGGGGCTTAGTTGCTCCACAGCACGTGGGATCTTCCCGGACCAGGGCTTGAACCCATGTCCCCTGCACTGGCAGGCAGATGCTTAACCACTGTGCCACCGGGGAAGTCCTATCGCTGTGTTTCTTGAACGCATCAACAAGAGTGTAAGCTCCACCAATGGGTAAATCGTGTAGTTTTGCTCACTGTAGTACCAATGGTGTTTGGTTTAATCCATGGTTCATGGTAGGTCCTTAAAAAAATTTAAAAAACAAAAAACCCAAAGGAATGATTGACTGCATGTCAATAAACACAATGTTCTCCTATATGGTGTATCAGTTTCCTCAAGTAAGCCTCTATTTGGAAAATTACCCGTTTCCAATTTGTTTCATATATATATATGTAAAAATGTTTAAGATATTTTTTAAAAAGGCACAAAGAATAACACACTACACATTATTGGATCTAATCACTCAGAATCAACAAATTTTAAGATTTGGACAATTTGTTTCAAATAAAGAAAGCAAGCACTGGAGAGAAAGTCGTTGTCCTTACTTTTCTCTCGAGTCTAATTTCTGCACTCCTTTCTACACCGGCCACAGCTGTAATGAGTCTGGTGTGTACATTTTCAGTCCGTGACTCTACTCGTATAAAGAACGTGATTAGCATAGGTTCTGTGGGATTTTATTTCTCAACATGGTATCATAGTGTAAATATAATTTTGCCACTCCCTTTTCTCCACTCTACAATGATTTTTGAAGTCTATTTACATATCCTTTGAAAAGTACAGCTAGTTCATTCACTTAGCTATTTTACATATTTTATTTTCCCACAGTTCCCTACTGCTGGACTTTTAGGTTCTTCCTGATTTTTCACGATTGCAAACAATTCTATAATGGTCATTGTAATCCCAAAATTTGATTAGGTGTCTCGCACATAAATTGTAAAGTCCATTAAATTCCTTTTATTTACGATATATTTCTTTCAGTTAACTATGTTTCTGTCGTTGAAGACATAGCAAGGGCAGGACCTTTACCTGCATACAAAGGGAGGAGGAGGGGGCCAGCCCCGGGGTGGGGGCGGGGGGGAGGGAGGCCTGTCCGGGTGCGAGCGCCCGGGGCGCAGGTGAGGGCGGAGGCGGCGCCGCGCCGGGCCGCGCGTCCAGGTGAGCCTCGCGGGGGGCGGGGCGCAGGTGAGCCGGATCCCGGCGCTCAGCGGTGGCCGGGCCATCGGCGCGCGGGGACCCCGGGCTGTCCCCTGGCAGACAGTCCGGATCCCGTCCGCGCGGGAGGACGCGGGACGGCAGCGCCGCGGGGGTGGGGGACGGCGGCTGAGGCCGCGGACCCCGCACGGACGGGCGGACGGACGACCGCCGGGCCCCGCGCCCCCTGGGCAGCCGGCGGGCGCGGGCGGGGGCGGCGCTGACGCGGCGGTCACGTGACGCCCCAGGAATGCCAACAATGTAGCGAATGTCCCGCTCGGGCTGCGCGCTGGGCCGCGGCGCGAGCGCCGGAAGATGGGGCCGCCCGCCCGCCCGTCCGCCCGGCGCCCCGCGTCCCCGCCCGCCGGCCGCCCCCGGGCTCGGCGTCCCCCGCGAGGCCCCGGAGCCGCGGGCCAGGCGGCCGCGGACGGCGTAGACGGTGCGAGGTGAGCGGGGCGGCGGGGTGCGGATCGGGACTCGGGACTCGGGACTCAGCGGCGGGCGGGGCCGCGCGCTCGGGCGGAGGGGGGTCCGCGCCGTCGGGCCACCTCGGCCCTAGGCCCCTCGCGGGCAGGTCGTCCCCGGACGGAGGCCGCGCCGCCCCTCCCCCTCGCGGGCCGCCCCTCCCCCTCGCGGGCCGCCCCTCCCCCCGGGCCGCGCCCCCGGGTCTTCCCCTCCCCCACCTTCCCCCACCCCCACCCCGACCCCCGTCTGGAGTCCGGCCTCCCGCGGCGCCCCCCTGCGCTCGGCGCCCGCCGGGCTCCGGACGCGGGTTCCGACCCGGTTCGCGGCGCCTGGCGACCCGGCGGAGGCAGGTGGGGCCGGGGAGACACACGTGCCCCGCCCGCAGGCCTCGGTGGGACCCGGACCGTGCGCGCTGTGTGCGGGGTTCTTCGTGTGGACCGATTACACGTACGTGGGGGGCAGGGGAGGGGGTCTCCCTGGACAGGAGTCCAGACTTCAGAACTCACTAGCCCGGGACTGTGTGAGACCCAGCGCTTGGCAGGTAGAAATGCAGTGGCCAAACAGCTCTCTTCCCAAAGTGTTCAGCAAATACGTGCAATTGTAGAGGAAGGTTTGCCCCCATTTTACTAAGAAACATGAATGGAAAGTCACAAAATGTGTGATGTTCGCACAGGTGGTCAGTTTGAATTTTAACCTAGGGGTTGACAGGCCTTCCCTTGGTAATAGAGAAAGTAACTCCTGGCCCATTATTAGGGAAATTGTGCTCAGGAGCGCTGGATTCCTAGTTTTAGTTGAATCTCACCTCAAATCCCTGCTTGATAGATCGTCATTTCTGAGCGCTCAATCAAGAGACTAAGCTACTTTGTATCTTTTAAAAGTTTTTTCTTTAGCAAATGTATTAATAAGAGAGTAACAGAAAAATCTTCAAAATAAGAATGCATAGACTGTTTAAGAAAGTTTGTTTTAAATTATAATTAACAAGACACTGTGTTATTCAGCCTGTCATAAAATTTGGACTCATTATCCAGGTATATAGAGCGCTGTTTAAAGAATATGCCAGCATTCCTTTGAAATTAAAATTGCTGAACATTTAATGAATCTCAAAATGTCAAGCAATTTAAAATGATATCTGGGCAGAAGCTGTCATGAAACATTATTAAGGTGAATTATGAGAATCTCGGAATTTTTGAACCGGAAAAGATTCTTCTAGCTTCTTCATCTAATTTGAAATCGTTTTGACTTAGGTGTAAATGGGAGCTGTACATATTTCTTTCTTTCTTTAGCAAATCGCAGGGTTGGGGGAGGGACTTTCCTTTGGTGGGAGGGGAATGTTTTTACAATAAGATGCCTTGTTATTTTAAATGATGTTTTGTAAGTAGCCAGCCCCGGGCTCCTAAATCCCACTGCTTGTGTGGGTTGGGTGTGAGGAGGGGTGTTGAAGCTGATAAATTCGCGGTAAACACCCAGGAAACATTTGGGGGAACTTTGCGAGGGTGTTCTGATTTGTATTGGAAAAACCAGACTAACACAGGTTTTGAAAAGCTGCTTTTATGTTTTATTTCATGGTTATAATAATGTGAAACTTCTAAATAATGTTCCTTACTGACTTTTAAAAAATAAAAGGTTTGAAGAAGTACAGAGGATAAATTCACTGCATTTACTTTGTTTTGACTGTAAATCTGCTCTAAAAAGGAGCAAAATATTCTGATCAACAGAACGAAGAGCTTGGGCTTGAACATTTCTAGAACATTTCCGACTTCCAGCATGAAAAATTCCCTGAATCTCCTTCCTTTTTTTAAAAAAGAAAGCCTATTGCTCAGTAATTCCTATGGACAGAACTGGGCGTCCCGAGTCCAGGGGTCACCATCCGCATTGTGTGGTGGTGGCTGACGCTCTGTGTGGGGCGGGGAGTGGGCTTTATTTCAGAGAGCACCTGTGACAGCTCCCAGAGCCTGGAGGTAGCCCTGTTTGGCCACTCAGGTCACTAAGTGTTAGTGTTAGTACTTTTGAGCTTAATGCTGTTTGATTTACAGTTTCATTTTGAAAGTATGATTAGAACAAGGTAATGCTGGAAATAAGGATAATAGTTACGGTGCTAAAATTAGGGTGGAAACTGGACGTTGTTTAATGTTTGCCGTTCACTCTACGAAAGCTTTATTTCGCTTGCCACTCGACCACGTCAACCTAATAGTGACAAGTGGTTGTTTAAGTTAAATACTTTTTGTTCATATACCAATATTTGACATTCACAGGAATTTTCTGGAGGACAAGGGAAGCTCTCATATTGTGTCGCAGTGGTTTGTGTTTACCGTTAACTGTTCCGATACTGTGGCGTAGAGCAGCCTGTAGTCTCTAGATTCGTTAGCACGGTGAGAATCTTTTCGAGGATGTAAGCTGGCTTTTGAATGGAGTGGGCTTCTCTTTGGAGTACTGACCGCCCTTCTCCAGGCCGTGGTCTTCAGCAGGAGTGCTAGGGACCAGCTCGTTCCTTACGAATTAATTAACTCCATCCTGTCTCACGAGTGTCACTCCTGTGTTTTCATTAAATGTACCCAGATGCACCTGCCTCGCTCCCCGACGTTATCTGCCTGTTCATCTTTTCTATGTTTGAGCCTTTTCACAGGAAGTTCCGGACTCCAAGAATAGCTTCACACTTCCTCCATCAAATCATAGCCCTTGCGCCTTTCCAACTTTGGTGAAGTGATCCTTTCTCTGGGAGGTTTTCTCCAAATAGGCCTGTGCACTGGGATTCCTTGGATGGTCATGTATCACCTCTGTCCACAGCAGTGACTCTCCAGTGGCATGGGTGGTCCAATCCCTGGCCGCGGAGTTTCCGAAACTTGAAGGGGAGAGGGTTTCAGAGGAGGTGAGGCTTCTCAAAGAGTGAAAGCCCCTGCCGGGGTGTGGAATGGAATATAAGGAGACCCATCCTGTTGGGTTGCTTGCTGTTATGATTGCTACAGAGAACAGGTGACAGATTTATCTACAGCCTGGTCATTCCACGTGGTCATCTTGAGTACAAACTTCTATAGCTCCGGGCTTCCCTGGTGGCGCAGCGGTTGAGAGTACGCCTGCGCATGCAGGGGACGCGGGTTCGTGCCCCGGTCCGGGAGGGTCCCACATGCCGTGGAGTGGCTGGGCCCGTGAGCCATGGCCGCTGAGCCTGCGCGTCCGGAGCCTGTGCTCCGCAACGGGAGAGGCCACAGCAGTGAGAGGTCCGCGTACCGCAAAAAAAAAAACAAAACAAAAAAAACCCTCTATGGCTCCATTTTTTAATGCTGTTATTCATAATGTGTGTCTCTAAGTGTATGTATGTGTATATCTATATACACACGCGCACACACACCCATATATGTATATATATATATCATACAGATATCATGTACAAAGCAAACAGGGCATGTGGTAGTTTGTTTTCCCTGGATCATAAACTTATTTGGGGGTGAGGCCCAGTTCTACCTGAGTGAACCCATATAATGTCCGGTACAGCCTTTGGCCCGGGTGGGAGACCTCCGTACCCGCTGAAGCCTTGTGACTGTGCTCTTGGTTGGAGAGACGTCCTCAGGGACCCTCCTGGCGCGGGGTATCCCCTGTGAGGGCTTCCTGGCTGGGGCAGCCCAGGGGAGGTCCTGCCGCACAGCGGTGCACGGTTCTGACATTCGGCGTCCGGCGGCAGGCCCGGCCCGGCGGCCTGGTTTATCTCAGCTTTGCCAGTTAGTTAGAGTAAGGATATGATTTAAGTGATAACTGGAATTTTAGGTCCGAGAAATACTGTTTTAAAAGTGCCAGCGTGTGTCCGTAGAGCGGGCCCTGCGGCCCGCGGGTTTGGTCGGTTCCTCCGTCGGTCGGGGCTGCATGTCTGTTTGGCAGCCAGTGTGGGTTGTGAAGTACTGGGAGAAATTAGAATAAAAAGTCTTGAGCATCTGATAGCGTTTTCCAGGATTGGTTTAAGAACTAGAGCTGGGTTTGGTAGGGCCAAATTAAGGGATGATTAAAATATTGCTCTCATATTAAGTTTTTACAGGAGCCACCTATACTAGGAATAGGATTTAGTAGTTGCCACAGGTCCAGATTTGAAAATGACTTGTTTTTGTCTTGTGAGCTGTATTGCAGTTTTTTTGGGTTTTTTTGTTTTTTTAAGAAGCATGAGAGAATAACACTTCATTGTTAGGAGATAATACAGGGGCTTTCTTTGCGCATCGAGAGTATTGCAGTTTTAAAATTCCAGTGTCCTGTAGTTTCTTTTACTATTTTATTTATTTATTTATTGGCTGCGTTGGGTCTTGGTTGCTGTGCGCGGGCTTCCTCTAGTTGCGGCGAGCAGGGGCTACTCTTCGTTGCAGTGCGCGGGCTTCTCACTGCGGTGGCTTCTCTTGTTGCAGAGCACGGGCTCTAGGCGTGCAGGCTTCAGTAATTGTGGCTTGTGGGCTCTAGAGCACAGGCTCAGTAGTTGTGGCGCACGGGCTTAGTTGCTCCGCGGCATGTGGTATCTTCCCGGACCGGGGCTCGAACCCGTGTCCCCTGCATTGGCAAGTGGATTCTTAACCATTGCTCCACCAGGGAAGCCCTATAGTTTCTTTTAAAGTATATTTAAATCAGTTGATGATACCTAAGAAATTTCTAAAATTAGATTACTTTGCTTGCTACCCCCGTTTGTTTTCTTTTTTCTTTTTTTTTTTGGCTGCACCGTGGCCTATAGGATCTTAGTTCCCCAACCAGGGATCGAACCCGAGCCCCAGTAGTGAAAGCACAGAGTTCTAACCACTGGAGCACCAGGGAATTCCACTACCCCGATTTTTTAAAGACCCATCCATGAGGCTTTAGGGTCGTATTTGTAAAATTCTTGATGAGAGAGCTTAGTAAAATGATACAGTAGTGTGTCAGAGTAGCTCATTTCCAGCTGCAGTCTTAATTTGACTGATGAGTATTCTCGTGAAAAATGCTTTCAGAAGTTCATAATTTCACCATGAAATCAACTGTCGTCAAACTAAAGTCTAAAATACAAGGTCTCAAGCTGAGGAAATACTTTCATTCTTTGTGTAACTGAAGGAAAGTTTCATTCTTACCAAATTATTCAGGCAGGACCAGTTTGCCTGTAGGTGTCCTACATGCTCACCTAGGAAGCCATGTATGCCCAGGAGACCGTGGTGGGAAGGCGATGAGAAGGGGGGGTGTCTTCCCCCCCCCCGCCCCCGCATGAAGGAGCTTTCCCAGGCACGGCTTTAGGAGGTATCACTGAATAACTCTTCCAGCTTTCCTGTATGTTTGAAACTTTTCACAATGAAATGTTGAGGGAAAAGGAACCAGGACGTCTGATCCGGATTCTGTCTGTGGGCACCTCCACCTGGTATTTCTTAGCTCGGGTAGAAATACAGATGTCGACACAGAAATGTCTGGTCTCTCCCGTGCTGCTTGGCTTTATAATTGGAATGTTTGTGGGACACACGGGCACTTAAACCCCCAGTATTTGCAGGCGCATGGCTCTGGGAAGCCCCTCCCCGTTGTGTGTTTCAGCGTCCTGGTGGAGTGCGGAGGGGCAGGAGGTTCAGACCTCCTGCGAGGAGAGTTTGTCCACTGCCAGCACCCAGTCCTGAGGTCCGGCCTTTCCTTGTGGAGCTGTGTTTAGTGAGGGAACACGACCAAACACTAGCTAGCTGGATGTGAACAGTTAGATGACTTTGCATAATGCTCGTCATTGTAACCATTCCTAAGGGTACAGTTCAGTGGCATAGAATACATGAACATTGTCACTGCAGTCAGCACCACAGTCTGTATTACAGACTTTTTCATCGCCCCGGACAGAAACTCTGTACCCATTAAACAATGACTCCCCCTCCCCGAGCCCCCGTGACTCCAGTCTTCGTGTCTCTCTGGATCTGCCCCATAGGAGCGGATCCCACGCTGTTCGTCCTTCGCTGTCTGGCTCGTGTCGCGCAGCGCAGCGTCCTCAGGGTTCATCCACGTTGTAGCAGGTGGCAGAGCTTCGTTCCTTTTCTGGCTGAGTAACATACCGTAGTCGTGCAGCCTTTTATAGGAGTTTTGTGTAAATGGCAGGAACACTGTGTCTGAAACCCCAGAGAAGGGGCACTGTGTTTTCCGAGGGCCGTCCCCGTCCACAGCCCGTGCTGCGTGTTCTCCCGAGGGCGCCGTGGGGCAGGTTTTACCCGCAGTCCAGGATCGCGGGGACGGACTCAGACGCTTCCGGGCAGCGTGCAGGGGAGCCCCTGCCCTCGTGGCGCTTACAGTTCAGGTGATTGAGGAGGAAAGTGGGCACACTTGACAGTGCTCTGCGGGGCTGTGGGTGGCCTGTAGGGTCTCCGGGGCTGGGTGGGTGGGAGACCCTCTGCTGTGGGTCACAGCTTTCAGTGCTTCTCCCTTTTAGAGTAACTCCCAGGGAATTTACTCAGAACCCTCCTGGCGGCCCCACACCCTTCTCTGCTGCCGTGTCCAGGCAGGGAGGCCGGCCCTGCGTCCTGGCTTTGACCTTCTTACAGCCCTTTTTCCTTCTCCATGGACCATCTCCAGGGGCCGAGTGGAGAGCAGCTTTCCCTATTCTGCCTGTGTCGCCTGGCAGCGGCCTGAGGCCCATCACAGCCTGCTGCCGCTCTGAGGACTGCCGCTCACCCGCCTAACTGTCCCTGTCCCCCAGGGGTGTCGCTGCTTCTCACCTAGGCCCTGTCGTCCACCTGGAGTGTCCCAGCTTTGTCCCTCCCAGCCCTCTGTCCAGTTGGCTTCCTGACTCAACCCTCTAAAGGGCGCTTGGCTGTGTCACTTCTTAGCTCGGCCGCAGACGGTAGCTCCCCGTTGGAGTCCAGACGTGGCCGTGACCTGGAAGGTCCTCCCCATTAAGCCTCTGGGCGCCTCCCAAGCATCACCCCTCCAGACTCCAGGAAAGGCCTCTCCGCGGCCCTCAAGCCGGTGGAGGAGCCTGTGGATGGCGCATTCCTCTGCTCCTTTGCATATGCTGTTCCCTGGGCTGGAATTCCAGTCTTCCCTGCACAGAGGTTTAGTTCTCTCTACTCCAGAGATTTTTCTGACTTTCTCCTGTATTCTCCAATTTGCCAGATGATTCTTTTTCTCCTCTTGGGCATCTCTTTCTTTGGAGCAGTTTATCTGCCTCCCTCACCCGCTCCTCTCTGCAGTGTGACCGTTTGCAGGGGGGATGGGTTGGGGAGGGGTACTGGAAGGACCCTCCCTGCGTGTTGTCAGGCCCCTCCTTCACATCGGTTATTTATTGCGAGGACAGTATGATTTATGACTTCTGTATTTCCATTTTCAAAGGAGGGGAAGAGAGCTAAAGATTGGAAACAGTAGTTTGTGTGAAGGTCGTAGGAAAAGGTACAACTCCTGTCTGTTCTCAGACTCCAGACGTGCTCAGCAGCTCCTTGAGAATCTGTTCATTTTTGTTGGAATGTGAACTTGCGGTTTTAGACAGTTAGGTGTTTCAGAACAGATGCTTAGACCACGAGGTCACTGAGAATGAGTGTGGGTGCAGTGTGCCCCATATTACACCAGTGCAGCAGGGCTCTGGGCTCGGGTCCACTGCACGGGAGCCTCAGCTGTGTCTCAGCCAGTGGGTCACTATCGCGTACTCAAGGACATTTCAGCGACTTTAACGTATTAGATGTTGTGTTTAAAAATATGAATTTCAGGGCTTCCCTGGTGGCGCAGTGGTTGAGAGTCCGCCTGCCGATGCAGGGGACACGGGTTCGTGCCCTGGTCCGGGAAGATCCCACATGCCACGGAGCGGCTGGGCCCGTGAGCCATGGCCGCTGAGCCAGCGCGTCCGGAGCCTGTGCTCCGCAACGGGAGAGGCCCACGTACCGGAAAAAAAAAAAAATTGAATTTCATGTTGAAAATTTTATGTAGCCTGCTTTTCTTACTTTCTAAATAGAATCTTCTTGTAGTTACAGTGAGAAAAGGGACAGGTAAAACCTTTTGAGACCTTCCATCTTCCCATCTCTAAGAAAGGAATAGTAATTTTATCTCATTTTTTCAGGTTTACTGTTGTATATGGTAATGTAATAGATCTATGTAAGTTAATTCACATGAAATGCTTAGAACAGAGCCTGGCACTTAGTAAATACTGGATAAACATTAGCTATCTCCCCACCACAGTGGGGGAAAAGGGGTGAAAAAGGCCGTGAAGCACGGTTCCATTTTACAGGTAGTTTCTAAGCTCCTCACTGAAAGAAGTCCAGACCCCTGTGCCCGTCCTTCTAAAGGATGCGCCAAGAAGGGGTCAGTTTTCCTTTGTTCATTAAAACTCCAAGTGATTTTACTTCACTATCTGCTCCCTGGGTTCTGTGGTCACGGCCACGCGGGCTGCCTCCAGGGCAGGACAGGTCAGGACGGGAACAGCAGTGACCACGGGACGCTGAGCCTCACTCTGTGCTCACCCGCTGCTGCCTCCTGTTGGACGGAGGGGAGGGAGGTGACCTCACCTGTCCCAGGCTACGCAGCCCTGAGCCCCCGAGCCAGGTGCTGCCGGGCAGCTGGCAGCTAAGGGCAGCGTCAGGGCGGGGCTCGCCTTCTGACTGCCGGCATGACAGCACTCAGTGCGTTAGCCGGGAGCAGGTGGAATCATCGTGGGGAAGTGCCCTTGTGACTGCGAGCTCTGTACAGAGTCTGCTTCCATGCTGAGGGGTGGGTGCCGCACACAGACGACTTGCCTCTGCACAGCCCTTGTTACTGTCGTCACCTTGTGACCACCCACATGCTGTTACCAGACCCCTCCATGCAAGTGTCAGTTTCCACAAGCGAGACATTCTCATTTTATTTTTATTATTTATTGATTTATTTTTGGCTGCGTTGGGTCCTCGTTGCTGCGCGCGGGCTTTCTCTAGCTGCGGCGAGCGGGGCCTGCTCTTCGTTGAGGTGCGCGGGCTTCTCATTGCGGTGGCTTCTCTTGTTGCGGAGCACGGGCTCTAGGCGTGTGGGCTCAGTAGTTGTGGCTCGTGGGCTCAGTAGTTGTGGCGCACAGGCTCGAGAGCGCAGGCTCAGCAGTTGTGGCGCACAGGCTTAGTTGCTCCGCGGCATGTGGGATCTTCCCGGACCAGGGCTCAAACCCGTGTCCCCTGCATTGGCAGGTGGATTCTTAACCACTGCGCCACCAGGGAAGCCCCGAGACATTCTTATTTAGGTCAAAATGCCGGTAAGAAGTTGACCACTTTATAAAAAAAACCAGAGGAGTCGTGACCCTCAAAGTCTCATAGCACATTGTGCGAACCTTCAGCGTGGCAGGCTGTGGTTTCTCTCAGGAGGTTTGGGAGGGTTTTATAAGAAAGAGTTCCCAAGGTGTGGAAGGACCACCAGTTGAGGTGAGTGGGGAGGCTTGTTAGTCATGCTGTGGGGATGCAGGGCGTGGTGTGGACCAGCCGCTGAACCCTCGAGCTGTGGATTTCCAAGTGAAACCATATTATAAAGGAGAACTTTAAATGAGCTGTCGGTCGTTAATACTGTTGTTCTTGCCCCAAATTGAGTATTTATAAGAAAGTATTGGCTTCTGCAGCGGTATGTCATTGCAGGTTACATGTTACAGGAGACGCCTGGGGTGGCCCTGCCTGTCACGTGCTCGAACCAGAGGTGAACCGTATCCTTATCTTTTCTGAGAGGTGGTATGTTCTTTCTTTATCTTTCCAAGTGGAATATTTTCAGGATCATGGTCCATTTCTGAAAAGTGTCATTAACATTATGTGGGAACCACAAATGAACACCTCTCATTTTCCTTTTCAGGTAGAGATGGTCTTCAAAGTGAAGTCTCTGGAAAATGTTCGGTTCTCTGCAGAAACTACAGAAATGGAAGGAAAGAACATTTTCAAAACAACATTGTTGTGAAAGTGTGTTTACAACTAACTGATACTGTTGACAGTTTTGCTTTCGTTTTAACTAATAAAACACTTTAAGAAGATTGTATTTATGGTCAAAGGAAACCGGACTAACCATGCGGCCGAAGACTTTTCCCGCCACGACCTACTCTGGGAACAGCCGGCAGCGGCTGCAGGAGATCCGCGAGGGGCTGAAGCAGCCGCCCAAGACCCCCGCCCCGGGGCCGCCCGTGGGGCCGGGCAGTGACGCCGCCCTGGATGCCAAGGCCCTGGGGGGCAAGGACGCGGCTAGGCAGCAGCAGCAGACGAGGACAGCCCCGAAGTTCGGGCCTTACCAGAAAGCCCTGAGAGAAATCAGATACTCCTTGCTGCCCTTTGCTAATGAATCGGGCCCTTCGGCCGCCACAGAAGTAAACCGACAAATGCTGCAGGAATTGGTGGACGCGGGCTGTGACCAGGTGGGTGGACGCTCCCGGGAGGCTGCGCATCTGGGGTGCAGAGGAGACCAGCAGAGGTCCCTGGAGAGGGGTTTCTAGGCTACAAACCCGAGGCCCTTTCTGCGTCCCATTGCACTGTTTTCCACCTTCTCTCCAAAACCATCTTGTTAGCTGCTTTCCTTTTCAGGCAAGATCCAGAGATTTCTCAGCTCTCCTGAAGCTGTGTCCCGTGCGCTTTCTGTCCTGTCCCTGTGAGGATGGGAAGGCTTTCCCACGTAGCCCTCTCCTTGGGTTTATTTGGCTTATCGTGAGCTGTCGTGGGGAAGAGACTGGCTTCCTTGAACTTGTGTTTGGTTTGTGCATTTTTTAACTCAGCTAAGGGGAAGGTTGGTTAACATGAGTCGGCTCTTTGCCTCTGTTTTCTCCTGTTTTAAAAGATAGCATCTATGCTATTAGAGGAGACGTAACTATATTAAGGGAATGAGAAAGACTAGAAAATAAAAAGCTTGAGAAATCATCAGAATGGTGGCAACACAGCCTGACTTCTCACTGCTTAAGAATAAAGGCCAGTTAATGGAGGAGACATCAGTTACACGGAAACACACGCGGGGGCCGTGCATCCGATCCTGTGCTCTTCACGTGGCTGAGTAAAGCCCGAACCGAGGGGCAGGACCGTATAAGATGGAGCTCGTGTCCAACCAGGTAAAACCGTGTCCGTGACATGTAACTAGTAAAAATGCAGCTGTCTTAGGAAGCGGCTTCTGAAAGCAAGTGCTGTATCATCACCTGTCGTGTGAAAGTCAGAGCTGCATGAACGTGGAAATAGACCAGGCACGTCTGCCACCCTGCAAACTGAGTAGGATTTCATGCGCAGAGCGCATCAGGATGGCTTGGGCACTTCTAGTTTCTTAGAAACAGCGTAACTACGTACTCCTGGCCTCACAGTCACGGGAACTGGGAGGAAAGAGAAACAACGCCCTCTTTTATTTCCAAAAGCTACCTCAGCCCTCTTATAGTTTCTTACCGGAGAACTTAGATTTCTCAGATGATCTGTTTGGGAAACTAGTGGCGCTGTTTTGTGGGGCTTCCTTGACCCTTCGGGATGTGCTGGGATTGACCTGGGTAACGAGCTGCTTTCGTGAAGCCCAGGCTGTGAATGGCGGGCGCAGAGGGTTAGCAGCGCGAGCTGACAGCACAGCCACGGCCTTTCTCTCTGTGAAAATGTGAAGCTGTCCCCTGACCAGCAGACCTTGATGCTTTTGAAGGTAGGATGGAGCCGTCCCAGGGAAGTAGTGGGTGAGACTGCAGGTACTCAGCCCAGTAACAAAGCTGAAAGCCTTGTGTAAATCACTAGCAAACAAAAGAGGGAATCAGAGCCGCTGTTCTCGCAGTTGTGATAAAAACAAACAAATCGGGCAAACGATCCGGAATCCAGGTGGGATCTCCTTGTGGTAAAATCCATGCGTGATGACTACAGTGCAAGAAGTAACGAAGCTGGTGCCGTTTATAGTAAACCACAAATATGGTAAAATTAAGGGTCGGACACCCGTGAGTTCCCATCAGCATTTAATTTATGTTAATTGCTGGCAGAAAGGACTCTTTACCCTTTTGATGCTCCTGAAATAATCCGTCAGATTGGTGCATAGTGTTGCTCTGTGGCTTAAAACAACTCTGCCTTCGGTCTGACCCTCCAACTCAGACTTCTTCTGGCCTGGTTAGAGGGTACGTTTGCTTTCAGAGAATTCTGGTTGGAAAGTCATTATGTGAACCCAAATAATGTGAGGAAAAGCTCAGCAGTACCTCTAGAGTTGTGTGTCTTGGATAAAGCAGGTGATTAGAATTCCCGTGTAACAGGTACAGAGAATCCCTGTCTGTGCAGCTTTTCCCCTTGCCTCCTGTCGTATTGCCTTTTAATCTAGGTTCAGTTTTGTTTCCTTATATTTTGAGTTTAAATGCCATTTTAGCCCTATATTTATAAGAATGGCAGTAAACTCCCAGTTTCCCCAAGGTCTTACAGGTCCTTGTTGGTGATGACACACTTTTATATGCAGTGTTTTATCTACTGCATGTGCACACACATTTTTTTCCCCATTTTATTGGGATTCTGATTTAGTTTCTGGGAAAACATAAAAGACTGTTCACTGTGTAATGGTATAATGTATATGTCAAACGGTGTAATGTTCATAAATCTTTTGCACATAAATCATTAAAGACTTATGACAATTTCTATAGGGCAAACAAAGAGGCCAATAGGTTAATATTTCTTAAGGAAGGAGCTGTTCTTTAAATATAGATTTAAGGAATTGGAAAGATATGTTTTTGATTATGAGCATCCTGTTTTGTAGTCTCTTATTAGCACAAGTGATGACTTAAATTTAGCTCTTACTTTATCTTTCTTATAAAATTTAGTTTCACTTTTTCTTTTAATCTTTATGGTTCCAAACGACCATATTACCAGGTGTTCCCTCTTTTTCTTCCTGAGACAGTTTTAAAAACGGCTGATTCAGTGTTGCCGCGACGTTCATATGTGTGACATTGCTGCTTCTCGGAAGCACTGACTTGTATTCGCCTGCTGCATTGTGGCGGGTTAGCGCAGGGAGGGTGCCCTTGGGGCCCCTCAGAGTCTGTGTTGGGGCCTTGGGAGAGCAAGGATGCCCATGGCTCCTGGGCCCTTAGAGCAGCTGAGCGTTCCATCACAGTGTGTCCCCAGAGGGGGACTTAGGTGAGGAATTTCTTTCAGACGGGAGTCCTGGGACTTGTTCGTGCTTTTTCCCAGTGGACGACCTGTGTCCTGACCCTGCCCGCCTCCCTCCTTGCTCTGCCTGGGCGGTGCTGAGTCCAGGCGCGGCTATGTTCCCCTGGTCCCGAAATTCTCTGTTGGTATAATTTTCCTAATCCTGACTTAATCCAGTTTTCCTCACTTTATTGTATGTGTTTAAGTGAGTAAAATCTTTAACTAAATGCAGGTAGGAAGAAATGTAAACAAACAAATCGATTTCTTATGCCCAATTCGGCCTGAGGAAGAAAGCCAGTGGTCAGGGACCCGAGCACAGCACCAAGTAGACTGGGGTGACTTGGTCAGGAGGCAAAGGGAGAGAATTCTTGGCATCCTCAAGCCAAAAAGTGCCGAGGAATCACGTTTCCCAGCCCACCGCACAGGGCGCTGCTTGACCCAGGTCCTTTTGCAGAGGCTGCGGCACTGGACTTGCTGCCGTCACAGTGGAAGGACAGGCGCTGGTGGTGGCTGCGACCGTGTGTCCCCGCGCTGTTCTGAGACCGCGTGGCAGCGGTCAGAGAGGGCTCCAGGTGCGACCCCAGTGACTCAGGCTGCCCCCGCCCCGGCAGGCGTGGTCGCACGTGCCTGTCACACACGCTTGAGCGGAGGGAGGACAGCAGTGCCCGCGGAGGGGCTTCCTCCTCAGCGACTCGGTCCCCTCCTCTCGCCCCCTCCTCCCCCCGGCCACGCTTGCCAAGCCCCCCTTCCCCCGGACAAGCTCACGCCGGAGCTCTGTGGACGTGTCACACTGTGTCGGCGGTGATGCCATCTCCCCTCATCCCTGTCTGGATCAGCTCACCTCCTGCAGGAACCCTGGTTCTTGCCTCCGGGTTTGAGCCGACCCTGGTCAGACCGCCAGGCTCCGTTGTTTCTTCTTTTTTTCTTTTTGGCTGCACTGCACGGCATATGCATGATCCCCTGACCGGGGATCGAACCCCTGTCCCCTGCACTGGAAGCGCACAGTCTTAACCACTGGACCTACAGGAGAGTCCCGGGGTCCGTTGTTTCTAACTCGTAGGCCCATGGTCGGCCGCCCCTCTCGGCGCTGGACCCGCGAGTGTGCCCCGTGTGCCCTGGAGGCCCCGCGTGGCCATGGGGCTGTGCCCCTCATTCGGCAGGAGCAGTGATGGTGGGAAACGCAAGCTTTGCAGAGAGGATTCCGGGCGCTGGTCCACTAAACTGTCCCTCAAGTCTCAGGCACTAGAACAGACAGAAGCACAGCTCTGCCTCACTGGCCGTTACCAGGAAAGGGCCGGGGGTGACCCTGAGGGGCGCTGATGCGAGGCTGCCATCTCTTCATCCTGGTGACAGGTGGCCTCGGTGGTCTCACTCGAAGGCCGGGGTTTTGCTAATGAGGGAGAGGCAGGGATTCAGGTGACTCGTATGTTTCCTCCTCTTCCTCTGGAAAGGGGACTAGTGTTCAGGGTTGTCACTGCCCTGAAATATTAATAAGAGCAGGAGGAAAAAAGAAACACTTGAGTTGAGGAATGTCAGTCCTGTAACAGGAAACTGTCTTAACAATGACTGTGGGTGTAGCAGCCTTTGCCTTTTCCCCCTCTGTTTTTTCTTTTCTTTTTTTTTGATTTTCAAATTAATTTCAGCCCTGCCAAAAGATAAACTATACCTTTCTAAATAGGATTTAGACAAGACACTAGCAAATCATACCTTTGTGTCGTACCTTCCCCCAGGCTTCCCCAGGTCATTAAAGTAGCGTGTGTTCGTTGCATACTTTCGGAAAATACAGAAAAGTATAAAGAGAAAATGAAAATTGCCTGCAATTGTATCAGCCCACATATGGCCACTCTGAACATTTTGGTATAAAAGTGGCCAAATTTTTTTTCTAGTGAAAGGAAATTAAAGGAAGTTATCAAGGAGCGATGTGCCCAGGGTGACAGGTTGAAAAACGCTGGTCACAAAACAGCACGTACAATATGATCCCAGTTCTTCTGTTGCAGAAATATACGCGCTGACTCTCTCCCTGCTTGCCTTCCCGCTCAGCTCTCCCGCCAGGCCCGGGACCGCAGGGCTCCTCTCCCCATCTGTTCCCTGCACAGAACCCTCCGAGCAGTCACTCTGGAAAGGAAGGAGCCTGTCCTTTCCCTCCGGAAACCTTCCCACTGTGCCGGGGACGAGTTCTTGGCCTCAGGTCCCGCCCTTTCCCGCGGTCGGCACCCTGGCCCCGCCGGCTGTGTGGCCTCTTCTCAGGCTTCCCAACTCCAGCCCCCCCTTGCTTGGGTGATGCCCTCTCTCTTTGGAGGCTTATCTTAGTGTCATGGATTCAGAAAAGCCTTTTCTGATCCCCGGTCTAAATTGGAACCCCCTGTTTTCGTTCTTTCATTACAGTGGAAGTTCCCTCCGTGGCGTTTATCAGAATTTGTTTCTATGTGTGTAGGTGTGTATTTCGTTCAGTAACCATCTCTCCCTTCAGGTTGCAGACCTGTGAAGCGGTGGCTTTGTTCTGAGATCACCATCCTCTAGGCCCTGAAACTGTGCAAACCCTCAGAAGTGAAGGGATAAAGATTTCATCATAAACATTTTTGTCTGTAACATCTGTGTTATATTCCATTGTTCAAACAGATGTTCTGTAATTTATTGTAAACAGCTGGTGTTAAAAGGTAAACTGAGGCATATTAAACATTTTAAGAGTTTATTTGAGCAAAAATCTATTTGAGTTGGACAGCACCAAGTCGGAAGTGTTAGGAGCTCCAGTGACCAGGCAGGGGAGAGGGAAGCAGGAGGTGCCGGTGGGCTGCAGCGAGGCCTGGCCACCGCGAGGGGCAGCGTTTCGGGCTCGTGCCCGGGCTGACGTGGCATCAAACCACGTGGGGCTCGCGGCCTCCTCGTGTGGGCAGCTCAGCGCTGGCGATGAACAGCCTTCTGCGGGAATCATAACGGATTTCACTGATTTCCTGGGAATAAATTTTAGGGATGGAATTACTAGGACAAGTGATAAGAGCCTTTTTATAGTTTTTATTTGAATCGCCACATTTCTTGACAAGTGTTTAAATTGCACTTACGCTTTCAATCCTTCCAGCAATGAATGAGATCTGTCTTGGACTGTCCCTGACCAGAGCCTCTCCTTCAGTCATTGTTTAATGAATACTTTCCCCGATGCCTGCAATTTTTTCCTCCTAAGTAGCCTTCACATCTCTGTCTTTTCCGCGCTAACACCCTGCCCTACCCTAGATTCTCCTGAGAAGTCCCCCGACCCCCATTCCTCCTGGCGGCCTTTTCCTGAAACGCGGCCGCAGCCACCCCCTTGGGAGCCGCTGCACTTCCTCATCCGACCCCGTCCTTTCTCTCGTCGCCAGGCACACCCGCCTGCCCCGGCCGTATCCCCCTCCTTACACGCCGGCGGCCTCCAGGCCGAGTAACTGCCCCCACGCGCTGTCCGTCCTCCCGCTGGGGCCTCCCCGGCAGCCCAGCTGCACCCCACCCCGCCAAGGCCCGCTTCTTCCGTGGTCCATCGTGTGGCCTCCTTGGGCAGTGGGTTCCCGCACGAGCCGCGTTCTCCCTTCCCTGAATCCCCGTTTCCATCAGGACCCCCCAGGCAACCGTAGTGGCTCACACGGGGTCTTAGGGATTTGCTGGCCCACCTGGCACGTTTCGCAGGTGAATTAGCTGAGAACCCACGACAGTAGAAGGAATCGGTGAAATTAAATATGGATCAGCGGACATCACACAAGCAAAAAACATAGAAAAGATTGAAGAGAAGTAAACAGAATCTCAGAGGCCTGTGGCACAATACCGAGGGGTCCAGGATGTGTGACGTGTGTGACTGGAATCCCTGAAGGAGGAAGGGACAGAAAAACATCTGAAGCAGTAATGGCTGAAAACTTCCCAAATTTGGTGAAAACTTTCAGGTACAGCCAGATCTCAATAAAACGGGGCTTCGCTTTGTCGCGGCTCACGCACCGGGGGGTGGGGCTTAAGTGGAGATGCCACTGACCCTTGAACGACTTGGGTTTGAACTTCACGGGGCCACTTATCCACAGCTTTTCTTCAGCAAATGTGTCCCACGCACTCTGTGGTAGGTTGAATCCGCGGACGTGGAACCACGAGTGCGGACGGCCGACTGTACAGCTGTACACGGGTTCTCAGCTGTGTGGGCAGTTGAAACCCCTAACCAACCCCCATCGCTCCGGGTCAGCTGTAGCAAGGGTCCTATATTTTTCCTGACACAATTAGAAATCAACATTTAAGTAGGTGGTGGTAAGTTAAAAATGCATGTTGCAGCCTTTAGAGCCATCACTAAAATACAGTTGGAGGAGACAGAGCTACAGAGTCAGTGAAGAATTAAAGCGAACGACTAAAGCAGCATTTGATTAACGTGGAAGGAGCCGGGGAGGGAGGAGTGGCGGAGTGAAAGCCAGATGCGTCAGTAGGAATGCAGACCTAAATAAAGCCATAGCGATCATTACACTCGCTGCGTAAAGCGATTAAGCACCCCAATCAAAGAAAAATAAATAAAATGAATAAAAAAGCAAGATCCACCTCTGTCCCGTCTACAAGGCACACCTGTTACAAGGACAAGGACACAAAGGGACTGAAAGCCAAAGTCTGGGGGAAATGTCTGCCCTGCAAACCGTAAACATCAAGTAGATGCGGTGGCGACGTTGAAATCAGACAGTCCCCTTCAGGGTGAGTGTTACTTGAGACAGAGGGACACAATAATAAAAGGGCCAGTACGTCCGGAAGATGTACCAGGGAGAACACACCTGAAGACAAAGCTTCAGGCTCTATGGGGTGAGGGGTGCCACGCGGGAGCTAAAACCTGGCTCTCCCGTGGTCGATGGAGCGGCAAACAAGGACCGGTGGGATGCAGGACACGCAGCTCCGCGTCCCTCCAGCCTGGAGCATCGTGCGGCGGGGGGTCCTTCCTCCGTGCTAAGGGTGGGAGGCCCCGCCCTCCGTGAATCAGCCGGCCACTCACATGTAGTGATTCTAGATGCTGACGGGGACAGTCGAGGCCCGGATTGGGTAGGTCGGTAGTTTTGATCCCGAGCCAGTAAAAACCAGACAGGGTTTCAGGGTGCTGTGCGTCCCGTCACGGACAGAGCTGAACACCCGAATGGCCCTGCTGAAAGGCACTTGCAGAACAAGAAGTTGCCACCAGCTTGGGCGCCTTCCCTCTGAGGATGCCTTGCATGGTGTTCCGCAGGTGCGCCCGTGCTGGCCCCGGGACACCAACGGAAACTTCTCCGTCAGTGTACTTGAATTCTAGTTCAAGAACGGTGCAGAACTCACTGGGAGTAGTAAACAGTAGCTTAGACGTAAAGGAATACTGACGGAGCTGATAATAACCTGTTAAATAAATAAAAGTCCATGAATCAAAAAGCAAAACAGAATGAGACGGCCAGTCAGTGGGCAGCCGCAGCCTTCCGGGTTCTGCAGTGGGCGCTCTGTGGGCCCGGCGGAGGCTCCCAGGCCCTTACGGCCCGTGGGGGGCGCCTGCGCTGACCCTGGCGGCTCGTCTGAGTTGAAGTCTGCGCTGAGCCTGATACACGCCTGATTTGGAGGACTTCGTGCAAAAAAGAGAATGTAAGATATCTCTGTACCTTTAATATTGATTGCACTTGAAAGAGATATGGGGGTAAATAACGTATTAACACTAATTCCACTTTTACCTTTTTCTTCTTAAATGTGGCTACAAGAAAATGGAGGTCCCTCTGTGGCCCACGTTAGCTTTCTGTCGGGCAGTGGTCAGTTGTGCTAGCGAAAGCAGTCGAACCCTCGCTCACTCCCTGCCCAGACCTCGTGCACTAGAAATGTCAACCAGCTTGGAAAGGGCAACTCATAATTTCATGACTACTATAGGTGTATTGTTTTCAAAATCGTAATTTATGTTCGTTATAGAACGTTCTAGACATTGTAGATGAAAATGAAAGCAGCTGAAAATCTTACCTCTGAAAGACAGCCGCTGATAAGATTACGTTTTTAACATCAGTATTTTGATAGATAAGCACCTTCAGTCTTTTGTGTGTGTGTGTGTGTGTGTATGTGTGTGTGTATTTATTTATTTGTTTAGTCCGCGTTGGGTCTTCGTTGCTGCTCACGGGTTTTCTCTAGCTGTGGCGAGCGGGGGCTACTCTTCATTGCGATGCGCAGGCTTCTCATTGCAGTGGCTTCTCTTGTTGCAGAGCACGGGCTCTAGGCGCGCGGGCTTCAGTAGTTGTGGCACACATGCTCAGTAGTTGTGGCGCACGGGCTTAGTTGCTCCGCGGCATGTGGGATCTTCGCGGACCAGGGCTCGAGCCTGTGTCCCCTGCATTGGCAGGTGGATTCTTAACCACTGCGCCACCAGGGAAGCCCCGCTACAAGTGCTTTGAGCGCCTCTCCTTCCTACCTGGTCCTTGCTGTCACTGTGGCTTAGGGTAAGTTGCTAATCCATCTTACTCCCTCGGTTTTTGCATCTCTGACACATGGCTGGCGGCACTCATTTCTCGGGGTGATTGTGGCGGACAGGACGGGGCTTACATGCAGGGCCCTCTGTCCACACATTCACTCCACAGGCCTTCCTGCTGCTCATTTCTTTACAAATCTGCCAACAGCCTGCACGTGCGACTCTCCGAAAGGGGTGCTAATGGCATTTTCTAAGAGCATCGTTTTAAAGTGGGACCACTGCTAGGTAGAAAGTTTGGCTAGAAGATTTCCTAGTGGAGCTCCGGCAGGTATTGATGAAGCTTGTCGTCTTTGGAACTCTTAACTCTGCAGCGGCCCAGATGTTTGAAATTCCTGGCCGAGGGCAGAGCCTCCCATTGTACGGACCTGTCCCAAGGTGTGTCAAAATAGCTGTTTTCTCAGGGAAAACGATCGTGCACCTCCGAGCACTTGTGTGGTTATTGTCTGGTGTTTAGTCTGCTGCCTGTGGGCACATGACCAGCTGGAGAAAACAGGCCTCCTTGTAACGAGGAGCATCCCTGCTCCTGCAGTGGTGTCACATGTGTCCGTGGAGGGTGGAGAGGACACGGGTTCTGACCCGCAGCCGGAGCTGACACCCACGCATGGTCTCTAGAAGCCCGTCTCGATAGAGCCGAGAGAAGGAAGCAGATATTTTTAAACAGCAACCAAAGAAGAGGTGAGAGGAAGTGAGGGGGGGGTCGTGGGTCCCAACACCAGGGAACCAGGCGGTTACTTGGCTGCGTTTCTGGAAGATCACCGGGCCCCCATCGCTCTGAGGCGCCACCGCGAACATGTCGGTATCTGGTGTGGTTTTTTTTTTAATTTACAGAATGAGGTCATATCGTGTGTGCTGTTGGGTTTGTTTGCTTTGGCTTGAGTTGGAGGCTGTTCGTACCTGGGAGTGACGGCCACAGTGCTGATGGCAGGGGCTGCGCTGGAGGCCGGGCTCACTGCTGCCCACGCCGGGCTTGGCCTCTCCGGCGGAGGGGAGACCCTCAGCTCTGTGAGGTGTCGTGGCTCCCTTGACCCTCTGCCTCACTCCTGTGCTGCCCGTCGGCCCCTCGCTGGGCTGCAGTCTCTGGTCGGAGCTTCGGGTTCCGTGTCCCCAGGGGAGGGCCGGGCCGGGTGGGACCCTGGGTCCTCATCCTCTCCTGCCCGGTGGGCTCACAGCTTGCTCCTGGGCGTTTCACCCCCTCCCTCTGGCTTCTCTATTCCAAAACGTGCTGAGGTCCCTTCTCCGCTGTGACTGTCACGTCAGAGCACGGATGGAAAATGATGAGAGTGCTTTGGCGGCTGACGCACCAGGTATGAGCCGAAGCCCCGTGTGTGTGTTTGGGACCCGCTTTTTGTGCTTGGCTTATTTTACTTTACAGTATATCGCAAGCATTGCCCCGTGTCATTTTCTTCTCCGACACACTGTCTAAAAAAACAAAGTGTCGCGTTCCAGTGAATCGATGATAGACCCCGGTCTATTCTGGGGCACCCAGGTTGTTTGAATGTTGTCACCCGTAAGCGACAGCCAGTGGGTCACTCTTTCACTGCCTGACGGGACCCGCTGGGCCACAGGAGGGGCTGTTTGAGGCAGGAGCAGGTGCGGAGGGGGGTGGGATTCGGCGCCTCTAGAGCCTCCAGGGCGGAGACCACGCAGGGACGGCGCTCTTCCCGTCCCCTGTGCGCTCACGAGATGGGGCCGCCAGGGCAGGAAGGGCTGGGCTTTTGCACGTCTGTTCCTTCGTCCGTTCATCGCTTTCCGAGCGCCCAAGCAGTTCCTGTCTGCCAAGCCGTGGACACAGACGTGAGCAGGACGCAGCTTCCGGCCCCGAGAACTTCAGGATGAGCAGGCGGGATTGTGGACGAGGGGCACAGGCCGCGCCTGGGCAGGCAGCACTGGGGCTGGCCTTCCTGTCAGACATGCTTGTGATGACTGATGATGATTTTTCATCAGTCAAACGTTTATAGAAGTAGAGAGAATGATGTAACATTTTCCCACCTTGTTCCAGAGACCTTTGGGAGAAACGCTGTGTCACATGGAGCAGCTCCTCTGTGCCTCCGTGCTGGGCCCCTCATTCCCATTTGTGTTCGGTGCCGTTGCTTCAGACGCGTTCTGTAACCAATCTGCGGTACTGTTTTACAAGGTTTTTAAAACCCCTGTATAATGTGATTTTGCAGCTTCCTTTTCCCGTCTGCATCATGTTTCTGAGGTTTATCGACGTTGATGGACGAGGCTCCCGTTCACTGTAATTGCTGTCATTTCACCGCCACTTACGTCTCGGTTATCCCACTAATGGGTGTTTAGATCGTTTCCAGTTTTCCATTCTCGACAGAAGTGCAGCAGGTGTTCTCCTGTGTGTCTTCTTGTGAACGCGTGGGGACTTTCTCCGGAAGTGGAGTGTGTGGGTCACAGATGCGAGCATCCCTGACTTTACCAGATGCTGTCACAGTGTTCTGTGTGGTTTACAGGTCAGCATCTCGTCCTCAGCCTCTGCGGGGCGGTCTTCCCTGTCCTAGCCGACACTTGGTGGTGTCAGGTATTTTAAACACTTGTCCATCTAATGAGTGTGAGATGGTCCCTTATTTTAAAAAATGCAGCCTCTGATTACTGGTCATGTTGGACTTGTTTTGACTATTTGGGTTTTGAGTTCTGACTTTACCACTGACTGTGTGAACTTGGGAAATGATTACTCATTCTGAGCCCCAGTCTCCTGATTTTTTAAAGAATATTTTATTTATTTATTTGACTTCGCCGGGTCTTAGTTGTGGCATGAGGGATCTTCCTTGCCGCGTGTGGGATCTTTAGTTGCGGCACGCGGGATCTAGTTCCCCGACTAGTGATTGAACCCGGATCCCCTGCATTGGGAACTCGGAGTCTGGACCAGCAGCGTCCAGCTACGGGACCAGCAGGGAAGTCCCAGTCTCCTGATTTTGATAAAATACAAGCACCTACATTTTAGGGCGATTCCAAGACTCGGAGACCCGTGCACAGCTCCCGCTCCCTCTCTGTCTCAGTCCCGAGTCCTCCCACCAACAGGGCCCACGAGGCTGCGCCTCCACTCAAGAGACCCTCCCAAAGGCTGGTCTGCAGCACGAGAGGAGCTGAGCTCCCTGTGGGCTGCGAGGGCCCTCCCGGGAACCCAGCAGGAGTCTGTTGGGGACCTGGACAGTCGGTGCGTCTGCACGGTCACGCCGGCCCCTTAACCTCCCCCATCCCCCTTAGACTGTGCTCTCCACAGCGCAGCCAGGGGACCCTTTTAAAACAGAAGTCGGATCTCGTGCTCCAAACGCTAGGCGGCTTCCTGCCTCGATCAGGGTAAAAGCCAGCGTCCTTGTCCCAGCCTACTCGATGGGCTTTCACACTGGGGTCAACATCCATTTCAACCCTGAAAACAGTTTAAAGGATTTCAAACGTGTTTTTAAAAAAATATTTATTTATTTATTTGGTTGCCCCGGGTCTTAGTCGCGGCACGCGCGTGGGATCTAGTTCCCCGACCAGGGATCGAAGCCAGGCCCCCTGCACTGGGAGCGCGGAGTCTTACCCACTGGACCACCAGGGAAGTCCCAGTTTAAAGGGTGTCGGAACCCCGGGGTGGAGCCGGCCAGAAGGGGGCCTGCATAGCAGCTATGTGCCCGTGTGCGGAGCTCCCCAATGTGTGTCCATTTCAAGGTTACACTGTAACTTTTTCTTCGCTTTTTTTTTCTTTTTAATAGATTGTTTTTTGTTTGGGGGTTTTTTCTGTTTGTTTGGTTTTGTTCTGGGCCGCGTGAGGCTTGCGGGATCTGAGTTCTCCAACCACGGATTGAACCCGGGCTACGACAGCGAAAGCCTGGAATCCTAACCATTAGGCCACCAGGGAACTCCCTAACTTTTTCTGAAAATTACATAAAAACTAGCTTGGAATTTCGTCTTCAGTACCATATTTCATAATTAAACATGTTTGTAAATTTCACTGTATCTTTCAAGGGTGTAGAAGTAGCAGAAGACTGTCTTCCTTCTTAAATGAGCCCACAGCTTTCTAGATGGCCCCGTTTACTTGATAACATTTAAAAAACAACCACAGAGAGGAGAGCTCCCTGAACTCTGCATCTAGACGTCCCTTCCCTTTGATGCCTGTGGGCTGACGGTCCCCAGCAAAGTGGGACGGAGGCCGTGCAGACGGCTACAGGACACACAGGAGAAGAGCAGCTACTCATTGAAAGCTCAGAAAGGAGCTCGAAGGTCTGTGACGAAGGATGCTCGGTGGGGAGGCCCGTGTGCCGTCTGCGGGTGAGACGTCTGAATGGCAGAAGTCGGCGGTGGCCCTTGTCTGCACGGGAAGCCTCCCCCCACACACTCAGGCCACTGAATTTCAGGAGCGAAGGCGGGCTTGTGGCCGACGAAGAATCTCTTCTTCCAGAATCACGCGGAGCCGCTGGCGCCTGAGCTCTGCCGGCTGGTCCGTCTCCCGGCGTCCTGACGCCCATTCGCGGCGCGGGTCTGGCCTTCGTGGCTCCGTCTTGTGTCTGCAGGTACCAGGCGGTGGGCAGCCCCCGCCCCCGTCCCCTGGGCCCAGGGTCCCGCTGCTCACGCACTGGACTGCCACCTCCTGCTTCGTCACCCGGCATCGTGGGCTGAGACAGAAACCGAATCCTTTCCTTCGTGAAAACCTTGTACCTCTGACGACAGAGTTCCCAAGAAGAGTGCGAGCCACAGCTGCCCATTAAGCCCCCCTTGATTCCCCTCCCAGCCCCGAGGACAGTGGCCGGAGGCTCTTGGGCCTGCCCTCTCCCGGTGTCTTCGCTCTACCCTGTAGAGCCCACAGTGCGGTTCAGAACCAAGTGTGCAGAGCTTGGAGCTTGGCGAGCCCTTCCTTCTGAACCCTTGTCCCGACCTCCGATCCTGCCCTGAAAGGAGCCAGGGCCCTGCCCAGCGGGGGAGCAGGAAGGCTGGCCCTGGGACCCGTCGCACCGCGTGCCCCAGTTCAGACCATCCAGTGAGGCTGTGTTGTCCCCAGGCTTTCTCTGCCTGAGACCTTTTCTTCTGAACTCTGCCCAGCCCCAGCTCCACCCTCTGTCTGGCATCCTCAGCTCAGGCTTTGAACGCGCCTGTCTCTAACTCAGCGTCAGGTTCTTTGTGTTGGGCCACCACGGACCTCTACCCACTCGTGTCGCCAGGCTCTCTGGCTGGTGGTGACCAGCTCCCCCCTGGAATCTGACTTCCGAGGGGCCCGCACCGCCCACCCCTATGCTCTCTGCCACGGGCTCCTTGGTTCCCCCAGAACTCAGAACGCCAGGGCTCGTCTGTCCCTGGCAGGGACGGTCTGGCTCCTTCCTTGTTTCCCGGGGCAGAAGCGACGGTCCTAGAGATTTTGTGGTTTTGTGTGTGTGCCTATTTATTGCGTGACTTGTGCAAGCCAGGTGTTAGAGGACCTGTCGGCCTCCCTAAAAGCAGGCATGTGCTGGTGAGGGTGCGGTCAGGGGGTTCCTGCCAGAGCACGGGGGGCGGCCATGCTGGGGAGGCCCGGCAGAGCCTGTTCCCTGAGCCCAGCGGCGGGCCCACTGTGTCCACGGGCAGGTTCATGCCGCTGACCGTCCTCAGGAGGCCCTGACCCTGGGCAGCACATGTGCTGTTAAAACTGGTTCCCTACCCTTTCCTGGAACACGGCTAAGGGTTTTTGTATGTTATATTCTATTTCTCTATGGCTTTTCATTATTGACAAAAATGGGAGTGTTTTTTTCAAAAAGAGGTTGGACCTAAGTTATCGTAATAGGCATATCCAGGAGTGTTAGTGTTCCTTTAAGAACAAATCCCACGAAGATGTAAGAATGGTTTTGTAGTTAAATAGTAACCCAAGTAAAATACTTATTTAAGGGCCTGTGAAGTTGCAGGAGCATGTAGAAAGCAGTACTTCCTGCTGACTGTGTAGCCAAATTATGATAAATGGAAGCAAAGTAGGTATTTGATGATTGGGCTCATAGTAGGACAACTGGAATAACCTGCTGGATAGACTGAACTAAAGACGTTACTTAGGTTCTCGGACTTCACTAATCACACCAGTAATCAATATTATGATAACGTTCTCACTTCCTCTGTGTGTGTGTGTGTGTGTGTGTGTGTGTAAACTCATAGGGGATTTTGGTAGTTTCCCTGGAGTGGGTCACACCTCCGCTCACCTATCTCGATAGTGCCAACAGTGAAATCCTTAATGTTTTAGCAAACATCCCTTGAAATCGTGGAACTTTACAGCTGAAGGGAGCTCTGGGATGACCCTGTGACATCTTGCCCTCTCACTGGACTCAGCTGTGATCTGGAGGACTTTTGTCATCTGCCCACAACTGTGTAGCTGGATAACACTGGCAGCTTTATTATAACGGAACTGGACATACGCATAAGTATTCTCATCATCTTACGCTCTTTAACAAGAAGAAATCATTGCGTATTTCAACATAAAACTGTCAAACTTGTTTTCCTCGTGTTCTGATCAAGCCCTTGTTTGTGGACGATGCTCAGACACATTTTGCACGTCACTGTTTCTTCATGTTGTTTACGCTATTGGAAGTCGCACATTTTGTTCACTGCTGTGTGCTCTGTAGAGAAGAATATTAGATGCTTAGTGCTTCTCCAGTAAGAGAATTTGGCCATAGCAAGTATTTTTGGGCTGCATTAAGTGTATCCCAGGGAATACTTTAATTATAATGAACATAATCATTCTCTCATTGGATTATTTAAGCCCTTTCTACTCCTGCCCTACACCCTTCTGTTTGAGGGGCTGATTTATTGTATTATATCTAATTCGGACAAACATCTTTATGCAAGTTGACTTTTAAAATAGGATTCTTTTAAATTGGCCTGAGAATTTTAGGAAGTAAAATTATTAAATCAGGGCGCACGTTTAATAACTTTTGGTACTTGTTAACAAATAGTCACCTCAAAGGACCAAAAATATATGACTGAAGAGTTTCACCAGCCATTTGCCTTTATAACTATTTTGTTTTGGTGTTAACAATTCAATATAAAACGCTATTTTATTAAAAGTGTTTCTTTGATCCTTGGTAAGGTTGAGCATTTTCCATGCTTGTTTAATTTTAGCCCAAATTTCTTCTTCATTCCCTACCTATGTGTTACTCTAAAAAACATCTTTTTCCTCGGAAGCGCTCAGTGGGCGCCCTGCCCCGCGGCCTTGCTGCAGGGCCTTGAGCCGGAGTTGTGCCTCATCTTCTCGTCACCCACTCACAGTTCAGATCCAGAGGCCCCTTGCGGGTTTTCCTGGCTTTAGTTTTCTCTTCTCCTTCTCCGGCAACCGCGCGGGTACCGGGTGTGTCGGACTGGCGCGGGATCCACTCGCTCCGCGGGGGCCTGCGTCTCTGGCTCCGGCCCCAGGCAGGCTGGGTCGCCCTTTCCTTCTCCTTCACAGCCAGCCACCCGCCCTTCAGGCTCTTGGAATCGCCGGGAAACGGCCGTGAGGAGCTGCCCTGCCCCCGGGCTCTGGAGCTGTGGGACTTTCAAGCCCGGCAGCTCAGCCGGTGGAGCGAGGGAGGGCAGGGGGGAGGGGACGTGGGTCTAGAAGCCGAGGGGCAAGGGGGTGGCGCGGGGGCAGCCGTGCAGACCCTGGGCCCCTGCTCACCGGGCTCCCGAAGGCCCCGGGGGCAAGCGTGCTGTCCAGCTGGGGCGGAGCTCAGGGGCAGGGTGTGGGCGTCCCTGGGCACCGCTCTTACAGCGGCACACCACGCTGCTGGCCTGACATCTGGGCACTGGAGTCACAGAAACGGCGTCCTGCTGCCTGGGGGGTGGAGGCAAGGCAGGGTTGTGATTCCTGATGGGTTTAAAAATGATCCCGAGTTTCCTGCAGTTTGTGGGGGTTTTTAGTATTTATTTATTTACTTACTTATATTTATTTTGGCTGTGCCACGTCTTAGTTGCGGCATGCGTGCGGGATCTAGTTCACTGACCAGGGATCGAACCCGGGCCCCCTGCATTGGGAGTGCGGAGTCTCACCCACTGGACCACCAGGGCAGTCCCTTCCTGCAGTTTTTAAAGCACGCCTATACATATATGTCTAGTGGTGTTTCTGAGAGTTAATGTACGGAAACTGCACACTTGCTAAATTTGGTGGAAGGGACAGACGGCAAGGGCAAGACTGCCTGACTGGGTTGTTTAGTAAACAGGAGGGCTCATTAGCGTGGTCGGGTGTGTGATGGGCGTATGGTTAGTTGGTCGGTTGTGCGATTCGAAGCAGCCCTGTGAGCACGTCGGTACCTGTGGTTGCCTCCCGGTGTTCTTGCTGGTTAAGTTCCTCGACTGGAAGCGAAGCGTTGGGAAGGTTGGAATCTTGAGGCTGAGGCCAGTGTGCAGCAGGGAGTTGAACACACACTGTCTGACGTGGTTGGTCCTCAGAGTCGCCGTTTCCTTGACACGTAGCCGGTCTGAAGCGACGCACACGTGCAGCCAGTCACCCCAAAGAAGCCAAGGCTTCGGTCCCGTCCCAGACACAGCAGATAGGCGCTGTCCGCAGGGGGCTGGCTCTCCCCCAGCTCGTGTCCTTTCCTTCGATCCCAAGGCAGCTCTGCCCACCGCTGCCCAGCCTCGCGAGCCGTCCCTTCCGCTGCTTCCCCCAGAGGCCGCCTCCCCCCCAGCCCTTGGCTCACGGGCGGGGCTCTTCCTGCCTCTTCTCTCCCGAATCCCCGAGGACACAGGCACAGGTCACGGCCGCGTGCGCGCTTTGTCCAGCCACCCCGTGGGGCCCGGCCAGGATGGAGGTTAATATTATGTACACAATCAGTGGATGTAAAGCACCGGAGTCCTTCCCGTCCCTGTGTTAGGTGGGTGGGCGCAGCCCTGAGCCACAGGAGGGTCAGGCCCCCAGGCTGTCGCAGTCCTAACAGACGGGCAGACACACAAGCGCGGGGACAGGTCCACTCTGTTAGCCTTGAAAAGCCCCTGGCCCGGCAGGCAGGGAGAGCGGCTCATCCGTCCTCAGGGTCCGGGGCATCTCCTGGGTTTCTGCCGTGGCTCTTTGCTGACCGGCCTCTGTCCCCTGGGGACCTGGGGTCCTGCTGCCTGCTCACTGCCTTCTCCTCTCCTGTCCAAGCTACAGCAGTCTCTGTCAGGGCTCTCCCACCCCTGCTGCTCTGAGACCCCTCCCCTCCGGTCACCACCCACTTCCTGCATTTGCAGTTCCCTCCTCCTTGCCCACCCACCCCTCCACCTTCAGAAGACCCCTGTCTGTCCACAGAATCCCCTCTCGCTGCCCCTCCCGGTTCCATCCTTGAAGGCTGGCTTCCCTGTCTGCCCTCAGCTCTGCAGAGCTGGCCCAGGGCACCTGGGCCACAGCCCTCGCAGCCCTCCCCCTCCGGCCTGAGCATCCGACCACGGGTTCTGCAGCTCTGCCCCTGGCCCATCCTCTCACTGACCCCGACCCTGCTTGGAAAGCTCCCGTGACTGCCTTCAGGTAGGCGGCCCGGTCTGTGGTGCCTCCCCACTGTCCTCTCCCGCCTCCCCGTTCTTCCCCCACCAGGCCCCTGCTCTGACTGTACCACCTGCTGCCAAGAATACCTTTCCTCCACTGAGCCCTCCTGCTGCCTGAATCCCAGCTGTCCGTGAAGAGCCGGCTGTGCCTCCGTCTGGCCTGTGATCAGTCCCTGGTCCCTCTCCGTCCTCCGGCCCTCTTCCCCGGTGCTCATCCCGCCAGCAGTGCTGGGGCCTGTCCTGGGCTGATGTCCTCTCTCGCCCACCGCCACCCGCATGGGCACGGGGCACCATAAACAGTAGATGTGCAGGTCTCCCCTCGGGGCAGGGGTCCCTCCGCCAGGAAGCCTGGGCTGGGGAAGGCCAGTTCTCTGACTTCCACAGGCTAGATGGGAATTTCAGTCCAGTCACAGAAGTTTTCTAGCAGGAGCAGGACGTACGGTCTTCCAAGCCCATCGTCGTGGTCTGGGGGTCAGTGAGGTTGTCATCGGCGACTGAGGACACGTCCCCAGTGGTGCTGGCTTGGAGCCGGGCGCAGGGCGGGAAGGCAGTCCTGGAGGCTTCGTGTCGAGGGGACGCGCACCCAGGCCCCCACTGATGTCTCTGTGTCCACCCCACCCCCAGGAGATGGCGGGCAGGGCCCTCAAGCAGACCGGCAGCCGCAGCATCGAGGCCGCCCTGGAGTTCATCAGTAAGATGGGTTACCTGGAGCCGGGCAAGGAGCAGATTGTGCGGGTCGTCAAGCAGACCTCCCCAGGTGAGCACGCTGGGGGCTGCGGGCAGGGGCCATCCTGACGGTCGCCCGAGGGCGGGGACGGCGGGTGGCAGATATGACACTGAGCTGGGTGCCTCCTACTTGCTGGGTTTGTGGATTTGTTTTGCTTATGAAAGAGCGGAAAATTCACTGGATATTAAAATGAGGCAACCCCCGCAGGTTCTTTCTGCTTTCTCTTGGGCTTGTGGGGGAGGCTTATTTCATTGATTCTGAAACACACCGTTTCCCACTCTGTGGCCTCTGAGAGCAGGCTGCCCAGTGGCAGGTTCCTCCAGAGCTGGACACCTTGGGCAGAGGTGTGGGAAGGCCCCCTGGTGCCCCTGGGGAGGGCCAGAGGCCCCAGCACCAGGTGTCTGGCCTTGCTGCCTGTCACTGAATGTTTCTGTTTGCTGGTAGAGCAGATGGGGCCCATTTGGGGACCTGAGGTCCTTGGGTGTAGTAAGGGATTCAGGATATTGAACAGGAGTGTTCCCTGTTTTGTGGGAGACCTTGGATAAGCCCAGTTCATCTGCTGAGGGGGAAATTGCACGGGCTTTGTAGCCGTATCTTCTTTGTGAAGAGGACACAGGTTTCTGTCTTCTTCTTGACTGAGGAGTTCCCTTAAACAGTGCCTCACTGGCCACCGTGTCCAGACTCTGAGGGTCCCGGGGTCTGTGTTGCAGCCCAGCCCCTCAGGAGGCAGCGCCCACTCTCTGATGACCCCGCACCTGCCTTGCTCGTGGTCTTTCTGATGCATCATCTTAGCCTGAGAACACAGTGTCATTTGCCGTGGCTTCTGCTGGAAGCACAGCTGCAGAGGGTCAGGGCTCGGCCAGGTCCTCCGCGGGGGCGTCCTCGGACAGGCAGGGCACGGCCTTTGGACTGGGAGCCCGGCGCCGCCCACGCGGCCGTCACTGGCGTCAGGGGCCTTCCCAGGCCTTCGGCCGCGGAGTAGCCGTGCCGCGGCGTCAGCCTCCCGTTCCCTCCTCTGCAGGAAAAGGCCTGGCGCCAGCCTCTGTGCCGCGGAGGCCGAGCTTCGAAGGAGCAGGTGACCCTTTCCCGCCCTACGGCCAGGTGAGCGGGCCGGCCTTCGAGGGCCCCGCTGCCCTGGACGAGGCGCCCCGCCAGTACCCGGACTTCCTCTTCGCCGCCGTCGGGCCTCACTGCCGTCCGCACCCACCCAAGGGCTATGCCGCCGCCGGGGAGGCCGCCGGGATGAGCCTCCCCGGCCCCGGGGGCCCGGCGCCCCCGCTGCAGGGCCCGCACTACAGGGCCCCCCTACTGGTGCCCGGGGAGCCCCTGGCCTACGGCGTCCAGCGCAGCCCCTCCTTCCAGAGCAAGACTCCGCCGGAGGTCGGTGGGTACGCGGGCCTGGCCGCCAAGGGCCCGGCCGTGCAGGTGCAGGTGCAGCCCGGCCTCGCGTTCCCGCCCCCGGGCGGCGCCGCTGCGTACGCGCCCCACCCGCACCCCAAGCAGCCCCACCCGGTGCACGCGGGGGGCCCCCGGGGCGCCGTGTTCGCTGGCGACAGCCCCCCGCCGGGCCTGGCCACCCCCTCCCGGACCGGCCTCGGCGCCGAGCGGTTCGAGCCGAGCGCGCCCCCCGCGCCGCAGTGGCCGAGCGCCGGCCTGGCCCGGCGGGACTCGCTGCAGAAGCCGGGCCCCAGCAGGACCGGCTCCTTCAACGGCCACCAGGCGGCGGCCGCGCCCTCCCCCAACGCCATCACGGCCGTGACGGCCGCGCACATCCTGCACGCGGTGAAGAGCGTGCGGGTGATGAGGCCCGAGCCCCAGACGGCCGTGGGGCCTTCGCACCCCGCCTGGGTGCCGCCGCCGGGCCCCGCGCTCGAGGGCCTGGAGCCCCAGGACGAGCATCCCCCCGCCCCAGGGGGCGCCGAGGCGCGGGGCCGGCCCCCGCCCTACCCCCGGCACCTGCTGCGGCCGCAGGGCCGCGCCGAGCAGTACGACGTGGACGGCCTGTGCGCGGGGCTGCAGCAGGGCCTCCGGGGCAGCCGGGCCGCCGAGCCCCCCGACGGGAGCCCCAGGAGCCCCAGGGGCGCCAAAGGGGAGAAGGCGGGCAAGGACCGCAAGCAGATCCAGACGTCCCCGGTGCCCGTGCGCAGGGGCTGCCGCGACGAGGAGAAGCGGGAGTCGCGCATCAAGAGCTACTCGCCCTCCGCCTTCAAGTTCTTTATGGAGCAGCATGTGGAGAACGTGCTGAAGACCTACCAGCAGAAGGTGGCTCGCAGGCTGCAGCTGGAGCAGGAGATGGCCAAGGTGGGTCGTGGGGTCGCCGCGGGTCCCTTCTTGCTTCTGCTTCACGCACCTCTCCTCCAGGCCGGTGGTCTCCTGGGGAGGGGGGCTGGTACCGGGGGTCCCACCTGGAGAAGTCCTGCACGTTGCGTTCCCCTTCCCCCTCGCTCTCGGGAGGGGATGGGCTCTGCCTGACGTGCCGGCGCGTAAATGAACACATTGGTTTTTATGGTGTGTCCTTACTAGTGCACAAATCCACCAAGTTTTTCTCACTGCTAAGGAAACATTTTGAAAGAGTAGAAAGGTTTGAGGTTTTATACATTGAAATTGTGGGATTTATAAAGACAAATATATCTAGTAGTGATTCATCTATTTCTTAAGTCTATAGTTAGAAAATAAGGTTTGAAATATACCCTAGTTGGCACTAAACTGTTAGAAAAGGTAATTATTAATGAAATTATTTAGATTAAAATGCTATGGTCAATTTAAATCACACAGAGCCGGTAACTGCAAATTCTAAAAATAAGATTTGTGCCCTTCCCGCTGTCCCATTTTCGTTGACTTTGTTTGTTTTCCCATTTTCCCCTGAACTATTATTAAACTATTACATTGCTCTTAGAGCTCCAGGAATTTTGTG
Source organism: Lagenorhynchus albirostris (assembly GCF_949774975.1). Lineage (NCBI taxonomy): Eukaryota > Metazoa > Chordata > Mammalia > Artiodactyla > Delphinidae > Lagenorhynchus > Lagenorhynchus albirostris. The sequence continues at coordinate 1,327,142 of NC_083112.1, read as the reverse complement.
GTCCCCTTTCCCCCAGATTTTTATTAATATAAGTTTCCTGTAGTTTTTAGAGCCTAAGGTCACCTGGAGAAAAAAGTCCCCGTTATTATGTCTTCCCTTTCGATTCCAGATCTGCGACCCTGTGTGGATGTAAAGAACAAAGAGTTATTTTCTCGCTTGTAGTGTCTGGCCCCATTCTTCTGCACCCTGGTTTCCACAGATCAGTTGGGGTCCCCTGCGTTCTGGGGCCTCTTCCCCACCCCCGTCCCCCACCCCCTCCCCCTGGGCTCCCCCAGGGTGACCCTCCCCTGTTTCCTCCTGCACAGGCCGGGCTCTGTGAAGCTGAACAGGAGCAGATGAGGAAGATCCTCTACCAGAAGGAGTCCAATTACAACAGGCTCAAGAGGGCCAAGATGGACAAGTCCATGTTCGTGAAGGTGAAGACCCTGGGCGTCGGCGCCTTCGGGGAAGTGTGCCTGGCCTGCAAGGTGGACACGCACGCCCTGTACGCCATGAAGACGCTGAGGAAGAAGGACGTCCTGAATCGCAACCAGGTGGCCCACGTGAAGGCCGAGAGGGACATCCTGGCGGAAGCAGACAACGAGTGGGTGGTCAAGCTCTACTACTCCTTCCAGGACAAGGACAGCCTGTACTTCGTCATGGACTACATCCCGGGCGGCGACATGATGAGCCTGCTCATCCGCATGGAGGTGTTCCCCGAGCACCTGGCCCGCTTCTACATCGCGGAGCTGACACTGGCCATCGAGAGCGTGCACAAGATGGGCTTCATCCACCGCGACATCAAGCCAGACAACATTCTCATAGATCTCGACGGCCATATCAAGCTGACAGACTTTGGCCTCTGCACTGGGTTCAGGTGGACGCACAACTCCAAATACTACCAGAAAGGTACCGCCTCAGGCCTTTCCTTCCCCTCCTGGGGCGCAGCTGTCATCGGGTGATTTTATAATTTGGCGTGACATCCTTTTCTCCCTGAAGAAGTCGAATGACATGTGAGGTGGTTTTTTTTGTAAGTTAGTGGCTTCAAATTTTACTAATACGTTTTTAGGACAGTAGACCATAGCGTCTCATGGGGCCTTGCTGAGGGGCCATCACTCTGCCCTATTAAAACAAGCCTTAAAACACAAGCCTCCCAGCCTCCCAAGGAGCCCTCTCTCACAGCCACCCTGAGTCTACCTGCAGGCACAGACCTGGCTGTGGATCCAGCTTAACTCCACCTCCTGTGGTCCTGCTACCTGGAAAAGTCAGAAACAGCTGGTCATTATCTTATCTATGGCTTGAATTTTTATATTAGTGATTTTAATACTCTATAGCTCAGGCTTCTTGTTTTTTTTTTTGCGGTACGCGGGCCTCTCACTGCTGTGGCCTCTCCCGCTGCGGAGCACAGGCTCCGGACGCGCAGGCTCAGCGGCCATGGCTCACGGGCCCAGCCGCTCCGCGGCACGTGGGATCTTCCCGGACCGGGGCACGAACCCGTGTCCCCTGCATCGGCAGGCGGACTCTCAACCACTGTGCCACCAGGGAAGCCCTCAGGCTTCTGTTTTTTAACTCAAAACTAGTCCTAAATCATTTTGTTCATTCCCATTTTTTGGCACTGAAGTCATTTGTGTTCGTATTTTCTAAATCCTCTCACTCTTTTCCATGCCCGTCTTAAAACATGTCTATCAAACAGGTGGTGTTAGCCTTTGAGACGGGCCTGAGAGGCTCTGGGGCCACCATCCTACAGTCCCTGAGCCTTTCTCACTGGCCCTGCACTGTCACCCAGCACAGGGCACAGCCCCTGCGGCCGCCTCCTCCATGCTTCCCGTGTTGGCACAGGAGTGCACCTCACAGCTTGGGTGTGAGGCCCAGGACCTCAGCCACCTGCGAGATGGCGGGAGTAACCTTTCTCTCACTGTGTCAGGAGCTGGGTTGGATTACTTTTCCTTTTGAAGCTATGGATTTGTTGCATTGTTGAAGAGTGAAAATTAACTTGTTCATTCTCTTCTCTCCTCGGCTCGCTTCCTGGGTGAAAGGGAGTCACACCAGGCAGGACAGCATGGAGCCCAGCGACCTCTGGGACGACGTGTCTAATTGCCGCTGTGGAGACCAGCTCAAGACCCTGGAGCAGAGGGCGCGGAGGCAGCATCAGCGGTGTCTGGCTCATTCCCTGGTTGGGACCCCAAATTACATCGCCCCAGAAGTGCTCCTCCGAAAAGGTGCGTGCTTCTGCCCTGCACCCAAGCCAGTGACCTCTGAGGGTCCCGAGCCCCAGCTTTCAGAGACTCGAAGTGTCCCCACTGTGTCTGTGCTCACGGGAGCCCGAGAGCTGGATTCTTCCCTTAGCAAACACAGCCTCCGGTGTGTGTCCCTCTGTTTGGGAGCTGCCTTTGCTTCTGGCCCGTCTCCACTTGCCCCTCCTCAGGCTGGAAGTGACAGGCCGGGTGCAAGGTTGGCTTGCTCCCTGGAGCCCAGAGGAGTCGCTCCAGAACTGGTTTTGACAGAGTCCTGTGATAGACAGGACTTGGGGGGAGGGATGCGGGGGGGTCCTACCTGGGTCAACCACCTTCACTGGTCAACGGGTGTGAGGATACAAACACTGTGTCCTCCAGTTCTCCGCCACAGGTCCAGAAGCACCTTCAAGGTAAGATTTGGGGACAGCAGTGCTCCGTCCCATCCAGTGGGCGCCTGGCCGAGCACGAGAGGCATCTCTGACAGTCAGCTGCAGGGCCCGCAGCGCCCGCGTTTGTTCATCTGATTCCGTTTGATGAACCCAGAGAGCAGTGGCCTGTCTGTTCTCAGGTGTTGTTTCCAGTCATTGGAGCCAGGACCCTCTGTCCTCACCCGTGTTCTCTGTGAGCTGTGTGACCCAGTGCGGGTTACTAGCCTCTCACCACCTCACGTGTAACAGCAGTTCCTCGAGAGGTTAGAGTATTAACCTCCCTGCCCAGTAAAGCTCTCCCTCCCCCTCCTTTCAAAGAGGGAGGGGTGGGTGCTGGCCTGCGGGGGAGGACACCCGTCTCCCCCAATCCCCCGTTCGCAGCAGCCCAGCAGAGCCTCCGGGGCCAGACGGGCAGGGGCTGCAGGTCACACTTAGCAAGAATTCGGTGACAGCAGGACCGGAGCGGGGCTCGGACTGGGATGTGGGACAAAATCAAAGATCAGCCTGCTCCGCAGCCTCCACGAGGCCGCCCTGCCCGAGCACCGGGCCGCCGGAGCCCTGCGGGGGGGCCTGGCTCCCTCGGTGCCCCCAAGGGGCGCGACAGGTGGCAGCCGTTCCCTTTGCCAGTTTCCTCCCCCCGGTTCTCCCAAAACCTCCCCAGGAAACCTCCCCAGGAAGGCTCCCCAGGAAGCCTCATCACTGGTCTCACCTGACCTCAGGTCACAGAATTTCTGCTTTTTAGTTTCTATGATTTTAACTTGCGTCTGTTCGTGTTCTTTAAGAACCTAAAATTCTGGTTAGTATTGTTACTAACAATAACAGTAATCTTTTAAAATTAAAAACCTTTTATTACAAGAGCATCCTGTGTTTATCACAGACTAATGGTGGAAAATAAGAAAATGCTCGTGACCACGCTTCTCCCACGTGGAGACCGTGGACGCCCTGGCAGCGTTTTTCTCGCAGACTGTTCTGAGCCCCGCATGCCGGAGGCGGTGACGTCACGCGTGCGCCGCCGGGTGCGGAGACGGTGGCATCACGTGTGCGCCGACACGTGCGGGAGGCCGTGACATCACACGCGCGCCGTCAGGTGGGGCGGTGACGTCACCTGTGCGCCACCTGGCGCTTCCCCCCGACGTGAGCCGGTTCTCTCAGGGTGTGTGCAGGGTGGGAGCTGAGTGACGCTGTCTTTCAGGATACACCCAGCTCTGCGACTGGTGGAGTGTTGGCGTGATTCTCTTCGAGATGCTGGTGGGGCAGCCGCCCTTCCTGGCGCCGACTCCCACGGAGACCCAGCTGAAGGTAATGGGGCACGTGGCTTTCTGATGAACCCAGGAGGCTTAGGCCAACATTTGACCTTTTATTCTGAATAGTGTAGGGACGTCATTTGTATGTCATGGGATGTTTTCAAGTATGCTTGTTATTACCTATTAATTTTTTATCTGGGTAAGTAGAGGCACAGGGTCAGAGCTGAGCTGTCATGCGCGCGTGAACCTGAACCATGGTCGCCTGCCGATGTGGTGCTTGCAGGTGAGAACTAGGGGTGGGCGGAGCACCGAGGCCGCAGGTCTGGGCCCGGCGGCAGGTGCGCCGTGCAGCAACCAACACGGCTTTGAGACTGTGCCCGAGGAAATCGGTTTGATACTTGGATGTTCTGTCGTTACCGTTGGCCAGTTATAAGCTATGTGTCAGGCTAGTTGTGCACAGTTCTGATATTCATTTCAAGTAATTAAAAAGTTACTCCGTCAAGTAATAACTAAGCACTGAAGAATTAGTTTTAGAATGGTAGCCATTTACTGTCTGAAATGAATGATTTGATTACTTAAAGACTGAATAGAGAACCTGATGAAACCTTTGGAACTTCTCAGAACAGTGCCCCTTACACATGTTCACTGACAGTTCTAGGATGCAGTCACATACCCCGGAGTCCCCAGGAGACCCGAAATTAATAACCTCTTAATTAGAAAAACCCTAAATGAAGGCTTGGTTTCTTTACAGTAACAGTGAAATTGGAATTTGGCATTATCTATATCCTAATTGAATTGCTGAATTAGTTACCAATTTGTCTGCATGATAATAACCCAATTTTTAAAATTGTGGTGAAGTTTACCATTTTAACTACTTTTAATTGTACAATTCAGTGGCGTTAAGTACATTCACAATGTTATGCAACAGTCACGGCTACCTATTTCGAGACATTTTCACCATCCCGAGCAGGAGCTTAACTACTAAATGATAACTCCATTCCTCCCTCCCCTCTGTCCCTGTAACAGCTCTTGTATCAATACTTTCTGTCTCTATGAAGTTGCCTATTCTAGGGACCTCATATAAGTGGAATCATACAGTATTTATCCTTCTGTGTCTGGCTTATTTCATTCAGCATAATGTCTTCAAGGTTCATCCATGTTGGAGCCTGTGTCAGAATTTCCTTCCTTTTTAAGGCTGAATGATATTACGTTGTATGTAATATTGAGTAATACTCCATTGTGTGTAAATAACATTCCAGTTTTTTAATCCATCATCTGGCAACGGACGTTTGGGTTGTTTCCACCTTTCGGCTCTTGTGAGTAGTGCTGCTGTGAACATAAGTATGTGTACAAGTATCTGTTTGGTCCCTGCTTTCAGTTCCTTTGGGGATATACCCAGGAGTGGAATTGCTGGGTCATACGGTCATTCTATGTTGAAACTTGCTGAGGAACCTCCATACTGTTTCCATAGTGGCGGCACCATTTTACATTCCCACCAACAGTGCACAAAGGCTCCTGTTTCTCTGCATCCTTGCCAACACTTAATTTCCTTTTGTTTTTTTAAAAATAGTAGTTATTCTAGGGGGTGTGAGGTGGTATCTCATTGTGATTTTGATTTGCACTTCCCTAAGGTTCAGTGATGTTGAGCCTCTTTTCATATGTTTCGTGGTCGTTTGTAGATCTTCTTTGGAGAAATGTCTATGCAAGTCCTTTGCCCTTTTTTAATTCGGTTCTTTGGGTTTTTGTTGTTGAGTTGTAGTTCTTTATATAGTCTGGATATTAATTCCTTGTCAGCTATATGCTTTGCAAATACATTCTCCCATTCCATGGTTTGTCTTTTCACTCTGTCAGTAGTGTCCTTTGATGCACAAAAGTTTTAAATTTTGATTAAGTCTGTTTTATATATATTTTTTGTTTTATTGCCCGTGCTTTTGGTATCATATCCAAGAAATCATTGCCAAATCCAACGTCATGAACGTTTTCCTTTGTGTTCTTCTATGAGTTGTATAACTTTGGCTCTACTAAAACAACAACTCAGTTTCAAACCAGCCCTCGCACCGCCTGCCCCGTGCCACTCCTGGTTGTATTGGCCTTGCTTTATCCTGACTCCAGGTGTAAACAAGAAGTCCCTTAGGCTTCTTCCTCACAGCACACAGGTCTCTGTGAGCGTCCTGATGGCTGATGTGTGTGGTTTGAGCACCACCAGCTGGGGGTGGCTTCCTCGCCCTGTGCCTCAGGCTGTGGGCTCCTCCTGAAACCACACCGACCGTTTGTAGCTGCTCAGAGCCTCCTATGTCTGTTCTGTTCTCCCATCGTGAAATTATCAAGATCTTTTTAAATTAAAAAAAGTTATTTTTATTGAAGTATAGTTGATTTACAATATTGTGTTAGTTTCAGGTACAGCAGCAAAGTGATTCAGGTATATATTATTTTCAGATTCTTTTCCATTACAGGTTCTTACCAGATATTGAATATAATTCCCGGTGCTATCCAGTCGGTCCTTGTTATCTATTTTATATATATTGAATAGTAGTGTGTATCTGTTAATCCCAAACTCCTAATTTGTCGCCTCCTTCCCTCCCTCTCCCCTTTGGTAACCATAACTTTGTTTTCTATGTGTGTGAGTCTGTTTCTGTTTTGTAAATAAGTTCATTTGTATCATATTTTAGATTCCACACATAAGCGATATCATGTGGTATTTGTCTTTCTCTGTCTGACTTCACTTAGTATGATAATCTCTAGGTTCATCTGTGTTGCTGCAAATGACGTTATTTCATTCTTTTTTCATGGCTGAGTAGGATTCCATTGTATATATGTAACACATCTTTACCTATTCATCAGTTGATGGACATTTTGCTTCCATGTCTTGGCTATTGTAAATAGTGCTGCTATGAGCATAGGGGTGCATGTATCTTTTTGAATTATCGTTTTGTCTGGATATATGCCCAAGAGTGGGATTGCTGAATCATATAGTAGCTCTATTTTTAGTTTTTTGAGGAACCTTCATACTGTTCTCCATAGTGGCTGCACCAGCTTACATTCCCACCAACAGTGTAGGAGGGTTCCCTTTTCTCCACACCCTCTTCAGCATTTATCATCTGTAGGCTGATGATGGCCATTCTGACCATTGTGAGGTGGTGTACTGCATTGTGGTTTTGATTTGCATTTCCCTGATGATTAGCAGTGTTAAGAAATGATCACGTTCTTTAACACCCTGTCCCGGGATGGCCCTCGTCGGCCTCGAGGTTGAGGAGGAAGGAACACCGGGTGTATTGTCCCCGCAGGTGATTAACTGGGAGAGCACGCTGCACATCCCCGCGCAGGTGGAGCTGAGCCCCGAGGCCCGGGACCTCATCGCCAAGCTCTGCTGCGCGGCTGAGCACCGGCTGGGCCGCAACGGGGCCGACGACCTGAAGGCCCACCCGTTCCTGGGTGCCATCGACTTCTCCAGCGACATCCGGAGGCAGCCTGCCCCCTACGTGCCCACGATCAGCCACCCCATGGACACGTCCAACTTCGACCCAGTGGACGAGGAGGGCCCCTGGCAGGACGGCAGCGAGGACAGCTCCAAGGCCTGGGATGCGCTGGGCCCCCCGGGCAGCCGGCACCCCGAGCACGCCTTCTATGAGTTCACCTTCCGGAGGTTCTTCGACGACAACGGCTACCCGTTCCGGTGCCCCAAGCCTGCGGTGGCCGAGACCGGGACTGAGGCCGAGGAGCCAGCTGCGGGGGGCCCGGCCCTGGGGGCACAGGCTGGGAGCTGCCAGCCCGTGTACGTGTAGACCCTGGGGGACCGGGGGGTCAGCCCCTCAGGTCAGTCGGCCGATTGCCCCTCGAAAGTCTGGTCTGCACCCAAAACCAAAGCAGAAAAGCTTCTGAAAGAGGACTCGCCTCTGACGTCTCCTCCACATTCTGGTAGATGGCGGGGCGGGTGTCAGCATGGCCTGGAATTGGCTTTTGAGGACCTTCACTGCATTAAAACAATATTTTTTAAAATTAGTACAGTTTAGAAAGAGCACTTATTTTGTTTATAGCCATTTTTCTTACTAAATTATAGGGATTAATTTTGACAAATCATGCTGCTGTTATTTTCTACGTTTGTATTTTATCCACAGCACTTATTCACATTTAGGGAAAGACGTAAAGATTGAAGAACATGTGATAAGAAATCTCTGTGCAATAATGTAAAAAAAAAAAAAAGATAACACTGTTCTGATGTTACTGATACCATTTTATTCACACAGTGGTTTTTGTTTTATATTTTTCCCACATTTCAAAATTGTGATATATGTTAAAAGCTGCTTTTGTTTTGTTCTGTTTGCTTTTTGCATATTATACTATAGTAGGAAGTGTGAGCAGGTGATCACGCGGGTGTGACTTCAGATGCCAAGTGTGGAGAGATCGCTGCATGAACAGGGTTTTTCTGTTAAAGCGTGACCGTGTCTTGCCATTCACAGCGGGTTCTGTGAATACGTTTTGAGTGAGTAATTCTGGACAGTGTGCTGATGCCGTGTCGTCCTGTGGTGACTTCCTCGCTGTGACTGCACCCCTCCTCTCTCGTTGAGGAAATGCACGTGTGCCTGAGAGCTGATGTGACTGTATGTGTCTTGGGTGTGATTGGATTCTTTGGGGGGCAAAGACGTTTGTCCTACACAACACTTGTATACATCAAAAGGGATTCTCTTAGCTCTGCCAAAAAAATGTAAGTTAGTCGTGGACCTCTGTCTGCTTCACGAGTCAGGATGCTGTCCTGGTGGTACAGCCGCCGCGGGTAGCCGGAGCCCCACCCGGCAGACGCCCTGTGGAAGGGCAGTGATCTTGGGGTTCTCTCACCGTGTTTCTAGTGTGCTTTGAAGGATCCATCTTAACTTGGTTTTAGAAGCACATTCTTCTAATCTTTGTGAAACAGCGAAGTGATGTTGAAAAAGAAAAGATATTTAAGCCATACATATTTTCTTAGGAGTGTAAATGTATATATAACTACATAGATAAACACAAAATATTCCTATTTCAAATTAGTATGATTCCTATTTAAAGTGATTTATATTTGAATAAAAAGTTAAATTCTTTTTTTGCTTTTTAAAAACCTGATGCATCATATTTTTCATTATATTATTCCACGTATTTTTCCTTGAGGTTTTTAGCATAATGTATCCATTAGTTAGTGTATCTCTAGGCAGCACACTTACGCGTCTATCGATGGCTAAACTGAAGAAGATGATTCCTGTGTACTGGTTTACATGTGTGTGAGTGGCAGGTTGTGGGTCTGCTGTGCTGTGTCGTGACTGTCAGTGTTTCTCTAGTTCTGCAGTAACGCCGTGGTGTTGTTTACGCTCTGGCAGACGTCACGTGGTAGGGTCTTTCTCAGGAACTCAATTTAACTGTTATTTATTGATATATCATTGCCTTTGAAACGCTTCTACTGGCACAATTCATTATTAAAGTTTTGAATCCAAATCCACTGGTGTCAAGCTTCACTGGAATATGCAAGTTCTTGCTTAGATCCTGCGTTGCCACTCCCCCAGGCTTTCCTGTGATTCGCGCGCAGCCAGGGCTGCCATCGGGAGGGGGAGGGGGAGGGGAGGAGACCCCCCCCCAGAGGAGATCGGGTTTCAGGTCAGCACACGGTCCAAGCAGGGGTGCGGTTGTGTGACCAGCTTCTCTTCGCGAAGGTGGTGACAAGTGTACGGCATTAGATTGTCGAGCGGGTTAAGTGGGGTGTCAGGGAAATCGTGAGTGGGAGCTGATTCTCCTGCTCGGGACAGTTACATTGACAGGACAAGGCTAACGCCTCACCTTTGCTTTAAGATGGTTGATGGCATTAAGAAATACAGAAAATATCGTTTGTTTTACTCTGAGTTGGTCTTTTGAAAGGTGCAGTCACGTGGTCCCCACTGGGCAGTCGCGACTCCACCAGGCCGCCTCCGACCCTGTCCCAGCGGGGAGGGGCCCCCCTTACTGCCGGCCCCCGCTTTCCTCTTAGGCTGCTACGTTGGGGAGGCATCGTCAGCCGACGGGCGTGGAGGTCCCAGCGTCCTGCCCTAGCAGGAGTCCCGGCACGTCACCCCAGCAGGACGCTGGGGGCCCTGCTGGCAAGGCCGGGGGCAGGGATTTCTGGTCTGACTGGCTGTACTGGAGCAGTAACTGCCCGTCTGTCTGCCGTCTCCTCTGCGTCGGGGGTCGGGCTGTCGCTGGGACCCGGCTTGCTGGTACTTGCAGGTTGCTGGGCTCAGCTCCAAGCCTGGAACCGGAAAGAAACCCCGGAGCACGTAGCGCTGCGTCGTTCCTCTGGCCCCGAGGCCCAGCTCCTCTGCCGCCGCCTCCCCACCTCTCAGGGTCTTCCGTTCTGCCCGCCGTGTCCAGGAGTTTGAGTTGTACTTGGGGGGAGGCGTAGGAACAATCTGCTCCATCTTCCTGGAGGGGGAAGTGGGTTTCGGTTTCAATTGCAGTTTCGAGTAACGAAGGCTCACAACTCACCTCAGTCACGCCAGCCACGTTGCGCAAGCTTGTCGCCGTGGTGCTCAGCGGCCCACGCTGGACAGCACGGGTCTGCGCAGATCCTCTGGCTGTGTGTGAGCCCTTGCGCTGACACTTGGCAGAATCTGGGCACTAGCGGAGCAGTTGGCCTTCATCTCTTTCTCATGTGTCATTCCCTCTTGGGTAGTGGAGAGACCACCCTTCCTCGCAGCGGGTCAGCTGACCTGACCACCCACAGTGTCCAGCCTTCAGCTCCAAAGCATCGCGGCCTCTTCCTTTCCTGCTTGCCCGCCGCTCGGAACGCGCGGACCCTCCTAAAGTCACCAGCTTCCTGCCTTTTCTAAGCCGGTGACTGGTGTCTCCAAAAGGATCAGAGTAGCTTATGGGTCCAGGACCCGGGTACAGACGTGGAGCCCGCCTCCCCACCCCTGCAGTGGGAGCTTGGAGTCTTAACCACTGGACCGCCTGGGAAGTCCCCAAATTATATTATTTTTAGAAAAAGAGTCTCTGTCCATATCTCGCCATTTCCTGCTTCCCAAACACAGCCTCTCCCATGTCTTCTATGTCATTTTTCTGGCATTTTCACTGATAGGCTCTTAATGATATTTCTTGATTTACTTATTTTAAATATTTTCTATCAATGACATATATGGTAATTCTCTTATAGGCCTCCCTCAACCTCTGTTTCCTAGTGTAAGTTCTCTCACAACTTTTAGTTAAATCAGTTATCAACGTAAATATTATGAAGACTATGCTGGGGAATTCCCTGGCAGTCCAGTGGTTAGGACTTTCACTGCCGTGGCCCCGGGTTCAATCCCTCGTTGGGAAACTAAGATCCCATAAGCCTCGAAGTGTGGCCAAAAACAAAAACCAAAACAAAAACAAAAGACTGCTAGGTTGTCTTTGAGCCAAATAGTGTATTCTGATTATGTTTCCTTCTCATACAAAAAAATTTTCCTCTTGGACTTAGTAATTACCTTGTTTTTTCATTTACTTTGTTTTCTTTGAAAGTACAGGTGTTTTGTCCATCCTTCCTTCCTTCCCTCCTTCCTCCCCTCCCTCTCTCCCTCCCTCCCCAGTTGCTGCAATGGATCTGTCAAATCCCAGACTGTTTTCCAGGAGCACGAGTGTTTTGTCTACCTCGTCCTGCAGTCTGGACCAGCTGCCCTTCAAGCCTGACAAACAGCTGTCATCTTGGGAATTCTCTTTGTCACTTTCCTGTGTTGGATCCCATTTTGCCAAATGCCGTACCTTCCTTTTCCTCAGTTTACACCTGGAAAAAAGTTGGGGTTCTTGCTTGTCCAAAAATGTCCCTTTTCTACTTTATTGAAAATATAAATAAATCTAAGATTCTAGGATGAAATTCACGCAGCATTTTGGAGGCATTAGTCCTCTGTTTCCCAGGTTCACAGTCTTGTTGAATACCCTTTCTCTCTAGAAGCTTCTAGAATCATCTCTGTCTACCCTGTGGTCTACACTTTATGGCGATGTTCCTCCATTGGTTTCGTTTATTGTCCTGAACACTGAGGCTTCAACCTAGAGATGTGTGCCCTTTGGCTCTGGAGAATTTTCTTGCATTATTTTAAAAAAATATTTATTTATTTATTTTGGCTACACTGGGTCTTAGTCGCGGCATGCAGGCATCTTAGTTGCCGCATGCATGGAGGATCTAGTTCCCTGACCAGGGATTGAACCTGGGCCCCCTGTATTGGGAGTGCCGAGTCTTACCCGCTGGACCACCAGGGAAGTCCCTTCTGGCATTATTTTGAACTTTATTCCCTCCAAAGATTCTCCAACTCCTCAGCCGATTCTCTGATTTCTTATATTTATTTCCTGTCATCCATGTTTTTTTATTCCACTTTCTGGAAGGTTTCATTGACTTCATCTTACAGATTTCATATTAAATTTTGGGGGCGAAGGTATTATCTTTTTAATTCCCAAGAGCTCATTCTTGTTCTCCAATCAGTCTGTCCGTCCCTGTTTTATGTCTTCAGTATTTGTGTTTGTTACTCCTCTTATCATTTCAAGGGTTTTTAAATTCTGCTTCCAACTTGTCTGTATTTCCTCTGGGCTCCTTTGTATTATGTTTTTGCTGCTTGTTCTTTGTTTTACTCTTTCTCCAAATTCATGTTGGAGGCTTTCCTTAAATGACTCTGACCATCTTTTTTTTTTAAATAACTTTAATGAGATATAATTCACATAAGTACAGAAAATTCACCCAATTAAGGTATATCATTCAGCAGTTTTTAGTATATTCACAGACTTGCAGAAACATCACCACAATCAACTTGAGAACATTATCACTCAAGAGAGGCCTGGTTCCCTTCGGCCGTAACTTCCATTGTTCGCGACCATCATAAGTGCACTCCTCAGACAACCACTGATCTACCCCGTCTCTACGGATTTGCCCCTTTTGGACATCTCATATAGATGAAATCATACAGTAAGAGCCTTTGGTGACTGGCTTCTTTCACTTAGCATCATACTTTAAAGTTTCACCCATGTGGTAGCACTGTCAGTATGTCGTTCCTTTTTATTGTCAAATAGTATTGCATTGTGTAGATTTATCCCATTTTATTTCTCCTATTTATCCAACAGTTAGTGAACATTAGAGTTATTTCTGCCTTTCGGCTATTGTGCACAGTACTGCTCTGAGCATTCATATGCAAGTGTTTGTGTGGACATACTTTATTTCTCCTGGGTGTCAGCCCAGTAGTGGCTTCACTGGGTCAAATGGCAACACTATGAACCTTCTGAGGTGGTGCTAGACTGTTTCCAGAACAAGTGCACCATCTTACATTCTCTCCAGCAATGTATGATGGCTCTAATTTTTCCACATCCTCACCAATTTCATTTTTTCTTTTTGGTGTTCTTTGATGCCCCCCCCACACTTTTTTATTTTGCTGAAGTCCAATTTATCTATTTTTTTTTTCTCCCGTTGTTTTTGCTTTGGGTGTCCTATCAGAGAAGACTTTGCCCAACCCAAGGCCATGAAAACTTACTCCTGTATTTTCTCCCAAGACTTTTATAGTTTAACCCTTCATTTAGGTCGGTGATCCATTTTTAGTTTATTTCTGTGCAGTGAGATGAGGGGTGTGATTTCACTAGTGTGCGCGTGAGTAGCAGGGAGTCCCAGAACCATTTGTTGAAAAGACTAACCATTCTTTCCCCGTTGCATTGACTTGGCACTCTTGCCGAAAATCAACTGACCCCTAAAGTTTTAAAGGGCTGTCTCTGGACTGCCCATTATGTGTACTTGACCTAGCATCAGTCCTTACCGTCCATTCTCGTGTAAAAGCTCAGCACTGACCACTGGCTGGAAGCCCCCCGGGGGTCAGGGAGTGTGCTTTGGTGGCTGTGAGCCTGAGGTCTTTTTGTGTTTGCAGGGAGGGCGTGCCTGCTGGTGGTCACACACCCAGGTACGGGCCTTCCCTGCGCCCCCCCCCCCACCCCCCGAGAGCCCTGCCCCGCTGCTTCCACCTGGCCGTGTGCTCCGTCTCCGGGAAGGATCTTCCATGGGGTGGAAAGAAGCCTCCTTGCAGCGTGACGGCTACCTGAAAATGGTCCCCGGTTACTCAGCCTCTGGCCCTGCCGGCGTGTCTGTGACTCTTAGATGGGCCACTGCGGGCCCTCCTCACTCAGTGCCTTGTTCCCGCGCTTTCTGTTTGCACTGAGAGCTCTGCCTGTCTCCCCGGGACCACAGGGGACCGGCTCCTCCTGTCTCAGTGTGTTGTATGGGCCCAGCTGGCTACGGATCAGGCCTCTGGAGGTATCTGCATCCTCCCACTTCCCTTTCACCATTAACATGACAGGAGAGAGGTTTTGTAAATTAACAAAATTTATTTTTCAGAGCAAAATGGAGCGGAAGTACAGAGAGTTCCTGTCCACCCCGTCCCTAGACACACAGCTTCCCCCCAGTGTCAGCATCCCCCCCAAGGTGGTACCTTTGTGACGGTCAGAGAACCCACACTGACACGCCGTCATCTCCCAGAGTCCACAGTGTGCATTAGGGGGTCACCGTTGGTGGCGTACTTGCTATGGCTTGGACAGATGTACAATGACGTGTATCCACCTTATACTCTCACGTGGAGTAGGGCTGCCCTAAGAGCCCTCTGTGCTCTACCTATTCACCCCTCCCTCCCTGTAACTCCTGGAAACCACTGAGGTCTTTTTACTGTTGCCATAGTTTCGGCTTTTCCACAACTATGGAATCACACAGTCTGTAGCCTTCTCAAATTGGCTTCTTTCACTTAGTCATATGCACTTAAGGTTCCTCCAGGTCTTTTCATGGCTGACAGCTCATTCCTTTTTAGCACTGAATTATATTCCATTTTCTGGATGGACCACAATTTATTCATTCACCCACTGAAGGACATGTTATTTGCTACCCAGTTTTGGCAATTACGACTAAAACTTTTATAAACATCCAGGTGCAGATTTTTGTGTGGACATACTTTTTGACTCACTGGGGTAAGTACTAAGGAGTGCAGTTGCTAGACTGTATGGTGGGCGTGTGTTTAGTTTTGTAAGAAACCGCCAAACTATCTTCCACAGTGGCTGTACCATTGTGCGTTCCCACCAGCAGTGAGTGAGGGTTCCTGTTGCTCCACATCCTTGTCAGCTTTTGGTGTTGTCAGGGTTTGGGATTTTGGCCATTCTAATAGGTGTGTAGTGTGGGTCGTTTTAATTTGCTTGCATTCCCCTGATGATACGTGATGCGGAATGTGTTTCTGTGTGCTTTCTTGCTATCTGTACCCCTTCTTTGGTGAGGTTTCTGTTGAGACCTTTCGCCTATTTTTTGACCAGGTTGTTTGTTTTCTTACTGCTGAATTTTAAGAGTTCTTCGTATATTCTGAATAACAGTACTTTATCAGATGTGTCTTTTGCAAATATTTTCTCCCAGTTTGTGGTTTATCATCTCATTCTCTTGACAGTGTCTTTCAGAGAGAAGTTTTTAATTTTAATGAAGCTCAGATAATCAATTCTTCCTTTCACGGATTGTGCCTTTGGTATTGTATCTAAAATGTCATCGTTGGTACTTCCCTGTCAGTCCACAGGTTAAGGCTATGCTTCCAATGCAGGGGGCGCGGGTTTGATCCCTTGTCGGGGGACTAAGATCCCACATGCTGTGCAACTCAGCCAAAAAAAAAGTCACTGTCATACCCAAGATCATCTAGGTTTTCTCCTATGTTATACTCCAGGAGCTTTATAGTCTTCTGTTTTACATTGAGGACCATGATTTTTGGTGAAAATAATTTTTGTGAAGGGTGTAAGGTATGTGTGTCTAGATTCACTTTTTTGCATGAGGATGTCCAAGTGTTCAGGGACCATTTGTTGAAAAGACAATCTTTGCCTTTTCTCCTTTGTCAAAGATCAGTTGACTATATTTATGTTTGTTTATTTGAATGTTGATCCAGCCTCTCTTACCTGGGACAAATCACACTTGGTTGTGGTGTATAATTCTTTTTATACATTATTGGATTCGATTTGCTAATATTTGTTGAAGATCTTGCATCTATGTTCATGAGCGATATTGGTCTGTACTTTTCTTGTGACATCTTTGTCTGGTTTGGGTATTAGGGTAATGCTGGCCTCACAGAATAAGTTATATTCCCTTGGCTTCTATCTTCTGGAAGAGACTATAGAGAATTGGTATGATTTCTTCTTTAGTTTTTGGTAGAATTCACCAGTGAACCCATGTGGGCCTGGTGCTTTCTGTTTTGGAAGGTTATTCTTTGTTGATCTAATTCCCTTAGTAGATACAGGCCTATTCGGATGATCTGTTTCTTCTTTTTCTTCTTCTTGTTCGTTTGTTTTTTAAAATCTGTTTCTTCTTGTGTGAGTTTTGGCAGCCATTGTGTTTCAGAGAACTGGTCCATTTTATCTAGGTTGTCGGGTTTACCCTCCTAATGTTCATGTGCTGGTGATAATCCCCTCCTGCATTTCTGATATTAGCAATTTGTGTTTTCTCTCTTTTTTTGTTAATAAGTCTGGCTAGAAGCTTATTGATTTTATTGATCTTTTCAGTGAACTGGCTTTTGGTTTTATTAATTTTTCTCTTCTGATTTCCTATTTTCAATTTCAGTAGTTTCTGCTCTCTTAAGTCTTTATCATTTATTTTCTTCTGCTTACTTTGTATTTAATTGCTCTTTTTCTAGTTTCCTAAGGTGAAAGTTTAGTTTATTGATTTTATATTCTTCTTCTTTTCTAATATATGCATTCAATACTATAAATTTCCCTCTTGTCACTGCTTCTGCCACATTCCACAAAATTTGATAAGCTGTATTTTCATTTTCTTTTAGTTTAAAATATTTTAAAATTTTCTTGAGATTTCTTCTTTGACCCATGTGTTATTTAGAAGCATGCTGCTCAATCTCCCAGTATTCTGGCATTTTCCAGACATCTTTCTGTTATTGATTTCTGGTTTAACTCCACTGAGGTCTGAGAGCTATGATTTCTGTTTTTTTGAAAGTATAAAAGTGTGTTTTGTGGCTCAGAATTCAGTCTATCTTGAATGTTCTTACTAAAATGAAGAGGATTGGTTGAAAATCTGTTTTAGAAGTTACCCAGATCATCTCCACAACTCTAGCCAGACAAGTGGCTGCCTTTCCCCCAACTGGAAAAAGACGGGAAAGTTTTCTCTGAGGATGGTAAGCTGGAGGGTTGCTATGGTTACAAGGCACTCTGTTTGGGACAGAGCTATGAAGTGAATATGTGCGTACTGACTCCTTCAGCCCTCTTCTCCCACTCAGCGCTCGGAATACCGGCAACAAGGTTGTCATCCTCTGGGCAGGAGACTGGTGGTCTCCTCTGGGGCCTCTGAACAGCCCAGGAGGAAAAGACTGGAAGATACTGATATCAAGGTTCTCCAAGTAGAGGGCCCGGCGGGATTACCTCGCATGGCAGCTTCCTGTGCACACGCAGAGCTTCCCATCAGCATTTCCACGGCCAGCCCTCGCATAGGAACCTCTGAAGAGTAATGTGAGGCTGACGTGGACGACGCAGACGAAAATGAGCCCGAATGAGACTGTAGAAGAAGAGCTTCAACAAACTGTCACTGACGTTCTCAAGGTAAGAGAAGATGTTGCAGCCTTGAAACAAGAAGAGAATATACTTAAAAGGAACATTCAGAGGACAAGAGGGAGGTCTTTGGAAAATTAACAATGCTAGCAAAAATTAAAGTCCGTGGAAAGTTTGGACAGTAAAGTCAAGGAACTCTCCCAGAAAAAAAGAGCCAAAAAATGAAGAAATGGAAAATAAAAGGGAAATGTAAGGAACGTAGAAGATACGTCCATGTCTATATCTGAACTGTGGCAGTTTCAGAAAAAGAAAAATGTTAATGGAGTTGAGGAAATCTTCAACTCAGTAATTCAGGAAAATGACCTAGAGCTGAAGGATATATTTTTAGATTGAAAGGAGCTGAAATGCCCGGAACAGTGGGTAAAAATAGACCCATACAAATGTGCATCATAAGATATTCCGGAACGTCTGGAACAGAGAGAATGCTACAAGCTTCGGAGAGATAAAACAGTCCATATACAAAGGATCAAGAATCAGAAGGGCTTTGAAGGTAACACCAGCTCTAGACATTAGAGGGTGATGGAACAAGGCCTTCACATTTTGTGAAAATATTGTTTTCAACCTTAAACTCTATCCGCAGACAAGCTATTAATCAAGTGTGAGGGTAGAATAAAGACATTTCAGACATTCAAGAATTCAGAATGTTTTCCTCCCATGTCCTCTGTTTCAGGAAGCTGGAAGCAGACATGGGGTCCAAGAAACGGGTCTGACAAAGGGGAGGAAGAAGGGGCTCAGTGGGAGCTGCTGAAGGGGTCCCACGTGACAGCTGTGCCCCAGGTGTGGGGGCAGGCTGCTCGCTCGGGACCAGCGGAGGGTCTAGGGTGGCCTTCGCTGGGAAGAGGTCCTTCGCCTGCCTTAGAGGAGATTCGGTACTTGGAGAACAGTTTGGGATTGGGTTTGGGTTGAGGATATAAAAAACTAAGCAAATGGAAAACACGAGCCAATTATTAATTCTAGGGAAAACTAAAGGTTGTATGGAAAAGTGAAAGTGATTATAGGAATAGTGTGGTTCGTTTGGGGATAGCGTTTACATAGTCGTAGTAATATGTTAATTATTGACTTAACCAAACGTCCAAAAGTCTGACAACATGTATTAGGAAGACAAGGGAATGGGAAGGGCATGCCTGGGTATCAGGGGAAGAGGGTTTAAAAGGAGCTAAATTGTCATCTTCCGTAACGGGAAGTAATTACATCATGCCGAGACGAAAACTCAAGACACTGCTTTGCAAGGATGCAATCTGGATACAAGTCCTTTGTCAGATATACGTATTGAGAATATTTTATCCCATTTCCTTAATGGTGTCTTTTAAAGAGCAGGTTTTAATTCTGATGAAGCCAAATGTATTATTTTTCTCTTATTGTTAGTGCTTTTGCTATTCTATTTAAGAAATCGTTTCCTTCCTCAAGATCGTGAAGAAATTCCCCTGTGTTTTCTTCTAGAAGCTTTTTAGCTTTAGCCTTTATATTTGATCTGTGATCCATGTCGATGTATTTTTGTGTTTAGTGATTTTTGCGAAAGTGAACATGTCTTACTCTTCCATTGACTTCCTGTGCCTTTTTGCGCATAGCAGGCACTCATTAATTTGTTGTATTTTATCTATATGTTTACCTATATGTTCCTTCTGAGCAGGACCTATGAGACAGTCATTTGTGTTCGCCCTGACCCGTCCCCATCACACACCGCTCCACACGGTAACAACCCTCCGAAAAAGGAGCCCAGAGGAGCGAGGGCACCAGCCACGGCTGTTTGTCCCTGTGCCGCGGAGCCAGGCAATGCTGTGTTCCTCAGATCCAGAAGGTGCATCTCGCAGGCACAGGTAGAGCCCTACTGGGAAGGCCGCACACGCTGGGCACTGGGCATGGGCAGTGGCTGGCCCTGGGGTCCGTCTTCTGGCCTTTTCTTCCTGGGATTTCACGTGCCCAGATGCTGGCATTCAGTTTCCGCACTCTGAATTCTAAGCCAGCCTGTAAGCCACGGCCACTTCTTTTCTCCCTGGGAACTCTTTGATCTTAAGCTTTATCTCCCAGTAGCATGGAGTCTCGTTTCAAAATAAACCCCACCTGGGAGTGCACACAAAGTCAATATTAGTAACTCGTTAGTGCTTACACACAAACATGGTTTTACTTTCATCTACCCAAATACAAAGTAAAAAGTCAACCACAATCATGGAATGCAGCCACCAGCTTCCTGCTGAGAAAACCCAAATCTGCAGGGACTTCCCTGGTGGCACAGTGGTTAAGAATCCGCCTGCCAATGCAGGGGCTATGGGTTCGAGCCCTGGTCCAGGAAGATCCCACATGCCGCGGAGCAACTAAGCCCGTGCGCCACAACTACTGAGCCTGCGCTCTAGAGCCCGCGAACCACAACTATTGAGCCCACGTGCCACAACTACTGAGCCCGTGAGCCTAGAGCCCGTGCTCTGCAACAGGAGAAGCCACCACAATGAGAAGCCCGCGCACTACAACAGAGAGTAGCCCCTGCTCACGGCAGCTAGAGAAAGCCCCCACGCAGCAACGAAGACCCAAGGCAGCCAAAAATAAATTTAAAAACCCCAAAAAACAACCAAATCTGCACTGGTTCCATCACCATCGAACAAGGACAGGAGCAGGGGGGACACTGAGGGCAGAGCTGGGCCGAGGTCCTACCGCATCTCCCAGGACACTCGCCAGCTCTGGACTCGGCCACGGCTTCCAGCCCAGAGCATGTCCTTGTCCTCATTTCTCTGCGCGAAGGAATGACGTTAGGGGCTGTGGAGGACCAGCCCTCCCCCACCCCCTTGGGGCCCTTGAGACCACTGCCCGGACGTGAACTGCTCGTGCCCACGTCCCGGAAACAGCCCCAGTCTGAGTGAATCATCTCCCTGATGAAGCACCTTCCATGATTTCCGTTGCCCGAAGACAAGGTGGTGCAGCGCTGGAGAACCTGGCCAGCCCAGCCCAGGCCCCTCGCCTGCGGGGGATGGAATCGTGGGAAGCTTCGGCTTCGGATGGACTTGACTTTCAGTTCCTGGCGGGTCTGAAGCTGTGTGACTTTGGGTGCTTTTCCTAACCTGGATGAGTTGCTAAACACCTCAGAGGCTCAGGGCCCTTAATTCCTGAACACAAAATGGTAACGGTGCCAGTGGGAGAATTAAATGAAAAGCATCTGCCAAGTGATGCAGATACTCTAGATGCTGCTGCCGGGCCGGCTCCCCTCTCGGTTCCCGCCTGGCAGCCACCTGAAGCCACTCCCGCATGAACCCCTGTGCTCTCGGCCCTCCTTTGCCTCTTTCCTTTACCTGAAACGTGCTTGCCTTCAGGCCTTCACCCAAAATCTACCACGTGCCCTGAACACCAGGTCACCTGCCGGCATCACCGCGAGGGCACGCCCGCCTAAGGCACCTGTGGTCTAGCCCAGCCAGGGAGCGGGCCTCTGGCCCAGGAGCCACACCTGTGTTGTCAGGGCTGAGGCTCCTCCGAGGCTCCCTGGAGGCATCGCTAGGACCCAGCACCGCTGGGCACAGAAGGAAGCACTTGAAGTGTCTGCTGAGTAAATGAGTGAAAATTAGTACCTGTTGATCCCCTCCCACCCTGGCGTCTGAGGGAGGGCTGCCGCCCTTGTTAAATATGACCGTAATCTCTCTGAGCCGCAGTCTTGTTGTCTGTGAAATGGAGCTAATACTAGTGTCAATTTCAGAGATTTTGCTGGTAAAGATGAAGGGATACACTGCAGGTAAGGGATGCACTGATGATCTTTTAAAGCGTTAGATCGCTGTCATCAAACCGTGCTGCCCTGGGTAAGTCACACAACTGTTCCTTCTCAGCCCGTGCATCTGTGAGAGGACAGCGCAGAGCCAAGTCATTTCTAAAGCTATTCAAGCCTTCAAGGATTTCTGTAAAGTCAGTGTTTAACAAGCTCATATGATTCTGAAAGGGCGTTTATAGAATAAGCTCTCTTTTGTAGTAAGAAATTTCCAATTCAGGGGCGTGGGAGCACGGACCGAGTCTAAAGCAGCTTTAGTAATGAGTACAGCTGAGAAGCGATTCACTGAGAAGTGGTTTTATGGAATACTTTTTTAAAGTTTCTTAAATATCTACACAAAATAGAGAAACTAGTTTTCAGCTATTAACCTAACTGCTGATCCCTTTTTGTGTCGGGAAGCCTCTCCAAACCTGCCTTCCCGTGTCCGTCACGAGAGCGCACTTCCCGTGTCCGTCACGAGAGCGCACTTCCCGTGTCCGTCACGAGAGCGCACTTCCCGTGTCCGTCACGAGAGCGCACTTCCCGTGTCCGTCACGAGAGCGCACTTCCCAGTGTCCGTCACGAGAGCGCACTTCCCAGTGTCCGTCACGAGAGCGCACTTTCTGTTGGTCCCTCAGAGAAGTAACAGTTTACACTGGATGGTGGTTTTCAGCTTATTTTCATGCCTATGATCTCATTTAAAATTTGTCACGGGGAGGGACTTCCCTGGTGGCCCAGTGGTTAAGACTTTGCCTTCCAATGCACAGGGTGTGGGTTTGATCCCCAGTTGGGGAACTAAGATCCCGCAGGCCACAGCCAAAAAGTAAAGAAAAAATAGTTAAATAAAGAGAAGACAATTTAATAAATAAATAAACAAAGAGATAAAATTTGTCACAAACCTGAAAGATGGCAAATACTGGCAATTCACCGTTCAGCTGAGGAAACCAAGGACAGGGAGACCTGCCTGGGAGAGCGAACGCGTGTCACCTCTGTGCTCCCAGCCAAGGCTTCAGACTGCGTGTCCTTCTCAAAGACTCTGTTCAAGGGAGACATGCGTTCTTCAAAATAAACAGCCCCGTGGTGGTTAGTTTCATGTGTCAGCTCGACCGGCCATGGCCTGCGCAGATGAAACATTATCTGGGTGTGTGCGTGTGAGGGTGTTTCTGGATGAGACGAGCATTGAATCGATGGACTCATATTTTCTGTATATTTCTAAGTTTCCAACAATGAAAGCGTGATCCTTTACATCCTAATTGTAAGAAGGTAGAAATGGGGGCTGGGCTCTAGCGTCTAAGTGCACTTTTCGCTCTAAAATTCCATACGGTTCACAGTTCACAGCACACAAGGGTTTTTCCCTCCACTGGTATAGCAGGATGTAGTACAGGTTTGCTAATAGCAGTGCTGTCTGGCATTTCGCTTCTAAATCTCGGGAAGACTGCATTGTTATCTGTAGAACTTAAGTGCTGGGTCGTGTTCGTCTGCGAAGTTTGTCCACGCTGCCTGAGGACCAGACTGCGCTAGGACAGTAACGCGTGGAGAAGATAATAACGTTTTACTTGTAAAGGTGACATCACAGTGGCAGGGCAGCTGGTGCAGCACTTACTCATCCCAGGGGCGTGTTCCTTCCTCCAAGATGTGGTAACACTTCTGACAGTTTCTTTAAGGCAAGGCGATGAGCCCAGCCTGCTCAGAAAGGCAGACCCAGGGGTGAACCCGGCGTCTGCGCGTGCGGCCATGTGCCGTCAGTCCCGATTTCCCGTCTTTGTTCCCACCAGGGGAGGTGGTGTGCAGAGGGAGAGGCGGGCGGTCTTAACAGCCTGCCCCGGGGCGGGGGTAGGAGGCCCCTGGCTGGCCAGGCCTGTCTTTGGGGCAGTCCGTTGCAAGGGAGGGCACTGCCTGCCTCGGGTCGCTGTGGGGGGCTGGCTGAGGCCCCGGCAGTCTCCTCTGGTGGCTCATGCGAGGGCAAAGCGGGGTCTCCAGCCCAGACGGGTCCCAGCCTGAAGCCCCTCAGCTTCTTGACTCTGCCCTCACGGTCAAGGCGGTGGTGCCCCTTCTGGACAAGTATCCTGGACCAGGTCTCAGGCCTTGGGTGATGACACACGGATTCCCGTTGGTCCCTCCCCTCCCCCGTCTGTCCCACGTTGAGTCCCCTCCCTGCAAAAGCCCGTTTCTCTACTTTCACAGCCGACCTTTACACGCCCCCTTAAGGCCAGAACCCGCATCTTCAGCACTCGCCCCTCCCCAGATGTGTTCCTGTCTCCTCCTGAGCCAGGGTGGCTCCGTGTGGTGGGTGCACCTCTTCCTCCAGCTCCCGGGTGGGTGGCTCCGTGTGGTGGGTGCACCTCTTCCACCAGCTCCCGGTGGCTGCTTTGTGCTAGTCGCCCGAAGCCACGTCTGGTCCGGAGGGGCAGGTGCTTTGCGTACCTCCCCACGGCGCCCCGCTGGGGACTGCGCACTGCTTCCCCTGGTCAGGCCGCCCCGCGGGAGCAGCGACCACCCGGCGGTCTCACGCTGTTCTTCCACGGGAAGCAGAAATACGCTTGAGAGAAAAGAAACAGTTTCTTTTTGACAAATGCATGTCTTTGTACAGAAGTCTTTTCTGCATCTCTCGTTATACCCTTTAGACATTTCCGAGTGGATTTTCTGGAAGGGGTGTGCTAACTTACACCCCGTGGGAGCATTAGCTCTTAATACCGTTTGTGAAGGTTCTCTTAGTCTTTAAGTTAAAAACATTTATTTATGTTATTTATTTGGCTGTTCCGGGTCTTAGTTGCGGCATGCAGTATCTTTAGTTGCGATGTGCGGGATCTAGTTCCCTGACCAGGGATCAAACCCAGGCCTCCTGCATTGGGAGCGCGGAGTCTTACGCACTGGACCGCCAGGGAAGTCCCTCATTTCTGTATTTTGAATAAATATACGACGTGATGTTTCCTGTGGGCTTTTCCTTCATTCCAGGCTCAAAGGCTTGGCCGGAGGTTGTTAAGATCTACACGTTCCATTCAGGGAGCCTGGGGACACCCGGGCTTCCTGAGGCGTGCAGGGCGGCGGCCCAGTTGCCACCAGTCAGCCCTCCAGACCCTCTCACTCCTGGCAGCAGAGACTTCTTCACTGGACGGACGTCGGCTCAGCCAGAGCTGTTGCCCGTCGGGAACCCTGTGTCACCCCAGTGGGAGAAGGAAAGCTGGGGACAGGTGAAGGTTCAGGGCGGGAAGGGGAGCAGCCCCCAGCTGGCCTTGGGGCCAACCCCTCCCTTGGGTGGAGTCGAGGCCGTGGGTGACAAGCGGACCCCAGGAAGCCAGCTCGAGAAGGTACGTGGGAGATCGGGTCCCAGGGCAAGCAGCAGCCTGGCCCCGGGCCTCACTCCTCCGGCCCCTCCAGCGGCCGGCCTGGGACTCGTGCAGCCCCTGCGCAGGGAGGGCCCCCCACAGGGCTCGGGTCCCTCAGCGTCAGCCCGAGGGCAGGGGGTTACCGGCGGGAGTGGGGGACTTACCATGAGGAGTCAGGTTCCAGCTCCAGGCCCCTCACCTGTGTGAGCCGTTTCTGTGTTACTACCTGAGGGTCCCCAACCTTTTATACAGCTTTATGAGCTTCATATCTTGATCTGCACCTGACGGGGGTCACAGAAGGAACCCTCGGTCTCCCACACACTTCCTTCTTTCTCCATCAGAGATGCCAGGAAGGAGGAAAAAGGGGGCTGGTGCACTCCTCCTCGACTCCCACTTCAGGCACTAAGCACTTACGCAGATGCATCAGAAGTCACGGCATCTGCCCAGAACGTCTCTAGGGACTGGCTACCCAGTGGGAAGCGGTAGTGTGATTTTGGACAAAGTTCTTGGAGGTGAGGGTGGAGATAAGTATGTGCTGTTCCAAAGGATTGAGTCACCCAGGTTGGAAAGTCATAAAAGGATGTGTCGCTGTGGTTCTCAAACTGTGTGCCGAGGTGCCCACGTGCCGCCCACCCACGGGGCAACGAGGGGGGTTTCAGATTCTCAGGGAGACAGTGATGTTGGTTGGATAGACTCTACCTACAAGCCAAGGTGGCTCAGTTTCCACAGCACCTACACTACATTCCCCGCAATGACATACATCTTTGCAAAGCTGCGGTTTTACGGGTGCCTTGATGAAAAGCAAGCTCCTGGTGAAAGTCACTGTGGAGTGGGAAACAAAGGCGGCGGCAGCGTCGGGTCTTGTGCCAGGATTTGAGGAGTCGTGCAGTGCCCGACAGGCGCACACATCCCACTCGCAGTGGTGGTTACTTAAGAATGAAATTAAAATAGCATTTTCCTTTCAGTTTACTGTATTTTTTTCCCAGATGGCTACTAGGTTTTTAGGACACAGACACTTCTTAAACTCTTTGGAACGAACTACCTAATAAACGAACTGCTAGGCAGTCCTTTTGTCATAGAAGCCCTGAGAGAGCTGCTAAGAACCCATGAAGTGAGAACGTTTGGGAACCTGCCGTGGGCATCCCACCCCACCCACGGAGGCAACCGCAGATGCTGGGTTTTGGTCCATCCTAGAGATATTTAATGCACGTGATAGCAGCTCACACTTATTTAACTTTTACTTTGTGTCAAGCGCTGTTCTAAGCTTTGTGTTTCTTAACGAACTTAATCCTAGAGATGAGGCCACAAAAGCGCCCGAATCCACATCCCCCCACCCCACCCCCAGTAAGGGCTTCAGGGGCTGAGCTGACACAGACCTGCTCTGCCTTACCTCTGTGCAAAGTCGGGGCATTAGCTTTAAATACGTGTCAATTTGATAGGAAAAAATAGCAGTTGTTAGAATATTAGTTTCTTTAAACGCTTTTTTGTATCTTTTTTGGTCATTTATATTTATTCTTTCCATGACTGTCCTTTGTGAACATCTTTAAGCTTTTGAAATGTCACCGCTTTCTAGGTGTCTCTACAACATTAATGTGTCAATTATTTTGAAACACCCAATCAGGGGAAAGGTGGTCGTGCTAACTGGAACCTTCTCCTCCTCTAAACTTCAGTAGGTCAGATCCATTTTTTAAAATTAGGTGTTTACCTGCTAGACTCAGAAAACTAATCTTGAGCTTTTCCCTCCTAGCTTCTAGGTTAAAATGGTTATTTGAGAAAAAATAAAAAGAGAAGGCTCTCCCTACCTCATAAAAGAAACCTTAAAACGTTTGTCTCGGACAATCCATGACTGTGGGCACTGCAGAAGTCACTTCTGCTGATTGATTTTCTCGTAACAGGGGACTGTTTTTTTCCAAGTCTGAGGAAGAAATCGATGCTGTGTGACATTTTCTTATCCAGGTTTTCTGATGTTCACGACTGACCTTTGCTGACTGTCCTTCACTTCTCCACCTGAGACCTTGTTCCGCATCCTGGTTGGTCTGGAAGGGCTTTGGTGTCGCACTGCTGAGGCCTCCATTTACTGGCTGGCAGCCCCCTGAGTTCACGTGAGGAGTGGAGTTCTGAAGAGTCATGTAGGTTTCCTTTTATTATATTACTAGTTAGTCCAGACAGCTAACCTGCAGCACAGGTGTGACGAAAACAGACTTGTGTCTGCTTGCCCCAGCGCGATAAAGCCAACCCACTGCCCCCAGGTTGTGGTAAGGAAGGGGCAGCGTTTATTGTGTTTAATTGCAGGCCCCAAGCAAGGAGAACAGGCAGCTCAACGCTCAAAAGACCCAAACTCCCCGATGGCTTTCAGGGAAGGCCTTTTAAAGACAGGGGGAGGGAGGGGGCTTGTGGAGGGCGTGATCAGCTCGTGGACGTGCTTCTGATTGGTTGGTGGTGAGGTAATTGGGAGTCAACATCATCAACCTTCTGGTTCCAATTGGTCTGGGGTCTCCGTGCTTGTGGGCAGCATGCAGTTAACTTCTCCCACCCGGAGGGGGTTTTAGTATCTGCAAAAGAGCTCAAAGAACATGGCTCAGAATATGATCTACAGCCCTGGAGGAAGAACTAAAGGTCCTTGACTTCGTTTAATGGCTAAACTATTATCGTTTTGTCTTGCTTGACTGTTTTCCTTTCTTTCTGCATTTTCTCACTTCTCTGATTAATTTACTCTTTGGAACTCGGGGAAGACCTATGAGGCAAAGGTTTCTCTACAGACAAGAGCAGGTGGAGGGCATAGCGGGGATGGGGGAGTGGGTGTGTGTGGTGGGTGTGTGTGTGTGTGTGTGTGTGTGTCTGTCTGTCTGTCTGTCTGTCCTGGGAAGGCCCCACAGGGTCCTAAACAGTCACACATCAGCTATGATCTGGACTTCAAGAAAAGGTTGTTCCCATAGAGTTGCTTTTTCTTGGATCACTTCACTTTTTTTTACCCAAAGAGTGATTGTTGTATAAAAATATAAAGGATTCCTTTTTCCAAATAAACCCGTCTTTTCCAATTAATCTGGGGTCCTTAGGAACTAGTAAAATAATGTAGGTGAAATACACCAGGTATATAGGTATTAACAGAGGAACAATATAGAAACTAAGATAATGCACTTTATAAGTGGATCTATGAGTATTTTTTAAATTATTATTTACTTTAATTAGGGAGAAATAACTAGAATCCACCTTGATGATTTCAAGAAGGCTTTAGTACTTGGAATGAAAAATAGTTTAAAGCTAGGGAAAGAAAATAAAATTGTTGCCCTAAATACAGCTGCAGGTTTTCTTCCTAATTAAGTTAGTTGTTTTTCCCCCAGAATTGTGACCTTAAAGAGCTGATGAACTGAAGATGAAGGCTTCAGTTCAAGGCAGAGGTGGCCCCAGGGCATCATCTCGGCAGCTTGGGGATTTTCTATTGAAGTGACCAGTTGTTTGGATAAGTGGGGATTCACACCTAGAGGCTTTAGAACTCCATAGGTGGGTTTGGCTACTCTGCTCTGATCTTCCACAAATAACTTCCAGAGATCATCTGAATTTTGTTGAGCAGATTTTTTTTTCATGTTTCTCTTCTGGCCCTTGTAATTTGTACTAAATAGATATAAATAAATGTTGCAAGTCATTTCTTCGCAATAAGAGGTTATATGATCACAGCTGAAACAAAAACAGATAGTATTGAATATAATAGTAAGAATACATATAGAAATGCTCTTGTGCAAATGTGTTTGGTGGTTTGATTTCCTTTACTCTGGAATATACATACAGAACAGACTCGCCTGTGCCTACTCCAGTAATAATTTATCCTGAATTCTATACAGAGTTTTAGTCCCAAAGGTACCATAGATTCTCTGAGTTCCAAATTCAACCAACAGACAGCAGAGGGAGCTGGATGCTTTTGCAACTGAGATTTGCGCTCACTCTGAGGGCTCACAAGATGTCTTGGCGTGCCCTTTCCATGGAGAGGAAAGTAGGGATCATTATTAAACCACCCGCAAATTGCAGTGTTTTCTTTTCACATTTTAAAAAAATGGAAGTATAGTTGATTACAGTGTTGTGCTAATTTCTGCTGTACAACAAAGTGACTCAGTTATACATATATATACATTTTTTTAAATATTCTTTTCCATTATGGTTTATCTCAGGAGATTGGATATAGTTACCTGTGCTATATAGTAGGGCCTTGTTGTTTATCCATGCAATGTTTTCTTTATTTCTTTTTATATCTATATATGCTGGGAAGGTGCTGTTGAACCTACACAGTCACTTAGAAGTGATAAATACTGTGCAGATTTCTATGTTAAGGCAAATCTGCATTATGTGTCCTTCCCCTTCCCTCCTCCCCACAATTTAAAAACTAGACAATTGTCAGGGGACCCTGGAATGGCGTGGCTTACTCTGTTCTTGAACCACTGTGGGTAGAAAAGCAAGCAAGCAGCGCTTGCCAAATGCTGTGTTCCTTCCAACCAGACAAATCGGAGGACGCGCTTCCAGATGGCTGCATTCACCAGTGCGGCGGTTCTCAAAGTTTCGTTTTGGATCCTTCACAGTCTTTTTTTTTAAATATAAGTTTATTTATTTTATTTATTTATTTTTGGCTGTGTTGGGTCTTCGTTGCTGTGCGCGGGCTTTCTCTGGTTGCGGTGAGCGGGGGCTACTCTTGGTTGCGGTGCGTGGGCTTCTCATTGCGGTGGCTTCTCTTGTTGCGGGGCACGGGCTCTAGGCGCGCGGGCTTCAGTAGTTGTGGCACACGGGCTCAGTAGTTGTGGCTCGCGGGCTCTAGAGCGCAGGCTCAGTAGTTGTGGCTCACGGGCTTAGTTGCTCCGCAACATGTGGGATCTACCCGGACCAGGGCTCGAACCCGTGTCCCCTGCATTGGCGGGCAGATTCTCAACCACTGCGTCACCAGGGAAGCCCTCCTTCACACTCCTAACAGGTACTGACGGCCCCACTGAGCAGGCTGCTGGCTGAGCTGTCAGGTCGGGAGAGGAGTTAACAGCGCTCCTTCTGGGCCTCTGTGAGGCAGGGCCCTCGCCCCCCGTGGCTGCCGGGTTTACCTGTTTTGCTGGCATCAGGTCCACGCTGATGACACAGGGCTTTGTCCAGCAGGTAGAGGGATGGATCCAGAAGAGCCTGCAGGGAGAGCCCATCCTCCCAGGAAGAACTGAGGAGGATAAAAATGAGACCAGAGGCTTTAAAAAGACCAGAATATTTTGGAATGTTTGGCAAAATATTGAAAGTTGCCATCAATAATGACACATAATACTCAGGTTAGGGCTTCCCTGGTGGCGCAGTGGTTGAGAATGTGCCTGCCAATGAAGAGGACACGGGTTCGAGCCCTGGTCTGGGAAGATCCCACATGCCGCGGAGCAACTAGGCCCGTGAGCCACAACTACTGAGCCTGCGCGTCTGGAGCGTGTGCTCCGCAACAAGAGAGGCCACGACAGTGAGAGGCCCGCGCACTGCGATGAAGAGTGGCCCCCGCTCGCCACAACTAGAGAAAGCCCTCGCACAGAAACGAAGACCCAACACAGCCATAAATAAATAAATAAATAAATAAATAAATAAAATTAAAAGTCCAGTTCCTTCCTAACTCCACTAATTAATAACTTGTTCTTTCTAAACTTGTTTCTTCATCTATATAAAGGAGCTAAATTCTGCTTACTTTATAAGGCATTGTCAGGTTCATACAAAATACTGCCTATGAAAGTCCTCATAAAAAAAAACAACAAAAAAAACCTCAGGTCAGAGGGTCCAAGTGCCAGTGTTAATGGCACCTGTGTCTGGTTGGAGGATGCTCTCAGGGCTCAAAGTGAGAAGACAGCTGGGTGGAGATGGCAGGACACCTCTGCCCCCAGGCCCAGAGCTCCTGCGGGTCAGAGGACAAGGCCAAACACATCAAGAACATGAACAGAAGCTGCTTCAAGACATTTATAAATTAAATCCCCACTTTCTCAAATTACCCGTTGGCTTCAAATGTGAAGAACAAAGCAGAGCTCTGCTGACAAAGCCCCAGACCCTCTCTTGGGGGCCTAGTGATTATTCCCAGGGACATCCAGCAGGGATAGCCTCCACCAGCCCTTGTTCTGTCAAAACCAGCCCAGGCGTCACTGTCGGTTCCTGGGTAGCAGCGCTCGAGCCCCTGTGGCAGGGGCAGGGACAGAGTCGCAGTTGCTGTTGAGACAAACCAACCCCGTCCCTGGGGGGGCCTCCTCCTGGCCCAGTTCCTGGGGACTCACAGCAGAAGCCGGGCCATGTTGTCCTTGGATGTCAGCCCTCTGAAGTCATTTAAGAGCCCCATCAGGCCTGCTTGAGGGGACCTTGGCCCCGCTGCGATCCCCTTGCTGCCTCCACCCTCAGCTCTGCCGGGGCCCCGGGCTCTGACCCTGACGGCCAGCAGCGCCCCTGCTGCCACCTCTCCATGACACCTTCTCAGTCTTGCCCCGAGGCGCCCGCAGTTTCCATCTTCCGGGCCCGGAAGCCCCTGTTCTTTGGTGGCCTTCCCGTGCAATGACATCATGCTCTCTTGAACCGTATGGCAGCCTTTCAGATGGTCACTCCTTAGCCGGAGTCTCTGGCCAGGGTGTCAGGAGGACTCCCAGCAGCAGGAGGCTCGGTTAAAGCCTTTGGGAATCTGTGAACAACTCATGTCTTTAGGTTGTTGGGTCGTAGGGACAATTCCAGAGATTTGTCTGGAAAAACAGAGGTCTTTATCACCATCTCAAAAAATTGTAATGGGACGGATGTCTTATAATGTTGAGCTTTATGAGGAAGGTGGCGTATTGTACTTGGTTATTGATTAGAAGCATTTTACTTAATAGGAGAGTTGCTAAGTTTTTACATATCATATAAATTTTAAAAAGAAAGAAAAAGAAAAATAGACTCTATAATTATGGTGCCACCCTGCTGAATAGGGTTCAACAGCATGAGAAAGTCTTGATTTCATGTTGTAAAAGTAAAGTGGTTCAGAAATAAATTTCAAGATGATAGGTTGTGAGAGCAGGAGGGATAAAGCCACGGACTACGTTTTGCAATTACTTCGATATACACACATCAACACTGTGCTATATTAATCAAGTATTTAGTATTTAAGAACTCCAAAGAGTAACATTTCACAGACATATCATATGTGCAGAAATACACTTTATGTACAAGAGAACTATTTTAAAGACATATTTCCCTTTTGGTCTCATGTTTCTGTTTCTGGGGAAATATATTAAGTTCCTATAATTTGATACCATAATACTTTTGGTTCTATACTGCTACCTTGAAAGGTTTCAGAACTTTGGGTTATAAGATCCCTTAACACTTTCTAGAGCAGGTGTCTTCTATATCAAAAGGAATTATTAAGTGTTCCCATCTAATTTGGGCTTTAGAGATGCCTTCTAAAAGAGAGATTTTGTTCTTCTATGGAGTCTCTCAAGTAAAATAGAATAATCTCGCACTCCGTTGCATAATTCATCTATATTCATGTAAGGGCCTCACTGTAGTTTTGATTTGCGTGAAATTATTTTCTTAATTTCCTTTTCTGATGGTTCGTTGTTGGTATATAAAAATGCAACTGATTTTTTTAAATTGATTTTGTATCTTGCAACTTTGCTGAATTCATTTATTAGTTCTAACAGATTTTTGTGGAGTCTTTAGGATTTTCTATATATACGATCACATCATCTGTGCACAGAGATAATTTTACTTCTTCCTTTCCAATTTGGTTGCCTTTTATTTCTTTATCATGCCTAATTGCTCTGGGTAGCACATCCATTAGTATGTTGAATAGAAGCGGTAAGGGGGAGCATATAGTTCGATCCTGTTTTTCATCCCTTTAGCCAATCTATGTCTATTTTTAAAGTTTTTTTAAAATAAATGTGTTTATTTTATCTGTTTATTTTTGGCTGCGTTGGGTCTTCGTTACTGCGCGTGGGCTTTCTCTGGTTGCGGTGAGTAGGGGCTACTCTTTGTTGTGGTGCGTGGGCTTCTCATTGCAGTGGCCTCTCCTGTTGTGGAGCACGGGCTCTAGCCGCGCAGGCCTCAGCAGTGTGGCACGCGGGCTCAGTAGCTGTGGCTCGTGGGCTCTAGAGCGCAGGCTCAGTAGTTGTAGTGCATGGGCTTAGTTGCTCCGCGGCATGTGGGATCTTCCCGGACCAGGGCTTGAACCCCTGTCCCCTGCACTGGCGGGCAGATTCTTAACCACTGCGCCACCAGGGAAGCCCCCAGTCTATGTCTTTTGATTTGTCTATGTCAATTTAAAGTAATTACTGATAGGATGATAGCCATATGAAAATTCTTTTGACCCAAGACCCTCTGATAGGATCTTAGGGACCTACTAGGTATTCTGGGACTTAACAAGTGTCCCCAGGCCACACTTTGAGAACTGCTGCTCTAAGGTATTTCATCAATATGTTTATGTTGACAAGATGTTTATGACTTGACAAAAACAAACAAACCCAAACCAAACCTATGTTTCCAAGGAGAAATATATAATATACTCAACTAATCACTTTTGGTTAAGAATAAGTAGGAATAATTTTGCACCCCATGACATCATAGGTGTTAAAGGCATACCCTAAAAGTACAGGGGATGTAATATCTGTGAAATGTTTTTGATTCCAGGAACATTTCGAGCAGATTCTTAGGCCATAAATATTTCTCTTTTGTGTCTAGTGAGAAATTATTGGAATTTGCGCAACTTTCTTCCCTTCTACTTCAGGATATGAAGAGCCTGTGGCTAGGCTGGACTACTACTCCTTACCCCGTCCCGCACCCCCAGGAGAGCGCTACTGTTGCATAGTAAACCAAGAAATAACAAGAGTCAGGCATTGGAGGGGAGGTTAAATTAGTGGGCAAATTCTAGAATCTTCCAACAGTGAAATTCTACAACTCTGCCCTAAAATTCATGGCTCCGTTATGGGAGATGTAACTTCAAAATGCTAATTTGATAGGAAGCATACTCATTCTCACATTTAATATTTTTCCTTCTTCCTCTTTCTTAAAGAGTGTCTAGATGTAAAGTTCTTATGTAATTGCACAAAACAAATGCTTTGGAACACAGGGCCCAATCTGAAGCATCATAAGCCTCAAACATTTAATGTCACAAATACTCATTTGTCTACACTTTTGCAGATATATCATGGAACTGCCGTAATTACTATTTGTAGTGGGTAGAGACATTTTGTAATCTTTTGTAGGTTGCTTTATAAAGATCTTCCTTGACTTAGGATGGGATTATGTCCCAATAAACCCATTGTAAGTTGAAAACATCCTAAGGTGAAAATGCTTTTAATACATCGAACCTACCAAACATCACAGCTTAGCCTCCCCTGCCTTAAACGTGGTTAGAACACTTAATATCAGCCTACAGTTGGGCAAAATCATCTGACACAGAGCCTGTTTTAGAATAAAGTGTTGACTGTCTCATGTAGTTTGTTGAACACCGTACTGAAAGTAAAAACCAGAATGGTCTTAACGGTACCAGTGGTTCACCCTCGTGATTGTGCGGCTGACTGGGCGCTGTGCCCCACGAGGGTGTATCGGACAGCGCATCGGGACCGCACATCGCAGCCCCGGAAGAGATCAAAAATCGAAGCACGGCTTCCAATGAATATGTAACGCTTTCACACCATCAAGAAGTCGAAAAATCGTTAAGTCCAGACGTCTGTACTTAGTGAAGTATTTATTGAATGCCTACTACATGTTAACCACCTAGTTTCACACAATTTTTAAAGTAAAAAAGGCCATTCACTGCACTCTGCCCTTTTGTAACGAAATAAAAGGTACTTCGTTTCTCAAGCAATAAAAGCCTTGTTAATTCACTTCCTCAACTTCAAGTTGTAGAGATGCCCAATATAAGAAACCCGTTTTTCAATGGAGCTAATAATGCAATTCTGTTGCAGGGACATAAAAAAGGGAAAACCCCAAAGTATGGCTTATTTACCACTGAAAGAAGAGATAAAGGAAGACGTTAACAGAGGAAACTTAACGAACACTGAAATGAACGTGACTTTCTGTGCAGCCCCAAGAAGCAGAACAGCACCAAGAGCTAGAAACCTACGCGTAAGTAGGTGTCAGCTCAGAACAGAACAAGGTTTCCAGCAGTTGGAGCTGGTGTG
Source organism: Lagenorhynchus albirostris (assembly GCF_949774975.1). Classification (NCBI taxonomy): domain Eukaryota; kingdom Metazoa; phylum Chordata; class Mammalia; order Artiodactyla; family Delphinidae; genus Lagenorhynchus; species Lagenorhynchus albirostris. Next base: position 1,292,529 of record NC_083112.1, on the reverse strand, counting down.
GCCGCTGAAACAGTGAGGGGAGGAAGGGTGGGTTCCGAGGTCCCCTAACGGACCTTCCCGCCAGGCTCCACACCGAACATCGCTGCTGCGAGGTCCCCACACGGCACAGCGGGGGCGGCGCGCTCCACCGACTCCGGAAGCTAGGCTGCCCGCCGAGGGGGCTCCGGCCTCGTCCCCGTCCGGTGCCCGCAGCTCGGGGCTGTGTGAGGGGGGGGGGACGCGAGCGGGGAGGACGCGCGCTCCGCGGGGTCGCAGGCACTTCCAGTCCCGCAGGCCGCCCTGCCCCGGATGGAGCGCGGCCGCAGAGGACACGTTCGGGCCGGAGGCGCCCCGGGTCGGGCGGCGGGCGGCGGGCGGCGGGCGGGCAAGCGGGCAGGCGAGGACCGGCCCCGGGCAGGGGAGCACCCCGTCGCGCGCCCGCAGCCCTAACCCCGCGACCCCGCGTCGACGTCGGCGGCGGCGACGGCTCCGGCGGGAGCGCGCGAGCCCGGGACGCCGCGCGATTGGCCGGCCGGGCGCCCGCTCCCAGAATGCAGCGCATGGCGCGTCATTGAAGAGAGACCATGATGGCGGCGGCGCTGGGGCCCCCAGAAGTGATCGCTCAGCTGGAGAACGCGGCCAAAGTTCTGATGGTGAGTGGCCGCGTCCCCGCGCCCCGCGTCTGCTGCCTCCGGCGGCCCTGCTGCGCTCGGCCTTGGCGCCCGCCGGGCTGGCGGCCGGCCGCGGCCTCCCGGGAGCCCGGGGCTGGAGGGGGCGGCTGGCGTGGCGCAGGACTCTCCCTCCGGCTGTGCGCCTGCCTCCATGCCCCTGGCCGGACTGTCCCTTCCCTGGGTGTCCGGCGCCCCCGCCGCGCAGCGGAGTGGTGAGCCGAAGGAAAAGGGCTTTTTGCGTCCCAGCCCTCCCGCGCGGGGTCGGGGAGAGGCGGGCGCGAGGTCGGGGGCTTGTGCGCGCCGCTGGGGGGTGGGTGCTGGCCGAGGGCTGGCCCGGCCCCGGTGCTGTTAGCAGCGTTCGTTCCCCTCGTGCCTTCGGGTCCGCGAGTGCTTTCTCCGGCCTGCAGCCACGGCTGGGCAACCGCAGTCGGCCGCACGTGGAAGGACCGGCGGGCGGGCGGGCGGGAGGGAGGGGAATCTTAGGGACCAAGGTCATTGGGGCAAAACTTTGTCTAGTACTGAGCTCTGTGCGGGTCGCGCGTTGAGAAGAGTTGGGTCTGCGGTCCTCGTTGACTTCTTTCTTCCCCTTACAGTACAGTGAACAGAGCGATTTAGTGAGTAGGTTATTTACCTACTCGAGGAGTTGAAGCCTTCCACGCAGGGAGTAGAAGTAAGGATAAACCATATTTAGTTACTCAGTAAACTGTATTTGCTGGCTCAGTTTTGTTTTTTGTAAATCATGACTTCCGTGCTTGTAGATCTCTTTGGAAGCTAGAGGCTTATTTGATTTCTTGAATTGACACAGCCTTTCTAAGAATTGAATGTAGCCAGCTTCGTTACCTTTTTGCACCTTTTTTCCCCTTTTGGTTCGGTGTTTGGGTTATGTATTCAAGCATCATAGTTTAAAATATTTGAACTAATTCTAGCATAGTTTGTAGTTCCTTTTCTCAAGTTTTGTTTTCACACACAACACCAGGTAGCTCATGAAATTTAGCTCATGAAACTGAGAAGCCTAATTAAAAGCAGGATTTACTTGCTGCATTATGAGCGAAGTTAGGTGCATCGTTTTTGTCACAAAAACTGACTTAGAGAACGTTTTCAGACTCTTCCAAGTTAAGTCCAGAAAAAACTAGCTACTATTCCCCCTAAATACAAAGTTCTTAAAATCTCTGACTTACAGCGTTTCCTGAAATATCTGAAAAATTTCTAGGAGCTAGAGGCCCCATTTTCATTAGACTTTGGAAGGAGTATGTGACCCCCAAAACACTGCTTTAGTTCTAAGGTCGATAAGGTAAAAATGTGCCCTTCATCATTGGCCTGAGTTTTTTTTTTTTTTTTTTTTTTTTTTGCGGTACGCGGGCCTCACTGTTGTGGCCTCTCCCGTTGCTGAGAACAGGCTCCGGACGCGCGGGCTCAGCGGCCATGGCTCACGGGCCCAGCCGCTCCGCGGCATGTGGGATCTTCCCGGACCGGGGCACGAACCCGCGTCCCCTGCGTCGGCAGGTGGACCCTCAACCACTGCGCCACCAGGGAAGCCCCCTGGCCTGAGTGTTAATTAGCATTTGTGCTTGCTAGGACCTTCTGTCTTCCCTGGCAAAGCTAGTTTTATCACCTATAAGGGAGTAGCTGAGAAGAATCGGAATAAATACTGTTAATTGAGTGCACATTGCCTGCCAGATGCTGTGCTTGATGCTTTACACACTTTGTTAATCCTTGCAGCCGCCTTACAAGGTTGAGAGAGAGCTTAAGGTGGCCCAGGTTATGTAATTACTAAGTGGCTGAATTAGGTCTAGAACTCGCATCTGTCTGGCTCTAATACTCGCTCTCTTTCTACTCTACCTTACCACCTCTCATATGTGTTGTATAGGTATCCATTTACGTACTTTTAAATCTTTCCATAAGAGGATTGAAAAAAATGTTATTAAAAATTGGAAATTCCTGGGAATTCCCTGGCGGTCCATTGGTTAGGACTCCATGCTTCCACTGCAGGGGGCCCGAGTTCCATCCCTGGTCAGGGAACTAGGATCCCACAAGCCTCGAAGCACGGCTGGGAAAAAAAAAAAAAAAAGGAAATTCCTTTTTGGAAGTGTCCACTTACTATTTAAAAATGTGGAAGAGTAGCGCTTACTGCATGATTTCTCAGTATGAAAGCTGCATTCCATTTTATTATAATTAACAATAATAGCTCACATTTTATTGGGTGCTTACCGTGTGTGAGGCACTATGCAAGCACTTTGCATATATTACCGTATTTAATCATCAGTGACTCTGGTAGTTATTACTTTCATTTCCATTTTCTGGACTAAGGGACTGAAATGTGTAGATGCCAAGTAATTTACCTGGATTTTCAAGGCAAGTAGCAGAGTGGGGACTCCAGCTCAGCTTTGTCTGTTATCAGCCTGTGGTTCTTGGCCTGTGGGGTAGTGGGACTAGAAAGCAGGTAGATTCATTAATTTGAGGATAGCTAAGATTGTCAAATCTCCTTCAGTTACTTAGCATTAGAAGATTAAAAAAAAAAAACAGGTGATCGTAGCATTTATCGGGTCTGTGGGTCGGATGGATATCCCTCTAAGGAAATTTTTTTTTTCTTTTTTTTTTTTTTTTTTGGCCACGCCACACGGCTTGTGAGACCCTAGTTCCCCGGCCAGGGATCAAACCCGTGCCCCCTGCAGTGGAAGCGTGGAATCCTAACCACTGGACTGCCAGGGAAGTCCTTGAGGAAATCTTGTTTGTATAAAACTGCTGTGTATTTTAGCTGTTAATATGTTTTGGGATTCAAAGTAATTAGTGATGTCTTTCACAATTATGTTTGCTTAATTTTTCCGTTTGGTAGTCCATATATTTCTTTCATGAAAATCAGCTTGGAGTTTTAGTGTGTAAAACAATCTCAGGAGATCTTTTCATGCAGAGGTCTTAGGGAGTTCACGATGGGTATTAGAAGGAAATTGTAAGTAAGTTTTTGGGTGCAGACATAACATTTTTGGTAATAGGGTTTATAGCTTTTATCAGCCTCTCTCAGGAAATAGAGACCCTGAAAAAAAAATCTAGTTTAAGTGTTTTGCCTTCCATTCTACGGATGGGGAAACTGAGGTTCAGAGATGTAGAAGTGACTTGCCAAAGGTAGGTCACAGAACAAATGTGTGATAAGAGTGATCCAGAACCTAGATCACCAGACTCCCATTTCAGAACTCTTTTAAAATTTACTTACTCAACCATGTTACTTCTCAAAGTCATATTATAATACTATAAATGTTAAATTTTATTGCTTGATGGGAAATTTCACAATGTGTTTTTGGTTATTGCAGTTGCTTCACTGTGAACACCTATATTCTTTCCTCTTTAGGTTATTGGATAAGCTGCCAATAAAGTAGTATATTAGACCTTCAGAGTAAAAAAGATGTTTATGGGATTTAGAGATGTAGGTCTCAACATAAAGCCTGATTCCCCGCCCCCCACCCCCAAAGTAGTAATAGGGAATATTTTCTGTACATGTTTGTGAATACTGCTTAGTCTTCTGATTCAAGACAGTGAGGTTACTTGCTGGAAAATAAATTTGAAGGTGAACAAACTAGAATGAGGAAGGGCTTTTGTAAATTAGTAACAGTATGCACGTGACGCCATCTATTCTGAAAACAGTGTGCAAATGGAGCGTTGTTTAAATAGGTCTTGAAATTTTCTGTTCCAAAAAGATTCCAGTTGTTGGCTTCTGCTTAAGATACCTAGCCATGCGTTTTTGAGAGGATATTAAATACATACAGAGTAAGTAAAGTGGACCACACTTCTGTGCTGACATTCTCAGCAGTGAGAGTGACTGTAAGAACTTATAGCAGGTTACAGTTACAGACCTGAGAATTTGGTGTTGCTGATACATTTTATGTCATTTACAAATTATGACAGTAATACTGGAACATGTTATTTTAAAGTACATCAACAACGCACAATGTACAGAATAACAAGTGTTCCCTCCTTTCCCCACTCTCAGTCCCCTTTCCTAAGCAATCTGTATTAAGTTTGAATATACTGTGACCTTATTTCCTATGCTTTTACAATATACATTATGTAGTGCTTTCTGTATAAATGATACACTGTAAATATTATCCTTGATTTAAAAAAATCTCATCAATGCCTTTCTGAATAGTAAGAAATTCAAGCTGTGCAGAAAGGTATATGGGGAAAGTAAAGGCTCCCTAAGCCCCCATCTCCTCTCTTCAGAGGTCACTGTTCCTTGGGTATCCATCTTGAAGATCTCTGAGCATATAAGAGCACACATATGTTCTTTTTTAAAATAATCAATCAATTTATTTATTTTTGGCTGCATTGGGTCCTCATTGCTGTGCGCAGGCTTTTCTCTAGTTGGGGCGAGCAGGGGCTACTCTTCCTTACGGTGTGAGAGCTTCTCATTGCGGCGGCTTCTCTTGTTGTGGAGCATGGGCTTTAGGCGCGCGGGCTTCAGTAGTTGTGGTACACGGGCTCAGTAGTTGTGGCTTGCGGGCTCTAGAGCGCAGGCTCAGTAGTTGTGGTGCACGGGCTTAGTTGCTCTGTGGCATGTGGGGTCTTCCCAGACCAGGACTCGAACAGGTGTGCCCTGCAGTGGCAGGCGGATTCTTAACCACTGCGCCACCAGGGAAGTCCCTAATGTATTTTTTTACATAAATGAGATGGTGTGATCCATATCTTCCTGCACTTTTCTTTGTTGACTTCATTGTGGATGAATTTTAAAGAAGTTTATTTCCATTTTCTCCTTTATGTGAATAGATATAAAATAAAGGATGTGTTAGGATTTTACAGACACCATAATGGAGAAACCTAGTATTCTTTTGTTATTAATATTGCATTTGTTTGAACCATAAATCCAAAGAGTGATTTATTGTCTTAAATTTCCTTGGTTTTGCTCCCCTGGCTCCCTTGGATAAAGGGTTGTCCATAACAAGTGTGTGCAGTGACAATATAAAATAATGCAGAGCACATATGTTAATTGATACTTTATAGGAAAGTAATTTCATATATTTGTTTTAAAGCTGGAATGGATTTTAATAAATCTAAATGCAACTTCAATGAGAGAGATTCATGATTGGTTTTCATGGCTTTTATTTTGGAATTTGGTTAACATTTTAAAAGCATCTGCAAAAATGTGCTGTAGAACAATCCTTACCATCTTGTTTGATTTACTTATTCTGCAGCATTTCTTCAGTACACGTGTGCTGGGCACGATGCTGTGTATGCTGAGGAGACAGGAGAAACAGGCCTTGTTTTCAAGGAGAACAAAAGTCTAATGGGGAAGAAAGGCAAAACTATTAGCGAGTATTAGGTGATGTTATAATAGGAGCATATGCTGCTGCTCTATGAGAGTACAGAGGAGGGACGTCTATCTGAGGCTGAGATGGGACCTAGAGAGGGCTTCTCAAAACCTAGGTGATCCTTAAGCGGACATAAAGGACAAATTGGAGTTCTCCAGTTGGATAGGGGTGTCCCAGGTAGAGGGATATATTTGTGTGAAGGCCTGAGAGAACCAAGTGCAGTGTGTTTGGGGACTAGTTGAGCATTTATTTTGTGTTTCCTGAGCCCCTTCTATGTATAAGGTATAATGCTTTTTGTATGTGTGTGTGCGTGCGATCAATAGTGCACGTCATAAAATTAATAATTTTGCTTATAGAGTTTACTTTTCGTATTGAAAAGATTGATTGTATCGTGTAAGCATTTTTATTTATTTCAACCTTGTCTTTTCATCTCTGCTGTGGCGCTAGATATTAGACTGGCACTAACAGTTCTTTTTCTCAAAAAACTAGGTAACGGGAAATTTTTATTTAAAATTCAGTTTAATTAAATTTGTATTTTGCAGTTGGATTTGTGTCAAACTCAGCTAACTGGAATATAACCAGTGATCCAAAGAAGAAATGTGAAAGACATTTGAAATCATCCATAGATAACCTAAAAGGCAGCTGATAAAATTTAACAGCATTTTATGATTAAAAATTCAATAAATTAGGAAATGATAAACATATGATAAAAATAATTATTTGAAACCACCAGTAAATGGAGATAGTCTTACGAGTAAAAGAGGGAGTTCTAATAAAACTATTATTCAACACTTTCTGAAGGGGAGGGCCTAGCTGATACAGTAAGATAAGAAAAAGAAATAAGGGACTTCCCTGGTGGTCCAGTGGCTAAGACTCCGTGCTCCCAATGCAGGGGCCCGGGGTTCGATCCCTCTTCAGGGAACTAGATCCCACATGTTGCAACTAAGAGTTCACACGCCGTAACTAAAGATCCTGCATGCTGCAACTACAAAAAAGAAAAAAAAAGATTCTGCCTACCGCAACTAAAGATCTGCATGCTGCAACGAAGACCCAGTGCAGCCAAATAAGTAAATATCGTAAAGAAAAGTAAAAAGATCATAATTTGCAGGTGATATTCAGAAAGAAGAAATCCAAGGAAATTAACTAAAAGACTATTACTAGAACCAATAGTTGTTTGGTAAGGTGGCCAGATATAAGGCAAATAAACCAATTGTAAGATTTCCTTTATACCAACAATGGTCAGCCTAAAAATGGAAAAAAATCTCATTCTGTTAAGAATAAAAACTGGAGGAATAAACTGTAGGACACTATTTAATAAGAAATATACAACATTTTTGTGACAAAAACTAGACAGCTTATTTGAAGAATGTAAAAGAAGATCTGAATTAAATGAAGGTTGTGTTCCTCAATTCAAAGAGTTAATCTGGTTAAGGTGGCAGTTCCTTCCTCATTAGGCTATATACTGAATGTAATATTAGTAAAAATCCCTCTTCCCCCCTCACCCTTTTTTGAGGTGGGAGAAAATCTTGACTGATTAATTAGAAAATATATATTATCTGGAAGAATATTGCATGACAGTAACAAAAAACGTTAAGAAAAAGAAGAAAGGAGGGTTTGGGGGAGTTTGTACCCGTTATTGAAATGTATTCAGAAGCTACAGTAATTGCAGGGTTGTGGTGCTGGCGTGGAAAAAGAATGGGAAGTTGGAATAGAATAGTGCAGAAACAGACCTGTGATTGAGACGATATTTCAGGCTGTGGATGTATGGAGATGGACAGCGTGTGTGGACGCATAGCAGGCTGCACGTTTGGGAGATGGTCTGGAGGTGTGTTACAGGAGCCTTGAAAGTCTGCATGCCCTCTGACCCAGCTGTTCCACTTCTGCCCCTTCACTCAGCCTCCCGAAATACTTGCATATGGGAAAAGCACTTACTGTAGTGTCTATATACCTTGCTGTAGCAAAGAACTGAAACAGTGTGCATGTCTACTTGGAAGAAATTGTGGTAAATAAAACGTGGTACTCTGTATAGTGGAATATTATGGAACTTTCAAGAAATGTGGGTTTAATATGTGATAGTTTTTTTTGTTTGTTTTTTAATTTTTTGGCTGTGCCGCATGGCATGCGGGGTCTTAGTTCCCTGACCAGGGATCAGACCCGTGCCCCCTGCAGTGGAAGTGTGGAATCTTAACCACTGGACCTCGAGGGAAGTCCCAAATTTAAGTTTTGCTTTTTGGAACTTTCTGGAATTTTTTCCCCAAATATTTTCCATCTGTAGTTGGTTGAATCCTCAGATGTGGAACCTGTGGATTCAGAGGGAAGATGATAATTATTTACAAGTGTAAATTGTAGTACATTTACAGCTCATGATTCTTGCAGAACATTTTTTCTAAAAAGATTGAACTCTTCACATAAATCAGTTTCATGTGAGTTTGAATTTAATTTTAGGTGTAAGTTTATGAATATTTTAATGTTCCTGTGACAGTTATTGTTACTTGCAGAGGTTATACAAGAAACCACAAGTAGCTTAATGATTTGTATGTAATTAAAAACGCCCATTTATGTATCCTGTGGTTGTATCTTCAATTGTAGGAAAAAAGTAAAATTGTCTTCCTCATTAATAAATGGTTCATACAGAGCTTTATGTTAAAATAGCATTCTTCTCCATTGAGTGTGACAATCTCTGAATTTAATTTCTATTTCTAAACCTGTAGATGTTTGCTTTGCTGTAGCAGTTTGAAAATCAGAGATTCTTTTTAAAAAATATTTGTTTATTATTTGGTTGCACTGGGTCTTAGTTGCGGCAGGTGGGCTCCTTAGTTGCATCTTGCCAGCTCCTTAGTTGTGGCATGTGGGATCTAGTTTCCTGACTAGGGGTTGAACCCGGGCCCCCTGAATTGGGAGCACAGAGTCTTAACCACTGCGCCACTAGGGAAGTCTCCAGAGAGAAGAATCAAACTTTTTGAAAAATTCTGATAACTCCCTGAAATGCTTTATTGTGGTGTCCGTGTGTACATTTTTGTTTTGTAGTTTACTGAGAAAGTTTACTGACTTCCTGTCACAGTGCTCAGGCTGGAGAGTTAATGTCTGTGCAGGTGCCTCAGGGATGGGCTCTGGGGAGGGAGATGCAAGCTGGCCTCGCCATGGGCCCGGGTGCTGCTGCCTGCTTGGGCCCAGCTCCCACCCTAGCCACCTTGACCCGGTGCCCCAGGCTGCCTCGAGACACGTGCACGTGTGCCTGGCCACCATCCTGTCCTCACTACTCCCATGCACGCTCCATTGTCCCATTGGGCTTCGCTTACAAAACACAGGTTCAGAGATAAAATGATTAAGAATTTCAGGATGGCGAGCACAGAGTATTGCATTAAGCATGGGGCCCTGTGGAGAGTTGGGCCCCATGCTACTGCCCCGGTCACACATTGAGGAAGCTGGCCTTGGGCTGCGCAGACTGGGCATCCGTCCACACGTTGGATCTGCTCTCTCCTTCCTGAACCTTACACGCATGGATTCCCTCGGCTTAGAACACCCTTCTCCCTCTTTTGCCTAGTTGACATTTAATTTTTCAGATCTCAGTGTAGGTGTTTGCTTTGACAGGAAAGTCTGACCGCTCTGAACTAGGTTAAATTCTCTTCCCATGGCGCCATTTGCTTTAGTAACATTGATGGCATCCACAGTTTTGTGCTGCTTATTTGATTATATGATTGACTTCTCTGCTGGATTGTAAGCTCCTTGGGAACATGGATTCTGTTTGTTTTTGTTTATCAGTGACTCACTGTTGTGTCTGAAGCATCTAGCACATTGCCTGGCACATAGTGGACATTTGTTCGTAATTTGTGGATGGAAATATGCTGTAAGGGAAGGGTTCCAGAGACAGATTACCCAGGTTTGAACTGAAGTTTTATTACTGCTTTCCCTTTGTGAGGCTTTGGATAAGTTTTTATCTTTCCAGCTTCTTCCTTTTTTTTTTTTTTTTTTAAATTTATTTTATTTATTTATTTTTGGCTGTGTTGGGTCTTTGCTGCTGTGCGCGGGTTTTCTCCAGTTGCGGCGAGCGGGGGCTACTCTTCGTTGCAGCGCGCGGGCTTCTCATTGTGGTGGCTTCTCTTGTTGCAGGGCACGGGCTCTAGGAGTGCGGGCTCAGTAGTTGTGGCTTGAGGGCTCTAGAGCGCAGGCTCAGTAGTTGTGGCACACGGGCTTAGTTGCTCCGTGGCATGTGGGATCTTCCCGGAGCAGGGATGGAACCTGTGACCCCTGCATTGGCAGGCGGATTCTCAACCACTGTGCCACCAGGGAAGCCCATATTTCCAGCTTCTGAGGACCCTTCTCCCATCTTTTTTTCTGCATCAGCCACACTAGTTCTTTCTCCATCCTTCCCTCTCCTGTCCTTGGTCCTGTCACAGAACCTTTCATACACTGTTCCCTCTGCCTAAAACGCTCTTCCTCTCTCTCACCTGATCCTTCAGGTCTCCCCATAGTCGCTTTCTCAGGAAAGCCTGCCTTAGCTTCTCAGAAAGGTGAGACTCACCTGTCCTATACTTAGATAACACCTGCCCCATCTGGAATTTTACATTTATTTGTGTGGTTAATTAATGAATGTTGGTCTCCCTAGCTAGATGCTAATATGTGTTAGTTTAGGGACCTTGTTTGCACATAGTAGTTGCTTGGTAATATTTGTTGAATGAAAGAAATGAATAAAGGGGGAAGGGAGATGAGCCTAGAGAAATAGGCAGGGGCTGGGCTATGTAAGGTCTTATTTGCACAATAATTAGCTTGGACTCACCCTGTAGTGTGACATGTCAGTTCTGTGGTTTCACTCTGACAGCAGTGTGAAAATCTCATCTGAGGGAAGCAATTTGTGAGGTGGAAGACCAGTTAGGAGGCTGTTAAGTTGTTCTGCAAAGAGATGATGAGACTCTGAACAAAGCCAGGGTGGAAGGGAATATATTAATATTCTTAAAATTTGTTTTACTGCTAAGGTGACTCTTATGGTAAAAAGAGAGTGAATATATATTTGGCGGGAGCTAGGGAGTACACCAAAACAGCTTGTATAAGCTAAAATTTCTCAATTTTTATCTTAAAAAGTTAATAGAGGGACTTCACTGGTGGTCCAGTGGTTAAGACACCACGCTCCCAATGCAGGGGGCCCGGGTTCGATCCATAGTCAGGGAACTAGATCCCACGTGCTGCAACTATGCAACTAAGACCTGGCACAGCCAAATAAATAAAATATTTCAGAAAAGGTTAATAGAAATTTTATTCTAGTCCATAATATATCCATGTTTTAATATAAAATTATTTGACCCCAATCTTGCTGGTCTATCTATATTTTGTGGATTTGTGGCAGGAATTAGAGAACTAATTAGAAAACAACAGTAGTATGATAGTGACCTAATCAGATAAGATGTTAGAAAAATCACCCTATTGCTAGACTAGGCAGCACACATGGAGCAGTGTTGACATTTAGGAATTGAGCAGCAGTAGAACATAGAGAATCTGGAGCCAGACTGTTTGCATTCCTCTTGACTCCACCCCGTGACTAGCTGTGTGACATTTGGCAAGTCACTTAACCTCTTTGCGTCTGTTTCTTCTTCTCTAAACTAGGAAAATAATCATTTCCAGGGAGTTAATGTGTAGATTAAATGATTTCATTTACATTAAAAGGAAAGTGTTTAGAATAGTGCCTCATACATAATAAGTGCTCTATAAGTGATAGCAGTTATTTTGTACATTAATCTATCACATAACATCGCATCAAATCATATGAATCTAGGTAACCTTATAGTAAGCACTCTGTAAATATTTGTTGAATTAATTAAATTTCTTCAAGAGTAGCGTCTTCTATATCTGCACTCTCCAGTGTGGTGGCCAGTAGCCACATGTAGGTGTTGAGCTCTTGAAACGTGCCTTGTGCAGAGGAGGAACTGAATTTTTTACTTTAATTAATTTACATAGTCAGTGGGGGTAGGGACTGCCATATTGGGCTGCGCGAGTCTGGAGTGTGACTGTATCTCTTTGCGTTCATCTTCTGCTCTGTAAATATTGAGTCCAGGTTTCAAATACTCTTCATGGGTCCTGTCTCTACTCCTGGTTGTTACATTCTCACCCTCAAAATGTAGTACTGATTCTAGACATCAGATGAATCTTTAATACATTTTCGCTTATTATTCTGATTCTTTTTCCTGCTTTAGAATCATCAAAACAATACTTTTGAAAACATTGATGGCATTTAATATTTTATTTATTTATGTACGTATGTATGTCTGTGTTGGGTCTTCGTTGCTGCGCGCGGGCTTTCTCTAGTTGCAGCAAGTGGGGGCTACTCTTTGTTGTAGTGCGCGGGCTTCTCATTGCGGTGTGGCTTCTCTTGTTGCAGAGCACGGGCTCTAGGCGCGCAGGCTTCAGTGGTTGTGACACATGGGCTTAGTTGCTTCGCGGCATGTGGGATCTTTCCGGACCAGGGATCAAACCTGTGTCCCCTGCATTGGCAGGTGGATTCTTAACCACTGCACCAGCAGGGAAGCCCCCATACTCAGTATTTTTGTAGATTATATTCCATTATAGGTTATTACAAGATAATGGCCGTAATTCCCTGTGCTGTACAGTGTATCCTTGTTATCTATTTAACGTAGTTCTTTAATGGAAATATTTTCATTTTTATCTAGAGAGCTGTAGAGGGTGCTATATCATTAGGAATAGTAGTCTGAACTGGCTTTAGCTAATTATAAGAATTCCTTTAGGCAAGAGAATCAAAGTTAATTTTTCTTGGATTTACTTCTTTTTTTTCTATTTTAACTGAAAGTAGAGTAACTAATGTTGCATAATTGATATAGTTTGTAATGAATATTAATCTAATATACCTGGTTATGTTTTTCATCTTCCAGAGTCTTTGAATACAGCTGAAATGATGATTTCCCCACTTTATATTGGTTACAATAACAAAGGTTTATTTTCCTGCCAACTCCCCTCACCCTCCCCTCCCCTCCCAAATTGAGAAATCTGATATTTTGATCTGTATGCTGTATAAGCAATCTCTTCTCCTTCTCTTCAGATGGGTCTCAGTAAGGTCAAAGATAACCTTTGAAAGTATATTTTAGTAATGTATATTTTAGGTAGCGCTGTTCAGAAGAGTATTATCTTTGGAAGAAAGACTGTTAGAACAAAATGGAATTTAAAAACCTGAGCAGACTTTTAGGAGCTGTTTTTGTTGAGAGAGAAGGCTGGCTTTTCTGGCTGATTAATTGATTATTCAGAAAGGAGTTTGGTAAACTCCAAACTTCGCTGTTCCTAATTTTTCTGGTTTAATAGTGATTTTAGAAAACTAGAGGTAGAATTATCTGATAATATTTCTATCTTAAAGGATTGTTTTTAGAAGTTCAATTTTTAGTAATTTTGGATTCATTTTCACCAGGGCTGAAGAATAGAAATTATTTGAACTTGGTCAGTTTAGATGGAGTGGTATATTTCGGAATAAAAGGCAGTGAGTAGGCTGTGTTTTTTTAAAAAATTACAAAAAGATGTTAAATAAATATATCTTTCTTAAATGTAGGCAACTTGAAAGGATTCTGATCCAAACCTTGTCAGGAATTTGTTTCTTTTCCCTGAAACTGTATTTTAAATATTTATCATGAAGTTAAATACTATAGTTACTTAAGAAAAATTAAGCAAGAATTTGTACTCCCGTAGTCCCCTGAAAGTGAAAGTATTTCTCTTGTTGTGGGTAAAAGGATTGCTATTGTTCAAGCTTCCTTATTAAACAAGTGTGCTCTGTGTTTGTGTTTGTTTTTAAATCTCAAGGCACCACCTTCCATGGTTAACACTGAGCAGCGCCAGCATGCTGAGCATATATTCTTATCATTTAGGAAATCAAAATCACCATTTGCAGTTTGCAAGCATATTTTGGGTAAGTGTTTACTTTAAAAATACCTAGTTTTTCTATCTTGAACTTTAGATATTTTAAATTCCTTTAAAAATAAGCAGGTTTGTACAGTTATAATTTTCCATTAATAATCATTCCACTGAAGTGGCTTTAAAGATATTCCATAAAGCCAGAGAGAAAACTCTGATTTTGCTTTGGATTTTTCTTCCTTAAATAAAACATTCAATAAGTTGTTTTATTATTGACCGTAATATCAAGGCTGTTAATGGTGGGAGGAAAATCTAATGTTTTTTCTGTTGTTTTCAAGTATGATATCACTTACAGGAAATGTACTATAACGTATTCCAGTGTTTTAAAATTAAGATTATTTTGGGGGGTTTCTACAGTTTCTTTTAGTTGTTTTTTCATCATTTTTTAAAAACCATGTAGTTTGTACTCAGCTCGCTTAGTGAATATTGGTTAGTTATGTGTAGGATCTTCATCGTATGTCCTAAAATGAAGCATTGATTTTTAAGTCTTGTAAAAAATGTTTTGTGAGTACCTTATGTCTGACATATGTATGGAAGTGATCTCTTTCCTTTAAAAATTATCACAGAAGTCATAACTTATTCAGAGATGGCATTTTCTCTGCCTCTTAGGTATTTTTCAATAATAGTTAAGAGAGATTTCATTGGTTATTGTTATTTTATAATCTGATAATTGTTGGCTGTTTTTCTTAATTGGAGCCACTTTTTTTGTAACCCATATTGAAGGCTTAGAAAAGGAGGCTATTTGAGTTGTCCATGACCACAGAATTGGTTAGTTGAGTGTTAGAAACTAAACTATCTGACCTTTTATCCTTGTGCTTTTAGGAAGACTAATCCGTAGCCACCAGCACTCTGGTTTCTGGATGGAAACAGCCTGCCATTCCAGCTCTGTGTGCAGAGTGCTCTCCAGCTCAGGGCTGGGGCGAGGACTGTGGGGCTCAGTGGGCAGGGCCGGGCGCCAGGGTGCCTGCGGCCTGGAAGCAGCTTGAGGAAGTCACTTCACCTCTCAGGCCCTTTTTCATCTGTGAAATGGGCATAATGATGTCGTTTGCCTTAAATGGACTTGACTGTCTTAAGTCGTAGTGAGGTGCAGATGTAGTAACATATGAAAGCACTTTGTGAACAGTCATGTAAATGTCATTGCCCCGTTACTTCATTTCAGATGGCCTTTGAAAAATGCTCTGTCCTCTGCGCGGAGCTAGCATCGGCGGTAAAGGCGGCCTTGTCTCCTTCAGGAGTTAGATCTTACATTAGAGAAGCAGTTTAATAACCACCTTTAATTCTAAGTGAGGCGGGGATTTTTGTTTTTTGGGTTTTTTTGAGTAGTCTGTTTTTATACTCGGTTGAATTTGCTTCTGGCACTAAGGAAATTTGTTATCTTGTGGAGAATAACTCAGTGTTAAATTAAAAGAAGCAAAACTAAACATCATTAAGAATTTAAGGGAGCCTTACTTCATCCTTACTGCCTTGAAACTGCTGAGCATTAATAGATGTAGAAACCTCAGATGATCTGAGTCTGGCTCTTGTGGCTGTGCCCTCGCTGCATAAACAGGGTCCCAGCGGTGTTTCATCTGACTTCCGACTGACTGTGACTCAGTTGTCCTTCTGTGCTAGCTGGAAATACCCGATCTAAGTGATAAGTATGTTATTAGAGTGTATTTGTTTATACCACTCTTTCCTTTTTAGAGTATGTATATTTTATGAAGAACTATTGCTTTGTTATGATGTGAGCTTGTTTTAGAATACTTTTGTTTTCCTGATAAAAATTTCTAAAGAATAGCATTGCTAGTTCCAGCTGCGCTATTGGAAGCAGTTTGGGTTTTGAGACATTAACTGTTTAAAAGGTTGGGTGCATGTGTAATAAGCATAATCATTAATGTACTGCAAAGCCTTGTGTTACATTAATGTTTACATCTAAACTTCACAGAAAATCTTAACTCCTTATTCAGTTGCCACCAGCCCAGAAAGGTTAATTCCTCTAAGAAGACTTCTCATGCACGTGGCAGTCGATCGCAATCCAGAATTTTCACATTCTTATTTCGGGATTATAAGTCATTTTTATAGAATGTCTGGGTGATAGATTCTAATGAAGGGGAGACTTTCTCTTGGATGCTTCCCTTTTCTGGCCTCTTAAAATTCTTCCTTCCCACTTCTAACTTAAGTTTTATTATGTTTCTCATTTTATCTCATTTCTTTCTCGTCTTATTCTTTTGTTTTCACTGTAGTTTTAATTTCTTTGCTCTTTTCTGTGTGTTTGTGTGCGTGCGTGCGTGTGCATGTTGCATGCTTGTGCGTTTTGTTAGAAGAGCACTTTCAGACCTCTTGGCCTCAGAAGTCTTTGGCACTTAGGAATTTACCAGTTTTATAGGGTCAGGTGTTCCTTCAAAAAACCTGTGAGTTCTGCTCTTGTTAAAGAAATACCCCCAGACCTTGAGGGGTCGGTCCAGCACTTCTGGAGCTAACTTAGCAGCTTCCTTTTGCCCTTTTCTCAGGGAGAAAAGGATTTCTGTCATTTCTTATCTTGGAGGTAGCCGAGACAAAACAGAACGAGCCTGAGACTTATTCCATTACTGTTGGTGTGCTTGTGTGTGTCACTGTGCAGCTTACGTTGCCTCTGCTTTGGACAGGAGCCCCAGGGCCGGAGAGGGGAGCGTAGTTGCCGGAAGCCAGAACGCAGTGCTCTTCCTCTTGGCCCTTACTTTCACTCTCGCTTTAGTCTTCCTGGCTCGAATTCAGATGGCCGACAAGATGTGTGTGAATTTTATTTACGTAATTATTATTAAAGAGTTACTGTGGTAGGAAGTGAAAGCTTCCTGCTAAAGTGGCTTAAACTAAACTGTCGTCTAAACAGTGTCCTAGTCAGTGGGAAATCATCCCTAAGAGTATTAGAATTCTAGATGAACTGTGAGTTCTGCATAAGGACCTTGCAATTTGGAGCATCTTTCCAGCAGGAAGCAAGAATAAGGCTCCTGTGTGTGTCAAGTCCTCATCCTCCGCTGGCAGGCTTCCGGAGCTCCGGCGAGCATCTTCTGCACATTTCTGTTGTGTTTAAGTGCAGTCTATGAAGGCCAATGGCAGTTTTTATGAGAAAGTGTAATTTATTAGGTTAGGAAAACTTTTAACTTTGGAATCTGGCTTCTTTTTTTCAGATTCCTCCATTCTTAGAGACAGTTTCTTATAGGAATAGTAATTTAGAGATCTTCATTGATACCAGACAGAGAAATCTAAGGAAAAGAGGTATCTTGAAAACTTCTGAATGTGATTTACTTTCTGTAATTGTACCCCTACTGACCCTTGCAAAAAAGGGGAGGGGGCAGAAAAAAGCTAGGCTGTAAGCACAGGGAGTTAAGACAGGAGCGTGTTTCCTTGCTCACGAGAAGCAGGAGTATGTGCTGGGCCTTGTCTAGTTGGCACCTGCGCTTAGGGCAAGGCGCGTGTCACCAGAGGACACCACCCAGCCACGCGGGCTGCAGTTTCCTCTCACAGTCAAGTGCAGGGATCGGATTAGATGATCTTCGGAGTTCTATTTCTAAAATTCTATGAGTCCCTACAATTTTGCTTCCTTGTTAAAATCCATGGTTAAGAATTTCAGGTCCTTAAAATGTTTACGATTTCAGTAGAAAGTACAGATAGGCAAACAACCATCATTTTCTTTCAAGAAGAGGTTTATAATAAGAGATGATTTGAATTACCTTTATGAGGCAGTACCATATTTCTCCTTAGTGAGCAAAATAGATAGAACTGGTTTCTGTTTCCAGTCCTCTTTGAATAAAACACTTTTTGTTTTTCTCCTGGAACTTTAAACACATCTTTTTATAATAGGTTTACATTTTTGGAAGCTGTTGCTTTATTTATTCATTATATTTTAAGGTTTCTAAATTTTTGTGAGTTCTGATTACCATCTCAATTAGAATTCATGTTAAGATGGCATGGACTAATCAAACTTAAAAAAAAATAAAGGTCCAGATTGGTTCCTCTTACTAGTTTTAATATGTTCAAAACTCCCGTGCTGCAGTCTAGTGTGATAGGAATTGATGTAGGCATACCTTTTCTCGCACATTTTTATAGAAAATTGTGTCAAGATCACTTGTAATATTTTTAAATGATCTGTGCTTGAAATGGAGAGAAAATGATGTGCCTGCCTGTATCTTCATACTCTTCTGAGAAGTTCTTGAAGGTGTTATTCTGTGCCTAGAGGTATTTCTCGGGCTTCCAGGCACTCCTGTCTAGTGATCTTGGCAAATACCCAGGAGTTGAATCAGACTCTGCATGGGTTTCGCATGATGGTTATTTTGTAGAGCTTCAAAAAATTTCTGCTTTTTCTTGACTTCATTTTGACTGTTTCTCCCTTTTGATAATGCTATTTGGAAACTGATTGTAGTGGTATTGCTGAATTAAAGAAAAAATAGAAAATTAATGTAAAATATTTCTTCAGTATGTTAATTTTCTATTTTTTTCCCCTCCTGATTCAGTTCTTAGTTCGGATACTGTAACTTGCTAGTTAAAGCTGGATCTTTCTGAGTGTAGCTTTGGGATTTTACTCAGTTTGATCAGTATTGCAATCAGAAAATGCACAAGAACTTCTCACCTTGTGTAAATGTGATCCCCCCCCCTTTTTTTTTTAACATTTTGAGAAAATGAACATGATTGTGTTTATTTCTGAACTTGCTATTGGAGATGGGCCATCCTGCTGAAAGCTTAATTAATTACTGAACAAACATATTTTGACAGCATGGCTCCTCGCAGATAGTAATGTTCAAAGACTAGTTTATTAGATACTTTTCTGATACAAAGTTCTGTTTTGCACAGGGTGAGAATCTCTTAGGAAATTTTCTGATTGCTTTATATTTTTATTTTATTTTTTTTAAAGCTGTGTTATTTTTTAGTTCTTCATGCTTTGGAAGTAACAGTTGAAGAGAGGTGAGGAAAGTTTGTGAAAATTGTGATCGGTGATTAGCTGCCACCTGCCTGAGGTGTCTTCTGAGAGGAACTAACCTCTTTGTGGTGCTAGAGCAAAGGTCACTGGATAAAAAAGGAACAGGTAACCATCTCATTCCTTGTCTGAAAGTTCTCTTTAAAATTAAGAAATGCAGAATGTTCAGGGGAAGGTGAGCTGCTGTTTGAAGAAGGTGTCTGTTTCCTCCTTAGAAACGAGTAAGGTAGACTACGTCCTCTTTCAAGCTGCCACAGCCGTCATGGAGGCCGTTGTCCGCGAGTGGATCCTCCTGGAGAGAGGGAGCGTCGAGTCACTGCGCACATTCCTCTTAACCTACGTCTTACAGAGGCCTCAGTAAGTGCGCAGGGGAGGCGCCGCCAGACGCTTCCCTGAGCCATCCTTCGGGATGCTTTTTCCTTTACTTTTTAATGATTGACATTTATGGTTAAGCTCTTTGTGGGCTTGTATTTTAAAAACCCACACACGATTGTAGGTTGTTTGGGGACTTAATGAAAGAATACTTTTTAATTTAAGCTTGTGTCACTGGGTTTTTTTTTTTTGAAGAGATTGTGCTTCGATGTTAGGGTTTTTTGTTGTTGTTTAGTTCCGGGATTTTGGTTATAAATAAAAGTTGATCTTTGACTCTGTCGAAAATCCTTTATACTTAACTTGATCTTCTTTTGGTTCTTGGTATGTATTATAAGACGTAAGTGAGTAGCCAGGAGGGTGAGGGGAGATCAGGCACCATTATCAAACCAAACGTTACATGTATATATATGTGTCAATACATAGAAACGTGCATTGAAAAGGTTGTAGAAGAAAAAGTACCAGATTCTTTAATGATTTTTTTTGGATAGGGGATCAGATTTGAGGAATGGGATGAAAGTGAATTTTCTTTTTATATTATACACGTATTGTTTAAAAAATTTACAAGATTGTATGTATTCATTGCTTGTATGATTTAAAAACAAATGAGGAAAACTATTAGCCGTACAACTTTGGGAGAAATTCATTTACTCTGTATCTTTTTTTTTAAAGTCCCCTTAATTCCAAGTTGTCTTCTAAGACGAGGCAGCGTACATTGTATGTATGCAGTTTGTGCCGTTGAATACTTTTTTCATAGATACTTAGTTTCACACTCAGTGAAGAAAATGTTACATAATCAGAAATGCTGGCAATTCGGAATGTTGATTGACGGCAATAAAGATGCATAAAACTTTCGAGCGTGCTGTCATACCTTTGTTCCTGCTGACTTCACTGACAGCCTCTGAGTTCATAATATTTAATAATAATTACTGGCATGACTTTTGCACTCAGTAAAGTGCTAATAAGTGCTTCACATATCGAAAAATGTATGAGAGGAAAAAACCAAGTGTTACTTAGCCTATTAGCATTACAGGTTTAATGGGCAGCGTGTTCCAGGGATGAGCAGGTATACATATCTCTGAGTGAGGGTGTGGCTTATTTTTTCTGATTTTAACAGAATAAGGAAAACTTGCCCCCATTTCAAACCTTTCTCTTCTCCTTCATGCTGGTTTTCTTCCTTTATTTACATTTTAATCCGTTGTTTAATGAACCCTTTTGGGTGGATACCAACTTGCCCTGGAGCTGCTGATTTATCACAGCCCCACCTCCACCCCCCACTGAGCTCGGCCCGTTTCAGCTGTGTTTATGCATTTCATCTCTTGTGTCATCCAGAATCATCTCACTGTAATAATTTTGATTCAGGAGTTATTTTAGAGTTGATTGTAGGGGTCCACATTGAAATAGTTCACTTATATATTGTCTCCCAAACTCTTTCTTTTTTTTGCTGTGCAGCTTGTGGGATCTCAGTTCCCCCACTAGGGACTGAACCTGGGCCATGGTACTGAAAGCCCAGAATCCTAACTACTAG
This sequence comes from Lagenorhynchus albirostris, assembly GCF_949774975.1. Taxonomy (NCBI): domain Eukaryota; kingdom Metazoa; phylum Chordata; class Mammalia; order Artiodactyla; family Delphinidae; genus Lagenorhynchus; species Lagenorhynchus albirostris. The sequence goes on along the minus strand of NC_083112.1, from coordinate 1,271,853 downwards.
GCCACAGAGAACTCCCCCAAACTCTTATTTTGGAAAAAAGAAAAAAAAAGTTTTCAGCCAAGTTGAAAGAGTAGTACTGGGAATAGTACTGGGAACACTCACGTGCCCTCTCCCTAGTAGAGGCTCAGCCAGCATTCAGTGATACTACATCCCTGAAGACTGCAGCATGTCTCTTCTAAGAGATCATCTCAATACTCCTGATATAATTACTATATTTATATTATTTAATATAATTTTGACCTCATATTTTGATATTCCCAATGTTCTGGAAAATGCTGTTTATATCCTTTTCCTCCTTTATAGGTTACTTTTTTGATCCAGGGTTTAGCCTCAGATTACATGTTGTATTTAGTTGTTGTGTCTCTTTTTTTTTTTTTTTTTTTTGCGGTACGCGGGCCTCTCACTGCTGTGGCCTCTCCCATGGCTCACGGGCCCAGCCGCTCCGCGGCATGTGGGATCTTCCCAGACCGGGGCACGAACCCGTGTCCCCTGCATCGGCAGGCGGACTCTCAACCACTGCGCCACCAGGGAAGCCCTGTGTCTCTTTTAATCTAGAATAATTCTGCCTTTTTTTTGTCTTTCATGACACAGACATTTTAATCTTGTAGAATGTCCGATGAATGGATTAGAGTCAAGTTAAAACTTTTGGTGCTCTGCATGGGTAGAATGCTACAATACTGTAGAATACAGTATTCTATACTGTAGAATACTAAGTACGTAATGTTCTCTACTTCCCATTGCATGCATGGAAGTTTTCCTTTTCTATTTTTTCCTCCTAATTGTGATTAAAATTTGCACAGAGTGAAATGCAGGGTACACTTTTTAATTTTTATTTATTTTATTTTTTGGCCACACCGCATGACATGTGGAATCTAGTTTCCTGACCAGGGATCAAACCCACACCCCCTGCATTGGAAGTGCAGAATCTTAACCACTGGGCCACCAGGGCACACTTTTTTAAAGGCAGTATGGCATAGTGGTTGAGAAAGGGGCTGTGAGTCCCCCTCTGCCACTTAACTCCATGACCGTGGGCAAATTATTTAACCTCTCTGTGCATTAATTTTCTGATTATTAAATGGAGTGAATAACAGTACTGATAGTACTTTACTAAAAAGATTGTGAGGATTAAGTGTACTAATTTTTGTGAAGTTAGTTTATATAAAGACAGGTCATAGGCACTCAATAAATGTTGGGCATTATTATTTATTTTCCTAGTAATTTATAATTTTTGCCAGTAACAATGTTTAAAGCTAGCTTTATGTACATTTCTAGTAGCAGTCAGTGTGTTTGAAACTATCGTGTCCCCTCAAAAGTACGAATATTCCCTTTGGTCAAGTCACACTCTTGCACACAGTAGGATCTTTGCTTTTATTCACTTAGTGAATGCTTCAAGTCTGTTTTGAAGGAATACTTTTCGTTCTTGACAGAGCGAGACACGTTCGTTCGTTTGTATGAATGTCTGGTGAGTGCGTGTTATGCAGCAGGCGGCGTGCTTCTCTGTGGGACTACAGCAGCATGCTCGGTGCGGCGCGCTTCGTGTTGTGTGAAGTGTGAGGGAGCCCTTCTGTGTACTGACCAGCCACGTGCAGAGAGTGGCATTTACAGGCCAGGAACTGAAAGAGGTTTGGTGTAGCTGTGGTCATGAGAGTGCGTGGAGGGGCTGCGATGAGAGGGGAGCAGATCCCTGGCCATGAAGGGCCCTAATTAGAAGTGGGTGGCCATATCGTTTATGTCCAAATGGGGACACCTTTCAGAGTAAAAGAAAGCACTATTCATCATTGTTCTGGACAGCGGGTAAATTGGGAGTACCCCAGGAAGGCTGGGATGGGACCCACTGCTTATAAGCCGTGTTAGGGAATTTGGGTTTTATCCCAAGGGCATGTGGTGGTTGTATCTGTACGGCATTCTAGAGGCTGGATTATAGTTTAGGATTATGTTTTCTGAGCCTTCTTTTTAAGAAACCGTTGTGAAAAGGCAGTTAAATCCGTGTGCCCTTGTGGCCCAATGGCCCTTTGTAGGAGGTCTCCATCTGAGGTGGGTGCGTCTGCCACCACACTGAGGGACAGATATGAACATTAGATATGGACATTTACAAAGGTTTAGAAGAGCGTGTATGTTTCCATAATGTTGTATCTTGGCTAGCTAGCATGTTGCCTTTCCATGTTAAAGGGAATGGATCTAAGATGATACTGCTGGTTGGAGATGGAGATTAGGTCCGAATGTGGCTCTTAACTGGTAGAATGTTCATCTGGCTTAGTGAGCTGATAACACCACCCGGAGCTGCTGACACTCACATAGCGCTTAGTGTGCACGGGGTGCAGTGTTAAGAATATGTAATTCTTGTGACAGCCCTGTTACTGTTATCCCCATTTCACATGTGAGAAAACTGAGGCTCTGAGTGTGAACGGTCTTGCCCAGGGTCACATAGCCAGTGATAACTGGAGTGTGGATTGGAACCCAGGCCTCTGGCTGTGGAGTCAGCGCATAACCAGGAGCACGCTGCCTCTGGCTGTGGAGTCAGCGCATAACCAGGAGCACGCTGCCTCTGGCTGTGGAGTCAGCGCATAACCAGGAGCACGCTGCCTCTGGCTGTGGAGTCAGCGCATAACCAGGAGCACGCTGCCTCTGGCTGTGGAGTCAGCGCATAACCAGGAGCACGCTGCCTCTGGCTGTGGAGTCAGCGCATAACCAGGAGCACGCTGCCTCTGGCTGTGGAGTCAGCGCATAACCAGGAGCACGCTGCCTCTGGCTGTGGAGTCAGCGCATAACCAGGAGCACGCTGCCTCAGATGTGAGCCGCGCTGTCAGCAGCTGCAGGCACAGTGAGAAATTGGGGAGTATCTTTATATTGGATTTGTGTAAAAGTTTTCACAATGATTTTTATGTTTTACAGCCTCCAAAAGTATGTTCGGGAACAGATTCTATTAGCAGTAGCAGTAATTGTAAAACGAGGATCATTAGATAAATCAATTGACTGCAAAAGCATTTTTCATGAAGTCAGCCAGTTGATAAGTAGTGGCAACCCCACTGTGGTAAGTGTGCTAACTATTCGTAAATACTTAAAAGTTTTATTTTGTATTACGCAAATACCGTTATAGCAACAGTAATGGATATCTACATAAAAGAAAAAAGGCACAGTCTAAGAAATCAAGCAATTTCCATTTGTTCATGTTTTCCTCTAGTCCGTTTTTTACATGTGTACGTACTGTAGATACAGTATACTTTGCTTTTTCATTTGATTGTTTTTTATGTTGCCAGTGTTCATAGTCATCATAAGTTCATAAACCTCGTATGGTTTTCGTAATCCTGTTTAATGGTGTCAAATATTACAAGCTAATGTACCATAATATTCTTAACCATTTCCCTTCTGTTGAACATTTCCCCCTATTTTTAATAAACCTTGGACAAGTACTAGTGATAATGGAAATGTGAATAAAATATAAAATGATATCTGACATAAAAATTCTTAAATGTTGCAATACTAATAGGCCAAGGTATGCCATGACTACCAGGTGTGACTGTCAGCTTCCTGAGTTTTCTGGGAAGCCTGGTTGGTTTTTCCCCTCCCCATCTCCTGTCTGCCTGTGAGAACCGGTCAGCTGGGAGGGTGACGGGTTGTGGCCGCCCTGTCAGAGGCCAGAGGAGCTGGAGCTGGTGTTACTGATCAGCTGTGGTTGTTGGCTGGAACCATTGACTTTTATCAGCTGGGTGAGATTTAACTCATGTTGAATTGGGGTTGGCAATACCTCGCTCTTCTTTTTTTCCTTTTCTCATTGAATTACAGTTGATTTACAGTGTTGTGCCAGTCTTGGCCCTTCTGACTCTCAGGTATTAAATCTTTAAATATTTTGGGCAGTCTATTCACTTTCCCAGTTTCTTTAATCATTTGAAAGATATCTGTGAGGCTGTACCCCTTACGATTCTGTATGGTTGGTGTCTTCAGTGGGCCCTCGGCGTGTGGTGTGATTTTAGGTTGTTTGTGGTGTGAGTTAGGGTGCTGTGGTCATTTTAGGAGGACCGCGCGCACCGTCCCTTCCCTCTCACAGTGTCTGGGTCTCTCCTCGCCACACAGACGTGTGCTCACCTTCCCGCTCCTGCTGTCTGCCCTCCACTCTGCTGGGAGTGACCCAGCAGGGTCTCCACCGAAGGAATAAATGAGCAAGTTGTCAGGATTTCCTGTATCTACCCTAGGTATTTTTTGTTTTTCCTTTGGAATTTTCCTTATCAACTTTATTGAGGAGTAATTTACATGCGTTACTGCGTCCATTGAAAATATACACTTCAGTGAGTTGTGACAGCTCTGTGTACCAGTGAACAGTCACACAATCAAGATACAGAATGTTTCTATCTGTGTTTTCATTATTGATTGTGTAGATACTGTGTTCTATGTCATTTTTGTGGCAGGTTTCTTCCAAGAGTAGTGCTGTCCAGTAGAACCTTCTGTGTTGATGCAGTGTTCAGTATCTTTCCTCTCCAATGTGTGGAACCGCACTAGCCATATGCTGATTTTGAGTGTTTAAAATGTGACTTGTGTGACCAAGGAACTGAATTTTTAATTTTATATAATCTTAATTAAATTTTATTTGAATTCAGATAGCCACATGTCGCTAATGGCAACCATATTGGACCATGTAGTCTAGAGACTTTAAAGGTCTAATTTTATGTTCTTAATCTTAGTATTCTAAAATTTAATTGTTTATCTAAAACTAACAACTTCGAAGATGTGCATGTTTGAATCATTACTTTTTTTTTTTTTTTTTTTTTTTTGCGGTACGCGGGCCTCTCACTGCTGTGGCCTCTCCCGTTGCGGAGCACAGGCTCCGGACGCGCAGGCTCAGCGGCCATGGCTCACGGGCCCAGCCGCTCCGCGGCATGTGGGATCTTCCCGGACCGGGGCACGAACCCGTGTCCCCTGCATCGGCAGGCGGACTCTCAACCACTGCGCCACCAGGGAAGCCCAATCATTACGTTTTATGAGTTATTTTGGCTTTGTTTTATATAGTGAGGAGCTCTGTTGAAAATAGTCCCCAGATAAGATTCCATTTACAATGTTTTGAGGTGAAAATGATTGGGAAGCTACTTTTTACTAATAATAACCTATATGCTCTCAAAATTCTCTCTATTGGTAGACATAGTCTCCCATTTCTGATGAAGAGCTTTGCTCTCGAGATACTGATGCTTCAGGGCTGCCCACATTCATTGTGTCAGTACATCCGTAGTCTTACATTTCCGTGGATTTCTGTTAGCATTTCCTGCCTAACTAATGGCCGTGTGCTCAGTCCAACGGGGACGTCACTGTTGGTCAAGGGAAAATCAAGTGGTGGTCTGACTAGCCAGAACTCGTAGGGAAAAGGCTTGGAACGGAGGCTGCTACTTGGAAATATTATCCCAGCCCCTACTGCTCTAAATCAAGTTACTCTTCATCATTTTGGCTCTCTTCGTAATGTGTCAGGTGACACATTGTTTCACTTGACAATCTGCAGTGAAGGAGTCCAGCTCATTGGATTGACCAGGATTTAAACTTTAGGAACTTAAGCAGCAACTCTGGGATCTCTGCTTTTATAATTGTAGTTGGGTGATCATGTTGACTGGGGTTTCAGTATTAAGGTAGGATTTCTACAGTCTGTTCTCACCCCCACGAGTAGCTTCTTGGCAGCCGGATGCCGAAGGATCCGGAGCCCTGGCCCCTCAGGAATGAGCACACACTCGGGAATTGTGTTCTCCGCTTCCTCTCCCCTGGGTAATTTGACCCACCATAAAAAGTAGGCCCACTGCAACCTGGCAATTGGTTTTTTTGAGCCACTGAAATAACTGATGTTCTGAGAATGATTGGAACAGATGTAGCTGTCTAGTTAGAGAGGATTTTGCTCTGTTCACAGTACATACACTTTGAGGGGAGTGGATAAATTTAATATCCTCGTGAAATATTCCAAAGCAGGAAGAGTTTTTTAAAGTTGAATTTCTGCTAACAGGGTTGAGAACTTCTGTAGCGGTAAGAAGTCAGTAGCGGGGGGTAGAATTTAATTTCAAGATTGCTGGATGAATTTATTTTGGTGACCACACTGAAAACACAACTCAGAAAGCATTCCTGCGTTTATATGGCAAGTTCAGAATTCCTGCCTGGAGCCATTCCTGCTCATTCAGCAGGTCTAAAAAATGAGGTTAGAGGTTACAGACCAGTAAAACATTTTAATCTATCTTCCTCTCTGTCTTCTTCTCAGACTGTTAAGAATTTGTGGGAGTGCTTCAAGAATTTACTTAAGATTTTCTTAGTCTCAGAGACATGAATAGCAGTGGGAGAGAGGTTTAAAACTTTGCTAAGAAAGTAAAATGGTAAAATCAGAATATTGATACAATGTTGGCTAGAAACTTTCTTTATAAAGGTGATTTTAAGAGATATTTGAAAGGAAGAGATAACTGACTCTGGTTTTTTTTGGATGAAAGAAAGGGTTGACCTCATGAATTATTAAGTTAGGTGACTAACTTTACCCTTGCACATCTTCTAGAATGATGCTTCCAATCAACCCTAATTGACTGGGAACTGTATGTAGTCTGGCTTTCCTGCTTGCTTTCTAAGAGTGTATTTTTTGGTCCAGCATCATGCTAGTCAAGTATGCATGTTTAAATGAGTTTAGGGGCAGGATAACATGATACAACACAGATTTTGATTTTGGATTTACACTTAGGTTCAAATCCTAGCTCTGCCATTTACTACCTACTTAACTTGAAAAATTGTTTAACTTCTCTAGGTGGTGATTTACTAATACGTGGAATAAATGTGGTAATATCCAGGCCCAGAAGAGGAAAGACAATATTAAGTGCATTTAGTAAGCATTCAGTGAATGTTTGTTTTATGTCCCTAGTTAGTGGTTTCACAGCCCTTTGTTTATAGAATCTTAGGACATGAACTATCATCTCTTTCTATCAAATAATATTTTAAGTGTTGAAAATCAGAAGAAAGTATTTATACTATTATCCATGGACGGAAACTAATTGAGTATTTAAAAAATATATAACCAACGTATTAGCTTTCCTTTAAACGCTCTGAGAAGTATCTTATGGTCTTTGTTCTCTGTAGATATTTATGAGTTAAACGATTTCCTGTGGAGATTGTATTTTGTAGCCCCATTCAGTTTTCTGTGTATCGTGATGTCCTCTCAGAGGGACAGTGCTCGTGCGGCTCTTACGTTCTGTGCTGTCTGCTCCAGTTTGTGCACAGGCTGTCCTCCCTCTGTGGCTGCTTCACCTTGCTTTGCAGTGGTGTTAGACCTCAGAGGGATACATACAGAGGCTTCACTTCCCAAAGAAAGTGGTCAAATTTTTAATTTTAATTAGCATTTAAGCTAAATTTTTAACCTATTTCATGTTTGTTTTAGTTCCTTTGAAAGAAGTAGGCATATTTAAGTCACTTTTAAAGCTGTTGAACGCATCATTTAAGCCTCCTTTCTTCCTCTTTGCCATGCTAGAGAGAAGAGGGTGAGAAATTCCCCGTGTGCTGCAGTGCTGCCCCGGACGTGATAGCAACTTAATCTCTCTTATCACAAGTCTCATTGATGTTTGCTTAGAGGAGCAGCTGGAAGTCTGCTTTATGTATGGCAACCTTTCATAAAGTTTATTCTTGGTAATAAAGCTCCTGGGGTAAGAGCCAGGCTATTATAAGAGACAGTCCTCTCTCTGAACAAGAGTATTTTATTTTGTCAGCTGGAGTTAGTGTTTGAGTATCTTGTTCTTGTGACAGTAGGCTGGAGAGTAAGGCAAACTGTCTCTGAAGGGTGTTTTTCCACTGTCATGAAATTAGTGTCTTTTACTGGAAATGAGAATTCTGCTGAAAGATTTTTAATGCGAAGACAGCAGTTACTTCAGTTGTTAGCCAGTGAATTAACTTGTGATTTTTTAGTACTTCAGTGAAAGAAAACATATTAGACTCTTTCATAACCTCGAGACCTCATTGAATTTCTTCTACTTGTTTTACATATTTAACTTTTCTCTTTGAAATTCATCAGTAGGGAAAAAAAATAGGGAGCACATCATTTATTCATTTTCTGCCTTCCCTTGTGTTAATGTCCTGTCAGGCACAGAGGCAAACATTGGTTTATTAATCCAGGTGATGTTTAGTGAGTATGCACTCTATTGCTCTAGTGATGCTTTAGTTTAGTATATATTTTTTTTAATGGATAACTTATTTTGTGATTTTAATTTGGTGGATTGCAGATAACAGTCAAGAAGAACTAAGACGCCAAAACAGGTTTTTTTTGTGTTTTTTTTTTTTGCGGTACGCGGGCCTCTCACTGTTGTGGCCTCTCCCTCTGCGGAGCGCAGGCTCAGTGACCATGGCTCACGGGCCCAGCCTCTCCGCGGCACGTGGGATCTTCCCGGACCCGGCCACGAACCCGTGTCCGGGTTCATTGGCAGGCGGACTCTCAACCACTGCGCCACCAGGGAAGCCCCCGAAATAGGTTATTTTTTATGATAAGGATGAGAATACTGTTGCCGCTTCACCTTATATCTTATCAGAACCTGCTACATTTACATAGTACTTTTTGTTGCGTTATCTGATTTGAAGGTTAGGACAATCGTGTGAATTCTGCAGTGTGCAGGGTAATAGCCCTTTTCATAGATAAGAAAATCGAGGCTCAGGTAGATGAAGTGGTTTGCTCTCAGTTACTTGAAGTGATAAATCTTGGACTCTCAGAGCGCAGATTTTCTGACTTCTTTTTCTGCACTATTGAAAGAGACTGCAGAGTGTTGTTACTCAGAATTTATTGGGAGATAGTTGTGATAACGATTATTGTTTGGTTTCTGACTTACTGAAAATGAAAGCTGTCACTTTGGGACTGCTTGTTAGTGCTGGTCCAGTGGCCAGCAGCAGCGAGTGACAGGCACAGACAGAGTGATTGGGCAGAGCGGTGGGCAGACACGCATCGGGGCTTGGGGCTCTGCCCCCAAGTGTCGTAGGCTGGGAGCCCTGCCCTGTGTGTTTCAGCAGAGTCCAGGTGCTCTCCTTGTCACCACGTCATGTAATCATTGCCTTAGAAATGATTCTCTTGGAAAATTTTACATGAAGGAAGTTTCATTAAAAGTGTTTGCTTGCTACATTTGGAAAATTAAGATACTACCTGAATTCTTCATGATCCTGGAGAAGCATTGCCACGTGAGCCTCTTGGAAGTCTAAGATTTGTACTAATGGTACTCTATACTGGCTTCATCCCTGTTAACTTCAGTGTTACAACCCCATATATGCTGCTTACTAGTCAGTCCGTCACCTTTCAGCTGGTTTCATTGAGACTCACCTCTCTGCAGTACCCACCACAGGTTTTGTCTCCGACCCTCTGAAGTATTGGCATCACCATCTCTAGTACAGAAATAAGATCCAGCCCTGCCTGAGGCAGAGGCAGCCCTGGAGGCACTGGTCCGTCGGGGGAGGGAGGGGGGTCAAGAGGTAACACACTTGGGGTGACCCCTGACACCTAGAGTGTGAAGCAGGCAGACGGAACGTCCGCAAGGGTAAGGACGACAAGAACTTGTGGGTGCCTTTCCCCCGCTTCCTTCCTCCGTTTCTCTGTCCCGAGAAGGAGCTTCCCTAGCTGTCTCAGTGCCCCTGCTCCGCAAGTCACTTTATGTTAGTGAGATTTAATTGATAAATGGTTGTGGAAACGAATAAACGTATCGGGTAATGCGTCTTAGACACACGGTGTGTGCTTGATTCCTCTGTGAATAGGGAGAAGTGCTTTGCTGATCTGTGCAGAGTGCTTTGCTCTTTTAATGTACAATCAGTGCTTCCTATTCATCATTCTCCAGGAATTTCTTAATTAGCACCTCTGAGCCACAGTAGTATAATCTTTTTTTTTTTTTTTGGCCACACCATGCGGCATGTGGGATCCTAGTTCCCCCACCAGGGATCGAACCCGGGCCCTAACAGTGAAAGTGCCAAGTCCTAACCATTGGGCCGCCAGGGATTTCCCTATAATTAATGTTTATGATGCTAATCTCAAATCCTTTCAGGGCTTCCAGGTTAAGGAGCAATTAAACTGTTTGGTTATCTTTTAATGATGAAAATATCTTACTGAATTTTAGTTCTTATAAAGCTGGTAATTTTAGGTGGGTCAAGGCCAGGACATTTGACTTCTGGCATTACCACAAACCATGCTGCATAATTTATTTTTATGTATTTCTTAAGTCTTTGAGTGGTAAATTTGGTAAGGGGACACTTGTTTTGGAAAATTTGTCCTTTTATTTCATAAGTGGAAAGTGGAAAAAGTAGAATACAAAACAGTACATTGGGTTAATAGTAATGGTATTGTAATAAATAATGTATAACTGCATTTCAAAATTGGAAAGCTGTAAACAAATATTACAGTAGTAACCTATGGATGGTTATTTTTGTAGGAAGAAAAAGTTATTTAAAAACAAAATATTCTTATGTTCAACAAGCTAATTCCACAATAAGAATGTGTTTTGTTCATACTTATGCACTAAGAACACACTTTCTTTTATGGGTGAATTTGTACTTCATTGTCGTGAAGTTTGTAGTTGTGGTGGGATGTCTTTATTGCTACATCTCAAAAGCAGTCCCATCCCACCGAGGGCTCCTTGTTTGTCTGCTGAGGCTTTTACTTTTAAAAACTCTTCCTTTTCCTAAGTAGTAACCTCAAAAAGCTTGTCCCTTTTCACTGCTCCTGCCCTTTTCTGCGCTCACTGACCACAAACATATGCTTGTAATCCTAGGAAGTGTTTATTTCACAGAAAAATAAAGCTTTATTGTGAGTACATGTTGGCTTCAATCATTAATTAGAGTTGTGTTACTAAAAATTTAAATATGGTCATAGTCTAAAAATATGTTGTTTTGTGGTGAATATAGTTTGGCACTAAAAAACAATTTGTGGCTAAATTACTTGTGCAAAACTACTATAGATAATTTATTGGTAAGAACGATAAGTTTGTGTTTGATGGTGCTTCTGGGTTCTTTTCAGCTTGCATGTTTTTGTATAAGTTGTGCATGAATTCTGTTTTCAGTAGATTGATTATCTCACCTGAGATTCCAAAATTAGTTTCCTTTTTTTAGTAAGACGCATTTTCTTAAACATTTAGGTATCTGTTCATAGTGTCCTGTTCACTGAAGTCTTATTTAGAAAGGGTAGGAGAAGAGCAAAAAATATGGGGAAAGATTGTTTTCAGGATCATATGGTCTTGTAATCCATCATGGTAGATCCTTGTAAGTTAACTTTTCCTTTTGAATTTCATTAATTTGAATTTAATACTACCCACTTTCCCCACCAAAGCCTAGCTGTATTTAAAAACTGTTCATGGTTGATCCCAACGGTATTTAAATGTATCTGAACTTTTGATTGCTGGCACTTTGGTCATTAATCACCATTTTAAAAGAAAGCCATTTTTTAAAATACAATTTTGTTAACTAAAAAAGTGAACGATTGTACTTGATGTGTTTCTAAGGTCTCTTTCAACTGTAAGATGAAGTATGTGATAAACTGTTTCTCTGTAAGAGGCTCTTCAATGCTTGGTTTCTTCCTCCTTGTGCCTGGGTCCATGCAAAGGCAGTTGAACTTACACACTTTTCTTGAAAATTGGGTAAAAGGGGACATTGTAATGTTAAAACAGATGTATCAATATATTTTGAAGTACAATTACAGAGAGAGATGGGGGGCGGAGAGAGAGAGAGAGAGAGAGAGAGAGAGAGAGAGAGAGAGAGTTTAAGCTAAAGGAGCTATAGTCAGAGGACTTACTGTTGAACACAGCCCTGTCTGTATACCCCCGGATTCCCAAGGGTATTTGCACGTATTGTGTGTTGTTAGGGCTTCTTGGTGTGGAAAAGTCTGAGAAACTGCTTGAGTCTCTGGGCTAGTGTGCCATCGTAATTGCTAATTATACATCATACTTACCCTAGTTAAGACTGAGGCAAATAGGAATTTAATTCTTTTTTACATTTTCTTAGAGGAAAGTTTTAGACATATACACAAATATACAGATATACTACAAATAGTCTGTTGGTCACCTATGTAACCATCATTCATCTTCAACAAGTATCAACTCATGCTAATCTTTAGGAATTTAATTTTATGTATATTTGCTAAGATTTGCCAAGATAAGCATCTGTAAGGTCAAGGTACTGACATCAGAAGCATTTCTGAGCAAAGATGTTGCAGTTGGTGGGCGGGTAGGACCGTGCTCAGCTGTTGTATAAGCTGCATAAATAGTATCATCTTGACTTTAATCTTTCGGTTGTTCAGAGGTAGTGTGCATATTTCTCTGTAACCCTTGGAAACTTGCCAGAATAATTTGTATCAGCCCCATCATGGCACCTTGACTCTGAATAGTCCATGAATAAAAGCAGCGAGTTGAGAGTAGACTCTTGTTGGATACAGCCATTGAGAAGGAAAATCGTCATTTTCAATTTTAAAAACTTGGGAGTACTACGTGGTTAATGTTTTGGAGACCATAAAATCCGTTTCACTTTTCATCTATTTGGAAATACATTTTACAGACATCAGAACGTAGAGTCAGACAGACCTGGGTTCAAATCTCAGCTGGCCCGAATTACCTGCCCTTTGAATCTCACTTCTTTCAAATGTAAAATGGGGATAGGGATTGTTGTGTGAATTCAATGAAATGATATGTTAAATACTGATCATCTTAAAATATCATTTACACTCTGTAGTTGAGTACTAGTAGGAGTACTCAGGAGTGTGTCCTGAGTTCAGGTCTCAGATAGGTTTGTGTAACTGGAGTGAGGAGGAATACTAAACAGTCCCAAGGCCACTGGGAAAGGAGAGCTAATCTTTATCTTGTCATATCTGACTTTCTGGCTGGTAGGTATAAGATCTCAAGATACCATGGAAGATCTAAAGATAAAAATGTTTCATTATGTTTGAACAAATATTGTATTGAAACAAAGCATCGGGAAAATAATGCCTCACAATGATTTGTTATCAAATAATTACAGCAAACTCTGGCCTGTTCTATTCTAACTGCACTATTGAGTGAATTCTCAAGTTCAAGTAAAACTAGCAACATTGGACTGAGTATGGAGTTCCACGGCAACTGCAAAAGAGTTTTTCAGGTACCAGTATTTTTGTTCTTGTGTTTTAATTATTAGATCACTCACTTTTCACTCAATTTGTTGCTAATGGAGTGAGGACATTGCTTTTATCTAGTTGAACAATGGCCTATACTTGAAGGTTTGCGTTGTGATTTCACAGGATATAGTAAAGCGATAGGTATGGTGAACATAGTTGACGGTTTAAGATTATTTAATTCTAGTCTTAAAAAGGAAATGCTACTATTAAGACCCTTAGCTTATTAATTTTGTTCTTATTGTGTTTAGATAGAACTAATTCAATTGGTGGGACTCCGCTGGCCTTAAAAATAGGCCTGGCTATATGCCAGAGAGGGCTGTGTATTTCAGTGTTATTGCAGATGGTGTGGGCTCTTTGTTTCGTGTGTATTGTTTGGCTCTGAAGTAAAGTTGTGTGAAGGCACTGGTTTCAATCCGAGGGCTCCCACTGAAGCTGCTGAGCCCTCAGCTCTGTCGTGGTCGTCAAGACCTGCTTCTCTAGGGAGTGGCATTTATGTGACGGTAAATGTATTCAGACCGGCATCACTGTAACGTAAAAGCAGGCCTAAAAATGGAAGATGTCCTTGAAGAAGCGATATTTTCTGTTGGAAGCTTTAAGGTTTTTATTTGTTTGTTTTGTTTTATGGTTCTAAAAGGGAACATATCTTGAATAAGCTTTAGATACAAAAACACGTGTGGTTAATTTACTGCAGGAAGAAGACCTCCGTCAGATCTTCCTGCTGACGGTGGAAGTCCTGCAGGAATTCAGCAGGCGGGAGCACCTCAGCGCCCAGATGTCATCCGTGTTCCAGCGCTACCTGGCCCTCGCCAACCAAGTCCTGAGCTGGAACTTCCTTCCTCCAAACTATATCCTTTCAACAACCGAACGGTTTATGTGTGGTCACTTTCGTAGATTGAATTAATTATGGCTAAAAGTACTTTATCTCTGCAGATTTATGAAACATGTTGTTTGAAAGAAAATAAGAATCTTTTAGAAATGGAATTTTACTTTATTTTATAATACCACAATGCAGTAGAGTACTTAGAAAATTTTCAATTTCATTCATAACTTTGTAGAAGAGGGTTGAATAAATGGAAACATTTGGTGGGTCATTGGGCTGTTGCTAACCAAGGGATAGGAGTATGCCTTAGGAAGGGAAGGGAAAAAGGTGGGAAGTGCATTTTACCAAGAAACGGAATCACTTTCTCCTGTAACATGTAAATTCCATTCAGATTTTGACTGACTTTCCTTAAGGCGGGCTTGGAGTTCTCTATTTGATCTTTGTGGATTACAGTTGCTCAAGTGTAGATAATAAGGTAGTAACATGTTTACCCTTCGGAGAGTGTTCCCAGTATAAAAATAGGAAAATTCCATTTCTAGCAGGTTATTTATTAGGAATACAAATTAAGTTTAAATAGGTTATATTATAGATACAAAGTGTCTACCTTTTTATCATTTACTAAAGTGGAGAAATTTGTGTTAGAAATGGAATTCTAGTTCAGAGTTTATGATTTCCTTTTCTAGAACATTGCTACCTTGATAGATTAAAAGCAGTCATGTACGGTGGGCTGCCCGTATGTATCATAGTTGAGTCACACAGATCCAGGCTCAAGGTTCAGCCAATCGCAGGCAGGTTACTTAACGTCTCTGAGTCTCAGTTTCTCCAAATGTAAAATGAGGATATGGATTGTTGAGTGAATTGAAGGAAACAATACATTTAAAATACACTCAGGAGTTAGCTCCTGTTTATTGAGCTCTTGGTAGCCTCCTTGAAGTCTCCTCCTCAGCTTGCTGTGCTGTGCTGTTTCTTCTTGATCTGGTATACTGCTTATGGTATAGGAAATTACGGGAAGTTTACTTTAACCTGTTCTAGGTATTGTTAATAGGAGGACAGCGGTGGGGGTCTATTTAGGAGAAAAGGGCAGATGATAAGCAAATAGGACATAGATATCCAGCCACTTGAGAGATGAGGATGAGCCGGGAGCCCTGCACTCAGTGACACATATCTGAGCTAATTACCTGGGCTGTAAACTGTGAGGTTTTTAAGGGGGCACGAGCGGGGTGTAACTCTTTCTTCTGTTTTCAAGCTAATAATTCATGTAATAGAAAATGAGTTGTAAGATGCCATGTAGGGTGCGAGGTCTCTGACGGGAGCCCCGAGTTCTCAGTTCTTTCTCAGAGGCGGTCGTGGTGAGTGGCTGCCTTGCAGGGCAGAGCTCACAGGGAGGCTAGTCATGCCCCCTTCTACCCTAGTCGCTAATCCTCCTTCTGCTAATAGTCAATTTTATATCTTCAGTATATTCCTTTTGGCTGGTAAGAGGCACATATTTTCTTAGGTTTGCTTTTAAAAAATTTTCCCCTTTGTGTTTTGCTATCTAATTTTTGCTCTAGTTTTTGTTAGGGAAAAAAAAGATGTTGAAAAACTTTGAGACAGATTTAAAAAGTAACAGGCCATATGGAGCTATCAAAACATTAATTATATATGGGAAAATCAAGGAAAGTTACACTGCATATATTGTAGCCAATTTTAAAGTCTCTGTTTTAGGGGAAAATTCAGTTGGCTGAAAAGTGACTGTTTTGTAAAGGGAAACAGTGCTCTGGGAGTTTGGAAACAAAGTTTGTCTAAAGATACACACATAAAATATTTTTATAAAGCATGTAGATAAAGCTTTGGAAAACTTGTCATCTAAAAATGATAGGCAGGACTACAGTGTTGCTGAAGGAAAGAATTCATCGTTTAAAGAAAAGTAGATCTTGCTCTTGACGTACAATGTTCTGTTTCATGGCTTACAAGTGAGCTTTGTGCCTATATGTGTTCCTACCGCAGCCATTTGTTGGGTAACAGCTACAGTTAAGCATTCCTTCCTTTAAGTGGATTAGCTTAAGTGTAGGACAAGAATATGGCAATGGAATTAAATGAAGCTGCCTTGTCAGTGCTAACAAAGAAAACTAGTTTCAGGGAACCCAATTCTGCCATAATTTCTAATTTTGGCGATTACTTGCTGATCTGCTGTTCAATAAGCTGGGAAGGAGTTCAATAATTATTTAGTTTTTTAAATTAATTAATTAATTAAATTTTGGCTGCGTTGGGTCTCCGTTGCTGCGCGCGGCTTTCTCTAGTTGCAGTGAGTGGGGGCTACTCTCCATTGTGGTGCACGGGCTTCTCATTGTCGTGGCTTCTCTTATTGCAGAGCACCGACTCTAGGCACGCGGGCTTCAGTAGTTGTGGCATGCGGGCTCAGTAGTTGTAGCTTGCGGGCTCTAGAACGCAGACTCATTAGTTGTGGCGTATGGGCTTAGTTGCTCCATGGTATGTGGGTTCTTGCTGGACCAGGGATCGAACCCTTGTCCCCTGAAGTGCAAGGCGGATTTTTAACCACTGCACCACCAGGGAAGTCCCAATTATTTAGTTTTATACCTTGAAAAAGGTCTAATGATCATATTTAACTTAATTAATATATTGAGTTGATGTCTTTTTAAAATACGATTTGTCTTTTAGGATAGACAGAATAGCAAGTAGACCTTGTAAAAAATACGTTGTGTGCTTTGTATCACATCTATTTGATCATTTAGAATAGTATGTTAAATGAGTCTGTGTTAAATTACCAGTATCAGTTCCGATTCATAATTTTTGTAATCTGCTATCTTTTTTGTATCTTTTTATTTTGAAGTAATTTTAAGCATGCAGGAAATACTACAAGGGTAGTTGGGAGAATTGCCGTATGCCCTTTACCAAGATTCACCCGCTGTTAACATTTTGTCCCATTTCTTACTCTTCCTGTCTCTGTCTCTCATTACACACACACACACACACACACACACACACACACGTGTACGTGCGTTTGTATGACAGTATGTGTATATTTAAACACATTTCTTCTGAATCATTTGAGAGCACTTGCAGACATTATACCCATATACCTCTGAGTACTTCACTGTTTGTTTTCTTGTGATCAAGAATTTTCAAATTGCACTGCGGTTCTTATAGGAGAATGTCTTACAAAACTCTAGTATGATTTTCAAAACCAAGAATTTAATGTTGACACATTGTTATTATCTAATCTGCAGTCCATATTCAAATATTGTCAGTTGTCTCACTAATACCTTTTGTAACTGTTTTCAGTACTTTGTATTTAGTTGTCCTAAGTCATCTTTGGTCTGGAAAGCTCCTCAGCTTTTCTTGGTCTTTCATGAATTTGACATATTTGATGTGTATAGATCAATTACTTTAAAAAAATACCCCTCAGTTTGGGTCTGTTGGATGTTCCCTCCTGATAGTTCTGGGTTATTCATTTTCGTAGGACTACTGAGTAGTGGTTCCTTTATGTCAGGAGGAGTGTGGTCGTTTGTCCCATTTGCGGGGAGCGGGGCGGTCTCTCTTTGATCCTTTGGGTAAGGTGGTGTGTGCCAGGTTTTTCCATTGTAAAGTTGCTGTTTCTTTTTGTAATAAATGATCTGTGGTGTTATACTTTATATAAATATACTGTTCCTCCTAAAATTCCAACCATTAGTTCTAGCATCCCTTGGTGCTCCTGGCCTGAAACAGTTGGTGCGGTCGTTGCACATTGGTGATTTTTCTGATCCCATCATCTCCTTTTGTGCTTATTTGCAGCTTTCTGCCATAAAGAAGAGGTTTCCTCTCGTCATTGATTTATTCATTTATATCAGTATTGACTCAGGGATTCTTCTTCTTCAGAATGGATTGTGGTCTGTTGCTGTCATTGTGTATTTTGCTGCCCACGTTGCGCCAGGTCTGGCCCTTGTCAGCTGCCTTCTGTGTCCTTTTGGTTTGTCCCACTGTTCTAAGTTTTAACTGAAACAACCTGGGTTTAAAGTTTTAGGAATGAATGACTTATTTTAGATGTTCTATGAAAAGTTCACTCTAATTATTTAGAAGTTTTCTTTTAAATGTTAAGAAATTTAAACACTGAGCTCCCTTAAACAAAATATCTGCATGGACCCACTTTGTCTGTGCCTGTGCTCAGGTAGTGTCCGTTGCAGTGATAATGGGTTATTTTGTAGGACAGCTTTATTGAGATGTATTTCACATACCAAACCATCTGCCCATTTAAAGGATACAATTCAGTGGTTCTTTGTGTGATCATAGACTTGTACAGCACGACTGTCGTTAACATTAGAACATTTTCATGACCCCAAAAAAGAAGCCCTTGTATCTGTTAGTGGTCATTCCCTGTTTCCCCCAAATTCACCAGCCCATGTCACTCACTCATCTCCTTTCTGTCTCTATGCTGGACATTTCATGTAAATCGAGTCATATAATATATGGTCTTTTGTGACTGGCTTTCATTTAGCCTGATGTTTTCAGGATTCATTCATATTGTAGCATGCATCAGCGCTTCATTCCTTTTTATTGCCACATAATATTCTGTTGTAAGGATAGGCCATATTTTTATTTATTCATTGATTAGTTGATTGACAGTTGGATTGTTTCAACTTTTTGGCTATTATGAATAATGCTGCTATGAACATTCCTGTGTAGTACAAGTTTTTGTGTGGACTTAATATTTTCATTCCTCTTGGGTATACCTAGGAGTGGAATTGCTGGATCATAAGGAAACTCATTGTTTAACCTTTTGAGGAACTGCCAAGCTGTTTTCCAAGGTGGCTGTACCATTTTACAGTCCCAGTAGCATTATATGAGGGTTCCAATTTCTCCACATCCTGGTCAACACTTGTTATCTGTTTTTTGTTTATAACTGTCTTATTTCGTATGGAGTGGTATCTCATTGTGATTTTGATTTGCATTACCCTCGTGGTTAATGTATCAAACATCTTTTTTGTGGTCATGGGCCATTCGTGTATCTTCTTTGAGGAAATGTTTATTCATATCCTTTGTCCATTTTTAAATTGGGTTATTTGTCTCTTTAAAATTGAGTTGTAACAATTTTTTATATCTTCGGATAAAAGTCCCTTAGCAGATAAATGATTTTCAAATATGTCCTCCCTTTCTGTGAGTTGTATTTTTACCTTGTTTTTTTAAACATTCATTCATTCATTCATTCATTTATTCATTTATGGATGGCTGCATTGGGTCTTCGTTGCGATGTGCAGGCTTCTCATTGCAGTGGCTTCTCTTGTTGCGGAGCATGGGCTCCAGGTGCCAGGCTTTAGTAGTTGCGGCACGCCGGCTCAGTAGTTGTGGCTCAGGGGCTCTAGAGCGCAGGCTCAGTAGTTGTGGTGCACGGACTTAGTTGCTCTGCGGCATGTGGGATCTTCCCGGACCAGGGCTCGAACCCGTGTCCCCTTCATTGGCAGGCAGATTCTTAACCACTGCGCCACCAGGGAAGTCCCTGTTTTTACTTTTTTATGGTGAACTTTGAAGCACAGAAAATTTTAATTTTTATGATATTTAATTTATGTCTTTTTTCCTCTTGTTGTCCTGTCTCAGAAACCATTGCCTGATCCAAGGCCATGAAGACTTATGCCAGTGTTCTTTTCTAAGACTGACTTCTTACATATAGGCTCTTATATTGAGGTCTTTGATCCATTTTGAGTTAATTTCTGTATATCATGAGAAATAATGATGCAACTTGATTCTGTTGCATGTGGATATCCAGTTATCCTAGCAGATCACTGACGGTTGATGAGGAGGAGGAAGAGTCTGGTGGAGTAGGAAGCACTGGAGAGAGAGTGGTGGTGGGCGGTGACTGACTGCAACTTCGTTGCCCTAACGTCATTTGTGGGTTATTCGTCTTTTTAAGATTTATGAGTTGTGGGACTTCCCTGGTGGTTTAGTGGTTAAGACTTTGCCTTCCAGTGTAGGGGATGCGGGTTTGACCCCTGGTAGGGGAGCTAAGATCCCACGTGCCTTGCAGCCAAAAAACGAAAACATAAAACAGAAGCAATGTTGTAACAAATTCAATAAAGACTTTAAAAATGGTCCACATAGGGGCTTCTCTGGTGGCGCATTGGTTAAGAATCTGCCTGCCAGTGCAGGGGACACGGGTTCGAGCCCTGGTCCGGGAAGATCCCACATGCTGCAAAGCTACTAAGCTTGTGGACCACAACTACTGAGCCTGCGCTCTAGAGCCCGTGAGCCACAACTACTGAGCCCACGCGCTTAGAGCCTGTGCTCTGCAGCAAGAGAAGCCACCGCAACGAGAAGCCTGCGCACGGCAACGAAGAGTAGCCCCCGCTCACCTCAACTAGAGAAAGCCTGTGCACAGCAACGAGGACCCAATGCAGCCAAAAATAAATAAATAAAAGAAACATTTTTTAAATAAATAAATAAAAATGGTCCACATCAAAAAAAATCTTTAAAAAGGAAAGGTTTATGGGTTATAAGAGTTCTTTGTGAACTCTGAATATATAACACAAATTCTTTAGTGGATGTATGATTCTCACATATTTTCTCCCATTCGGTGGTTGTCTTCTTTCTTGATGATGTCCTTTGAAACATAGAAATTTTTAATTTTGTTGATGTCCAATTTATCTATTTTTTCTTTTGTTGCTTTTGATATATTTAAGATGGCTTTGCATAATCCAAGGTCACAAAGATTTTTTAAAATAGACTTTTGTTTTTTAGAGCAGTTTTCGGTTCATAGCACTCTTGAGCAGGAGGTACAGAAAGTTCCCATGTGCCCTCTCCCCGACACGTGCATGGTCTTCCGTCATCACCACCCTACCAGAGGGGGGCTTTTTTTTATAATGGAAGAACCTGTATTGACACATCATTGTCCCCAAAGTCCGTAGTTTACATTAGGGGTCACTCTTGGTGTTCTGTAGGTTTGGACAAATGTACAATGACATGTATCCACGTTGCTGTCTCACATAGAGTAGTTTCACTGCCCTGCAAGTCCTTTGTGATCCACCTGTTCGCCCCTTCCTCTCCCCGTACGCCAGGGACCCGCTGATCTGTTCACTGTCTCCACAGTTGTGCCTTTTCCAGAACGCCATATGGTTGGGATCATACAGTGTGTAGCCTTTTCAGATGGGCTTTCCCCGAGTCACATGCAATTAAGGTTCCTCCATGCTCCTCCATGGCTGATAGCTGATTTCTTTATATCGCTGATTAATATTCCACTGTCTGGATGACAGTGGACTCAGCCATTCCACCAATGAAGGACAGCTTGGTTGCTTCCAAGTTTTGGCAGTTATGAATAAACATGTGTGTGCAGGTTTTTGTGTGGATATAAAATTTCAGCTCCTTTTGGTAAATTCCAAGGAGTGCAATTGCTGGATTGTTTGGTGGGGGGGTATGTTTAGTAAGAAACTGCTAAACTGTCTTCTGAAGTGGCTGCACCAGTGTGCGTTCCCACCGGCGGTGAGGGAGCGCTCCTGCTGCTCCACACCCTCAGCAGCGTTTGGTGTTCTGGATTTGGACCTTTCTCCTAGGGGTGGGGTGGTATCTCATTGTTTTGCTTTGCATTTCCCTAAAGACCATGTGATGTTGAACATCTTTTCATGTGCTTATTTGACACCTGTATGTCTTCTTTGGTGAGGTGTCTGTTAAGGACCTGGGTCCATTTTTAACCAGATGGTTTGTTTTCTTATTGTTAAATTTTAAGAGTTCTTTTTATATGTTGGATAATAGTCTTTTATCAGAGATGTCTTTTGTACATACTTCCTCCCAGTCTGTGGCTTATTGTCTTATTCTCTTGACAGTGTCTTTCACAGAGCAGAGGTGTTTAATTTTAGTGAAGTCCAGCTTATCAATTCTTTCTTTCATGGATCATGCCTTGTTATTTTGCTAAAAAGTCATTGCCAAACCCAAGGTCATCTAGATTTTCTCCTATGTTATCTTTTAGGAATTTTACGGGTTTTTGTTTTTTTGACCACGCTGTGTGTCATGTAGGATCTTAGTTCCCCGACCGGGGGCCAAACCCCGCACCCCCTGCATTGGAAGCATGGAGTTGTAACCATTGGACTGCCTTACAGTTACACATTTTACATTTAGGTCTTACAGTTACACATTTTACATTTACAGTTACACATTTTACATTTAGGTCTATGATCCAGTTTGAGTTGATTTTTGTGAAAGGCGTAAGGTCTATCTGTATCTTGATTCTTTTTTTTTTTTTGGTATGTGGATGTCCAGTAGTTAAGTACCATTTGTTGAAGACTTTTTTTGGCTCCATTGCAGTTTACTACTTTGTTAAAGATCATTTGACTTCACGTATGTAGGTCTGTTTCTGGTTTCTGTATTCTGTGCCGTTGATCTATTTATTCTTTCTCCAATACCATACTGTCTCGGTTATTGTAGATTTATAGTAAGTTGAGTTGTGTCAGTTCTCTGACTTTGTTCTTGTCCTTAAGGTCACAAAGATTTAGTCCTATATTTTCTTCTAAGAGTTTTATGTGGGTCTGTCATATGGTAGGTCTGTGATCCATTGTACGTTTTGTGGAGATATAAGGTATAACAGGATCCTGTTGTTCCTGCATCATTTGTTGAAAAAGGTATTTTTTTTCCGGTCGAATTGTTTTGGCCCCCTTGTATAAAATCACCTGGCTGTAAATGTGACAGTATTTCAAGATTATTTAGTCTTCTCTCTGTCTCTTTCATATCCATTTGAAGTTTAGGATCAGTTTATCAATTTCTGCAAAAAAGGCAGCTGGGATTTTGATAGGGATTATGTTGAATCTGTAGATCAGTTTGAGGAGAACTGCCATGTTAACAAATGGCAAAATATTAAGTTTTCCAATGCATGAACATGGGATGTCTTTCCATTTTTTTAGATCTTTAGTTTCTTTCAACACTGTTTTATAGTTTTCAGAGTAGAAGTTTGAACTTCTTCTGTTAAATTTATTCTGAGTATTTTATTTTTTAATTCAATTATAAATGGAGTTGATTTTACAGTTATTTTTGTGTTCATAGTGGTGTATAGAAAAACAAATTCTTGTATATTGATCTTGTACCATGTAGCTTTGCTGAACTTATTTTTTAGCTCAAATAGTATTTTTCTGGATTTTCTGTGTATATGTCTTCTGCAAACCTTTTTTTTGGGGGGTGGGGGCAGTGCCATGCAGCATACGGGATCTTAGTTCCCCCACCAGGGATGGAACCCGTGCTCCATGCGTTGGGAGCGTGGGGTCTTAACCACTGGACCGCCAGGGAAGTCCTTGCAAACCATTATTTTTCTTAAAGGATTATTACATGTAGGTTTTATACATGTAGAAGATGATTTAGGAAAGCATCCTCCACTCCAGGCCTGGTGCAAAGTCTATAGCTCCTGGGCTTTGGCAGGTGTTAAAATCATCTCCTGGCCCAGTGAGCTAATTGCTCTGGCCATTCTGCCCTGGTCTTACTGTCTTGAAAGATCTGAGATGAAATCCACCTGCTTTTCATTCTGTTGTAGATTATTATTGTGTAAAGAAAGTACCCTAGTCCTAGGATCCTCTGTTATACCACCACCCCATTTACAAATGGGCGCTAGGATTCTGGATGGTCTGGTCTCTACCTTTCTCTCCGAACTCTCTTTGTCCTCTTTCTGTTGGTGCTGCTCCCACAGGCCAAGTTTCCTTCTGCCCTGGCACCTTTGCAGGTGAACTTTTCCCTTGCCTCCTAGTTGTGCCTACGTCATTCACTCCAGACCAGGTCAGGTTTCTTTTGATGTGGCTTTTTTTTTTTTTTTAATTTACATTTTTGGCTGCGTTGGGTCTTTGTTGCTGCGTGTGGGCTTTCTGTAGTGGCGGCGAGCAGGGGCTACTCTTGGTTGTGGTGCACGGGCTTCTCATTGCGGTGGCTTCTCTTGTTGTGGAGCACGGGCTGTAGGCGCGTGGGCTCAGTAGTTGTAGCTCGCAGACTCTAGAGCGCAGGCTCAGTAGTCGTGGCGCACGGACCCAGTTGCTCCGTGGCATGTGGGATCTTCCCGGACCAGGGCTCGAACCCGTGTCCCCTGCATCGGCAGGCGGATTCTTAACCACTGCACCACCAGGGAAGCCCCTGCTGCGGCTCCTGATATGCATGTTATACACACTTCTCTCCCATTTAGCCCACTTGTCCATTGTAATTTTCCTTTTGTTAGCCTGCTGGAGCAGTACCTGTTTACTGCTTGTCTGGAGGCTCAGGAAAGCACAGGCCGTGTTTTGTCCACTGTGTTGTCCACACTGTGCAGTATCTAGCATGTAGTAACAGATGCCTAACAAATAGATATGTTTTCGTTATTGAGACAAGGTGATTCAGAAGTAGTGTCTCCGTTCTCGGCTGTCTGTTCATGCTGCTCGTATTGTTTAGCCATTAGCTCACCTAGCGTCCGTAAATGCTTCGGGGTTTTGGCAATGCTAATCATAAATGACAATATCGTTTTGTAATAAGAATGCTTGGCAGGTATGTTTGGTATGTTGGCTTCAGTAATAATTCTTTTTTTAGTTTGGTTACACTGCCTTTTATTGGTATTCTATTTTTGTGTATCTGATTTGGTTTTGGTAAAAATTTTTTCAACTCAAACTCTTGGGGAAAGCTAACTAGATCATAAAATAGTAACGGGACACAGAAGCTTTCACCTAAATTAGGATTTCCAGTAAAGCCAACGTTACTATTTGGAGGCAAGGCTTTGGAAAACATTCAGGTGAGGTCAGTTCTCCTTTATTTCAAAGGACTTTGGTTACTTGGACTAAGTGCTCTGTGAGACCGGGCTCAGTGGTTCCGTGCTGTGCCAGAAATAGCGGTTTTTGTTGTTAGAAAGGTTAGTAGTGACGGAGATTAAAAATAGAAGGAGAAAAGCTGGGCCGCCCCTTGCTTCGGAAATTTTGTTTTACTAATGAGGTGGGATAAAAAGAAGACGGGAAGATGGGGAAATTAAAGTATTCCTTTTGTAAAATGTCCATTGTTGCTACAAGATCTTCCTGTATTGTGAAGTTCTCATAAGAATAGGCAGTGGAGATTTTCAGACTTTCCATGTTTGCCTGAGGGTAACTTGCAGCCGTTGTGTGCCTCTTTTGTTGTTTTACTGTCGGTCACCACCACAAGATGATCCCCATACAGAAGGTGTTCATAGATGGACTAGACCTCATTTGCATGTGGAAGGCCCGGTGTGTTTCAGAGGTGACCACCCCCCTTCTGTTAAGAGCATGCACTTACAGGTCACACTGTGTGGTTGACACAGAAGACTTCGTGGGTTTATCCAGTGGCGGTCGTGGCCGCTGCGGCTGAGCTCCGTCCTCCTGGCTCCTCAGGTGTGTGTGGTGCTGGCCGGCGTGTCCAGGGCAGGGCAGGTGCTGCGTGTCTGTGCCTTTGGTTTCTCAGGAGCGGGTGAGCTTCCCCAGCAGAGAGCTTTAGAGCTCGGTAGGATGGCCGTGGGAGAAGGGCCAGGAGACGGAGAGTTAATTCTTCAGTGTGTGTGCGAGGTTGAGTTGACTTCCAGCTGTGACTGATTTCCAGGGGACTGAGAGCACAGAGGTCAGAAGACGGGCTGGGTTTTCGGACTTCAGAATTGCAGCCTTGCTCACAGACGGGCTTGTACGGTGTCCAGTGACAGGAGAGTCCTTGTATGGTAGCTCCTGGTTCTCGAAGTGGTGAAAACACGGCAAGGTGAAGTGACGTTGATGCGATGACAGATTTTTAAAAAGACATAGGATTATTAAAGGCTGAAAACAGCGCTCTATGGCTGTCACGTGGGTTGAATTTTATTTGATCACAAAATGAATGATTCTGATACAAAATATAAATTACCTGAGTTTAGTATTTATTTTAGAAAAATATGTAAAGCCATAGCCCCAGAAAATTCTTGGTTTAAAATCTGATTTGAATTTTGGTAAATAATTGCTATTTAATGGTATCAATCTGGTGTGACTCATATGTCTCCTAAAATCTAACAAGCATATAATAAATGATCAATTAGTAAATAATCACTTCACTGTCAGACTTCTCTTTTATTGGTAATATATTTGGATAAAAATAAAGCAATATAATGTTGATATTATGACATGGCTGCTAAAGTAGTTCTGTGAACTGAAACTTCTGCAACTTTTAAGTAGGAACCTGCTGCTTTATTAAAACTGTTAGAGACTATTGCTTTGTATAACAATTTTTTGGGAAAAGTTATTTTTGGATATCAGGAAGAGAGAAACATGATTAACATTTGTATATGATAGTCTAGGCTTGGAGAGAATTATAGGTTATTAAACAAGAACTTGAAAAAAGTAAAGATTTTTGAGAAGGAATAAAGGAAGACGCAAAACTAGGAAAGAAGGAGGAAATACTGCTTGATTTAAATTTTAAATCATTAAAAAAATATTGTCTTAAGAGGAGAAGTGATAGAATTTTAGTGATGGTCTTCTCCTTGTTGTTTTTAAAGTATTCTACATTAAGAATTATCTGGGGAGAAGTGGTATTTTGGGGTCACTTATACACAGATACAGAAATAGTTGGTAATACCAAATTAAAAGTTGAATTGAGTGTGCAGAAACGGTCCAGATCTGCATGTGAAAGTCTGTTCACACTGTGATAAGCTTCTAACTAGCTTTTTAATTGAAAAGTAGTGCATGCGCCTTCTTAATAACAGTATTTCAGGCAACACAGAAGGGCCCTTATTCCCTCCTCTTTACAGGCAGCGCCTTCAGCAGATTCACAGTCCAGTGTGCTGACTACAACGTGTATTTCTTGTTCGAATAGCACTGTTCTTAAAAATTTGTTCCATTCGTTACTGTACTGTTCTTTTTGCTGTTTTTATGTTAAGTTTGTATTAAAATGCTTTTGAAGATAATTACATGTTCTTTTCGTAGAGAGAGAGAGATTATTTATAACTAAGTCATACGGTTGTGTCTCACTGTACACACTGGAGCATGTGTTCATTCTTATTATGAACAACTGGTACCGGGTGGCAGTGCTAGGCTGGCTGGTAAAAGGGAAGGTGGGTTAGTCTGCAGTGCTGTAGGGTAACTCTTCAAAGGACAGTTAGTGTGGCCTCTGTGCCAGGAGCGCTACCAGTGAGCTTTCTTAATAGGAGGCAAATGTCATGCCAGAGGTAAAGATCCTTTCCAGGTTTGGAGTTAAAAATAAAACTCACATGGAACTTTAAAATAATTATTGGAGAAAAGTATTTTATGATTGTGTCAGATATTAAAGTCTCAGATCTCCTTGTGCTGTGGGCAACATGCAAGGAATGACAATTCTAAAACCATGCTGGTCGTCAGCTTTTTAAGAACATTTGGCCATACAGACTGGGCACTGGGAATAGTGTGTTTAAAACAGGCCAAGATCAAGAGAAGCTAACATCAGGATTAAAAAAAATAAATAAAAGATTTGAGGATTATTTTGCACCTGATGTTTAGGTGAGCAGTTGCATTTAATTCCATCTCATAGCTGGAAAAAAGGCTTCTCTCAAACTTACATCCTTCTGTTTCCTCTTAATGTAAGTAACTGATATCTACAAGTATTTATGGAGTGTCCACATTTTGTAATTGAATGAAAGATAGCAAAGAGATCTTGGTCTAGGTCTCATTTCCTTTTGTAATATTTATTAATCTTTGACGTTAATCAACTCTCACTTGCTAAAGGACCTGGACAACCCCCTGTTGTTTTGTAACTGGCAGTCTTGGTCAGTTGCAGGGCTCTTCACTCACTTGAAACCAGCTTTTCCACATTTCCAAGACTAGCAAAGTCCATAAACACCACTCTTTGCGTCCGCCCCCAGCGCCCCTCCTCTCTGTTGGGCCTCTGAGGGGCCTCCGCTGCTCCTCACCTGAGGGCTGCGTGCATTTGCTCTGCCCAGGTGGCTGTGCGAATGAGACCCAGGACAGGTGGCCTGACCGTTTCATTACGGTTCAGTGACTCTGTCTCACATCCCACCTAAGGTAAAAGTAAAATCATGACACCGTTAGTGAGCAGATAAAGTATTAAGACATTCTGTTATTTTCCTCATGGAAAGTGATGATACACATATTTTGTTTGTTAGATTTGGGTGTCTGACACAAAGTTTCTTACCATTTTAATGTCAGATTGCAACTCCTTAAAAAATGTAACTAGATTGTCATAATTTGTGCATCTTTGTTCAATGTAGAGCTCAATATAAGTATTTAATAAATACTTTTCATTACTGAACAATTTATATACCAAAAAATTGCCTTTTAATTGAAAAAATAGGACACTGAAAATTAAGGGAATTAACCTGGAAAAGAAGTGGAATATTTTTTATGAAGTACAAAAACTTTGTCTTACTCTCAGGTGCTTTATTTCATGTGCTTGAGCCTCCTTGTTTTTTGGTTTTGTTTTTTTTTTGCAGTACACGGGCCTCTCACTGTTGTGGCCTCTCCCGTTGCGGAGCACAGGCTCCGGACGCGCAGGCTCAGCAGCCATGACTCACGGGCCCAGCCGCTCCGCGGCATGTGGGATCCTCCCGAACCGGAGGACGAACCCGTGTCCCCTGCATTGGCAGGCGGATTCTCAACCACTGCGCTACCAGGGAAGCCCGAGCCTCCTTGTTTTATGTCCCAACTTTTACTGTGGAAAATTCCAAAGGTGCACAAAAATAGAATACAGCTTCACCAGCTGTAAGTTTTATTTCCTCTCTGCTCTTCCAGCCCCAGATTATTGTGAAGCACATCCCAGACATCAGATTTCACCCACCACCATTTCAGTTTGCTTCTCTAAAGGATAATCAAGCCCCCGTTTTTAGATAACACATGGAAAGACCTAGTGTTTAGCTGTTGTGTTCTCTTCTGGGTGAGAGCCCAGTACTAACAATCTCACACCAGCTAGGTGCCTCGCGAGAAGATGAAGTCGTTCTAGAAGCTACGGACACACCAGTGGCTCTGGGTCAGGAGGCCCCGCGCTGCTGCTGTTTCAGAGTCCGGCAGCTCCTTCCTTTTGGCCCCAGTTCTCCCTGCCCTCCACAAGGGGGCAGACAGAGGAAGAGAAAAGTGAGATTTAAACGAACCTGGTTTGAGTTTCACTTTTATTCAGCAATTAAGTGCAATCACAGAACATTTCTGGAGTGATTGTTCAGAAACAAGCAATGGCTTCTTTTCTGAAAGAACTCTTGGTGCCCCTCCCTGCTCTTCAGACACAAAATAATATTAGTTATTTTAAAAGAGGGTTAAACAAAAATCTTTTAAAAAAATTTCCATAGCGTTGCCTTTAATTTTCTCTGTTAATGATTTGGGCTTTAATGAACATGTAGAATTTGAACTTATATCTAATTTTTGCAAACCGTAGTTTGGATAACTTGTTGAAATTTCTCATTGGGTGATGAGAATGGTCTGGCTCAGGGGTCCCCAACCTTTTTGGCACCGGGGACCGGTTTCATGGAAGACGGTTTTTCCACGGGCGGGGCGGGGCGGGGGGCGTGTTTCAGGCGGTGATGCGAGCGATGGCGGGGTTGGGGGGGTAGCGGCAGAGGAAGCTTCACGTGCTCGCCCACCGCTCACCTTCTGCCGTGTGGCCCGTTTCCTAACAGGCCGCGGGGCTGATGCTGGACCTCGGCTCGGGGGTTGGGGAACCCTGGTCTAGTTGGGCATTTGATGAGCGTGGAAGGGGCGTAACGCTGTCTGTGCCCAGACAGGTTTCTCCTTTCCTGAAACCTCAGTTACTGTGTCTGTGTCCCTGAATGAGTTATGTTCACAAACACCTGCAGGTGTATTTTATGGTTACTCTCTGTGTGGTAAAGACGGTGTTCTGTTTGAAGCAGCTTGACAGTGAACACCTGAACATCATAAGCGTTGCTTTTTAGCCTGGGATAGAGTTTTATGTAAAGTGATAATTGTCTTTGTGTGGAGTTGATGATCTGATGTTTGGAAGTTCTTCTTCGGTAGGATGTATATTTGCTCCTCCTTTACTCTTTTTGTGTCCCAGTAAGTGTATTTCTTTTGGGAAAATGCTATTTTTCCAAGCAGACTGTATGAAACTCACATTTTGTGTAAGTGGTTTTAGCTGCTGTAAGATATTGGGGGACATGATGGGATCAACATGTAGAAATGGGTTCTTTTCTTGCATGTGTTTTGGCATCTGTTTTGCGTTAGTGTTTCTCCTCCTGTTGCCACCACTCAGATCACCTGTGCTCAGACTTTATGTACCCCTGCAGCATGATATATAATTATGATGAAACTGTTATCTACATTCCTCTAGCATTCTTTTTTTCAGCACTTAATGCCTTTTATTCCTTAGCTTCAGGCGTGAATTATGTAGCATATGTGAAGAGGCTTAAACTGTTTCCATTACATTCTTTCTGGATGGCTCCGTTATATTTAGGATATACTTACATTTTAGACAAAGTCGGAATGTTATTGTGGTTGACCTTGACCCCAGCTAACTGGGAAGACATTATATAGCCATGTTTGAGTCCTCGCAAAATGTGCTCCTGAAGCCCACGGAGTCCTGGCGGGAGGCCCTTCTGGACAGCAGGGTCATGGAGCTTTTCTTTACCGTAAGTCCTGCTCTCCCTCGCCACAGGGAAGCCACAGAAAAGTGCCGCGGGAAGAATGCGTGCTTTTGTATCTTTTTTAAGTAAATCAAGACAGATTGCTTTTCTCCTCCAAAGCCTTCTCTCCTGATCAGTATATTTGCTTAAACAAAGATTATATAGAAATGTTTTTGCTGGTTTATTAAAATGTTATATAATTATGAAGGGTTTAACGTCGTAGAGCTCAAGCTTTTTGGTCTCAGGGCCTCTTTACGCTCTTAAAAATCATCGAGGACCCCGAAGGGCTTTTGTTTATGTGGGTTATAGCTATTAGTGTTTACCATGTTAAAAATTCAAACTGAGAACTTTAAAAAATAATTTATTAATTCACTTAAAAATAGCAATACCAAACCACTACATATTAACGTAAATAACATTTCAGTGAACAAATAGCTATGCTTTTTAAAACAAGCAGACGGAAAGTTTAGTGAGAAGAGTGGCATTGTTGACATTTTTGCAGACCTCTCCAATGTCTGGTGTCACAGAAGACAGCCAGGCCCTCTCATCTGCTGCTGCGTTCGCTCAGTTGCAGTGTTCTACAGTCACGTAGAACGTGGGTGTGTGACGGTAGGAATGGAAAAGGCAAACACTGCCTCAGTGGTATTATGAGAGTAGTTTTGACCTTACAGACAACCTGACAGGGTGTCAGGAACCTTTGGGGCCCCCTGGGCCGCACTTTGAGAAGTGCTGTTCTAGAGCAGTACACTTGTTGTGTACTGATGAGCAGCCGTGGGTTAAGTTAGAGTTACTGAATACCAGTTTATTTCAGCTGTAACTTTCAAATACCAGGAAGTTAGGAATGTGCTCCCATGTTTGCCCTAGAGGGCCCCCCAGTGTAATAGTCAAAAGCTGGAGAAAATATGGAAAATACGTGTGTGTGTAGTATGTGTGTGTGTGTTTTGGATACAGGTTTGCAGATGTAGGGCAAGCATGCAAGTTAGTTAGGTATAATGACTAGGGCAAAAGTCCAAATAAAGACCAATTAAAAAGAAAAAAGAAAGCTATTTTGCTAAATCCCAACCATTAATTATAGTTTACCTTTTCATGTGTTTTAAAGGTACTATTCACGAGCCTTACAAATTTCACCCCTAGGTGTACATAAAAATATTTTTCTATAGAAATGTTTAGACTGAGTGTTACCTTGCATTTTCTTCTTTAAATCCGAGAAATGATGGCTAAAAACGTTATCAGTATCAAAGATAATTGTAACTACATTTTAACATTCTGTTGCCTGCCTCTGGCAGAAATTGTTTTGATGTGTATCCAAGTTCAGTTCTCTGTGTTATTCATTTGACTGAAATTGGATCCCGTTCCAGCAGTTTTTGAAAAGGTGAAAAACTTGCTGGCAGTGCTGGAAACAGCTCCCCTGTCTGAACAGCTGTCTGGATGCAGTAGACAGCTGCTCCTGTCAGCTGGGAGCCTCCACATGCAGATAACTTCTGCATCTGAAAGTTAACCCCTTTCACCTTGTGATTTTAACAGTTTTGTGTTTGTGGCCTATTACTTTTTCATGTATGCACTTATGAACAATTTTAATTTTGTTATTTGTTAGAAAAATGTCAGTGACTAATCTTTTCATTCACTTTTTTTTTTTAAGTTTATTTTCAGTTATGTGAATTCATTGCCTATTTGAAGCAGTTTTCCACTGCATGTCACTTTTCCTCTAGATCTGAATCGCTGCACTTATGTGTACTGTGTCGTGGCCTCGAGACCCAGCTGTGACCCATCTGGGTTCAGGAGACCTTAGATGGCCTTCTGCCCCCTACAAGTTCACAAGCTTCTCCAGTTTTCTTCTTTCCATTAGGTGTTGGAGAAACCACTCTCCTTAGTTTTTCCTTTTTGACATATTCTTCCTGATCTCATTTATGGTCTCTTCTTACTCTGCTCGTTGGATAAATACTGGTGTTCCTATCTCAGTTCTCAGCTTTGCTGACTGTGTACGTGTTCCTTGGGCTTCTTTTTCCACTCGTAGCTCACCGAGCGACACTTCTGCACCAAGGACTCCTCGTCTGTATTCAGCACAGGCTGCTCCTGTGTCCCAGAGCCTCGTAATCCTTGCGCTGGGCGCTTTAACTTGGATGCCCGAAGTCGTCTCGGATTCAGTGTGTTCCCATAGGACTCAGCGTCTTACTAACGTACTTTTCTTTATTCCTTGTCCGTATTTCTTGTCTTGCTTCTCCAGTCACCTCCCTGGGTCTTCCGCTAGACTTTGCTTTTCTTTATCCCTCTGCTTTTCCCTATTCAGGTGGTGAATTCAGGTTTTAATTTGTGTAACATGGTTCAGATATGGTAGAATTCCTTTGTAATGGAAGAGAGCAAGAATCTACCGTGTTACGTAAGAATCAGCCATTGATTTATCATGTTTTATGTGGTTCATATTTTAGGAAACATAAGTATGCCCAGTAAAAGTCAGGCTCTGAGGACAGTTTCTTATTTTTATTTAATTTAATTACATAATCCATGTTGGCTGTTTCTTTTGCTTCCTCATGTCTGGACCAGGATTGAGCAACCATTTGGCTGTGTGGGTGGAGAAGCAGCCCTCTGTGGTCCCAGGTTGCGTTGTCTCTGTCATGTTTAAATGTTGATAAGGTTAAAAAAACAAGGTGACAGAAATGTAGTTACAGTTTTCAGATAAGGAACTTCAGAATAAGCTGTGTTCAGAAGTTCTTGAATGGATATATGGATTTGTGATTGTACTTTAAATTTACTATATATAAAACTTAGAATGTATTTTGAAAAACCCTTGTGTTGTTCTAGACCAGGGATTGGCTGGGTAGAATATTAGGCTTTGCAGGTCATTAGTTCTCTGAGGCAGCTTCAGCTCTGGCCTCCCAGTACAAGCAGTTACAGCAAAACTTCACTGATGGCTGTTACAACGTGAATTTTGTATGATTTTCACATGTCTTGAAATATTATTCTTTGGTTTTGTTTTTCCCAACCACATAAAAGGGTAAAAACCATTCTTACCTCACAGGCTGCACAAAAGCAGGCAGGAGGCCAGGTCTGGCCTGTGGGCTGTGGTTTGACAACCCCTTTTCTAAACCCCTTTCAGCATGTCAGTAGATAAATTAACTTTGTAACTTAACAGCGAGTTTTTAATATTTTAAATTTCTTAGAACCTTAAGCAGTTCAGGAATTAAGGATTAATGGAATCAACCAGTGAATTAAGGGTTTATGAGTATTCACTGTGTCCCCGCACTGTACCAGTGAATAGTTGGGAAGCATCCTAACTTCAAGTAATTTATAAATGATTGCAGAGTCAGAGTGAAATAACCTGACACAGATAGAGAATAAATGTTTAAATTGTGTGACACTCAGAAGGCACAGAGATTTGTGTAGGGAAAGAGGGGCTGGAAAATTCAAATCCTTGTGGAAAGTGGAAAGTGGCCACAGTAAATGTGGTGGATTAAGATAAACAATTACCTGTGATTTCTCTGCTAAAAATATTTTCCTTGTCTGTTTTAATTATGTAAGTCTGAGGATATTAATGACACTGTAAAATTAGGGAGCAGTATTTTGGGAGTGTTTCCTTCATCAGAACACTGTATGCCAGGTGTTTCACCTCAGTATTGCAGCATTGAAATGAATTCTACGTGAGGTTTAAAGTGAATTTAAATATAATTTAAGTAAAATTTAAACATTTAAAAAATTTATTAATAGCAATGATATAAGATAAAAAGAGATTCAAATAAATTGTAGGCAATATCAGAGTTGATGAAACACCATGTTAATATATTGTTTGAATGAGTGAATTTCTAGGGATTGGGGGGCATGCTGGTTTTGCGAGTGTGTAACTGTCTGCTTCCAGCGAAGCAGCATCTCTATGCTCTTGCCCGAACTTTGCTGACTTTAGCAAGAAGCTGCAGCGGGGCATAGTTAGCATAATACAGATGACTGTCGTTGCTGCTGTTTTTAGAAAAAGCAGTATGTCTGACTGGCCGGCATCTGTTTCTTTGTCATAACACGCCGGAGACAGTTCAGTTTTCAAAATGTAGGTAGCTCTCCACTGACAATTAATTGGTATGTTTAAAATCATGGCCTATAACATAAAATGGACTGAGGGACAATTTTCAAATTTAGTTTAACTCGGGAATTAGTTGTCTAGAAATGCTCAGCTACAGTGAATTTTTCTCTCACCTCGTTTGGCACGATAGACACGTGACCCTTACAAAAGAATTTATGTTTATGGATTAGCGATTCTTTCTAACAGGTACATCGAAAAATCAGAGAAGATTCCGACATGGCACAAGACTCCCTGCAGTGCCTCGCCCAGTTAGCTTCTCTTCACGGACCCATCTTCCCCGACGAAGGGTCCCAAGTGGATTATCTCGCACACTTCATTGAGGGCTTACTGAATACCATCAATGGGTAGGTATCCTGGCCCTTAGAACCAAAAAGGAGCTTCAGTTCTTCCTCATGATTAACAGTGGAGGAAAAAAGAAACTAGCGATTCCCTGCTTTTATATTTTAGAGGAGAGTTACATGTGTCAGTTGAAATGAGTACACAGAGACGTGCCTTTGAAAATGAATGGGTGCATGTTTGGAAACAAGTTACCTCTGCTCCACTTAACGCTGATGCTCATGCCTTGGGTTGTAGAATTGAGATAGAAGATTCTGAAGCTGTGGGGATCTCCAGCATCATCAGCAACCTGATAACTGTGTTCCCTCGCAACGTCTTAACCGCCATTCCAAGCGAGCTCTTCTCGTCCTTTGTGAGCTGCCTGACACACCTCACGTGCTCTTTCGGGCGCAGTGCTGCACTGGAGGAGGTGGTGAGTGGCTCCGACTGAACCGCGCTATCTCGCAGGGGGACCTGCTCTGCCTCTGAGGCGTGTCTCATGGCCGCTAATTGTTTTAAAGGAGTGCGTGTTTGTTTATATGTGCAAATCATTTGGCAGTCTGTGCTTGGGAACATGACTTCTTAAAAATCTGTGGAAAATCACTTTAGTAGACTAAATTTTATTTGTCTCAAGATTTTATTTTATTTTATTTTATATTTTTAAAAAATTTTTGGCTGCGTTGGGTCTTAGTTGCTGCCTGCGGGCTTTCTCTAGTTGCGGCGAGTGGGGGCTACACGGTGTTGCGGTGTGCGGGCTTCTCATTGCGGTGGCTTCTCTTGTTGAGGAGCACGGGCTCTAGGCGCGCGGGCTCAGTAGTTGTGGGTTGAGGGCTCTTAGAGCGCAGGCTCAGTAGTTGTGGCGCACGGGCTTATTTGCTCTGCAGCATGTGGGATCCTCTTGGACCAGGGCTCGAACCCCAGACCCCTGCATTGGTAGGCAGATCCTTAACCACTGTGCCACCAGGGAAGTCCCTGGTCTCCAGATTTTAAGTTGAGATAATTTAGTACCTGAAAGTAGGAAATGGAATGAAATGTTTTTATTAAAAACTATGTTGAAAGCCATTTTAATAATAAACTCTTTAAGTTCAAGGGGTGCTAGGAACTTTATGGTATGGTTGTGATTGTGTATAATTTTAAGTGTTTTTTGAGAATTTAGAAATCTTGGGCTTATCTGGAAATTATGTAAATATAATTTAGTTCAAATAATTGTAACCCTGCTTATTTTGATTAATTTTTTTGGTGTTTTTTTATGGTTTTAATAATATATCTTGGTAAATTTTAATTTGCATTAAAATTAAGACCAATTCCTGTAGTAAAGATGTTTTTTGGTACAGATTTTTAAATGCTTATCTTCCACATTTTATATTTAATTTGGAAAACTCGTACTAAACTCCTTGACAACACAGCTGTGTTTGTAACAGTTACTGGGAATAACTACGTTAATCTTGGGAAGTAATTGATTTTTTCCCTACCAAGTAGTTATTAAATTGTTGAAACTAATTGTTTTTTTAATGAAATGTAGATTCTTTTCAAAGATTGTAAGGGTAAAAAGAATACTTGTAGACCTCTGATAGAATTTCATGTTAAGTCCGAGCGGTGGTTTTGTTGGGGGTTTGGCAACATGTGTGGGAGTGATTTGTGCCCCTTCAGAGGTGTCAGAGCACGAAGAACTCGGGAATGACTGTGTTCACAACAGTGGGCGCCCCAGTGGTTTGACGGGAAAGGAACCAGGCCAGGAAGTTATTTATGTGTTGGAAAGTGTCGGTCATGGAGGAATAGAAGTTTACGGGCCTCATATGTGAGGTCTGAATTTCTAGGGAGAAAAATCATGTACTAAGCATGGGAGCAGAGGGAAATTTTAAGTATTTAAGCTGTACTCAAACTCTTTTCAAATGACCACAAATTCTGAATCACTCGGGTTTCACGTAACATCCCCCTTTCCCCCACCCCCTCCCCCTTGGTTAAATGGCACGTTGATCACATGTTTAGAAACACAGCTGCCTTTTATTATAGTTTGTTTGTGGGTTAAGGATGCTTCTAGAGGAATTGCTGGAAGATTTGTAACATTCTTGGCTTGCACATTTGAGGTTTAGAATTTATTTATTTTGCCTAGGGGACTAACAACTTGGAAAACAATTTTTCTGCCAAGGTTTGACCTAGAAGTGTTGGGACACAGGGAGCCTGGATGCGCTTTCAGAGAGTAGATGTTTAATTGTGCTTCACAGGGAGGCATGCACTGTACCTAATGGGCCTCATTCAGGAAAACGGCTATTTCTTTTCCTTTCTTTTAATTGGTCGATTTCTTTTAATCTGTTTATGACATTTAAAAAATGGTGTTAGAAACAGTTGGTTACCCATTGAAACAGGCAGAGGGACTAGATTTGTCTGATGCTTTTGCATGACTCGTAGCAGCCAGATTGGCGAGGGTTGGTGAAGTCGAGGGCTAACGGGGGTCCCTGCACGATGAGTTACCAGAAGACTAAGCGAATCCTAAATGTATCTCAGCCGCATGGGGTTTTCATTCTGGCTGTGTGAGGTGGGGGCGGGGCCTGGGGAGTGGGCGGCGGGGCGGCGAGGTGTAGGGACAGACCCAGCCCGGCTGCGGTGGAGCTTCTGGGACGCAGGGCAGGGCACCTCGTGCCCAATACATAGTTGTTGACCTAAGATGGCAAAAGGTATAAAGAAATGAGCTTATACGTGAAAATCGAAAAGTTGAGGCATATTAAAAAAACTGCTTTGGGGAGTCATGCGTGGTGAGAAAGATCAGGAACTTTTGAGGGAGACGCTGCGGCGTGAGCCAGAAGGAGTCCTCAGCTGCAGGGCCTTGGGCAGGTTGCTTCACCTTCTGTGAGCACGTTTCCTTGCGGTGTGGTTAGGATGCTGGTCTCTTCTGATGTTTCATGGGGTGGATTAATGTGAAAGTGCCCCTACGGTGTGCACAATAAAATGTGGAATTATAATGATACAAATGAACCTTTATAATGGGCTTTACTAACAGCCGTATTATGTGTGCTGTCCTATGAGTAAGACCAGATCTTGAGTTTTGTTGTTTCATGCAAATCAGTAATATTATTTGTTTATTTTTTAAAATGTTGTCTTTTGTGATTTGCTCTCAAATTATATCTTTTTATTTTTTTGTAGTACGCGGGCCTCTCACTGCCGTGGCCTCTCCCGCCGCGGAGCACAGGCTCCGGACGCACAGGCCCAGCGGCCACGGCTCACGGGCCCAGCCGCTCTGCGGCACGTGGGATCTTCCCAGACCGGGGCACGAACCCGTGTCCCCTGCATCGGCAGGCGGACTCTCAACCACTGTGCCACCAGGGAAGCCCTGTATCTCTTTTTTAAAACACAAATTTATTTATTTATTTATTTTTGGCTGTGTTGGGTCTTCGTTGCTGTGCGTGGGCTTCTCATTGCAGTGGCTTCTCTTGTGGTGGAGCATGGGCTTCAGTAGTTGCAGCACGCAGGCTCAGTAGTTGTGGCACATGGGCTTAGTTGCTCCGTGGCATGTGGGATCTTCCCGGACCAGGGCTCGAACCCGCGTCCCCTGCATTGGCAGGCAGATTCTTAACCACTGCGCCACCAGGAAAGCCCCAAATCAATAATTTTAATATTAGGTTTTTAAAAACAATTTTAATCTTGTGAAATGTTTTGTTTTTCTTTAATATTGAAAGAGTTTCTTTTCCCAGTAGGAAAACAGATTCAGCAAAACACTTTTCTTGTTTTTTTAGTTGTGCTCAGGAAGGAAGGTTTTATTTTTATTTTTAACATGTATTTATTTATTTATTAACATATTTGTTGGAGTATAATTGCTTTACAGTGGTGTGTTAGTTGCTGCTGTATAACACAGTGAATCAGCTATACATATACATATATCCCCATATCTCCTCCCTCTTGCGTCTCCCTCCCACCCTCCCTATCCCACCCCTCTAGGTGGTCGCAGAGCACCGAGCTGACCTCCCTGTGCTGTGTGGATGCTTCCCACTAGCTATCTGTTTTACATTTGGTAGTGTGTATATGTCCATGCCACTCTCTCACTTCGTCCCAGCTTACCCTTTCCCCTCCCCGTGTCCTCAAGTCCATTCTCTACGTCTGAGTCTTTATTCCTGTCCTGCTCCTAGGTTCATCAGAACCAATTTTTTTTTTAAGATTCCATATATATGTGTTAGCATATGGTATTTGTTTTTCTGTTTATGACTTCACTCTGTATGACAGACTGTAGGTCCATCCACCTCACTACAAATAACTCAATTTCGTTTCTTTTTATGGCTGAGTAATAGTCCATTGCATATATGTGCCACATCTTCTTTATCCATTCATCTGTCGATGGCCACTTAGGTTGCTTCCATGTCCTGCCTATTGTAAATAGTGCTGCAATGAACATCGTGGTACCCAGCAATACACTTTTGTTTTACTGTGGTATTTTTTCAAAACTATATTTATTTAGGAATACATATAGATTGTCTCTTGTTTTAGGAACTCGTGTCTTAGATGGTGATTATGTTGCTGTAGCAAGAATTTAAAAAAGCAACTTCATGGGAAGAAAAATTCTTGATACTAACATGTATTCTTGAACTATGTTCTTGTTTGGTGGCTGTAGCGTGTGTATGAAGAGAGGCTGTTATTTATGACTGCCCTCAACTTGCAGTGAACTTGAAAGTCTCTGCTCAAAAAGAGCAACTCCAGTCTTCAGCCACTTTATTCTGTTGGCTGTTAAAATTTTTAGGTGTTGGGCTTCCGTGGTGGCGCAGTGGTTGAGAGTCCGCCTGCCGATGCAGGGGACGTGGGTTTGTGCCCTGGTCCGGGAAGATCCCACATGCCGCGGAGCGGCTAGATCCGTGAGCCATGGCCGCTGAGCCTGCGTGCCCAGAGCCTGTGCTCCGCAACGGGAGAGGCCACAACAGTGAGAGGCCCACGTACAGCAAAAAAAAAAAAAAAAAAAAATTTCTTGGTGTTACTTGAGGCTTCCTGAAGCCAAGAATTTTTTCGTTGCACCCGAGAAATCAAATTTTTGTCTATTGCTAGACTGGAGAAGTGAGATGGATTATAAGATGAAATTATTGCCTTAAAAATTAAAATCCTAACAAAATAATTGTTCATATTATTATGTCAACTATTTTATAAAATGTCTATAATACTAGTATATGCATTTGAATTGATTCAGTGAAATTTGAAGAGAATATGGCTTGAACTCTAGACTCTCATTTGTTTCTTGGTTTCTTTTGTCGGTTAAGTTCAGCCCCCAGTAGGTTCATCAGCCAGAAGCCACATAACATGTTAACTGAACAGAGCAACCGTCATGGTCCTTAAACTTTGAAGTGTGTTTGTGTGTTTGTGTGTGTGTGTGTGTGTGTGTGTGTGTGTGTGTACGTGCGCATGAGGGCTGTGGGTTGGATATGTAAGGCAGGTGGGAGGTGATGGTAGTAAACTTTGCCAAGGAAGAACTTCATATTTAATTTTAGTACATTTGTTCCCTAACCTCAAGACCAGCAGGCCAAGGTAGAAGAAGAAAAATCTTGATAAAGTTGGGAAGTCCATCATAGAATGTAATGCAGTAAAATAATTTTGCAGTTCCTTAGGTGAGTGAGTGCATTTAAAGTTCAGCATTCTTAACTCAAAATCTAGTTTCTCCAGCTCGATGGATAATTACTCTGTGGAGAGGAGGTGTGGTGAAAGAAATGCATTGAAGCCAAGTTACAAATGGAGAGGTGGGAAGCAGGAATTTGGGGGTATTTCAGGGATAAGAGGGAAGAACTTACTGTCTGGAATGGTGATGTCAGTACAACACAAATGTGTGGTCGACCCTGCACCTTAACTGCCGGGGGAAGGGATGGTTTGAGAAGCTGTGCCAACCTCCCTACCCAGCATTCTGCTGGCCGGGGAGGAATGAATGGATGATAGTCCAGACGGCGACCCAGCTGTCCAGCTGCGCCGTGTGCACTCATTTCCTCTGCTTGTTGATCAAAGAAGAATTAAATGAGATGCATGAGTAGCCTTGCACATTTAAAGTATGCTTCTTTTTAATCCTAACAGTGGCTTTACCTCTGTTCAGGATATTTGAAAGAAAATTGGTTACTATTACAACTTAAATACAGATTCTTATTAAAAGAAATCCTTAAAATAATTTCTATGTTTCATTTAATTCTGGTTGGGTCGTAATTTTGCCATGCAGTGTTTCCTAGCTTGGATATGAGTCAGCCCTGATTTTTCAGTCTGCTTCCAGTCCTAGCACAGAACCAATGTTTGTTTTACAGAATTCTTGCACTTGAGATAGAATGTAGTGGATTTAGATTAAAGCTTATTTATCGTCATAACTGTGGTTTCATATAGTAACCTTTGTATTGCTTACAAGACTAGCATTAGAAACATAACCAGAGCTAATGGGCCAGGGTTTTGAAAATGGACGCTAGAATGAGGTGGAAGAAGAGATGGCCCTCCTACCTCAGGTAAGGCAGGTGAGTCCCAGCAGTGCCGGCCCCTTGGAGTACTGCTGAGTCAGTTCAGTTCCGTGAATATTTACCCATCACCTACATGTGCCAGGGACTGTGTTTGATAAATATACGTTCTTTAGCATTAAGAATTTGGAAATACATATATGTTTCCAAAAGGAAGAAGTTACGTTAATCTAGGAGTGTAACATTTAAAAACTCTCTGAAAATTACACCTTGGACTCCTGGTGCGTTTGTGGGGAGTCGATTTTTTTTACG
This sequence comes from Lagenorhynchus albirostris, assembly GCF_949774975.1. Lineage (NCBI taxonomy): Eukaryota > Metazoa > Chordata > Mammalia > Artiodactyla > Delphinidae > Lagenorhynchus > Lagenorhynchus albirostris. The sequence continues at coordinate 1,230,381 of NC_083112.1, read as the reverse complement.
TGATCTATTTATAGGATTCTTCTAGCAGCTGCACTGCTTGTCCACTAAGTCAGTTTCTCTTGGGGGATTTCAGAAGCCAGGAATACTGTCAGCTGCATAGGTAGTCTGGAGTCAAATTAATTCTGTGCTGTCAGGACTGGCTATGGAAAAAAAATGAGAGAATGAATTAATTTCTTTTGCATTTGACATTCAAAGACTTCTAAATTCTTTTTAAAATGGAGAGCTCATGATCTGTTTGTGACATTTCTGCGATTTTTCTCTGTATTGCCATTGTTGCTTTCTATGATGCTACACTAGGAAGGAATATTTATAGCAGATGAGTAGCAGCATGAACTATTATAATTCAGTCTTTAATCTTTCATGTGCCCTTTCTTATTGTTTTACACCATGCAGTACATGTATTATTTGACCTGTCATTGGACTTGGGGGTTATGGCTGTGCCTGTAAATTTTAAACTTACTGTGAAATATTCTGTTCACATAAAGTAAAAGCTTTATATATATATATATATATATATATATATATATATATATATATAAACATTTGTAAAGAAAAATAAAATGAACAACTGTCTGCCAGCCATGCAGATTAAGAAACAGTATATTGATAGGACCTTTTCCCCCTTCATTTACCTGGAGTTTCCCCGTCTGTTGTTATAAGCACAGTTTATGTTGTGCAGACTTATTTCTGCCAGTTGATTTTGTATCATGTTTGCAAATGAGCGCTGCCAGGGAACCCCTGGCCAGTGCTGTTGGCTCCTTTCCCACCCTCTGCGACCTCTGACTGTTCAGTTTGCTTTCGTTCCCAAGTCCTTATGAGAGCAGTAGAGCAGCCCCAGGCTCTAAATAGGGAACACCGAGTTAAACAGGGCTATTCCTCAGAAATGAAACATTCCATGTGAGAGCTAATGGCCCACACCCACCTTATTGCAATTTTTATGTCTATGAATCATAATGCTTTTCTTTTTTGTTAATAAATAAGTAAATTAATTTATTATTATTATTTTTTGGCTGTGCTGGGTCCTCGTTGCTGCGCGCGGGCTTTCTCTAGCTGCGGCGAGGGGGGGCTACTCTTTGTTGTGGTGCGCAGGCTTCTCATTGCGGTGGCTTCTCTTGTTGTGGAGCATGGGCTCTAGGCGCACGGGCTTCAATAGTTGTGGCTCGTGGGCTCAGTAGTTGTGGCTTGTGGGCTCTAGAGCGCAGGCTCCGTAGTTGTGGTGCACGGGCTTAGTTGCTCCGCGGCATGTGGGATCTTCCCGGACCAGGGCTCGAACCCGTGTCCCCTGCATTGGCAGGCGGACTCTTAACCACTGCGCCACCAGGGAAGCCCCTATGGATCAGAATGCTTTTCTTAACTGACTCATGTAACTTATGTTTACATATGAAGATAGCACTCAGGGTCAAAGAAAGAGCTTTCCGATTTCATGGAGATGATTCGGAGTTGTCACGTTGGTTATTTGCTCTTTGTAGAAAAAAAGCTATTGGAGTTCTTTGCAGCATAACAGATATTAGAACTACTGTAGCACAGGATTTATCATGTATACTTTTACAGTATCTAACATTAGGGACACATGCATACACTTAATTTTTTTAGAGCAGTTTTAGATTCACAGCAAAATTGAGTGAAAATACAGAGTTCCCATCCCTGCCCCAGTACACCCAGCCCCCCGCCATCAGCATCCCTACCAGAGAGTGCATGTGTTACACGTGATGAACCTGCACCGAGGCCGTCATCATCCTGAGCCCATGGTCTACATCAGAGTTCACTCTTTGTGTTGTACACTCTGTGGGTTTGGACAAATGTGCAGGGATGTGTAGCCACCGTTACAGTCTCATGCAGGCTAGTGTCACTGCCCTGAAAATCCCCTGAGCTCTGCTCTTCACACCCCCACCCAGCCCCTGGCAACCACGGATCCTTTTATTGTCTCCATAGTTTGGCCTTTTCCAAAATGTTGTATAGTTGGAATCGTACAGTAATGTTAGATTTTAATCTGAAGTTCACATCATTGTTAAAAGGCGGAGCAGTTCCACATACTGAAAGTTGTCTTTCCCAAGCTTCATTTGCCAGCATGTCCAGAGACAAAATGAACTGCTGCTTCTATATGTCCAAATACTCACCAGACGCAAAAGCAGATTTCTTTCTGTGGCTGAAGAGCTGCAGGTTCACCTCCAGTACACTTGCAGGTTAATTATGGACGTTGACATGTCAGTGCTGATAGCATGTTTTGATTACCTTCTCCACCCTCCGTTCCCAAATGGGGGAAAGTGGAGTCAAGTCGCCTCCTAAGCTCTGCGCCCCTCTCCAAAGCCCTCCTGGCAGCAGGCCCGAGACACCCCAGGCACGAGCAGAGTGTCTGGCTTGGGCCCTCGTCATCTTGGGGCACGTGCTCCGGCTTGGCGGCTGGGTCTTGGCCAGAGGGGCTGTGGAGCAGGGCCAAGGTATTAGGAAAAACCACTCGGCTGGGTTTCAGTTCTCTGTGATTAGCCTGAAAGATTTACCTGCCAATTGTCATCAGCCAAATTGCTCACACTTTGCCTGATGAGTTACTTGTATTGGTTTCCAAGTGGAACAGAGGCCCTGTACAAGTTTGCAGTTCTTATTTTAAATCACCATCCAGTGATAGGGGCTCTGATGGTCCGCTGTGATCTTCTGTTTTGTCTAATATCAGGGCTCTATGGGAGGAATTATGGAATGCTCTTCCAATAGTAAAAGGCTTATAAGGCTTTCCCATTTTATTTGTACTTTTCTGTATCTGAATGATTACACCATGATAAGCATGCATTGTATATGTGCTAGGGAAGAACAGAGAGAGTTCTTAGAATTGCCTACTGCTTCCTTCTGAGCGGTGGGGTCAGAGGATGCTGTTCCTCTTAAGATATGTTCCCAGTCTGTTTATTTTGGCAACATAAACTGTTCAGACTTAACAAATGATTTCTGCAAAGCAGCTGCTTTAAGTACGCAGAAACGGTCCGCCCGGTACTCAGCTGGCGGCAGTGATTTCTGCTGCAGGCGCACACCAGCTGCTGCAGCGACCAGGTGGGCACTTACCTGGCCTTTTGTTTAAATTTTTTTAAACATCTTTATTGGAGTATAATTGCTTTACAGTGGTGTGTTAACTTCTGCTGTATAACAAAGTGAATCAGCTATACATATACATACATCCCCATATCCCCTCCCTCTTGCGTCTCCCTCCCACCCTCCCTATCCCACCCCTCTAGGTGGTCGCAGAGCACCGAGCTGACCTCCCTGTGCTGTGTGGATGCTTCCCACTAGCTATCTGTTTTACATTTGGTAGTGTATATATGTCCGTGCCTCTCTCTCACTTCGTCCCAGCTTACCCTTCCCTCTCCCTGTGTTCTCAAGTCCAACCTCTGTGTCTGTGTCTTTATTCCTCTCCTGCCCCTAGGTTCTTCAGAACCATTTTTTTTTAGGATTCCATATATATGTGTTAACATACGGTATTTGTTTTTCTCTTTCTGACTTACCTCACTCTGTATGACAGACTCTGGGTCCATCCACCTCACTACAAATAACTCAATTTCGTTTCTTTTTATGACTGAGTAATATTCCATTGTATATATGTGCCACATCTTCTTTATCCATTCATCTGTCGATGGCCACTTAGGTTGCTTCCATATCGTGTCTGTTGTAAGTACTGCTGCAGTGAATATTGTGATACATGTCTCTTTTTGAATTGTGCTTTTCTCAGGGTATATGCCCAGTAGTGGGATTGCTGGGTCGTATGGTAGTTCTATTTTTAGTTTTTTACGGAACCTCCATACTGTTCTCCATAGTGGCTATATCCATTTACATTCCCACCAACAGTGCAAGAGGGTTCCCTTTCTCCACACCCTCTCCAGCATTTATTGTTTGTAGATTTTTTGATGGTGGCCATTCTGACTGGTGTGAGGTGATACCTCATTGTAGTTTTGATTTGCATTTCTCTAATGATTAGTGATGTTGAGCATCCTTTCATGTGTTTGCTGGGAATATGTATATCTTCTTTGGAGAAACGAGGTCTTCTGCTAAGTTTTGGATTGGGTTGTTTGTTTTTTTGATACTGAGCTTGCATGAGCTGCTTGTACGTTTTGGAGATTAATCCTTTGTCAGTCGCTTCATTTACGAATATTTTATCCCTTCATCTTGTTTATGGTTTCCTTTGCTCTGCAAAAGCTTTTAAGTTTCATTAGGTCCCATTTGTTTATTTTTGTTTTTATTTCCGTTTCTCTAGGAGGTGGGTCAAAAATGATCTTGCTGTGATTTATGTCATAGAGCGTTCTGCCTATGTTTTCCTCTAAGAGTTTTATAGTTTCTGGCCTTACATTTATTTTTTTAAAGTAAATTTACTTATGTATTTATGTATGTATTTATTTATATATATATTTATTTATTGTCTGAGTTGGGTCTTTGTTGCTGTGTGCAGGCTTTCTCTAGTTGCGGTGAGCAGGGGCTGCTCTTCGTTGCGGTGCATGGGCTTCTCGTTGTGGTGGCTTCTCTTGTTGCGGAGCAGAGGCTCTAGGCGCGCGGGCTTCAGTTGTCGTGGCACGCAGGCTTCAGTAGTTGTGCCATACGGGCTCTAGAGCGCAGGCTCAGTAGTTGTGGTGCACGGGCTTAGTTGCTCCGTTCCCTGTGGGATCTTCCCAGACCAGGGCTCGAACCCGTGTCCCCAGCATTGGCAGGCGGATTCTTAACCAGTGCACCACCAGGAAAGCCCTGGCCTTACATTTAGGTCTTCAATCCATTTTGAGTTTATTTTTGTGTACAGTGTTAGGGAGTGTTCTAATTTCATTCTTGTACATGTAGCTGTCCAGTTTTCCCAGCACCACTTATTGAAGAGGCTGTCTTTTCTCCATTGCATATCCTTGCCTCCTTTATCAAAGATAAGGTGACCATATGTGCGTGGGTTTATCTCTGGGCTCTCTATCCTGTTACATTGATCTATATTTCTGTTTTTGTGCCAGTACCATACCATCTTGATTACTGTAGCTTTGTAGTGTAGTCTGAAGTCTAGGAGCCTGATTCGTCCAGCTCCGTTTTTCTTTCTCAAGATTGCTTTGGCTGTTTGGGGTCTTTTGTGTTTCCATGCAAATTGTGAAGTTTTTTGTTCTAGTTCTGTGAAAAATGCCATTGGTAGTTTGATAGGGATTGCATTGAATCTGTAGATTGCTTTGGGTAGTAGAGTCATTTTCACAATGTTGATTCTTCCAATCCAAGAACATGGTATAATCTCTCCATCTCCTTGTATCGTCTTTAATTTCTTTCATCAGTGTCTTATATTTTTCTGCATACAGGTCTTTTGTCTCCTTAGGTAGGTTTATTCCTGAGTATTTTACTCTTTTTGTTGCAGTGGTAAATGGGAGTGTTTCCTTAATTTCTCTTTCAGATTTTTCATCATCAGTGTATAGGAATACAAGAGATTTTTGTGCATTAATTTTGTATCCTGCTACTTTACCAAATTCATTGGGTAGCTCTAGTAGTTTTCTGGTAGCTTCTTTAGGATTCTCTGTGTATAGTATTATGTCATCTGCAAACAGTGACAGTTTTACTTCTTCTTTTACGATTTGGGGTCCTTTTATTTCTTTTTCTTCTCTGAATGCTGTGGCTAAAGCTTCCAAAACTATGTTGAATAATAGTGGTGAGAGTGGGCAACCTTGTCTTGTTCCTGAGCTTAGAGGAAGTGGTTTTAGTTTTTTACCATTGAGACTGATGTTGGCTGTGGGTTTGTCATATATGGCCTTTATTATGTTGAGGTAGGTTACCTCTGTGCCTTCTTTCTGGAGAGTTTTTATCAAAAATGGGTGTTGAGTTTTGTCGAAAGCTTTTTCTGCATCTGTTGAGATTATCATATTGTTTTTATTCTTCAATTTGTTAATGTGTTGTATCACATTGATTGATTTGTGTATACTGAAGAATCCTTGCATTCCTGAGATAAACCCCACTTGATCATGGTATATGATCCTTTTAATGTGCTGTTAGATTCTGTTTGCTGGTATTTTGTTGAGGATTTATGCATCTGTGTTCATCAGTGATATTGGCCTGTAGTTTTCTTTCTTTGTGACATCTTTGTCTGGTTTTGGTATCAGGGTGATGGTGGACTCGTAGAATGAGTTTGGGAGTGTTCTTCCCTCTGCTATATTTTGGAAGAGCTTGAGAAGGATAGGTGTTAATAGAATTTGCTTGTGAAGCCATCTGGTCCTGGGCTTTTGTTTGAATTTCAGTGCTTGTGATTGTTCTGTTTATATTTTCTATTTCTTCCTGGTTCAGTCTCAGAAGGTTGTGCTTTTCTAAGAATTTGTCCATTTCTTCCAGGTTGTCCATTTAATTGGCATATAGTTGCTTGTAGTAATCTCTCATGTTCCTTTGTATTTCTTCAGTGTCAGTTGTTACTTCACCTTTTTCATTTCTAATTCTGTTGATTTGAGGCTTCTCCCTTTTTTTCTTGATGAGTCTGGCTAATGGTTTATCAATTTTGTTTATCTTCTCAAAGAACCAGCTTTTAGTTTTATTGATCTTTGCTGTTGTTTCCTTCATTTCTTTTTCATTTATTTCTGATCTGATCATTATGATTTCTTTCCTTCTGCTAACTTTGGGGGTTTTTTGTTCTTCTTTCTGTATTCTTGTTTCTTGAGGTAGGATTGTATTGCTATAAACTTCCCTCTTAGAACTGCTTTTACTTCATCCCATAGGTTTTGGGTCATCGTGTTTTCATTGTCATTTGTTTCTTGGTATTTTTTGATTTCCTCTTTGATTTTTTTCAGTAATCTCTTGGTTATTTAGTAGCGTACTGTTTAGCTTCCACGTTTGTATTTTTTACAGTTTTTTTTTCTGTAATCGATATCTAGTCTCATAGTGTGGTCGGAAAAGATACTTGATATGCTTTCAACTTTCTTCAATTTACCAAGGCTTGATTTGTGACCCAAGATATGACCTATCCTAGAGAATGTTCCATGAACACTTGAGAAGAAAGTGTATTCTGTTGTTTTTGGATGGAATGTCCTAGAAATATCAGTTAAGTCCATCTTGCTTAATGTGTCATTTAAAGCTTGTGTTTCCTTATTTATTTTCATTTTGGATGATCTGTCCATTGGTGAAAGTGGCGTGTTAAAGCCCCCTACTATTATTGTGTTACTGTCGATTTCCCTTTTTATGGCTGTTAGCATTTGCCTTATGTATTGAGGTGCTCCTGTGTTGGATGCTGAAATATTTACAATTATTATATCTTCTTCCTGGATTGATCCCTTGATCATTATGTAGTGTCCTTCTTTGTCTCTTGTATTAGTCTTTTTTAAAGTCTGTTTTGTCCGATATGAGAATTGCTACTCGAGCTTTCTTTTGATTTCCATTTGCATGGAATATCTTTTTCCATCCCCTCACTTTCAGTCTGTATGTGTCCCTAGGTCTGAAGTGGGTGTCTTGTAGACAGCATATACGGGTCTTGTTTTTGTGTCCATTCAGCCAGTCTGTGTCTTTTGGTTGGAGCATTTAATCCATTTACATTTAAGGTAATTATCAATATGTATGTGCCTATTACCATTTTCTTAATTGTTTTGGGTTTGTTTTTGTGGGTCTTTTCCTTCTCCTGTGTTTCCTGTCTAGAGAAGTTCCTTTATTTGTTGTAAAGCTGGTTTGGTGGTACTGAATTCTCGTAACTTTTGCTTGTCTGTAAATGTTTCAATTTCTCTGTCGAATCTGAATGAGATCCTTGCTGGGTAGAGTAATCTTGGTTGTAGGTTTTTCCCTTTCATCACGTTAAATATGTCCTGCCACTCCCTTCTGGCTTGCAGAGTTTCTGCTGAAATATCAACTGTTAACCTTATGGGGATTCCCTTGTATGTTATTTGTTACTTTTCCCTTGCTGCTTTTAATATGTTTTCTTTGTATTTAATTTTTGATACTTGGATTAGTTTGTGTCTTGGTGTGTTTCTCCTTGGATTTATCCTGTATGAGACTCTCTGTGCTTCCTGGACTTGATTGACTGTTTCCTTTCTCATGTTAGGGAAGTTTTCAACTATAATCTCTTCAGAAATTTTCTCAGACCCTTTCTCTTTCTCTTCTTCTTCTGGGACCCCTGTAATTCGACTGTTGGTACGTTTAATGTTGTCCCAGAGGTCTCTGAGACTGTCCTCAATTCTTTTCATTCTTTTTTCTTTATTCTACTCTGCAGTAGTTGTTTCCACTATTTTATCTTCCAGGTCACTTATCCGGTCTTCTGCCTCAGTTATTCTGCTATTCATTTCTTTTAGAGAATTTTTAATTAATTTATTGTGTTGTTCATCATTGTTTATTTGCTCTTTAGTTCTTCTAGGTCCTTGTTAAACCTTTCTTGTATTTTCTCCGTTCCACTTCCAAGATTTTGGATTATCTTTGCTGTCATTACTCTGAATTCTTTTTCAGGTAGACTGCCTATTTCCTCTTCATTTGTTTGGTCTGGTGGGTTTTACCTTTCTCCTTTATCTGCTGCATATTTCTCTGTCTTCTCATTTTGCTTAACTAACTGTGTTTGGGGTCTCCTTTTCACAGGCTGCAGGTTTGTAGTTCCCGTTGTTTTTGGTGTCTGCCCCCAGTGGATGAGGTTGGTTCAGTGGGTTGTGTAGCCTTCCTGGGGGAGGGGACTGGTGCCTGTGTTCTGGTGGGTGTGGCTGCATCTTGTCTTTCTGGTGGGCAGGGCTGCGTCCAGTGGTGTGTTTTGGGGTGTCTGTGAACTTATTATGATTTTAGGCAGCCTCTCTCTTAATGGGTGGGGTTGCGTTCCTGTCTTGCTAGTTGATTGGCATGGGGTGCCCAGCACTGGAGCTTGCTGGCCGTTGGGTGGAGCTGGGTCTTAGCGTTGAGACAGAGATCTCTGGGAGAGCTCTCGCCGATTGATATTATGTGGGACCGCGAGGTCCCTGGTGGACCAATGTCCTGAACTCAGCTCTCCCACCTCAGACGCTCAGGCCTGACATCAGGCCGGAGCACCAAGACCCTGTCAGCCACACAGCAACCCGTGCAGATGTCGTATTGCCAACCTGGTTCCAACTGACACTGTGAGGAAGGAAGGAACGCCGAACCGCCCTCACCAGCAGAGCGGGAGAGGCGAGTGCCTCCCCCATCCCCCCGTCATGCCCACTGTTCCCACACTCTACTGTCCGACGCCTCTACCTGGCCTTTTTAAAAATTAATTAATTAATTAATTTATTTAGACAAGTCTCTACCTTTATTGGCCAGCAGGCTACTTAAGGGGGATGAAGCGGGAGGAGTGGGTGGCCCCAGTGCCGGGCCGGCCGTGCTTCACAGGCTTGTAGGTGATGGAGAACTTGCCTAGGTAGTGGCCGATCATCTCAGGCTTGATTTCCACCTGGTTGAAAGTCTTGCCATCGTAGACGCCCACCATGCTGCCCACCAGCTCGGGCAGGATGATCATGTCGCGCAGGTGCGTCTTCACCACCTCGGGCTTCTCCGTGGGCGGCGCCTCCTTCTTGGCCTTGCGCAGCCGCTTCAGCAGCGAGTGCTGCTTCCTCCGGAGGCCGCGGTTCAGCTGCTGCCGCTGCCGCGAGCTGTACAGCTGCATCAGCTGCTCATAGGACATGTCCAGCAGCTGGTCGAGGTCCACGCCGCGGCAGGTGAACTTGTGGAAGGTCCGCTTCTTCTTCTGCTCCACTTCCGCCATCTGGTCGGCTCTTCAGAAAGGCTACCTGGCCATTTTATATGCCTTTTCTTCTGTCCTCAGAACCAGCATCAATGACTTTATTATATCATATATGATGAAGAGAAAAAATAAAACAGATAATAAAGTGACAGTGGGAGAGCCCACAGCCCAACTCGAGAACTTTCCTGGTCCTGAGGTTGCTGTAACTGGAGTGCTCATCCACTCCTGTTGCTAGCTGCCCGCCCCCCCTGCAGGAGAGATGGCCGCTGTTCTAAATTTTAACATTCCCTTGTCTTAACTTCTCTGATCATTTATATGGTAAGCTGTGTCGTTGTGTGAATATTATACCACACCTTGTTTTCCCATTCTGCCGTAAAGGAAATTTTGGGTTTCCCTTTTGTGCCGTTACGGTGTTAAAGTAAACGTTCTTCCACGTGTTTCCTAGCAACTTTCGTGAGACTTTCCTAAGGTCTAAACCTCAGAATGGAAGTTTTGGATCATAGGCTATGTAACGTTCAGTTTTCAAAGATAGTTTCCCGGAACTTCCCTGGTGGTCCAGTGATAAGACTCTGTGCTCCCAGTGCAGGGGGCCCGGGTTCGATCCCTGGTCAGGGAACTAGATCCCGCATGCTGCAACTAAGAGTCCGCATGCCACAACTAAAGGTCCCACGTGCTGCAACTAAGATCAGGTGCAGTCAAATAAATAAAATAAATGAATAATAATAATAATAAAAAGATAGTTTCCCATCGTTTGCTCCCATCGTCTGCATTCCCGTTGACCCACATCTTCACCAGCACAGCTTCTGCCAGACTCACAGTATGAAATATGATCTTAATTTGCTTTCCCAGGTACTAATAACATTGAGCATCTTTTCATACATATCAATACATAATTCCCATGATTATTATTATGAAATGCTTGTTTACTCTGTTGCTTGTTTTCCTATCAGATTGTCTTTTCCTTACTGATTTAAAGAAATTCTTTATATAGTCTGCACACGCATTTCTTATTGGTTTATTTGTATTGCAGATCTCCTAGTTTTGTGGCTCCTCTTTTCACTTTATGGTATCTTTTTTTTTTTTTTAATTTGGAATACTTTTAGATTTACAGAAAAGTTGCAAAGCTAGTACGGTATTCCCATATACCTAGTTTCCCCTAATATTACCATCTTGTATAGCCATGGTACATTTATTAAAACTAAGAGATTAACATTGGTGCATTTTTAAAAAATTTAAAAAATTTTTATTTAAAAAAAATTTATCTGTTTATTTTTGGCTGGGTTGGGTCTTCATTGCTGTGTGTGGGCTTTCTCTAGTTGTGGCAAGCGGGGGCTACTCTGTGTTGCGGTGCACAGGCTTCTCATTGCGGTGACTTCTCTTGTGGAGCACGGGTTCTAGGTGCATGGGCTTCAGTAGTTGTGGCACACATGCTCAGTAGTTGTGGCTCGCGGGCTTTAAAACGCAGGCTCAGTAGTTGTGGCACACAGGGTTAGTTGCTCCATGGCATGTGGGATCTTCCTGGACCAGGGCTCTAACCTGTGTCCCCTGCATTGGCAGGCGGATGTACAGCCTTGATATTCAGGCTGTAATATCTGTACATACAAGTTTGACTTTTTAGAAGGGGCTGAAGATACAGTTCCTTAGGAGGATCTCATGCAAAAAGAGGAAGCACACCTGCTTCTCAGAGGAATGTTTCCTAACAATAAGTAAAAAGAAAAAGAAAAAATCTCTTGCAAAGCTTCATATAGTGAACGATACGGAATCCTCAATCCCATGACAACAGATGATGCTGGAACAGGTTTTATTCGGCTCTTTCTTACAACATTGTTTAACCCTCAGTATACCACCAGGGTCTAGTTTTTGAGTTTCGTTTTTGAACAGTTCTAACTATTTTAAATGTCAGTTTTTCATAACTTTTATTCTTTCTTAGAGACTTTAGAACAAAAAGAACATTTATTACCATGTAATTATCTTAATATAAATCTAAAACACATTATGGATTTTTAGTGATCTGATTTCTCCCATATCTTGAAGCATTTTGCTATTTCATGATCTTGGGAAGTATTTCACCATTACTCATCAACTCCCATCCATAATAAAAAAGAGACTAAAAGAATAAGCAAATGGAAGAATGATAGAGTCACCTACAAGGATGGTATAGTAGTGAAATGAATCACCACAAATAGAATAAATGGCTACTCTTCATTATTTTTCAGTTTTCTAATTGCATTTTCCAAAATATAGCACAGTCTTTCAAGAAGTCTTGAAATAACCATCTTTTACGTTTTGTTGTTAATTGTTGTTTTTAACATTTCATTGGATGCTATTTGAAATTCAGAATTTTTCATTTTTCTGCCCATAGTAACAAAGAAAAGGAAATTGTCAGAATAAGATGTTTCAGTGATAAAACAAATCGGAAGGTGAATGTAAAGAGACAGTTGCACTCTGAGCCGTAATAACGTTGGTAAAATTGATAGTATAAGTGAAATCTGGGGCTGAGTTTTAGGTGATCAGTTTTCTCAAGCTCAATAATTTATGAGCAAACAGTATATTTCCAAGGACAAAACGAAAATATGGCATTCCCATCCAGTCAGTTATTCCATGGAAAACCTTCACCCAATATTCTGTGAGTTTAGAGTTTACTAAAGGATACTGACAGTATTTCTGTATCTTTTTTGATGTTCATGCAACAGCATTTACTTAATATGGTTTGTAATTGTATTGATGGTGAAAGCAGTATTTACAAAAGGGGTTGGAAGGAAATAAATGATGTAATGAAAAATATTGGTTGAATTGATCATTTTTATTGGTATTTATAAACCTAAATGAATATGTTATACTGCATTTATGGAACCAGGAATATGGCTGTCCTTCAACAAAATTATGAGCTGTCAAGGTTTTAAAAAGTGTAAAGCATTTTGATGGTACATGAGCGAGCAGAGCCAGCATTAGTAGTAAGTTAGAACCTCCTAGAGTTAGATTTTGCAAGTACAGTTGGTCCTCATCATTTGTGGATTCCATATTTACAAATTCACTTCCTTGCTAAAAATCCTTTGCAACCCCAAAATCAGCACTTGTGGAACTTTTCATGATTATTCATGGACATGTGTGTGCAAAGAGTGACAAAACGTATGATCCGCCGGCTTGCTTGTTCCCAGCAGGGGTCAAGCCGGGCGGTCGCGCTCTGCCTTGTTGTTTTCACCCTCACACCATAAACAGGTGTCCTTCTCACCGTCTCCAGTGCTTCATTTTTCGCATTTTTGTGTGAAACGGCATTTTCCAAAATTCTGTCACAAAATATTGAAGTTCTTGCAGTGCAATGACTGATAGGATGATTTTGCTGTTTCCGACGGCCTCCGGGTGCTGTGCCCAAGTGCGGGGAGGGTGGGGTGAGCCTTAGGGAGAAAATGTGGGTGTTAGATGAGCTTTGCTGGACAGGCTGCTGGCCATGAATCAGCAGTGCATGTGAAATAAGGTGTCTGTACACAGAAGCACACATAAACAAGGTGGTCACTGACCTCTCCACCTGCGCATGGTGAAAGCTGCAGTGACCGGAGTATTAGCTAATTCAGTGTTTGCGGGGACTTTGTAGGACACAAACACCACAGGTAATAGTAGGAGTCCAGTATTCACAACGTGAACATGTCCTAGTTAGTTACATTCAAAGAATGTTGCCTGTTTTCAGTATAAACACTTTCAAGGCCAGAAAAATAGGAATAAAATTTGGGTTTGCTATTTTAAAATTCTTAATAAAATTATCTAGTGAAGTTTTTTTCACTTTCCCTTTAGTCTTATGTAAAGTTTTCACAAAATTACTTTAAAAAAATAAATTTATTTATTTATTTATGTTTGGCTGTGTTCGGTCTTCGTTGCAGTGCGCGGGCTTCTCATTGTGATGGCTTCTCTTGTTGCGGAGCACGGCTCTAGGCGCACGGGCTTCAGTAGTTGCAGCATGCAGGCTCAGTAGTTGTGGTGCGTAGGCTCAGTAGTTGTGGTGCACGGGCTTAGCTGCTCTGCAGCATGTGGGATCTTCCCAGACCAGGGATCGAACCTGTGTCCCCTGCATTGGCAGGCGGATTCTCAACCACTGTGCCACCAGGGAAGTCCCCACAAAATTACTTTTAAATATTTTTTAAAAATTTAAAGGTTCATTTGATCCAGAATATGACAATTTTTCTTTGTATTCCGTGGGTTAATAAAAGCGAAAGACATAAAACACCATTCACTGGAAGCAGTTCCTTAGGTGCTTGTGTATTCTAATCTGGAGGTGGTATCCTGATGGTCCAGCTTACGCTGGAATACTAGAAATAGATCTCCCATTACTTTCTTTTTTGAGTCATTGACAAATTGCTGAAATAACAGTTTGGGGTGGCGTTCTCTGATGGAGGTTCTAGAGTTGGTGTATTTGTAGGTTGAGGCCTGTTTTGGAAACCAGGAGAGCAAGTGGTAGACCAGACCTGTAGACCGTTCGTGTTCCTGGCTCCTGGTTCGCTACATATTAGCAGAACATCTGAAACTGTGCCAAACAAAACCTTTTCAGGTGGAATACACAGCTCGAAGGCTCTGCTCCTTTATTTCTAACAAATTACTTACGAGAGATGCCGTTATTAAAAACTGACCCCGGAGTGTATGCTTATCTCTTGTGGCCTGTAGTGTATTTTCTGCAAGTGCTTTGCTTGCTTCTCACTTTTTTCCATTGGGTTGAGCTTGAAAGTCAATGAACGGTATGTTATTTATGTTTTTGCACCAAACATAGTGCTTGACACCTAAGTGTTCCGAGTTTCACTGAATAGTGATCTAGTGAATTTGTGGATGAAGAAATCGATGCAAAGATTGAATTATGTACCACATTACTAACTAATGGCAGAATTCGGACGTGGATTCTTGCCGGCATGTGAGAAGATGAGCAGAGCTGTCTGGCGTCCTCCGTGTGAGCTCTTCCTCCTCAAGTGGCAGAATCCTTTACTCTGAAGCTGTGTTAGGACCCAGCCTGTACATGGTGGTCGCATCCAGGCCTGGCTCCTTCCAGTCCGTCTGCTCACCGTCCATGGGGCTTCCCCGTGGGTCCTCACACGTGCTGCGCTGTTCCCGAGGGCCCTCCTGCCTCTGCGCCCTCCTCCGGCTTCTTTGAGGCCCATCCTTGCCTTCCTGGTTTCTAATAAAATGTCAAGGAGCATCTGTGAAGCTCTCCCCATGTGTTCTTAAATATGCTAATTAGGCCAGTCTGTTCTCATCATTCTTCAGTTTTTCTAAAATCATTTAATCTTACTTTAATCTTAACAGTTCTCATCTTGACTACAGAAAAACATTAACATTATTTTTGTTTGAAAAACACATCTGCAAAGCGCTGAATGGCTAGTCTTTTACAGAAATAAACATTAATTCCTATTTGCCTAAGAATTTAGATTAAGTTAGAAAGATTTTAGAAAGTTTAATAAAAAGCCTACACATATTTACTGCAATGTTTGAATTGATCAATTAATTTTAAGACGAGCTCAGTTAGCTTGATCATTGATTAATAATTGGGAACCTTTGTTAAAGGAAAACCTGTAACCCTGTCTGTCTGGCTGTGGGATGCTTGCTGTGATGTCCGTCTTACTCTCTGGCCATCTGTCTTGTGAATGTCCTTTGCTCTCAGCTGGATAAAGACGACATGGTGTACATGGAAGCATACGACAGGCTGCTGGAGTCCTGGCTGACGCTGGTCCAAGACGACAAGCATTTCCACAAAGGCTTTTTCACCCAACACGCAGTTCAAGTGTTCAATTCCTATATTCAGTGCCACCTAGCAGCTCCCGATGGCACAAGGAATTTGGTAAGTTTTAAGCCAGATTGTAATTAAAAATCTATTTCATCGTATAATAAATACTAGAAACATAGGTGAGCTCCTTCAGAGGACTTGCTGAGAGCATCAGATGGAGAGCAAAAGTCTAAACAGGTTCGTGTTTTGTGGGATGTGGCTTGTAGTTACCTTCATCTCCTTAGTTTTCAGTAACCCACCTGTGCCCTGTTAGTTGTCAGGTGATATCCAAAGGACTGTGGATCTTAAAGGTGTCAGATCTTTTCAGTGACAGAAGTTGAAGTCTCTGGTGTGGGAGGTGGGTGGGAGGTGTGCACTGGCTGTGTTTACGTGCGACAGTGGGGGGGCCATACCCCCACTCTTGCTCTTCGAGTTTCCCCCTTGTTGGTACCTGCCTGGGCAGCCGGCATGGCTCTGCTCGGCCTTCCTCTTCGCGTGTGGTGTTGCGGTTACGTGACAGCTCCGTCTTTATTTCTTTCATCGATAACAGACTGCCAACGGAGTGGCCTCTCGTGAGGAAGAAGAGATAAGTGAACTGCAGGAGGATGATCGAGACCAGTTTTCAGATCAACTAGCCAGTGTAGGAATGCTAGGACGCATTGCTGCAGAGCACTGTATACCTCTCCTGACAAGGTACACACAGTCCAAAGACACCCCATGGACAAATACTGTCTATTCACAATCCCCCGGCGAGCACTTAAAGTGTTTAAAGACTTTAAACACCCCCTCCCCGTACCCCAGCACACGGAACAAATGGACAGAAACACACTCACGATTGCGTTCCTTGGCTTGTACATTTGGAGCCCAGGCACCACAGCATAGATGGCAGAGAGATTATGGAAAACATGGTATGAGAAGTGATGGGACCCGTATCAGTAACATCTTGGAATAACCGGTTTTCAAATGCCTGTTGTAATAAACCTTGATTGTTTGTAAAGCGATGTTTTAATTCTATGTCATAAACAATAAATCACAATTCTTATAGCGCCATGAGAACATTGTGTACATAATAAATATTTTTGTATATGTGTTTTGTGCTAACATCTTAATTTCTGCTGTCTAATAAGTGGCAATAAGTCGTTCTGGGTGCTTACTGAGCTTCACGAAGCCGTTGATATTTTCCTTCTTGTAGTTTATTAGAGGAAAGAGTAACGCGGCTCCACGGGCAGTTGCAGCGGCGGCAACAGCAGCTCCTCGCTTCACCTGCTTCAGGCTCTGCCGACAGCAAGGTGCTGGATGATCTGTACGAAGATATCCACTGGCTTATTTTAGTTACAGGTCGGTTGGTTGTTTCTTTGTAAAATGTCATTGCCAGCAGAGTAGTCTCAGCCCCAAGAGAAGCTTCCTGAGTTAATAATGCTAGTTCATACGTAGGGTTGGCTTGAGATCTGGATACAGCTGTGGTATGTCACAGAGCTACGGCTGCTTCTCTCTACAGTACTGGCTGGCACGTGTTCAGTGCCTGTTCTGTACCACATGTTTTATGTGGAATTCATTGTAGCCCCTGCATTAGTACTATTATTAGGTATTATGGTTGTCCTTGTTGCTGTTATTATTACTATCATTGTTAATTATCACCCCGTCTTATACGCAAAGAATCTGAGACTTGGAGACCAGCCCTGGTCACACTGGTGTTAATGTTTGGAGCCAAGAGTTCAAATCCCAGCAGTCTTACTTTTCTTTAGGGTCTTCTTCTGTAACCATGTTGTCAGTGTTTCTGTATTTTAAATAATCAGGGAAAAAAAACACACAACTTTAATGTTTGGAAAGGCATTCCCAAATACTGACTTTTGATAAAGATAATAGTAGAATTCCTATTAACTTTACAGAATATAGTACTGAAAATTATTAAAAGATCACAGAATAAAAAGCCTACATGTCAGTATGAATTATAAAATTGGTGAATAAAACTTTTGTCCTTTGTCCTTTCCTGTGTTTTTTGAGGGTTAATTATCTTAGAAACAGAAAGTTTCTCATCAAACTTGAATTAACATATTAACATTTATAATTTACTTTTACATCAATTTATATGGTGTATATAAATCAGATAAAACTGAAAACATTTATAGTACAATTTGTTAAATGTAGATTGTTAAGTGTTCATTTTTAATTTTTTTTAAACTGAAGGCTACCTCTTAGCTGATGATACTCAGGGAGAGACTCCGCTAATACCTCCAGAAGTAATGGAATATTCCATTAAGCATTCATCTGAAGTTGACATTAATACAACACTTCAAATTTTGGGATCTCCAGGAGAAAAGGCTTCTTCCATCCCAGGGTACAACAGAACAGATTCTGTGATTAGGTAATATGACCTCTATAGCTGTGCTCTTGTAATTGATTCTGTTTTATAAGTTCTGAATTGACGGGTAGATGACTCGAGGGACAGGCGGGTTGTAAAGCTGACACACGAAAGAAGATAAAACTCGGAGAAGCCTTGAAACAAACAAGGATGGCAAGTACTCAGCACATTTAAGCGGTACCACTCTGGTGGGAATTGGCAGCTGTGTCCAGTACCGAGGAGGACAAGTGTAAGGTTATTCTGGATGCATGAGGCCTTGAAGGGACATTTGGTCTAATTCCTGCAGACACAGCCCTTGACCATCAGAAAGCAGTGCTAATGCGGGTTCAGGCACCTGAATGAAAGCACCAAGAGTGGGAAATTCTTAGAAACCAGGTGAACGTGAACACGTATTTATTGTTCAGGAAGCTGGAATGACTTTCCGGTGGCTTTCCTGGCCTCTCATAAAGTAGAAATATTTGTCCTGAGTGTGTGTGAACCTTGAGAGCCCTGTTATAAGATGGCAGTGTGCCTCAGATGAAAGAATTCACTGTGATCTTCCTGAGAGGAGTGGTAAAACTTCCATTAATTCTGGATGGTGAAGTTAAGGAGGGATGAACGTGAACTAAATATCCTCCTAAAAGTGGATTTGAAAACAGCAATTTAAGTTTCAGCATCTTAAACTTTAAGTTTAGGTTGCAGACAGAGAGAATAATGACATAATATTGGTTTTTGTCTGTTGCAAAATCATGAACTCAAACAAGGTGCTGTCCCCTCATTCTTTTTATTTTAATGCAAAATAACATAGATACCATTTAAACCTGTGCAATAGAAAATGTTTTTTTTTAATTAAACTGTTAAGTGGATATCAAGGAAATGTTTGGGAATTTATTTCCTTTATTGTTGCATTCTCTGATTTGAAATAAAATGTCAATGTCAATGCTCTATTGGAAAAGTTTTATTTCTTCCTTTTGGGATTGCTTTCAGCATTAGGTGGAGTAATTGCTTTGGTTTGGTTCATGGTGAATGTTAACTGCGGAGTCAGTTCATTTCAGGGTGCTGTCCTGTTGTGTTCTGCGTCACTGTTCTTGCCTGGGCAGTACCCTCAGGAATGCTTTCCTTGTATTTTCAGTGCTTTTTCAATTTTTGCCAGTCTTGGGTATCAGTGAGGGAGCAAAACATTTTGGTGTCTGAGAGCAAAGCCTGTGAAGGGTTGAGGTGGGGACCGGAACAACAGGAGTCACCGTTGTTCTTCAGTCCAAAGAGCGAGTGTGACATTGAACGGCAGGAGGGAGACAGACCTTGTTTACTAAGAAAGTGGTTTGCATTTCTTGAAGAAATCATCATTTGACAAGTAACTATCGAGTGCTTACTCCGTACCAGGCACTGTTCTAGAGCGGACAGATTGCTCCCCCTTTCAAGCTCCTCGTGTGGGAGAGGGAAGAAGTAAGGGAATGGCGCGGTTGTTAGCAGACTGTCAGTGCCGTGGGAAGGAGGCCGGCTGCCCGAGGGCCAGGTGTGCAGACCTCAGGGTGTTACAGACCTGTCGGTGTTACAGGGTGCCGTCAGCGTGAGCTTTATTACTTCACGTACTTGAGGGACCCCACTGTTCTAAAGACGCCTCCCATTAATTTATGTGAACGCGTTTTCTCAGTGCTCGTATCTATTGAAATGAAAAACAGGAATCAAATTACACATGGACTAATTTGGAAAAATCAAACCCTGCCACATTAATCTTATTAAGATACATCCGTTTTATTTATTTATTTTAATATTTTTAAATTGCAGTATAGCTGGCCTACAATATTGTGTAAGTTACTGGTGTAGAATATAGTCATTCACAGTTTTTTAAGTTTATGCTCCATTTATAGTTAGTATAAAATATTGGCTATATTCCCTGTGTTGTACGTAAAGTTTCATTTTTAATAAATGTGTTTAATAATTTATTTAAATTTGTGTGATA
Source organism: Lagenorhynchus albirostris (assembly GCF_949774975.1). Classification (NCBI taxonomy): domain Eukaryota; kingdom Metazoa; phylum Chordata; class Mammalia; order Artiodactyla; family Delphinidae; genus Lagenorhynchus; species Lagenorhynchus albirostris. Next base: position 1,210,709 of record NC_083112.1, on the reverse strand, counting down.
TTTTGCTCAATTGTGTACTACTAAGTTTTGTAACGATAACTCAATCCAGAAGACATTTTTAACACAGTCTTATCACTGGAAAGTTTTAAAAATTATATTTTAATATCTATACATACTTGTTTCAGAGAAGTATATGGTGTGATCGATAAAGCGAGTATAAGAAGTTTATTATATTAGGATAATAGTCTGTGGGGAAATGAAATAGGAATAAAAATTTAAGGCGAGAAAGAAAGTGTAAAGCTTCCAACTGTGAAAGAAAAACTTGTTTCTCTTTCACATGGATGGTGATGGGTATCAGAATTCTAGGGTAGTTAAATCCCAGTGCATATATTTACATGGTTGCTGTGATTGCTTAGTGCACGTTCTGAGAGCCTGCAGATTACATCATTTAAGCTCTTTATTCTTATGGGGAAAATTTGATACTTCAACTTAAAATGCATTGTGAGATCGTTGGCTTAGTTTTGCTCACATACACTCTAAAATCATTTTTAAAACCGTGAGCACTGTTGGCATAGCGAGTGTATGTAGTGAAACAAGAAGACCGTAAACCCACCTGTGTAAAGAAGACGGTCAGAGAAGGGGGATGTCGCCAGCTGCGAAGGAGGTAGCAGTGGGTCGGGCTGAAACTGCCGTGAGGTTTCACAGCAGGGAGATGGCTTCACTCACCCTGAGAGCAGCAATGAAAGCAGCGTTCCTGCCTTAGCGCTGATATTCCTAGAATGGTGTCATGATGGGCTCTTTCGCCTAAGTCCTTTGCGTCTTTGCCTTTTAGCTAAAGTCAGGTTAAATACAGATCCCTTGTGCCCCCCTTCCAAACCCAGAACAAAGCCTTTTTTTTTTTTTTTTTTTTACTGGTCTGCATATCGTGCTGTGTTAACGCTGCTCAGCGTATGAATTCGGTAGTGTAGAAAGGACAATACATGCACTTATGTAGGTAATTCTAGCAACATTTTTTTTTTTTTTTTTTTTTTTTTGTGGTACGCGGGCCTCTCACTGTTGTGGCCTTTCCCGTTGCGGAGCACAGGCTCCGGACGCGCAGGCTCAGCGGCCATGGCTCACGGGCCCAGCCGCTCATGTAGGTAATTCTAGCAACATTTTTATTTAAAAATAACGTTAAAAGTCAAGTTTGTTAGGAAATAAATAGGACTGTCAGATTTAGAGACAAGACTGAGTATTCAGAACGTTCTGGATGAGTCGCTGGCCCGTCCCCACACCATAAAACGACCAGTGTCCGTGGGTTTTAAGTAGCTTTTAACTGTGTGCATTTCTCTGTTTTGAACCTGAAAAATCTCTTTAGACAGTAGTGCTGAGACTCGCACGTGTAATCACAGCCCAACAGAGGCCATGACTAGTCCAGCCACGACTCTCTTCCTTTTCTCCTGCTTCCTGAAAGGTCAGCAGTAAAATGGGGCATCTGTCTCCAACCCTCTTGAAGAAAACTTCAGAGAGTTGAGAAACAGAAAAGGGCTTTTTAGGAAAAAAATATGGTTAGACAGCCAATAAACTGATAAAGGAATAAATGACTTCCTTTTTGTACCTACAGGCTGTTGTCTGCTGTTCTCAGAGTTTCAGAAGTTGAGTCTCGGGCAATAAGGGCAGATCTCACGCACCTGCTAAGCCCTCAGATGGGCAAAGATATTGTTTGGTTTCTAAAGCGCTGGGCAAAGACTTATCTCCTGGTGGATGAGAAACTGTACGATCAGGTCAGAATGTAAAACCGTTTGATTTCGTTTGGATTTATGAGCATGGGAATTATAGAAATGAGAACATTTTTCTTGGTGATTTTCTCATCAGAATGTGAGTAAGAGCTGAGCATCTTCCACACTGGAGAAAACTGTGTGGACAGCGTGCCGTTTTGTTAACTTTTCCTAGAGCATATCATGTGATTTCTGCTTATTTTAACCTATATTAAGTTCAGAGTACTGTTTGGGAATGGATTAATTTATGTTCTTTGTATTTGGTGTGAATGTGTGACTGTGTATGTAATATGAGAATAATTAAAGCTAATAGGAAAACCACACTGGGAAACATCAGTGGATTGATGATGTTCCTTTTTGGACTTTGGAAATGAATACATTTAGAAAATTGGTGTGAAGTAAGCAATACTTCTGATTTAGTGCTAATTTCAGTTTGATTTCTCTATGGGTTTTTTTGTTTTTGTTTTCTTTCCTTTTTCCGGCAGATCTTTCTTTCTGACCTTAAAAAATTTGTTTTCTCTGAAGATAAGCGTGCCATTCAGTACAGCATTTGGAGCAGACACAGAGGGCTCTCAGTGGATTGTTGGCTACCTCTTGCAGAAGGTCCTCAGCAACCTCTCGGTGTGCAGCAGTGAGCAGGACCTCGCAAATGACACAGTGCAGCTGCTCGTCACTTTGGTGGAGAGAAGGGAGAGGTGAGCTGACATGTGTGACTTCAGTGGAGTCTTTTCAAGTGGTGAACGGTTACACGGTCCTAAGGTTTAGGTAGACCCAGCGTTTTTGGAGCAATGTGTTTTAAAAAATATATCATAGTCTTGTTACAAGTGCAAACAGGGCTTTTCCATGTTACGACTGAAGATTGCATAGATGTTCAAGGATTTGTCATCAGAGAATCTTTATGAGTAACATATTTAATTCAGTAATTTACAGTTTTAATATAGAATAGTCTTATTTGAATTTTCAGCTATCGCATTAGTATTATCCCATTTTAAAGATGAGAAAAACTGATAATTTGACAATAATTTAATTTTGCAAAGTAAAATTTTTAGTGCTTTCTACAACAAATTCTGGAGATGTTTTCAGTTTTCTTACTATATAGGAAAATGATTGTTATTATTACTGTCATTGGCTACTATTTATTGAATTCTTGTAATTTATTAGGTACTGTTGCAAACACTTCATATGAAGTATCTGATTTAATCATTTCATCAGTCTCAGCCATGAAATTTAGGGCTGTTATTACTGTTGTTATCTTTATCTTATAGATCAGGAAACTGATAATTAAGAGAGATTAAATAAACTTTACGTTGACAAATGGCTAGTTGGGTCTGAATACAAGACTTCAAAGTCTATACCAAGTTGTCTGTGCTGGACTTGAAACAGAAGTTGAAGCTCGTAGCCCTGCACTTTGTTTACTTAGTGCACATGCAGTGTAAGCAAGTAATGCGTCTTGTCTCTCCCTGCAGGGCAAACCTGGTGATCCAGTGTGAAAGCTGGTGGAACCTAGCCAAGCAGTTTGCGAGCCGAAGCCCACCTCTGAACTTCTTGTCCAGCCCCGTGCAGAGGACGCTGATGAAGGCGCTTGTCCTGGGGGGCTTCGCTCACATGGACGCAGAGACCAAGCAGCAGTACTGGACAGAGGTAACCATTCCCCTGCCTTTGACGGCTTTTCCACGTCGCCCTGCCGGCGTTTCATCTATGTGTTGCCGCAGACAGTCTGTGGAAACATAGCTTTTCTGGTGTTTTCCCTCCTAACGAGTGGGTTGGCGCTTAGAGTTTGTCCGGCCTGCTGACCTGCTTGCGTGAGGACGTTGAACACTGTTGAGTGCCCGGCACTTTAGACACCTTTTCCCCAACGCGAATGACAGCCTGAGCTGGTGTGTTGCTTCTCCATGAAGAACCCGTGACATGTTCCTTTGTCTTGGACAAGGACATACAAATTAACCACTGCGTTGGCTTGCTAGGGCTGCTTTGACAAAATACCACAAACTTAGTGGATTAAACAACGGAAATTTACTGTCTCACGGTTCTGGAGGCCAGAAATCCAAGATCAAGGTGTGGGCAGGGCTGGTTCCTTCTGAGGCTGTGACGGAGGGCCTGGGGTTCCCGGCCTTTCCCGGAGCTCCTGGTGCTTTGCTGGCAGTTTGCGGCGTTCCTGGGCTTGTGGGTGCATCACCCTGATTCCCCTGCATCTCCGTGTGCCCATGTCTGTTCCAAATTTCCCCTTCTTATAGGAACACCAGTCATACTGGGTTAGGGGCCCGCCCAAAGGACCTCATCTTAATAACTAATTACATCTGAAACAGCCCTATTTCCAAATAAGGTCATGTTCTGAGGTACCAGGGGTTCGGACTTCAACATATGAATTTTGGCGGGATGTAATTCAAGCCATAGCCACCACCCTGGACACGTCGTCTTATATAATAAGGTTTAAATTGGGAACCAAGAGTTACCAGTGCATGTAGGTTGCCAGCCTGTAATCCCTGTGACTGGATGCCCTTAGTGTTGAGAAAGGGCACAGTAACAGAAATAGGCAGTAGTCTGCGACTTCAGAGCCAGAATGGAAATCAGCCTGACCATGTGTTTCCAGTTTAAATCATTTATTTTCATACGTGCAGCTTTAAATAGAATTAAGAGATCCTCTTCATGAATGTGCCTGTTTACTCTTATACCCAGAGGAGTTGGAAGGGGAAAAACAGGCTGGAGCTTTGTGTTGGTCTTCACCCAGTAGGACAGAGGCTGGACATTGCAGCCCACAGACCAAATCTGGCCTGCTGTTTTTATAAATAAAGTTTAAAAAAAATATTTATTTAGGGCTTCCCTGGTGGCGCAGTGGTTGAGAGTCCACCTGCCGATGCAGGGGACATGGGTTCGTGTCCCGGTCCAGGAGGATCCCACATGCCGCGGAGCGGCTGGGCCCGTGAGCCATGGCCGCTGAGCCTGCGCGTCCGGAGCCTGTGCTCCGCAATGCAAGAGGCCACAACAGTGAGAGACCCGCGTACCGCAAAAAAAAAAAAAAAAAATTATTTATATATTTGGCTGCGACGGGTGTTCGTTGCAGCATGCAAACTTCTAGTTGTGGCACGTGGGATCTAGTTTCCTGACCAGGGATCGAACCCAGGCCCCCTGCATTGGGAACGTGGAGTCTTAAGCCACTGGACCACCAGGGAAGTCCCTATAAATAGTTTTATTGAAACACAGTCATGCTTAACCGATTACATCTTTTCCATGGCTACTTCTGCACTACAGTGAAATCATAATTGAATAGTTGGGCCAGAGATAGTACGTCCTGTAAAGTGTAAAAGATTTACCCTATGGCCCTTTATGAAATATCTTCTCTTTTTTTTTGCTAATGGGAAAGAGATGAAGATAGTGGCAGAATCCTGTGAATGGCGTCAAGGAAGTCTTTTTTTTTCTTCTTTTGAACTTAAATTACCTAAGGAAGTATGATGATAGCATGCACTTATATTTTTTCCATAAGTAATAATTTCTTTTTTTCAGTTTTACTGAGATGTAATTGACATACATCATGGTATAACTTTAAGGTATACAGCATAATGGTTTGACTTACATATATTGTGACACGGACAGCATCTGTCATCTCACAGATACCAAAAAAAGTAAAAGAAAAAAAAATAATTAAGGAGCATTTTTTTCCTTGAGATGAGAACTCTCTGATCTCCTCTCTTCACTTTCCTACATCTCATATAGTCATCATGATGTACGTTACATCCCCAGGACTTTTTTTTTTTTTTTTTTTGCGGTACGCGGGCCTCTCACTGTTGTGGCCTCTCCCGTTGCGGAGCACAGGCTCCGGACGCGCAGGCTCAGCGGCCATGGCTCACGGGCCCAGCCGCTCCGCGGCATGTGGGATCTTCCCGGACCGGGGCACGAACCCGCGTCCCCTGCATCGGCAGGCGGACTCTCAAGCACTGCACCACCAGGGAAGCCCCCCAGGACTTATTAATCCTGTAACTGAAAGTTTTTATCTTTGTCTTCCTCCCTCCTCGATTCCACGTATAAGTGAGATCATACAGTATTTGTCTTTCTCTGTCTGACTTATTTTACTTAGCATAATGCCCTCAAGATCCATCCATGCTTTCATGAGTGGCACGATTTCCTTGCTTTTTATGGCTGAGTAATATTCCATTGTATATATGTACCACGTCTCCTTTATCCATTCATCTGTCGATGGACGCTTGGGTTGCTTCCGTGTCCTGGCTATTATAAATAGTGCTGCTATGAACATAGGGGTGCGTGTATCTTTTCGAATTAGTGTTTTCACTTTTTCAGATAAATATGCGAGGTGAAATTGCTGGATCCTATGGTAATTCTATTTTTAATTTGTTGAGGAACATCCGTACTGTTTCCAAAATGGCCGTACCAATTTGAGTTCCCACCAACAGTGTGCGAGGGTTCACTTTCCTCCACACCCTCGCCAGCACTTGTTATTTCTTGTCTTTTTGATGGCCCTTCTGATAGATGTGAGGTGATATCTCGTTGTGGTTTTCATTTCCGTTTTCCTGTTGACTGGTGATATGAGCACCGTGGCACGTGCTGGGTTATTTATTTGTTTGCCAGAAGTTAGGATCCCCTTCAAAGCGGGGCTTGTAACATGTGGTTCGGGCATTTTTTGTTTTTTGTGCTTTTTTGCCTCCAGCAATTAGAAATGTTTTGGAAAGTAAATATTTACGCAAGCTGAAGAAGCTAAGCATGTCAATCAGACTCCTAGAAAGTTCACGCCTTGTTTTGTAGGTTCTTCAGCCTCTTCAGCAGCGGTTCCTAAGAGTGATAAACCAGGAGGACTTCCCGCAGCTGTGCCAGCGGGAGGAGGTGAAGCGGGAGGTCACCGCCACGCTGGAGGCCCTGTGCGGCATCGCTGAGGCCACCCAGGTCGACAATGTGGCCATCCTCTTCAACTTTTTAATGGACTTCCTTACCAATTGCATTGGATTGATGGAAGTTTACAAAAATACCCCCGAGACCGTCAATCTCATCATAGAAGTTTTTGTTGAAGTGGCACATAAGCAGATATGCTATCTTGGAGAGGTGAGCACGGTCTGCTTTGATCCCTCCCAGATCAAAACTCCTGAGAGCTATAACAAAATGATAGACACTTTGCTTCAGATTAAATGAATGTTATTTGAAATAATACTTCTATACCTCCAAAAGATTTTTCAAAAGAACTCAGAGTTCAGAGGAAGGCATATGGAATGAATGCAAATTCTTGCCCTAAAAATGTTGACAATGAGGCATTTCTTTGGGCTAATATGTTACTCTGTCAAACTCATTCACATGAGGAATATTTGATAAAACAAATGGATTATGGTAGAAAATGTTAATAAATTGCTCTGTGGTAGAACCCTAGGACTTAGCATTTTAAGTGGCAGTTTGCATCTTTGTTTTGTAAGTCAGATGAATGTTCAGATACACTAAGTTCTTTTATATTCAGTCAGCAAGGATGTTCGTGATTTGTGTGTTTGTTGTTGTTGTAGATCAAAGGAGCCGGCTTAAAAGTGAGGTTACATTTGGTCAGTGTTACAAAAGTCGTCACAGGTGCACTGTTCAGAGCTCAGGCCAGTGCCCTTTATTCCAATGCTTGGTGCTCTGTGCTTCTGCACCTTAAACCATTCTACAGCTTAAAGTAATCCACGTCGTACAAGAAGTTAAAGAGCAGGAGTAAAGCGGTTCTGTTGCCAAAATTGTATTGTCTTTCTAGTAGGCACAATCTAATGCACACAAGAAGAGTGTCAAATTTTATTGTTAGAAAACTAATGTTTTAAATATAACCGTAATCTTTATGCTTTCTCATTTTTGTCAGTGCTGTAATGTAGTTTACGACAAGCATTAGAGCTGCTGTTGGGATTCAGAGTAAATTTATTGGATTACATCTTGGACTTCTGTAGTGTTTATGTTCCCCAGCCAGGCTCCCCCAGCAGCCTGACCTCTGCCTGCTTTTTCCCAGTCCAAAGCCATGAACCTGTACGAGGCGTGCCTCACCCTGCTGCGCGTGTACTCCAGGAACAACGTGGGGCGGCAGCGGGCCGACGCTCCCGCGGAGGAGGAGGAGCAGTACCAGGACCTGCTGCTCATCATGGAGCTCCTCACCAACCTCCTGTCCAAGGAGTTCATAGACTTCAGCGACACAGGTAGGCGCGCCCGCGCTCGGCCTCTAGGCCTGCGCTTGCTTCTGTCCAAGCGAAGCAGTGCTTGCTTGGATCATGGATCAAGCCAGTGCTTGCTTGCTATAAAATGGGGTCTCACGAGGAGGCCCCATTTACAGAACAGGCGGAAGCCAGCCGGTCCCCGCGGCCACGGGCAGGGCGGGACCAACAGCCCTGTGTGCCTGGCCTTCCTCTGGTAGAGATGAAAGTGCTGGTGTCTTCCCTGTCCCAGGCTCCTAGCCAGTGCCGGGCACTGTCCCTGTCACGGCAGCATGAGTCTGGTGCCACTGGTGCACGCGTTTTAGAGGCCAGGAAATAGGCCCAGGAGTTTACACCACTTGCCTGCAGGTGTGCAGCTCGCGCACCCCAGCGTCTGACTTCAGAGGCCAGTGTCAGAGCTCGCTTTACTGACGAGTTCCCCCTCCGTGTCCTCTGAGGAAGCCCCAGCCCTGTGCCCACTGCAGCCTGGGAGCCACTGGACTTGGGGGCTGACAGGCGACACTCCAAAGCCCTAACCTGGGGCTCCCCAGCAGCATGACCTTGCGGAGTCTGTTGCCTTCCTGGGCCTCCCTTGCTGTTACAGGGGCTGTGACGATCGGTGCCTGCCAAACTGTTCACGATGTGCCGGCAGGTACCCCCGGTGCCTGCCGTTGCCGTTCTCGTCACCGCTGTTGTCACAGGCAGGCGTGTCCGGGTGCCCGGAGCCCCGCGTGTCCGCAGCTCTCCTTCAGCACCTCTTGCCCACCGCCTGCCTTGCCTCAGGACACAGGGGCCTCCAGCGCCACGGGGAAGATGTGCTGTCCACGTCTCCTCCCCGGGCTGAGCTGCCCGCAGGCAGCCGGTGGTGCTGCCCCTCCCTCCTCCGACCCCTTCTCGCCCCCTGCGCTCAGCACACCTGACACTGGACGTGTTCTTCTCTGTTCCCTCCACCGGTTCACTCAGCAGAGGTTTCTGGCAGAGCTGCCCTGTGCCAGGTACCGTCAGCTTCAGCCCAGGAGCTTCACTGCCCTGGGCGGCTGACAGGGCACCAGGTGAAGGGCGTCCGCTGCCGCTGTTTCCAGGCCCAGCCACTCGTGCGCGTGTCGGTCCCAGGCTTTCTGATTCCTTCAGGCCGGGGTTGCTTCACCTTTTCTAGATCAGATGTGCCTCTGAGGCCTCAAGTTGTTCTGAGCCTTTGCCTTGAAGGGTGTATGTTACATGACCCGCTGAGGTTCACATGCCGTGTTAGTTGATTTGTAGACTTCCCAGGGGTGTAAGGACCAGGATAAGAGCCCTGTACCCTGATGAACTGACTCTCAGTTAAGAACTGATACTGAGAGGGCTGGGAGAGCTTTGTATGAAGGGCATCTGGAGGGGACAGAAGCCCTCTCAGGCTCCCCTGGGAGTGAGCTGTGGAGTAAACAGTATGGGTAAGTGTGGACGGGCAGGTTTTCAAAAGAAAAAAGCAGAAGGATTGAAATCGTAATACAATGTTAGAAAAGAAATGGAGGCCAAAATGCTCAGGATTGAAAGTACAAAATAAGGGTAAAAAGAATAGAATAGGGTTGAGGTCTAGAAAAAAGAAAATGAAGACAATTAAAATAGGAAATGATCAAGCAACAGATAAAATAGATGGTAAAAAGGGAGAGTAATTTTTTAAGTAATTATTTTTTAAGTAATTATTTTTTAAGTTTTTTTTTAAGTAATTATTTTTTAAGTTTTAAGTAATTATTAAAAATAAAATACAGATAATAGGTGAGATAAGAGAAAATATTTTAAATATTATGAAATAAAATTAACATACCAGGTGAGATATAAAAGCATAACTGAAAATGAGCCTCTGCATGACATTCTTGAGCCCCTGGCAGAGCCCGTGGCTGCAGAGCTGAGTCCCACAACCCAGGCCAGGAGCCGTCTCTCGAGCAGACCCAGCGGCGGTGGCCAGCCTGCCATGGCCCCGGCCCAGCAGGCCCAGGCTTCCTACTGGATGGATCCAGGCTCGCCATGCCCGGCTTTGGAAAATGGGATTCTTGCAGCTGGAACTGAGGCTCTTGGAGAAAAGTACAGAATTAGGCTGAAAACGTGGTTTTTAAGTAGAAGTGCTTTTTTACCACATTTTGTCCTTTTTTTCCCCCTTGTTCTGAAAGTAAATACGCTCATAATAGAAAACACTTGAAGTACAGGGACAGAAAAATCACCCATGCTTTGACATGATCCAGAGTAATTGCATTTTGTTAATTTCCCTTTTGGTTATTTTGTATAATTTTTTTGTGATTATGCTCCAAATATAATTTTATATTCTGCCTTTTTCATTAATGTATTATTAGCCTCTTCCTTGTCATTAAAATTTTTCATGACTTTTTGATGGCTGCGTGGTAATCCACATTTTGGAACCTAACCCTGTTTTTGTAATACAGGACATCTGGAGTATTTACAACTTTGCTGTTACAGTGATAGACTAATTACTTCTGTGGATGAATCACTGTCTGAATTTATGTTTATATCCTTACTATATACAGCGCTCAAAAGTCTCTTATTATGTTGCTTTTGAGGGTAACTATCACACTGTATCCTCACCACCATTTACACGTTATCATTCAGAAGTCACTTGTAATCTAATGAATCAGAAGTAGTACCTTCAAAAACCTTGTATTGCTTGCTTAATGATTGGATCGAACTTGTTTTTTTTCATTGGGCTTATGGTTTTGTTAGGTGTTTGTCTGTGGATTTTGGTCCTTTATCTGTTAAGGTTTTAAGATTCTGAGTAATTTATGTGCCTCCTTTATGGATTAAGGGTAATAATGCTTTGTCATATTAGTAGCTTTTTAAAAAAAACTTTCTTTTTTTTATGCAATATTTAATTCCTATATCTCCCCCCATTCCTTTCCAGCTTAGAAAAATCCCACACACCTAGGAGAAAAGTGAATAGTACTGTGGAAATTATTTAACTCGCAGTATGACCAATGTGTCAGTGGGGTCAATTTTACTTTTCAAAAAACATTGATTAAGCGTTAGTTTTACTTTCATCGTCGTAGAATGATAATGTAAACACAATATCTGCGTCCAGTATTCAGACCCTAAACAGGACAACACGAAAGGCTGTATTATCCTCTTGTAGATTTATTTTGTCTTGGGGGCTTGACTTCGCTTTCACGTTCATGCAGGAGAACATACCCACCTTCGTAGGTTTATTGACGTTACGGCTGTAAGACTGCGTTGTTCTCACTTTATAGATGAAGTGTTTAGGGGTCAGGAGCCTGGGCCAGCAGCAAACAGATCTGTGTCGGCAGCCGATGTTGTGTTATATGGAGTGAACCTGATTCTGCCCTTGATGTCACAGGACCTCTTGAAGGTAAGTGAAGAAAGGAATGTGAAGTTAAAACCGCGTATGCTTGAACTCGAAGGTTCAAGATATTTCAGGCACGAATACACGTCCGATTTAATTAAGGGGGCCAGTACCTACTCATCTGTTAAGTGTGTGTGGAAATAAAGTGTTTGTGTGGCTGTCCTGTGTCCTTCACACCCATGCCTTCCCTGGAGCCCTGCACTCACTGATCCCTCAGTGTCAGGGAAAGGCTGGTTCTTCTAGAACCCAAGTGCCGATGTTCGCGGTTTTGATTCCCTCGTCATTTGTCGTTCAGCAAATACAGGAAGTTTCGTGTGTAGTGTATTTCTCTGGTGCTTTCCCAACATCATTCTCAGGCTGAGGGTTTGGGCAACAGAAGGCATTTCCCAGCCGCTCCGTGGAGAAATGGAATGGTAAGAAACCAGGGCTCACACAGCTGGTCAAGTTCCATACGTTCTGACTGTACTGGGCCTTGGTTTCTCTCACTGGTTGATGTCAAGGGTGTGGTGGTGATGAGGCTGCCCTTTCTCCCACTCTGAGTACCATCGAGGGAGGGTGTCTTCTGCGTTGTCAGGAGGTGGGAGGTTGGAGAGGAAGAGTGAGGTGGACAAAATAGAGGGGCAGAGGGAGGGGCCTGGGGAGGAAGCAGGGCTGGGAGGGGCCTGTGCAGTTGAGGGTCAGAGTGAGAGCTGTTAGGTTCCCAGCTCGCGGCTGTGACTGTAGGCTTGTCCCTCCTGGAGAAGTGTCTCTGCGGAAAGCAGCCAGCAGGATGGGAAGTTTAGGAAGCTCTGTGTATTGATTTGCTTTTCGGGTTCTTTTGTTTTTTGGTGTTTATTCATCAAATAAACCATTAGACATTTAGATGTGTATTTTCTTAAATGAGGTTAGCTGTAGATTACCTGCTTTTTACCTCAGTTCTCCAGGACTGTGCAACCAGTAAATAGATGTTGGAAGTGTGCAAGGCTGAATACTCCGTTCTAATCCTGATTTTAACAGTTTGTATTACGTTCTTGTATTTTTCCACATGCTTGAATGCAAATGCTTTTATTCACAGGCCATTTCGTAATTTGAGATTTGGCTGCTTTGTTCACTTTTCCAAGGTAAACATAGAATACCTGGAATTGGCTATGGCTTTGGTAACTATCCAGAAGATGACTGTTTCTGCTACGTGTTACTTTCATATTAGTTACTAAAGTGTTCCCGTTTTTGTAACTCACTTTTACATTTAATTAGGTCTTTGTGTTTTCTGTATCCTGTATATGTTTTAAACAAATCATTATACTTAGAAGCTTGATGGTTATTACTTTATTCCATTAATGAAAACAAGTTAGATATCATTAAACATCTAAATATTTAATGTTTCTTTTTCAGTTTCCAACCCTTTGTAATCAATACTACAAATTAATCACATTTATCTGTGAGATTTTTCCTGAAAAAATACCACAGCTTCCTGAAGATCTTTTTAAAAGTCTGATGTACTCGTTGGAACTAGGAATGACGTCATATCCTTTGAGTGAACATCGTGATCACTTGTCACTAGGGAAAAAGAGGTTGCTAGAAGAAAAGTTTTCAAAATTTGTATTTCTTCTTTTGTGGTTCAGTCTTATTTCTTTAAAAAGCAGTCATGCCTATAGCTGCCCTACTTCTGTGTTTCTTTCATTAACCTGCCCCCTCGTCCTCCTTTCACAGACCCAGAGGCATTCGGCCCCGGGCCCCAAAGTCACTGTCTCATGGAGCCCAGGTAGTAGTGCCACATCCTGTTGCCGCGTCTCTGATCTTTGCCACTTGGTTGTGTGCATCACAGTCAGAACACACACAAAGCTCCAGTCCTGGGCCCCAGACACATACGGATAATCTTGGAAACACTGGGACTCTCCTGTCCTCACCTAGCTCAGTAAAGACTCACCGACGTACTCACCTTCTAGAAACAGCCATCCATTGGATAATAGCTTTAATTGTTTATCTTCTGTAAGTCAAGTATCTCTAGTTTGTTCTTTGACCTTCGTGATCAGAATGAGTTCGGAGGTTTGCCAGCTGTGCCTGGAAGCTTTGACCCCGTTAGCTGAACAGTGTGCAAAAGCACAGGAGACAGACTCGCCACTTTTCCTGGCAACACGGCACTTCCTCAAGGTGAGATGTTTGGGTGCAGTCATTGCCCGGGGAGGGCGGGGGGGGGGGGGGCGTCTTCCCTCCAGGGGGCAGCACCTTCATCCACGAGGAGATCATGCCTTTCTGTTCACTGCAGTTTTTGGAGATCAGCTTTCTTGGATACGTTATCCTCCACGGTTATTTTGTGTTCCTGAAATTTTATGTGGTGAATATAACATGGAATTTGATAATTTGATTATTTCATACACCACAGCAAGCGATAACATCTTCATGTTATCCTTGGATTTTTTAAAAACCATTTTCTTTACTTTTCAGATTTGTTTAATAAAGAAGAATAACCTCTTTGTCCTTCTTTTTCCCTTTCGCAATGGGGAGCGGCTGGAGGGTTATATGGTCATCATGTGTCTTTATTGAGAGGTGTTACTGTGTACTTTCAGCTGGTGTTTGATATGCTGGTTTTGCAAAAGCACAACACAGAAATGACCACCGCAGCTGGCGAGGCGTTCTACACGCTGGTGTGCTTGCATCAGGTACTGGACGCGCCTCCCCGGGCCCCTCGCTCTGTGTAGTGAGGGGATTTTCAGACAGATGGGCTGTTTGTCCCTCAGTCCTCAGAGGGTCTGTGCCTCGGTGCTTCCGCACCATTCAGTGAGGCTGTATTTCTTTTCTTTTTTATTTATTTTTGGCTGTGTTGGGTCTTCATTGCTGCGCGCGGGCTTCCTCTAGTTGCGGCGAGCGGGGGGCTACTCTTCGTTGCGGTGCGTGGGCTTCTCACTGCGGTGGCTTCTCTTGTTGCAGAGCACGGGCTCTAGGCGCGCAAGCTTCAGTAGTTGTGGCTCGCAGGCTCTAGATCGCAGGCTCAGTAGTTGTGACGCACGGGCTTAGTTGCTCTGCGGCATGTGGGATCTTCCCAGACCAGGGCTCGAACCCGTGTCCCCTGCATTGGCAGGCGGATTCTTAACCGCTGCACCACCAGGGAGGTCCAAGGCTGTATTTCTTCACACTCTCAATAGCTCTAACTTTTAATTTTGTGTTTATCTGACAAGCTGTTAATAGCAGCTACTTTCCCTTCTCCACTGTTATGAACCGTCCTTTATGTCGATCGCTGCCCTAAAGCTTGTCCTTACACAGCTGTGCTGGGAACCAGGACTCAGGACAAAGTAACGGAGACACAGTCTCTGTCCTTGAGGAACTCACAGCTTTGCAAGGAATCAAGATGGATAAACCTGGGGACCCCGACGAGTCTGCCTTCAGAAAGCATGGAAAGCCGCAGTGTGTTATTTTGTAGCGCAGTCTGGAAAACTGGTTGGTTGGAGCCTGGAAAGCCTCTGCAGCACTCCGTGACGGGGGCTATAGCAGAAGGAGAGTTAGGCTGGCTTGCCTGTCCCTCCCTGTCCCTGCGGAGGGTGCCCATCAGGTGTGCGAGAAGAGCTGTGTCGGGTCCTCAGCTGCCTCGGTTTCCAGTCTGTACCCCCACCCCTCCTCCCCACGCACAGGCACACAACCCAGCATGACCAAGTCATCGGCCGGAGCAGCTTTTTTTTTTTTTTTTCCTTCAGTATAGAGGCTGTAGCATTTGCTGTGACTGGTACGCAGGGTTTGATTTTATTTCCCTTCTTTTAAAAAGGGAGGATTTTGAGGAGTCTTGCATGATACTTAAAGACCCCCTTCCTGCAGCACCTGCGCCCCAGGTGGGGCGGCTCTGGGCTCATCTCTTGCCTCTGCCCTGGATACTGCCTTCTGCGGATGGTGCCCTTCTTGGGGGTGGACCTCCTTGCTCTGCATACATAAGCCGTTGCGTTCTGATGTCTTTTTTTTTTTTTTTTTTTTTTGCGGTACGCGGGCCTCTCACTGCTGTGGCCTTTCCCGTTGCGGAGCACAGGCTCCGGACGCGCAGGCTCAGCGGCCATGGCTCACGGGCCCAGCCGCTCCGCGGCACATGGGATCTTCCCGGACCGGGGCATGAACCCGTGTCCCCTGCATCGGCAGGCGGACTCTCAACCACTGCGCCACCAGGAAAGCCCCTCTGATGTCCTTTTAAAAACCTGGGTGCACGTTGTAGACAAGGGATCAGGGACTGGGGCTGGGCTGGCCCTGGAGGCACTGCCATTTCTCAGGCAGGGGGCGCGGTGGGTGGGGGGGACTTGAGTTTATACTTATCCCCGTGCGCAGGCCTGCCTCTGGGAAGGGCAGCTAGCGTGGCCCCCTGGACTCGTGCGGTGGGGGCGTGCCTTACTACTCTTTTCCAAATGGAGTTAACATCTGGTTTCCCCATTTGCATCTATCATGACATCCCAAGAAGCTAATGAGGAAGAGTGACAGGCCTGCTTTTCTCATGAGAGCTTAGCTGTGAGAGCTGCCCCGGTTCCGTTCCCCTTAACCCCACACCCTCTCCTCTGTGTAAGGCTTTACATGCAGGGCAGTAAACCCAGGAAAACTCCAGCCATGCCCTACTGTTCTGTGTCGCTGAGCCCCTTCCTCGGGGAGCCCCTCTGCACAGCGCTCCCTTCCGCCCCTCGCCACCTCCCACGCAGCCCCCATCTGCACGTGTGCGCATCTGCCGTGTCGTGGCTGCCGCCGTGTGGGCAAGACGTCTGTGTAAACCTCCAGGAAATTTGAGAGTCAGCTTGCAGACTTAGGGCCTGAGAATCTACCGTAAATCTGTCGTACTAAGAATCTATCGTAAAATGCAAAAAAAAAAAGTGCTTTGAAAACACAGAAGGAAGAGGCAGCGTGACAAGGTAGGTGATCGTATGGGTTCTGGCGCCGCGTGGCCGGTTCTTGCTCAGAGGCCTGTGCTCTTGGGTAGGTTGTGTGATCTCACTGTGTGGAAGAACTTTGGTGTGTAAAACAGGGATATAAACGATATCTTCCTCACACGGTTGTTATAAAACAGTGAGTTACTAATGGAAAAGCTTGGAACAGTACCTAGATGACAGTAAACTTTTAGTAAATGTTAAATATTCAAAAGAGCTGTCAGACCCTGCCTTTGGGACCCCCGTAGCCCACTACTTCGTATTTCGTGTGGTATTGGAGGAAGGTGCGTGTTCTTATGTGTACTTATCTCTTCAACAGGCGGAATATTCTGAACTGGTTGAAACATTACTGTCAAGTCAGCAAGACCCAGTTATTTACCAGAGATTAGCAGACGCCTTCAACAAGCTCACTGCAAGCAGCACGCCCCCTGTGCTGGACCGGAAGCAGAAGATGGCCTTCCTGAAGAGTTTAGAAGAGTTTATGGCAAATGTTGGTGGTCTCCTTTGTGTAAAATAAACAACAGAGCTTTATGCTTAATCAGATCCTTCCTGCAAAGTGCACTGAATTGCTAACAGTTGACTTGAGTCTTGTCCTTTTTGTCAGTTCGTTGGCCGTTTGGATTTTGGGAGCCTGGCAGGGCACTGTGTGGTGCAGGGAAGCATTACCCTCAGTCCGTCGTAGGTCTTGTAGCTTTTGAATGGTGATTTCAGATTCTCAAAATGAAATTCCACATATGTGCAAAGAGATATGGGCACCATGAAATACGTATTCAGTGCCTTTTCCCTCTTTATCAAAGCGTTAGGTGGCTACCCAAAGTTTAGCGTTTTCACTATCAGATATCAGCTGGATATCTGCTCATCTGTGTCACTGAGGAGCTGGTTGAAAAGACAGATTCCTGGGCCCACCTGTAGACAGACCCTCAGAGTCAGCATTTGTTTGTTGGACCTTGGATTCTTGGTTTTGATAAGCGCCTCTCCTCTGCCACCCCTGCAGTTTTCAGTCAGTGCAGAAGGCCGGAAAGCGTCTAGAGGGGTGTGCTTGCCCAGCCCTCCCTTTGAGGAGGGGGAGGGGACTGGGCAGGGGGAAGGGCACCGCCAGGTGTTTGGCTTCCTGTTACCACGCTCTCCCTGTCTGTCTTGTGTCACAGCAGCCTGGTAATTGCAGGTTTTGTGAACCTACTCTGATGCCTGAACTTGAGGAGGAAAATACATGTATATTTTTGTTCCATAAGAAGAACTTTAGGAACTGTAGCCATTTCATTGCCTTAATTTGAAGAAGGAATTACACAAAGCAGATTTGTTTAGTAAGAAATCCAGTCTTGCTGCTTCAGAGTCGGCTTAGGGTGTTAGCTGCTGTGAACGTGGGGCCCTCTTGATTGTGTGTATTTATGTGGTTTTATGGGTGAAGTGAAAGGCTCATTCAGATGTAGTGTAACTTTCTGAGTATGTTTCTGTCCAGCCACGTAGCCCATGGCTAATAATTTGCTCTGAATGGCTTGCTTAAGCAATAACTATTTTAAAGGGTGTGAATTACTGATTCATATAGACTCTCACACATTGGGACATAAGGGCAGTAATTATTCTAGAGTGGGTGTTATACTCATTTCACAGGAGCCGTGTAAATTTAAGAGATTAAAAAACTCACTTTAGGTCCTGTAGTTGGATTTTTCTAATCAGGATTCTTGTTCTGCTGCCGTGCTGCCCTTAACTCTGCGCACCAGCTTCAGTTATGGACACGAAAGCTAACTTACAAACAGCGGGCGCGCGACGCTGCCCACTTCAGCGTCAGAATCACACAGCGCAGTAACAGGCGCGTTCTGAAACTGCGCCTCCGACGGGCGGGCTTTCTCGTCCCGTCCTTAACATGCGTGTGCTCGGCTGACCTCCGAATGTGGTGGTAACAGCTGGACTGCACAGAGTGGATGCACCTCCCCATGCACGGCTGCACAGCGGTGAGGGCAGCTCCGTGCTCTTGGCAGTTGCAGTTAAGCAGACGGAGCATCTGAATTCCACCCAGCCTGGGCAGGCGCCGCTGGACGCAGATGAAAGCAAAGCCTAGAGCCACGGCTTTCTGAGAACGTAACCGAGGTGGAGCAAAAAGTCTTAAAAGACATATAGGGCAAAACTAGTATCACTCTTTCTGAAGCGTACGTATTATTGTGTTCTTAAACATACTTTGGACAGTGCATTTACTTTTAGATTTCTTCTTCTTTCCCTTAAAGAACTTGAAGTCAGAGGCAGCGGTAGTCACTTTGTTTGCATTGTTTCTGGTGTTTCATGTTTCCCAGCTCCCTAGCGCCCAGCAGTTGTGAGCTAAATATGTCCCTGTTCCTTTGCCTAAGGGCACCAAGACACGCAGCCGACTGGATTGGTCCACTGACTGTGACAAAACTGTAATCAAGTTGTTATTGAAAATAAAGATGAGTAGGAAAGGAATGCCATGGTAAACAAAAAGGGCATCTGTATCTAATATCTTTTATCTAGACAGATGTATTTGCTGTTTGCCCAGATTTTATTACAGTCCTGCATTTTCATTAGACCGCTTTTAATTGAAACAAGATTTTCTTCAGATTGGACCAAATAATACATAAGATATCATCAGAATGTTGGTTAGTGGCAAACTGGAAGGAAACGCCACCACCGTTTTTAGGTAGTGGGAAAGGCCACTTAATTGCAACAGCCAGGCTCTTTTCAGTTGTTCGCAGTTTGTTTTCCTGATTGGATATTTGATTAGTTTGGGGCTTTTATCTTGTCAAGTTTTGTCTTCAGCTATGTTTGTTGGCTTTTCAGTTTTGGGGCGTTTTGTTTTAATGCTTTTGGCCCAGTGGGTGCCAAGAATACTGGCTTAATTCTAGTAAATTGATTTTTACTGCTAAAACTGTTGTCAAAGGAGTTTTAAAAACAAAAACATTATTTGTGCCCCTTTTTATATATGTTAAAGGGACACTGTTGAGTATTTGATTTTTTTATAATGCTGTGTTTTATAAACTTTCTCTTATTCATACACAGTATCCTATCACCTCCGTTTTCAGTTCAGTCTTTGCTTGCTTTTATTTTCCTTGGCCCTTTTATTTCTGAAGGCACAGTCTCTGCAGACTTTGTACCTTCACAGTGTGTATTTGTGTGGCAGCACCTGTAACTAATTCTTGTAGCTGTGTTTGAAGGATTGGTTTGCATTTGTGGTCCTGGATGGGTGGCTGCCTGGGGGGTAGGCCACCTGAGACAGTATCTGACAGTGTCCTTGCTGTCTCTTCATCTGTTGGGAGACAGTGGCATGTAACCATCACTGCAGTGAGTTTTCAACAGTGTGACCTTTTATGTAAAAAAGCTTTGGAATTTTTTTCAAACTGGTTTTAAGAATTTAGTCTTACTTCGTTGTAAACCGTGTTTCTAATTATATTACATCACTGTTCAGAGGAGATGGTTAGTACTGTTTTTTCACAGTTTGCATTTCAAAACCAAACACCTCTGTGATGCTTACCCCAGTCAGCATTATTTAACTTCCCTTACTGTCTTTGAACTTTCTCTTCTACCAAGAAATGTCAAGTCTTCGTATTTTTCCTATCACCATATTTCCCATTTCTGTTAATACTTGTATGAACCCCTCAAGTATTGAAGGGAACAAGTTGTCAGTTTCAAGGATTTCAAGTTTGAGTATCTTAATTTACCGTGTCAGTTGGACCCTTAAAATACTATTTTTGTCTGTTACAATTTTACTTCTTTCTGTTTGCCACCTCTGTCATTAGAGGTGTTGTCATTAGACCTTAGTAAGTTCGCTGTCTCTGACAGATGATTATCATTGTTAGCTCCTGAATAAAACATTAACTGTTTTGAAACCTCAGTACTTCTTAGGGGTTTTTCAAAACCAGAGAATAAGGCACTGATTTGGATATGAGTTCTTAACATTATAATTTTCTGTAAATTCCTCTATAAAACAACATAGCTGATTTGAGGATGTAATAATGTTTTAAATTATTTTAAAATGTAGGTGGATATTCTCTGACTTGGTAACTATATTCTGAAAACACTGCATCTAAGAATTCTTGAAAAATTGATTTTCTAAAATTTTAAAATGTCCAGCTTTAGGTATATTGCTGAGCTCAAATTAATTTGCAGTGAGTGCCATGGTTCACGTTGAACTTTAAACGATTTAATTTAGATGTAAGAAATGTGAAGTATTCCTGATTGATTATAATGGGAACCCATGACCTATTTAGCCAAAGACTGTATTTGGTTCAGGTAAAGATAAAAGCTTAATAATGGGCATCCATTCTGTTCTAAAGAGGACGGATGAGGGGATGTGTTTCTGGCCCCTAGCTCTGTACACGTAAGCCTTTGTAAAGGCAGAAACGTGGTGGCGGGGAGGCCCGTGTGTTAGCCCCCCGAGGCTCACACTGCAAACTATCTTTGTCCCCCTCGTCCTCTGTGGTTTGCTCTTCGCCTGGTCCCAGACTTCCCAGCAGTGGAGAGATTTTGTTTTTGGCTTTTCTTCTAAGTCTGTTTTCTTAGGCCTCTCAGCTCTTAGGAGCTGTCAGAATGTACTAACAGCTAATTTTCCTAGCCTGACATTCAGCACTGCATCTGCGCTATGTACCTAACGGGGATGTGACCTCAAGTGTGTCCTGAGCCCGGGCTACCTGGTGTGGTGTCTTTTACCACATACAATTATTGACAGATTGCAAAGGTTGGTATTGTGATTTGGTTCTCTGTACAAAGGAAAAGGCTCCATGCAGTGAGTTTCTGGTTTAATGGTCACAAAATGTTAGCACTGCTACCATTCAGCACGTGTAAAATTTTTTAAATTTATAAATATTAAAATTTTAAACTTATACTGACTTTTCAGTTTTTTTTAAGAGACCCAGGGATGAGTATACTGTTTAAATATTTACCTCTATTAACATTATTAATAAAGGTATAAAGTTGCATTTAATTTTTCAAAAGATGCTACAATACGATTTTAGGAAATAAGGCCATGTACTGAGCCAGTTACAAGCTGAATATAAAATTTTATTTGTATTTTTTAATCCATAAATGGGAGTTAAAATATGTCTTTTCACTAAATATTTTTATGACATTTTTGTTTTGACCATGTGTGATTTGTTCATGGGTGTCTAGCTAGACTGTTGCATGAAACTTATTGAATGGTGCTATAGTTCATTTACCAGCCTAGGGTGACTGACACTGGGGACATTACACAATCAGAATAATTTTAAATAAAAAACATGAGGACATATCTGCACAGGTAAAATAGGGATTTGCATTACCTTCTGGGAGAACACCCAACCCTAATAGAATCTCCAGAATTCAGAAAGAAAATCGAAGTTTCGTTTATACTCTGTAATATTGAGCATATTTATTTTTATCTCAGCTCACAATCTTAGAAACAATTTCAGAGTTACTAGTTAAATCATTGGATTCAGGGCATATTTGTAGTAAATGTAGTTTGGGTCATTCTTTTTGGCCTTTCAGGGAAAGTGGAAAAGTACCATTCTTCTGTGTGTCAGACAGACTTTCCTTTTTACCTAATTCTAAATCTTGTAAACATATGCAGTGAAAAGTTATTTTTTTTAAGGAAGAAAATGCGTTTTGAAAATACATTTATTTTAAACTTTATATTGCTTGGAATGTTCATTGATTTGTAATGGTATTTCTTAGGTTATATTGAGATCTGATTCCACTCCAAGGATGGATAAAGAACCATTAGGCTGTTTAGGAACTAAGTAGAGCTCATTCATTTTCAAGGGGGAAGCCTTAGGCCCAGGCTGATCACCTTTCATTGGAGGGAGCTGTGGATGATTTTAGAGGCCCCAGATATAAAAACCTGGTATTGTTTCTTAAAAGACATCTTTAAAATATTGGTGCTCTCTAAAAATACAGTCTGTTTATATTGAGTGGTTTATGAATGATGACTCTGGTGCATTAATTAGATTGTGAAACATTTTTGTTTGTTTCCTAAACATAGGATCGTGCACTCTTTGTAATCTCGAATGGCAGATCTTTTAAAACTAAATGGAAGCAAAGGGCATATTCGGTGATACTAAGGAGAAAATCTTTTGCTTGGAGTCTCCATACAGTCCCAATGGTAGCATACTCTGTCGGTTCTAGCACGTAAGTCAACATCCTGCTGAGCTCTTGCAGTGTAAATTACTTGATCCAGCAAGAGAGTGAACTGTGGTTAAGTCATTGATGCTTCCCAGAACTGATAAATGAAAAAAAAACGGAAGCAAAGAGAGTTTATTTTTATTTATTTATATTTTATTAAAAAAAAAATTTGGGCTGTGCCACGCAGCATGTGGGATCTTAGTTCCCCGACCAGGGATCGAACCCGCACCCCCTGCATTGGAAGCGCAGAATCTTAACCACTGGACCTCCAGGGAAGTCCTGCAGAGAGAGTTTAAACAGGGATGTGCTAAGTATTTTTATTCCCATAGTAGTTAGCAGTTTTGTTTTTAAGTTTCGATAGTGTTCACTACTGATTACTTTGCCAGGTCAGTTTTCAACTATTCCTTTTAGTAAGCTCCAAATCTTAGGCTGCAGTTTTGCAGCTCATAACTGCACTGCCCTGGATGGTCCTTTCTGAGGACTGATTTGGTAAAGCTCTTTGAACTGGCAGAGTACAGGGTAGAGGCCGGGAGACCTAGATTCAGTTCACAGCTACACTACTTAGGGTTTACGTGGATTTCCACAGTCTGTCATCTTATCATAGGACCAGAAGTGTTGTTAATTCCCAAAGAACAAATTGAAAGCACAGTGATGGATAAAATATAATAGTAGATGCTCAATAAATTCCATTCTGTTTAAAGATCATTGATAAGAACACATTTTGCTCCACTAGATAAATGTGTCCTGACACAAAGTCTGACACCTGATAGTCATTCACTCCGGTGGTATTATGATAGAGTTAACTGTATTATTTACTGCATCTTCTTTTCTAAATGAGAAAATTGATCTATTTAAGTCAGTGGTTTCAGTTTCTGTTGAATATGCTCGTATTATTCCCACAACAAAAAGGCCTAATAGTGATTCCCCAAATAAGTTTCATGCACCACTAATTCTTTATAACTTAGCTGTTACCAAGTAATTGGAGAAATAAAACTAGTTTCTTTACTGTGTGAAGTTAAATGCTTTACTGCACAAGTGCACGTTGGGAGGCTGTAGGGGAAGATCTTAATCCGACTTTCCTTACGTGGTGGCCTCTTCACAAAGCACCTTATAGGACTAGACTTCTAGGGACTATCCTTTGCAGCATACTTGGGTTAATTTGAGTAATTTGGTAACAAACCACTAAAAGAAGGAAGAAAAACCTGAATCTGTGTTCTTGTAAGTATAGGTTATACTAGATATTTTTAGAGAGGAAAACCAAGTCTCGCTCCATCTCTAAAGAGATCTTTCCAGAGTAATCTCCATTTCTTTTATGCCCCGTTTCTGAAGGAGTAGCATGACGAACAAAAATCACTTCTGAATACACAAAAGGAGTAATTCCTGAATTAAGGTTGATTTGAACTTGCCTGGCAAGTCCAGTTTACTGGACAAATAATTTCCCATTTATTTACTTACTTAACTTAGCTCGCGGCTTGTGGGATCTCAGTTCCCCAACCAGGGATTGAACCCTGACCCTCAGCAGTGAAAGCGTGGAGTCCTAACCACTGGACCGCCACGGAATTCCTGTAATTTCCCCTTTATTTCAATGATGATAAAATTGCCTCTTAATATTTTAAATTTTTTATGATTTGCAAAAACCGTTACATTACATTGCAAAAGTTTCATCTGGAAAATTCTGATCTTCATGTATCACTGTGACATGCTGTCTGAGCAGTCAGCACTATTGGTGGAGGTGTAACTATTTGAACTTCCTGACAATTATGGTCACTTTAATTATAAAAACAACATAGTAATACACATTACATGCAGATAACACTATCGTGTCACATGATACGAAAGCAACTGAAACTTTGAAAGCTTAAAATATATCTGTTTCAAACCAAAACTAATTTGCATTAACGTAAGCCTTCCTGTTTAGCCAAGGCAGTTTCCTATGTATGGAACACTACCTCTGTAAAAAGTATACTGCCATAAAAGTTGGTGGTGGTTTCTCGGTTCATGTTGCTTTCTTTTAGCTTGTGTATGTTTGCTTTCCTGCTCCTTTGCTAATAAGTTACAGCTGGTTTTGAAATACCTGGCTTAGTGGAGTTGTCATCAAAGCAATCAAAGAAAAAAAAAGTATGGATTGCTGTAAGCCCGGAAACAGTATTTAAAATGGAAATTATGGCACTCCCAAAGCTGTAAACCTGTTTTTTCATTTATATCCTTACCTTACACCGAAAGGATGTAAAGCTATTTAGCAGAATTTAACTTAACAAGATCATAGGATTGGTAAGGAAAATGAAGGAAAAGAAGGTAGGAACATAATACAGATAGATAGCCTTGGAGAATGGAAACTGAATTCATCACTTATAATTGGTAACTGCCAGGGTGGAAGGGAGCCTTCCTTTCCGTGTGCAGGTGCTGTGCTGGGTGCCTTAGAGCCGGCCTGCGAGCGCACTTCTCCCTGGAGGCTCTGAAAGACTGAGCCAGTGGGCTGACCAAACACCATCCTACGTTTGGGTCATTTCCATAGAAATTGTAGTGGCTTCATAATGAGACTATTTGCCGGAGTAGTAGCTGGTCTTATTTCAGCGCGGAGACAGCGCGTGCGTCTTCGGTTCAGGCGCCTCTCGCCCTCTTCACAGCGAACCCCAGCGTGACAGGTGTAGGTGCTGGTCTCACCTTAACCACGTCAGGTTTGGGAAGGGAGAGCACACCGCGGAGGAAGTCGAGCGCAGGGTTTTAAAGGTTTTTTCTAATGCTATCTTTACTATAAAGCTTCAGGTTAACGTCCGAATTTCTCGATTAGACGGAGGAGACGGAGCAGACAGAGCCTTAATGTCTGTGAAACGTACAAGCGTATCGAGTGCAAAAGAGCAGGTCCCTTCGTATGCGTGTGACCTGAAGGGAATCTAGTTAAAACCTCAAGTACCTTTTATTGCCTCCATCTGAAGCACCTGCTGAGTGCGGCGCCTCCCACCAGCACGAGGCGGCCCAGCGACTGACGCGGGACCCAACCGCCTGCCGGAAGCGCCCGAGTGGGCGGTGTACGCGTGCGCGTAGCCAGCCGCCCCGCCCACGTCCCTGTTCTGCTGGTTACTGCGCGTGCGCGGGCGGCCCCGCCCACGCTTCCGGCCTGGCGGGACAGTGTGCGCACGCGCAGCGGCAGTCGGCTGTCCGGGCCAGCGAGGGGAGGCGGCGGCGCACGGGCGGAGGCGAGTGGGGCGCGTTGGTGAGTAACCAGAGCAGCCTCCGTGCTCCTGTGTTCGGGTTTCTGCTCCTTCGGGTTTCCCGGCGCAGCCTGGGGGCTGCGGCTGTAGTCAGCGGGGCCGGGGTAGGTGGGAGCTGAGGAGGGTCAGCCCCGGCTGGCGGGGGCGGGGCGGAGGGGCTGCCGCCTTCCGTCCCCTCAGGGCGGCCGCAGGGGCTGAGGCGTCTCGGCCGGGCAGAGGGGGCGGGGCGGGGCGGGCCGGGGGCTCGTGCGCGTCGAGCCGCGCTTCAGGCAGGTGGATTTCACCCCCGTGTCTTAGTTGTAAAACAACAGGGTAGAGTTTTCGAAGGCGGGAGAGCAGGCGCCGTACGGAGCGGGAGACCACGCGGACCGCCCGGGCTGTTCCGCCGGGTCACTCGGGAGGCCCCCGCGCCCCGCCCCCCTCCTGCGCGGCCCCGGGGTGGCCTTGGCCAGAAGACACTGTGTGCATGGTGTGGACAGGGAGGAGCGGCCGGCTGTAAACCTGACACGTGGAAGTAGGCTTGTGTGCGTTTGAAACGTGCATGGCCTAAGGTTGCCTCTTGCGGGAGGGTCGCTTTGGTTTTGTGGAGTTGTTCGCGGCAACGCGGGGTAGCCCGCTCCTCCCTGCTGACGCAGCTCCTTGACGTGCAGCCTTCGCGCGTGCTGTCCGCCTGCACGCCCCCTTCCGCATCCTTGCCTGTCCCTCAAGGCCCAGGTACGCGCCACCTGCTGCTTGTTTCCGCCCTCCACCCGCCCGCGCTGCTCGTTCTGCTCTCAGGGCACTAAGCGGTGCCCCTCGGATAGAGGGCTCGGCACGTTGCCACACTCAGCTGCCTCCTGTGCGTCTTTCTGCCGAGAGCAGGGTCTCAGCCCTAGCGCTGGTGACTTTGGGGCCGGGGAGTTCTTTGCTGTGGAGGGTGATTCTCTAAACCGTACGGTATTTACCAGCATCCCTGGCCCCTACCCATTAGATGCCAGCGCACCCTCCGCAGAGAACCACTGAGCTGCAGTAGCAGCCACACGAGGCTTAGCATCAGTTTAACGGCAGTGTAGCACAGCACTTCCCAACTCTTCTTGGCTCCTTTTTTTCTTTTTTGGCTGCGCCAGGCTGCTTTCAGGATCTTAGTTCCCCAACGAGATCTTGAACCGGCCCCCGGGCAGTGAAAGCATGGAGTCCTCATAACCAGCGGACTGCCAGGGAATGAATGCCCTTCCCAGCTCTCTTGGAATTGAAAATCTCACAGCAGTTTCACAGGCCCACTTAGAAAAATTTTTAAAGATGCTAAAGATATGATGAAGTAGTGACTTAAGCTTAAAAAAATTTACTGTATTACAACTAAAGTTCAGTTTAGAGTTTAGTAATGTTTATTATATAAACAGATTTTAATTTTTCCCACTTGTGATGCTCTCATGAACTCACTCTAATTATGTGAAACAGTGTATGGTTGCTAACATTTGCAGTTCATGTCTCTCCATTGAGCGTCTCTTACCGTAATCCAAAATATATTTTATTCCTATTGTTTGTTTTCTCCCTGCCTCACTAGAACGTAAGCGCCAAAAGGACAGGGACTTGGATTCCCATCACCAAGAATAGTGCTAGTGCAAGGTAGTGCCTTGGTAAATGATTATCAGCTTTAAAAATAAACTTTTAGGGCCCAATTCATATTGAAATACAGATTGAAATTTAATTGCTTTTTACAGCCACAAAAGTAGGCAGTTTTCTTAAATTGCTCTTTGGAATTCTTTCATTTGAACGAAGTCAACTTTTTTTTTCTATGGTTTTCATGTGTTATTTCTGAATAATTAGCTAACAGATTCCAAGTTGCAAATGAAAACCTTTCTCCATCCACAAATGCAGCTGTGGAAAGTGTTTAGTACTAATAAATAAAAATTCAGATATTCCTGTCTGTATGAAGGATACACACGTATATGTGTATATATGACTGTATGTGGACACACATGTTTTTGTCCTTCTTCTAGACAGTACTCTTCTAGACAGTACTCTTCTAGACAGTATTGTGGGGCAGCTTGGATCAGGAATCGGTTGTACACTTCAAATTTCTCAGGAGACATTGGATTTTAATATTTGCCTGATTCTGACTCTTGAAATACAGGACTAAAATGAAGCCTCTTAGTACTTTGCAGATAAGTTCGCTGTGTTCTCAGACTTCCTCAGCTCAGCATTGCACACACTAATAATTCTCCCTTCTTCTTTTCTTCTTCTGGGACTCCCACAGTGCGTATGTTGGGCCACCTGAAGGTGTACCCCATCTCTGCTGATATCGCCATTTTGTTCAAACATTGTTTTCTTAATGTTCTCCACATCTTTTAGTTCTTTTAGCATCTTTAAGACAGTTGTTTTGCCATCTGATCTTTTTCAGGGATGGTTTCTGTTGGTTTACTTTTTTCCTATGAGTGGGCCATACATTCCTCTTTCTTTGTATGCCTTGTGATTTTTTTGTGGAAAACGCTGGAAATCTCAGATTCTCCCCCTTCCCCAGGATTTGCTTTTTTTGTCATTCTGTTGTTGTTGCTATTATTGTAGGCTGTTTTTATGCCACAGATCAGCCTGAGGAAACTTAAGGTCTTTCTAAGCCTACACCTTTTCCTGGGCATGCATAGTGACCTTCTAAATTCCTCCATATATTCAGTTGCTGTTTATAATGGTCTAGTCCTTAAACGTGGGGCCCCCGAAAGGGCGAAAAGAGAAAAATGGAAGCGGGGGAGGTGCTGGCACTTTAAATCCCCTCAAAGTTGCTTCTGCTGGAGGGGGGAAGTGCTAACAACAATATGAGCCTTGCAGCGATGGCTGCCTGACTCTGTCTTTGCCTCCATGATTAGAAGCAGCTGTCAACGATCAAAATACAGATCCCCATTATTTGAAGGGCAGGGTCCTTATTGCCCACCTTGCTCCCACAGGCTGCTCCTGGAGCTGTTGAAATTGTGTGTTCTCAGACTTCATTATGTTTGTCTACTTGGCATCCATTAATTACAGGGCCAAAGTAATGGCCCTGTAATTCCTTACATCTTCTCTGCACGTTAGCTCTCATGGGCACGTGAAAGTCATATCACAGACCTCCCAAACCACACATTATAGAATGTGTGTTTTCCCTTCTTGCCCACTGTCTTAACAATAAAGACACCGTCCCAGTTCTCTCTCTGCTTCCTTGTTCCCGCATGTGACAGGTTTCATGTGGTCCTTCACCATGTGCTGTGCCTCTCATTTCCTGGGGAACTGTGAATAACAAACTCCTCTTTCAGTGGCATTGACCTCTCCATATCCTCATTCAGCTGTATAAATTAATCCCTGAGCACAAAACAGGTATTTGTGCACACCTTCCTGAGGCAGGAATGAGGAGTGAGGAATGGGTAGCCACTGCCCAGTTAAGTGCCCAAATGGAGTGAAATTAACCAAATGTTAAGTCTTCCCCTGGGAGTTGCAAGCCTTTGAATAGACTCTAGGGATCCAAGATAGTTACATCAGATAGATTTTGCCAGTAAAATTATCTAGGTATGGAGACAGTCTTCCCAGAACCTTCTAATAACCTTTATACACACTCTCTCACCATTCACTCCCATTGATACCACCTTGATGGTGTCAACCTTCAGAACAAGTCTCACCTCTCTGACCACTTTATTTTGAGGCTATAAAATGATAGATCTGCTATATCTGCATTTTGTCTAAAAGTGATAATAGTGATAACTGTATTTTATCAAATCTCAAGAAAACATGCTGACAATTAAACTTACACTCATTTTAAAGCCATTTGTTAAAGTAATTTTAAAAAATGTGTATCTTAAGTCTGTGAATGTGATACATGTGACAAGTCAGTCAAAGTCAGTCCTGCTCCAGGCAGACAGCATCCACCGTGCTCCAGGCAGACAGCATTCACCATGCTCCACGCAGAGTTTCCTGTCACACTTCATAGTATTCCCTTTAGTTACTAATTTCCTGTGCTCCAGTTTCACTCATTCCCTCTTCTGCCAATTCACTTTTTGTAAAGTAGACAGTCATATGAAGGTACTAAACTGTCTTATTTAATGGTTATAACAGATACCATATTATTAGTGGTATACTTACAACTTCAGGGAGTACTGAAGGTAATATTTGTGTTCCTGTTGTGTGCCAAGGACTATTAGGCACTTTATAGATAGTAATTCATCTAACTCAAAATAACCCTATTAAGTAGGTGTTTGTTAATATTTGTCCATCTTATAGATGAGAAAATTGAGGCATAGAGGGGTTAAATACTTGCTTTAAGCTATGCAGTTAGTAAGTGGCAAAACCATGATTTAAGCCTAGGTAATTTGGCTCCAGAGGCCATGCTCTTAATCCTGTATCATGTTTTTCTGAATGTCTAAATAATAGCAGAAATACTTTTTCACAATCAGTATAAAAAATGTTATCAAGTATAAAAAATGTGATCCTCTGCTTCGAGTAAGAGTTGTTTATATGATCTAGTCCAGTAAAGTATTAGAACATCTACACCTTGAGATGGGTGTGTGCACAAATTACAGATAGTTTACAATGAAAAATTTCAAACGTTTAAAACGACAGCCTGTAGTAAGAAGTTTTGTATCATGATACATGACCCTGTACACACACGTGTATTTTTTGCTAAAACATTTCACAGAGCAATACTTAACTTCTACTATAAGCCATATACTTCGATACAACTTTTTCTATTTTAAAAAAAAATGCTGGGCTTCCCTGGTGGCGCAGTGGTTGAGAGTTTGCCTGCTGATGCAGGGGACACGGGTTCGTGCCCCGGTCCGGGAAGATCCCACATGCCGCGGAGCGGCTGGGCCCGTGAGCCATGGCTGCTGAGCCTGCGCGTCCGGAGCCTGTGCTCCGCAACGGGAGAGGCCACACCGGTGAGAGGCCCGTGTACCACCAAAAAAAAAAAAAAATCTGATGTTGTCCTACTATATTGACTTCATAACTTAAGGGAGATCACTGTACAGTGTGAAAAACACGGATAGAAGAATAGATGAGCTGTTCCACGAGATTTATTCTAAGTTCTTTCAAAAAGTTTAGTGCCCTGGGGTGGCATCAAACTGTTTGGAAGCCATTTTAGGCACTTTTTACTTACATAATCAAGTCCATGGGTCTCTGCAGATATGTAATAAACATTTAAAAAATTATGTGTATCCTCACTCCCAGAGGTAATCACTATCTTTAAGCTTCAGTTTTTCATTAACTTGCTTTTATCTTCATGTTTCTGAACTTCATTTAAATAGAATTATTTATACTATATGTATTCTTCTGTAACTTAGTGACTTACATGTTCTTGAGATTCATTCCTGTTAGCATATATATGGCTGTAGTTAATTATTTTTTACTGTTGTGAATTTCCACTTGGAGTAACAAGGGCTAAATTTCCCCTCCCATCTGATATAACTAAAAAACAACAACAACAAAAACCAGATAAAATATGTGGGAAAAAAATGTCTTTGAAAATATTGGCCACAAGACAACAAAGGGCAGTGGTCCCTGAAAGAGGGGAACAAACAAAATGAGCCTGATGATTGCCCCATCTTACTACCTGAGAGACTTTTCAGACTGCTGTGCAGGGGAGGGAAACCCAGACAGAATCCAGAGACCTCTCTGAATTGAGGAAATAGTTCATAGATCCTGGGGAAGCCACATGGGGCCAGAGTGCAAGGCAGAGTGCTGTACCAGAGAAAGAACCCTAGAGAACTGCAGAGGGACCTCCTTGAGAAACTACCTGATGCTAGAGAAGACAAATACCTGAAAGGATTTGAAGGAACAGAACTCACTCAAGACTGGGAATAGTGACTGTTTCTACCAGCTGTACTGAAAAACCTCATAATTCGTGGGGTGTTGGATAAAGTACTTAGAGATACTGCTATTTTGTTACAGTGGTGAGCAGTAATTAGTGCTAGAATAACTGCTGTTCTCCTCTCTACTAACAGTCTTAAAAGCAAGACCCGAAAGGATAAAATTGTTTCCAGGTAACTTTACTGTGTCCCAGTACAAATCTCAAGAATACTTATATTTATAAATACTAATTTATGTTTATATACTTAAGGAGTACAAAAATACCTGCCATCGAACAAGTTACATTTCATAATATGTAGCATTCAATAAAAAAAATTAACCAACCATGCAAAGAAGAAAATATAACCCATAATGAGAAAATCAGTTGGTTGAAACTGACCCAGAACAGACACAGATGTTACAACTAGTAGACAAGGAAAATCAACAGTTATAACTGTATTCTGCACATTCAGAAAGCTAGAGGAAAGACCGAACATGTTAAGTAGAAATATGAAAGAAAGATTGGGTTGGCCAAGTGCCTTTGGGTTTTAAGTAAAAGATACATTTTTCATTTTCACCAGGAACTTTATTGAAAAATGTATTCACCCTTTTGTTCCACTACCTTATGCCATTTTTCAGGCAACTTCGTAAGTCCACCTTCCCAAAATGTCTATCTTTTTAAGCAAAGAACTGTTCCAGGTGGCTTTTACAGTCTTACAGGGAACTGAAATTTTTTCCATTAAGAGAATTTTGTAAAGACCAAAACATGGAAATCCAAAGGTGCAAAGGTGCATACGGAGGATGAATCAGAACTTCTCAGCTGGAATTTCCCTGGTAGTTCAGTGGTTAAGCCTCTGTGCTCCCAATGCAGGGGGCCCGGGTTCGATCCCAGGTCAGGGAACTAGATCCCACATGCAGGCTGCAACTGAGACCTGGTGCAGCCAAATAAGTAAAATATTTTTAATTAATTTATTTTTGGCTGCATTGGGTCTTTGTTGCTGCGCGCAGGCTTTCTCTAGTTGTGGTGAGTGGGGGCTTCTCTTCATTGCGGTGCATGGGCTTCTCATTGCAGTGGCTTCTCTTGTTGCGGAGCACAGGCTCTAGGCGCATGGGCCTCAGTAGTTGTGGCTCGTGGGCTCTAGAGCGCGGGCTCAGTAGCTGTGGCACACGGGCTTAGTTGCTCCGCGGCATGTGGGATCTTCCTGGACCGGGGCTTGAACCCATGTCCTCTGCATTGGCAGGTGGATTCTTAACCACTGCACTGCCAGGGAAGTCCCATAAATAAATATTAAAAAAAAGAATTTCCCAGCCAAGCTGCAATAGTTTTTGCCTGATCATCAAAGAAACGTGCTGTCTTGCGTTATCCTGATGGAAGATTATGCGTTTTGTTGGCTAATTCCGGACACTTTTTGGTGAATGCTGCTTTCAGTTGGTCTAATTAGGAGCAGTACTTGTTGGAATTAATCGTTTGGTTTTTCCGGAAAGAGCTCATAATAGAGGGCTCCCTTCCAATCCCACCATATACACATCACCTTCTTTGGATGAAGACTGGCCTTTGGTGTGGTTGGTGGTGGTGCCTTTTGCTTGCCCCACGGTCTCTTCCAAGAGTACAGTATCCACTTTTCATTGCTCTTCACAAATTTGTTTTAAAAATGGAACATTTTTATCACATTTAAGTAGAGAATCGCATGTGGAAATCAGTCAAGAAGTTTTTTCCACTTATGTGGAACCCAAACATCAAAGCAATTAACATAACCAAGCTGTTGCAGATGATTTTCAGTACTTGATTTGGATATTTTGAGTATGTCGTCTATCTCCTGTGTGGTATAATGTCGATTGTTCTCAATTAATGTCTCGATTTGATCGCTGTCAACTTCAGCTGGTCTACCCAACCTTGAGCATTGTCCAGTGAGAAATCTCCAGCACAAAACTTTGAAAACCACTTTTGACACGTTCGACCAGTCACAGCACCTTCTCCATACACTGCACAAATCTCTTTTTGCGTTTCAGTTGTGTTTTTACCTATAATAAAGCATAATATGCCAAAAATGTTGCTTTTTTTCTTCCATCTTCAATCTTAAAATGGCTACACAAAAATTCACCAATTTTGATAAGGTTTTTTTATTTTTTTAAAAAAGATGTTGGGGGTAGGAGTTTATTAATTAGTTTATTTTTGCTGTGTTGGGTCTTCATTTCTGTGTGAGGGTTTTCTCTAGTTGTGGCAAGCGGGGGCCACTCACTATCGCGGCCTCTCTTGTTGCGGAGCACAGGCTCCAGATGGGCAGGCTCAGTAGTTGTGGCTCACGAGCCTAGTTGCTCCACGGCATGTGGGATCCTCCCAGACCAGGGCTCGAACCCGTGTCCCCTGCATTAGCAGGCAGATTCTCAGCCACTGCACCACCAGGGAAGCCCTGATAAGTTTTTTTTAATTGGAGTATAATTGCTTTACAATGTTAGTTTCTGCTGTACAACGAAGTGAATCGGCTATATGTATACATAGATCCCCTCCCTGTTGGACCTCCCTCCCACCCTCCCCCATCCTGCCCACCTGGGTCATCACGGAGCACCAAGCTGAGCTCCCTGTGCTATATCGCAGGTTCCCACTAGCTGTTTTACACATTGGTATAGTGTATTTATGTCAAACTTAATCTCCCAATTCATCCCACCCTCCCCTTCCCTATCCCACCCCCACCCCCACGTCCACACATCCATTCTCTATGTCTGTGTCTCTGTTCCTGCCCTGGAATTAGGTTCACCTGTACCATTTTTCTAGATTCCACATATATCCGTTAATGTGTGATATTTGTTTTTCTCTTTCTGACTTACTTCTGTATGACAGACTCTAGGGCCACCCACATCTCTACAAATGGCCCAGTTTCGTTCCTTTTTATGGCTAAGTAATACTCCATTGTATATATATACCACATCTTTTATCCATTCATATGTCGAGGGACATTTCGGTTGTTTCCATGTCCTGGCTATTGTAAATAGTGCTGCAATGAACATTGGGGTGCATGTGTCTCTTTGAATTATGGTTTTCTCAGGGTATATGCCCAGTAGTGGGATTGCTGGGTCATATGGTAGTTCTGTTTTTAGTTTGTAAGGAACCTCCATAATGTTCTCCAGAGTGGCTGTATCAATTTATATTCCCAGCAACAGTGCAAGAGGGTTCCCTTTTCTCCACGCCCTCTCCAGCATTTATTCTTTGTAGATCTTTTTTATGATGGCCATTCTGACCAGTGTGAGGTGATACCACATTATAGTTGTGATTTGCATTTCTCTAGTGATGTTGAGCATCTTTTCATGTGCCTTGTGGCCATCTGTATGTCATCTCTGGAGAAATGTCTATTTAGGTCTTCTGCTCATGTTTTTGATTGGGTTGTTTGTTTTTTTGATATTGAGCTGCGTTAGCTGTTTGTATAGTTTGGAGAGTAATCCTTTGTTGCTTCACTTGCAAACATTTTCTCCCATTTTGAGGGTTGTCTTTCCATGTGCACTTGAGAAGAAAGTGTATTCTGCCGCTTTCTGGTGGAATGTCCTATAAATATCAATTAAATCTGTCTGGTCTGTTGTGTCATTTAAAGCTTGTGTTTCCTTATTTTCTGTCTGGATGATCTGTCCATTGGTGTAAGTGGGGTGTTGAAGTCCCCCACTATTATTGTGTTACTGTTGATTTCCCCTTTTATGGATGTTAGCATTTGCCTTATGTATTGAGGTGCGCCTATGCTGTGTGTATAAATACTTAAAATTGTTACATCTTGTTGGATTGAACCCTTGATCATAATGTAGCGTCCTCCCTCATCTCTTGTCACAGTCTTTATTATAAAGTCTATTTTATCTGATATGAGTATTGCTACTCCAGCTTTCTTTTGATTTCCATTTGCATGGAATTATCTTTTTTCTATCCCCTCACTTTAAATCTGTATGTGTCCCTAGGTATGAAGTGGGTCTGTTGTAGACAGCATATATATGGGTCTTCTTTTTGTATCCATTCAGCCAATCTGTGTCTTTTGGATGGAGCATTTAATCCATTTACATTCAAGGTAATTATCAATATGTATATTCCTATTACCATTTTCTTAATTGTTTTGGGTGTGTTTTTGTGGGTCTTTTTCTTCTCTTGTGTTTCCCGCCTAGAGAAGTTCCTTTAGCATTTGTTGTAAAGGTGGTTTGGTGGTGCTGAATTCTCTTATTAGCTTTTGCTTGTCTGTAAAACTTTTGATTTCTCCATTGAATCTGAATGAGATCCTTGCTGGGTAAAGTAATCTTGGTTTTAGGTTTTTCCCTTTCATTATTTTAAATACATCCTGCCACTCCCTTCTGGCCTGTAGTTTCTGCTGAAAAAATCAGTTGATAACCTGATAGAGATTCCCTTGTATGTTATTTGTTGCTTTTCCCTTGCTGCTTTTAGTAGTTTTTCTTTGACTTTAATTTTTGTTAGTTTGATTAATATGTGTGTTGGTGTGTTTCTCCTAGGGTTTATCCTGTATAGGACTCTGTGCTTCCTGGACTTGGGTGGCTATTTCCTTTCCCATGTTAAGGAAGATTTCGACTATAATCTCTTCAAATATTTTCTCAAATCCTTGCTCTTTTTCTTCTTCTTCTGGGACCCCTATCATTTGAATGTTAGTGTGTTTAATGTTGTCCCAGAGCTCTCTGAGACTGTCCTCAATTCTTTTCATTCTTTTTTCTTTATTCTGTTCCTCAGCAGTTATTTCCACCATTCTATCTTCCAGCTCACCTATTGTTCTTCTGCTTCAGTTATTCTGCTGTTGATTCCTTCTAGTGTATTTTTCATTTCAGTTGTGTTGTTCATCACTGTGTTTTAGTTCTTCTAGGTCTTTGTTAAACATTTCTTGTATTTTCTCAGTCTGTTCCTCATTTTATTTCTGACGTTTTGGATCATCTTTATTATCATTACTCTGAATTCTTTTTCAGGTAGGTTGCCTATTTCATCTTCATTTATTTGGTCTTGTAGGTTTTTACCTTGCTCCTTCAGCTATAACATATTTTTTTGTCATCTCTTTTTTTTTTTTTTTTTGATGGGTGGGGCTGGGTTCCTGTCTTAGTGGCTCTTTGGCCTGAGGCGTCCAGCAGTGGATTGCAGGCAGTTGGGTAGAGCCGGGTCTTGGTGCCAAGATGAGGACCTCCGGGAGACCTCACTCCCCTTAATATTCCCTGGAGCCTGAGTTCTCTGTTAGTCCAGAGGTTTGGACTTGGTGCTCCCACCACAGGAGCTCAGGCCCGAACCCCGGCCTGGGAACCAAGATCTTGCAAACAAACAGAAGAGCTGAACAATAACAATAAATAAAATTAGAGAAATAAAAAATATATTAGAAAAAATAAAAATATAAATGAAACAACAACAACAAGGTAAAACAGGGACTTCCTTGGTGGTCCAGTGGGTAAGACTCCGTGCTCCCGGGTTTGATCTCTGGTCGGGGAACTAGATCCCACATGCATGCTGCAACTAAGAGTCTACATTGCCATAACTAAAGATCCGGTATGCTGCAACGAACACCCCGTGTGCTGCAACTAAGACCCAGCATAGCCAAAACAAACAAATAAATACAAGTTAAAACAACCACAACAGCAAAAAAAAAAAAAAAAAAAGGCCTTGGCTGTGGGGGGCGGGGCTTAGGCTCTGGACCCTCGCAGCCAGAAAAGGCCCTGAGTGGGCGGGGCAGGCGCAGGGCTTAGGCTCAGCATGCCTGGAGGGGGCCTCAGAGTGCGGAGGATCAGGCCTGGGACCTCAGCAGGCTCCCCGGGGCCCGAGTGGGCGGGGGAAATTCTGGCTGTGTTCCCTTCTGATCCTCTGATCCCCCAAGGGTCTCTCCCTGTCCCCGTTGATCCCCTCACTGTGAGTGGGCCCCTCCCCCAGCCACCCCTCAGGGATGCTGGTCCTGTCCTGCCTCCACTTCTCCTCCCCTCTCCCTCCCCCCACGTCCTACCCAGTCACTTGGGAGTTCCTCCCGTCCCCTTAGGTGTCCGAGGTCCCCCACCAGCACCTGGTAGGTGCCCTAATTGTGAGGAGATGCAAACTCCACATCAGTAAGTTTTTTTAAAATGCACGCTGATATGACAGCTGTCACAATACAATCTAACAAAACTGTTTCAAATGAAGGTAAAGACATCTAAGTGCTACTAGAGCCATCTTACAGAAAAACCCAAATGAACTTTTTGGCCAACCCAATAAAAGAGACCCAAGTCAAACTTCTGGTCATAAAAACTACAATATCTGAAATAAAAAATACACTGGGGCTTCCCTGGTGGCGCAGTGGTTGAGAGTCTGCCTGCCGATGCAGGGGGACGTGGGTTCGTGCCCCGGTCCGGGAAGATCCCACATGCCGCGGAGCGGCTGGGCCGGTGAGCCATGGCCGCTGAGCCTGCGCTCCGCAGCGGGAGAGGCCACAACAGCGAGAGGCCCGCGTACTACGAAAAAAAAAAATACACTGGATGTGATTAACATCAGGTTAGACATTGAAGAATAAAAAATTACCAAACTCGAAGACCAGAAATGGAAACTTATCACAAATGAAATACAAAGAAAAAAGTTTTGTTTTTGGTTTTTTTTAAGTGAACAGAGCATCAGAGAGCTTTGGGACAATTTCAAGTTACCTAACATTCATGTATTTGGATCCCGGAAAGAGAAGGACAGCAGAAAAATATTTGAGAGGGCTTCCCTGGTGGCGCAGTGGTTGGGGGTCCGCCTGCCGATGCAGGGGACGCGGGTTTGTGCCCCGCTTTGGGAAGATCCCACATGCTGTGGAGCAGCTGGGCCCGTGAGCCGTGGCCGCTGAGCCTGCACGTCCGGAGCCTGTGCTCCACAATGGGAGGGACCACAGCAGTGAGAGGCCCGCGTACCGCAAAAAAAAGAAAAAAAAAAAATTTGAGAAACAGTGGCCAAAAACTTCTCAAATTTCAGGAAAACTGTAAACCCACAGATCCAAGAAGCTCAGTAAACTCAAAGCATAACAAACATGAAGAAAACTACACTGAGACACATCATAACCAAATGCTCAAAACCAGTGATAGAAAAATCTTAAAAGCTACCAGGGAAGGAAGACACAAACAAAAAGTAAGAAAACTAAGGGTGACAGCAGATTTTATGTTGGAAATAATGCAGCTAATAGTGGAGGAATCTCTTTTAGGGTACTGAAGAAAAACTCAACCTAGAATTCCATCGCTCCAAAAAATAAAATCTTTCAAAAAGCAAGGCAATGTAAAGACAGTTTTAGACATAAAAGCTGAAAGGATGCATCAGCAGTAGAACTGTGCTACAGGAAATGTTAAAAGAAGCCATTCAAGCAGAAGGAAAATGACAACAGATGGAAATATCAAGCAGAAGGAAAATGACAACAGATGGAAATATTAATCTGTACAACAAAATGAAGTGCAGTGTAAGTGGTTACGAAGTAGGTAAATACATAAGGTTTTTAAATTTAACAGTGTGGTGTGGAGTTTATAACAAATGTAAAAATAAGATGTTGGTTAAACAGTAACACGAGGGATTGGAGGAGAGAAATGGAAGTTATAAACAATTATAAAATTTTTATGTAATACAAGAAGTGATATGTTATTTGAATGTATGCTGTGATATATATACTGTAAACCTTAAAGCAACCACTTAAATAACAAAGCTATAGGTAGCAAGCCAACAAAGGAGAAAAGAGTGATATAAAATGTTTTCATTGCTGTATAGTAGTATCCCACTGTAGGAATATAGCAGTATATTTTATAATGTCCAGTGGGTGGATACTTCAGTAATTTTAGTTGTTGCTAGTACACATTTCTACTTTGAACGTATTTTACATGTCCATTTATGTGAATTACAGGAGTTTCATATAGTTATATGATCTATATGTATATACAGAATTACTGAGTTGAAGCAGGGGAAAGGTCAAATTGTTTTCCAAAATGTTTTCATCAGTTTACATTTCAACAGCAGAATAGGCAATTACCATTACTCCACATCCCCCAAAACATTTGATATTATCAGTCTTCTTAATTTTAGTCAATCTGGCAGGTATATAGTGGTGTCTCATTATTACCATAATTTGCATTCTCTCGTCCTTTTTATTTTTCATATCTCTTCCTATACCCCTCCTTTATGATCCTTCACTTATCCTGTCAGTGACACCCAGGAGCCTTAGGTCACCTAAAAACAGTGACATTCACACATAAAAAGATCTTATTAAGAGAATCTACTGTGAATTAGCTGCATGTGGCCGTTGGGGCACCAGAAGAAAGTGAAACATCTTTATAGTATTTATGGTAAAGATTTCACTCTGCAAAGGATCATACAGGTGT
Organism: Lagenorhynchus albirostris; assembly: GCF_949774975.1. Taxonomy (NCBI): domain Eukaryota; kingdom Metazoa; phylum Chordata; class Mammalia; order Artiodactyla; family Delphinidae; genus Lagenorhynchus; species Lagenorhynchus albirostris. Next base: position 1,171,253 of record NC_083112.1, on the reverse strand, counting down.
GTTTCCTTTATACAACTCACTTTCAGTTTGGATCCCTGCTGTGAGACAAAATTTTTTTGATCCTTGTTTGATGGAAAAGAAAAAACAAACATCACTTATACTCATTTCCCTGCAGGTGTGAAATGAGCAACTCTGAAGATGAGGACCTCCCCCAGCTCTCTTCCCATGCCCTGGCAGCTCTGCAGGAATTTTATGCTGAGCAGAAACAGTACACCGACCTTGGTGGCGATGACAAGTATAACATTGGAATAATAGAAGAGAACTGGGTAAGTTAATGCATTCCCCACCCATCAGGAAGTGTTGGTGTGGAGCCTATTCTGTACCTAGTCCAGTGTTTGTCTGTATCTGACCTAATACCCAAGTTTATCTCACTTGTCACTACGAAGCTGATAACCTGTTCAGGAGCTAAGACAGAAAGCAGTCCACGAACATTTTAAGACAGTATAAATGCAGATTTTCCTAATTCTGACTCTCAGGCTGCCTGGTGATCAGAGGAGGGGACATTTCAGATAGAAGAACAGCGTATCATTATATCCAACACAAACTGCTTCCTTCTTGTATACAGATGCATTCTGTTGATTGTTACGGAGCCCAGCAATCCTTGAGAAAAGGGAAAAATTGATCATTGCAGTAATGGGGTGACTGGACTTAAACATGTAGTAAAAAAATAGATGAAACTGAGTTTTTAAGAAGATATTAATAGTTTCTGGGGCACACCATGTATTTTAATTGTATTTTTATGGTCCAAATAAAAATAGGAATTAAAAAAAGTGAGTTCAGAAAAACTAACCTAACCTGGAATGTAGAAATTTACATTTTTGAAGGAGATAGTTGAGAAATAGATGAGGCTTGAAATTTCTGTCTGTGACTACCCCTTGATAATAGATCTGCCTCTCTTTGCAGCCGGAAGGAGGGGTATGTGTGTTTAAGCAGACGTTTACATTTTGTGTCAAGTTCAGATCTCTTAAGTTATATAAAATTTCCCTGTTTACCATCTGTTTGAGACTGGGACAAAAATGTTTCTTTACATTTATTCTAAATGTTCCACTTACTCAGATGCCTCTTTCTCACTGCTTCCCTTCTTTATGTGCTTTTGTCTTTAGCCTGATTCTTTGAATAGTCAATATTAGAAACTTGAAGTACGTTATTATTCTTGAGGTGGTCTTTTTCTCTTTTTCTTCTGCTAATTTAAATACTATGTACTTTTTTCTGATTCTAAAAGTAATCTATGGTTGTTGTAGAAAATATATAAAAACATGAACAAAAAAACAAAAGTCATAACTCCACTACCTGAATTAACTATTTGTATATTTTTGACACTTTCTTTTGGTTTGTTTTGATTATAAAATTAAGGAGATCTCCCAGGAAGTTGGGGGGGGGGAAAAAAAGACAATGATACAAATTATAGAAAGAAAACATAAAATTAGAGGATAAATCCAGGAAGCTCAATATTCAACTAACTGGAGTTCCAGAAAAATAGAACTGAAAACAAAGAGGGGAGGAAACCTTCTAAGAATGATATTAGAAAATTTCCCAGAACCAAAGACCCTCACTAAGACACATTATTATGACTGAAAATTCTGGATATAGGTGACAAAGAAGATCCTAGAACCTTCCAGAGAAAAGCATGACACCTACAGAGTCTCAGGTCTACAAGTCACATTGCACTTCTCAGTAGCTTTACTAGAAACTAGAAAAAAGTGGAGCAAATTTGTTCAGCCTAGAATTCTACACCCAGCTGAGTTATCAGTCAAATGTGAGGATAAAAGTAAAATGTTTTAGACATGGTAAGTCTCACAACATTTACCTCCTACACACCACTTCTCAGAATGCAGGATGTTGGGAGAATTAGGGGTAGGTTCAAAGAACCCAAGCAAATGAAACAATCATGTATTAACTCTAGGAAAAACGAGGTACCGTATACTACTTGGCCCAGCAGTGAACGCTGATAATTGATATAGTATATATTGATATAGTAGATATAAATTAAAAGGATAAACTCTATGCCAGTTGTAAAATGATTTCACTCATTCCTCTGTCATAGCAGCTGAGCCAGTTTTGGTACACTCCGGAGACCGCCCTGCGCCTTGCAGAGGAAGCCATGGCAGCTGCTGGGGAAGGTGGCAGGTGAGATCAGTTTCATTTCTCTTTTGCCTTTTAATCTAAAGTAATATTTTAAATGTCCTTCCTAGATGGGACACGGTTGGTAAGAAGGCTGAACTGTAATCTGCAAAACCTGTAGTTTGCGATTCGCAGAACATGAGGAAATGAGAACTGCTTCACTGTTGAGTCTGGGGACACACACAGAAATCTATTCAGTGTAAGATACCTTATCTCTGTCCCTTATTTTAACATTTTCTACCTGTTACTTTTATACCCCTAGAGTTTGCTTTAAAAGAAAAAAATCTTGACCTTTTTGAAGTTTTAAGAATAGATTTTTTTTTAATTTGGTTTTTACTTCTGTCAAAACTCTGCACGCATATAAAGTCTAATGGTCCTAAAAGACTTGTTCAGAAAATAATCCACTGTTAATTTTCCCCTGGCCCACCCGCTCGCCTTTTCAGCTCTTTCATTGGCCTCTTGGTATTTACAGACATTTCTAAATAACGTTTCTCTTGGCACTTCTTGACTTGTCACTCATAGACCTTATTTCTTGACTTCTCACCTTAAGAGAATGAGGACTTGGCTCCCTTCACAGGCCACAACTGCCACATACGTGTCTGCTTTCTGTCCACTCTCCCGATAGAGTTATATCCTTTTTTCATTTTCTTTTTTTTAATGGCTGGACTCTGCTAATTTTTTGTGTGTGTGTGGTACGCGGACCTCTCACTGTGGTGGCCTCTCCCGTTGCGGAGCACAAGCTCTGGACGCGCAGGCTCAGCGGCCATGGCTCACAGGCCCAGCCGCTCCGCGGCATGTGGGATCTTCCCGGACCAGGGCACGAACTCGCGTCCCCTGCATCGGCAGGCGGACTCTCAACCACTGCGCCACCAGGGAAGCCCCATCTTTGCAAATATTTTGTTGAGGATTTTTGCTTCTATGTTCATGAGTGATACTGGTTTGAAGTTTTCTTTTACTCTCTTGGTTTGGGTTTCATATTGGTTAATGGTAGCTTCATAAAATGAGCTGGGAAGTATTGCCTGTATTTCTGTTTCCTGGAAGTGACTGTGTAGAATTGGTGTTAGTTATATCCTAATTTTGGTTAGAACAGGGTTTATGTTGTTAGGACAACATAGATGTTCTTTACAGCTGAGTCTTTTCCTTTTCTGTACAATGTTTCATCTTCCCTGAAGAAAATAATTCTTTTTTTTTTTTAGTATTTCTATGTCCATATTACTAATTAACTCTCAAATTCTCCCCAGTGGTGTGAATCTCTTATCAACAAATTCAAACATATTTTTCAGCTCCTTGAAAAAAAATGACTTCCAGGGCTTTGCACCCTGTTCCATGTGGACTGGTTGATTTCTGGGTTTGCTGCAGCTCTGGTCTACCTCTCTCGTGTTCCGGACTCCCTCTGTCCAGTACCCCAGGTCTTAGTTTACAGCTTTATCCTGGTTGGGTATATCCTTCAATAGTTTCCATGGGAGGGAAATTCTTAAAACTTTTCATGTCTGAAAATGTTTTTATTCCACCCATTCTCTTCATGTGTTAGTTTTGTTGGGCGTCGAATTCCAGGTTTTGAGGGCATTGCTTCATTGACTGCACGTTTCGGTGGTGCTATTGGAAAGAACAGTGCCATTGTGGGAAACCTGTTTTCCCATCCCTGCCTACTGCTACCTTAGGATTTTCTCTTGATCCCCAGTATTCGATGTGTCTTGGTGTGGAGCGTCCATCTGTTGTACTGGGTGAAAGCCCTTCCATTCTCATAACTCAGGTCCTTCAGTTTGGGAAAATAGTCCTAAATTATTTGATTTCCTTCCCACTTCTTTTCGATTCCTCTTTTTGGAATGCCTATTATTTGAATGTTGGACCTATCTACTTGTTTTTCTGTTCTTTTTCCATCTTTTGACCTCCGGGAAAATTCCTCAACTTTATCTTTTGAAACTTTACTGAATTTACCATTTCCGCTGTCATGTACTTAGTCATCTATACCATAGTTCTTTTTTGGGTCTCTGAATATTTATTATTGTATCTTCATCCTTCTGAGGATATTATAGGATTTTTTAAAAAAGAGTTAGCTCCCTACACAGTCTCTAACGAACTGCACACATGCATCTTCTGTTTACTTTGGCCTCTGGTATTATTAGATGCTTTCCTTGAATGTCTGCTGGCCCCCTGCTGTCCGTCCGTATTTAAGGGTGAGGCGCTCTAGGGCTGGAGGTTCTGATACCTGGGCAGGACTTCTCTACTTGGGTGTCTGCAGATGGCTGTTTCCCCATCAACACCCAGGGTGGGCATGCCCAGGCCTTTCCTTGTGGGCTGGTTAGAGCCCCAGGAAGTCTTCCTGCCTGGAAGTCACGCATCTCGTTGACCTCATCCCAGAAGGCTTATTTCTGAAAGAGGGTTGGGGGTCCCAACATCCAATGGGTTTAACGTGATCCTTGCCATTTCCACATGGTGCCTGGCACCCACCCTTCAAGCCCCCCCCCAATCCAGAGAACATCCCTCCAGTTTCCTACCACAGTTATGGAGGCTTGGGATAGGGAAGAGAATCCTGGGGGGGGGTGCATTTTCCTGTTTGTTGCCCCACCGTCCCCCCCGCTCCTTGAGTCACCTGGTTGTGCAGCTTCCTGAGCCACGGGCGCTGTGCTGTCAGCCGGGTTCCTGCTCAGCCTTCCTGGCTGCCAGTTTGGGACCTGGCTAAATGAATGTGTTCCCTCTGCCATCTTGAGCTGGAAGTTCAACTGGAAGTCCAAAGGTTTTCTTTTTTCTGTCCTTTTTCTATGTAGTTTATTACGTTTTTCTTAATGACATGTTTCTACATGTATTTTCTTATTTTTACATATGAGGGCTTTGGAAGCAACTTATTTTTTCTGAAAGGCATCTTCAGTATTTTTAGGAGTTATGTCATAATTTTAAAGATGAGTAGTAAGAGTAGCATTTATTGAGTACTTACTGTGTGTCCTGTCTCCTGGGTAAGTGCTTTCTGAGGGTCATCTTGTTTAACCCCCGCACCTCTGGAGGTAGTTCCTGTTACCCTCTCCATCCTAAAGACGGACGCTGAGGCCCACGCGGTCACATCACTCGCACAAGGGCCCCAGCTGGGAGCAGCAGGCCGTCCGCTTCCCCTGCCACTGTCGCTACACCCTGCTCCCGTGCCCTCCTCCACCTCAGATCACTGTCCTTCCGCCGGAAGTACCTCCTCTGGGGTTTTTAGGGAAGGAGGTGCTGCTGTGGTTCAGGTCCTCTGCACCCCCGGCCCAGAGCTCTGGCAGCAGGCGGGCTGGGGTTTGGTCCCCACAGAAGGCGGTCAGGATGCCCCCAGACTTCTTACGTGCTTCACGTGCATTTGGGCCAAGAAGCCTCTGAGCCCAGCGTGGGCACCTAACCAGACGTGTAACACTTCTCTGAAGAAATGCATCTCACAGTTTTAAAGCTGAGTTTAATTCTCTAAATAAGTAGTTTTCTGAATGATTTTATGTGTGTGTGCGTGTGTGCGTGTGTGTGTGTGTGTGTATAATCAATAAAAATCTAAAAGTGACAAAGGGGATGGAGACAAAAAGTCTCTTTCCCATTGTCTGCAGACAAGCTGTGTATCTCCAGAAGGTAAGCATAAACCCCACTCCGTGGAAACACAGTTTACACTCTCCTGAACTTGACTGTCTTGGAGAGTAATGACAACATGGTATTCCACTGTAATAGATGTACCACAGTCAACTGAGTAATTCAACATTTAAGGTACTTCTAGCATTTTTGGCAGTTGGCTTTAAAAGTTAACTACTGGAACACTACCCATTCATAAACTGGAGATGCTTGTAATGAGACAGATTCTTTAATTTACTTATACAAAAAAGCAGCAGAAATTCGAAGTAGTCTGTCTGCACTGAGACCTAGTTTTAATGTACTTTTTTGGAAAACTAAAGTTTTAGTTTAGGAAGTTATTTGGAGTTTTTTCTTCAAGATTATATTACAAAGTAACTTCAAAATATTTAGTTTGAGGCTAAAAAGTATTTGAAATAAATGTTAAGAGACCGCCATGAAAATACTAAGTAAATTCAGGCCATGGGCTTCATAACCCTTGTCCTAATAATGTTTTACATTTTTTTTTTACCATGAAAAGCACATTTATCCTTTCATACTTTAAAATTATGAGTTGTAGATTTGTAAACAGTAGATTCCTTAAAAGTGAGGCAGTAGAAAGTCTTCTTTCAAAATGTACTGCTGTTATTACTTCAGTTTGCATTATTGTTTCCTTTAAGAAAATCTGGACACGGGGACTGTGGCTTTTCAGTGAAGTGGTTATTGACGCCATGTGCTGTCTCAAAGCTCAGTCACGAGTTGGCTCCTTCTGTTCCAGAGTAGCATGTGTGAGTGCCCCCAGCGTTTACCAGAAGCTGCGAGAGCTGCACAGAGACGACTTTTCTATCTGCATCTTCGAATATGACCACAGGTTTGCCATATACGGAGAGGAGTTTATCTTCTATGATTACAATAACCCAGTGGATTTACCTGAAAAAATTGCTGCACACAGTTTTGACATCGTAATAGCAGATCCCCCTTATCTCTCTGAGGAATGTCTCAGGAAAACGTCGGAAACCATCAAGTACCTGACCCGGGGCAAGATTCTGCTGTGCACAGGTAGGTGCCAGATTGGCACCACACATCCCATGACTTTAAACAAGGTTCTTCTCCTCTCTGTGCCCCAGTCGCCTTATCTGTATAGTGGGGCTGAGATGCTGCCTGCCTCTCAGGGTTGGGGAGAATTAAGTGGCATGATGCCTGGGAATCGGGGTTCACCACTGGGTGAGTGCACCAGGAGTGTTACTCGTACTCATCAACGGCAGTAACAGTAACAGTATCTCACTCAGCCTGTACAACTGATAAGGAATCTCGGGGGTTAAAGTGGATGCCAAAGGTTACAGCGCTAGACATTAGATTAGGTTTACCAAAGCAGAGAAAGAGACTTCCGCACTGGTGATGTGGATATATTTTCTTAAGGTGGATATACTGGCATTTGACTGAGAACGAAAACGTTAAGTGCTGGTCTCCCTACTTCCGGGCAGCTTGGCATCCAGGCCTGCTGTGTGGGCTCTGCTTCCCCCAGTGCAGTGGGTGCGGAGGACAGGGCTGGAGGGAGGAATGGGCTGGTGTGAATGTATTGGTACAAGTTTGCACGATTCGCTACTATTGAAAAAGGGGTTGTTGACTCAAAGTTGGAAAATGGTGGTTTTAGTAATTATTTTTGCTTTCCTTATGTTACTTTGTGGAATATAATTATTAAGTATCTCAGCCTTGCAGATGTAGGAAAATTATTAAATGAAAAAGAAAAGGAAAAACATAGGTAATATGCATAAACGTTGGAGGAAGTAAAAAAGGAATATAGAGCACTGACCTGCCCCCTTATCGCTGAGTGGTACCGTCAACTCACCGCTTCCTGCATCTGGTCGAGAATACCTCCCTGGCCGGCCTGGTGGGTGTGGAGCTGAGACATGGTTGGTGCCTCAGTCTCCGGGTTCATCTGGTTGTTCTCTTCAGGTGCCGTCATGGAGGAAGAGGCAGCAAAACTTCTTGGAGTGAAGATGTGCAAGTTTATTCCAAAACACACTCGAACCTTGGGAAATGAATTTCGCTGTTACGTGAATTATGATTCTGGGCTGGACCGTGAACTGTGAACGCAGCTGGTAATACAATGTAGTAAAGGACCCATGTGACATTTCCCTCTTTTTATTTTCTTAGTAGATTGAAAAGCTACGACCTCCCCTCCTCCCTCACAAACTGGGGTTCCCCCGGCCTAACTTTCAAGATGAAGAAGACAACATCTTGTTGTGATTTCCTTAGTGAGGGCATCCCTAGAGCTTGGGATGCTTGTGCCAACTTGAGTCAGTGGAATTATATTTGGAGAAGCCATAGAAGCCATCTAGTCTAGTCTCCACTTAACGCAGGTAAAGAGCAGACGTACAGGCGGCTTAGTGATTGGCCAGTGGCCTCTGCCTTGGGCGCATCCTGTGTACTACGGGTGGCTGCGGGGACCTGCGTGTGCTTTGACAGCCATGCGGTTTGGAGTTTTAGCTGAGGACGAGGGTTGTGTCCAGTTGGCAATTGCCTTCCAGGAGCTCAGTGCCCAGAAGAGGGCACATGCTCAGTAAGTATTTGTTGAGTGTTCCAGTCAGAGAAAAAATGCAAATACAGGTTGCCTTTCTAGATCTTGGAAGGGAAAGCTGATTCTTCCATTGGAAATGCGTTACCTGTTAACAGCTAACGTTAGTTAAACTGATGCTTAATACAGTTTATGGAATAGCAGTATTATCCCCATGCAAGCCGTTTACTCTGCTTCAGTCCGCTCCTCTGATGTCTGCACTATTTACGTTTGAGGAGTGGCTAGACAATGTTACACCACAGTGGCAATGCTTGAAATAATTACCCAAGGTTTGAAAGGCAATTTTTCTTTTTAATTCGCGGATTTCTTTGTTGACGTATGCTAGATACACCACCACTAGGCTTACCTTTTTTTTTTCCCCAGAGGTTGAGCACAGAAGTAAAGTTCCCCAAATGGTATAGAACTACCCACAGCTATCAATTTCAATTTTGAATTTTTTATTTGGAATTTTGCTCAGCAGTGTTTTTCATGCACAACCTCTGTCAATATTTGGTACAGATTGAAAGTTCCCTCGGTTGACCTTCTGTCCAGATCAAACCAAGACATTGTAAATAGGGACAAGAGCATATAAACGAGGCCGACTCTGCAGATCATCGTCCTTGAACGTTAACCATAAAATTAAGATACACTGATAGACCTTAATTACCACTGTTTCCTCTGAAAATTAGTGGAGCCCAGAGAGAAATGCACAGCCAGCATGCCCTTCCCCTACAATTGTTTTAAGGATTTTAAAGAACTTTGCTTTTACAAGTAAATTGTGTTCAGGGACAGACTTAGGCCTAAAGAAAAGAGTAAAGGTTTAGCTCACGTTGCGGTCGTAGAAGAGGACTCCACTCCTGATTTCTGGGAATCGTAAGTCTGCAAGTGAAAAAAATTTCTAATTGTATAAACCTTACAAGTGTGAGATTCTGGGGCGAGCTGAGCCTCCCAGAGGGAGGGCAGGTCCTAGGCAGCCATGTCCACTGGTGACCGTCGGCAACAGGCGGGGTTCAGGGACCCAGGCCACAGGGCGGGCTAGAGGCTGTGCTTCTAAAAACTCCTGCCGAGGAAGTGAAAACAATGTTTATAAAATGTTTACATGTCAAGTAAAATGTTTTTAATATACTTGCTCAAAATGGCTAATATAAAAAGTTTCTGCCCCTACTGAAAATCCTGAATAAACAAGAAGGTATATATTCTACTTTTTTTAAAAAAGGTGGTAAGCGTTTGTCCTCGAGGCTCTGTCCCCTCCCAGCGGTCCTTGCACCCGTGGTTGCAAGGGGCCGGTGGCCGGGAGCCTCAACGAACTCTGGCAAAGCGGGTCACCTGTGGTGGCCCCAGCCTTGGGCCGCCCACGCAGGGCTGCCACGTGGTTGGTTCCTGCCACCTTTCACCGCCCTGCGCTCCTGCCCAAGAGGAAGCCTGGGGGATGCAGGAGGTCAGGCTCACACACAGTGCAGTCCAGTCCAGTCCAGCGCTGGGTGCTCCGTCCGAGTTTCCTCGGGGCCTCGGGGTCCCCAGATTGGGGATGGGTGCTCAGGGCCGGGCCGGCTTGTCCAGGCTGGAGTTGGCGCCGTCTGCATCCTTGTCTGGCCCGGGCACGCAGGTGCAGCCCACGGGGATGGTGACGTACTCCTCAGTATAGACGGCGCGGCCGCCCGCGCAGGCCGGGGTCCGGCGCAGGACCACCGCGGGCACGAGCACTGGGGCGCTGCGCAGCCGCACATCCTCCTCCCCGCGCGGCCCGGTCAGGCAGCCCCGGCACAGGCAGTAGGCCTCGGGCAGGTACCTGGGGAAGCGGCCGGGGTCGTAGGAGATCCTGCAGGGAGAGGACGGGCCCTGAGGGCTTGGCTTCTGGGCCGGTGGGGCTGGGGTCACTGACTACGCGAGGGGCTGAAGCCGAGCAGCCCCTGGCCTTCACTGTATTAAAGTGAAGACGGTTGACGGCCGCCACGTTCCCTGAAAACGCTCAGACTCTGCACCAGTGCCCGCAGGACAGTGTACACCACACAGCCCGCGTGCTCCATGAGACGCCCCCAGCCACCCTGCTCTGGGCCCTCACCACCCCACGGGCCCAGGCCGGGCCGACCCTGGCCTCCCCGCCGCTGACAGAGCCTCAAGCAGAGGCGGCTGCCAGACACACCTGTCCAGGAGACCCTGCATCCCACTGTCCATCAGGGTCCACGTGCCCTCCCTCCCGCGTGTGGGAAAGGGGCCGAGTCACAGCAGGCGGTGGGGGGCGGGCAGGAAGGACTGGCTGCCCAGGACAGGTGGGAAGTGAAGGATGCCTTAAACTGGACCACTTCCGTGTTCCTCCAGGTCTCCCTGCTTTCTGGCCAGATGCCAAGACCCAAGTGTCGGCACCCAGGACGATCCTGTGGCTGCTGGCTGGACCCTGCCCTCGCCTCCCTGAAACCAGGAGGTCACTGATGGAACCCAGGGCTCCTCCCTAACGTCCCCTTGTATGGGGACGCTTGCCCCACCTCGTGGGATCGCCAAGACCCCAAACTCTCATTTCTGTTCATCTGCCTTTTTACTTTTGGAGCTGGGTCCTTGTGACGCTGAAGTCTGAGTCACAGCCGTGACCTGACCTCTCAAGGGACACGCATCCATACGTCCACTAGCACCACGCCCGGGAAGGCCCCCGAGCGCTGGCCCGAGGGGAGCCTAGGAAGGAAACGAGCCAAGCAAGATGTGCCCAAGCGTGCCCACCCCTGGGACCTGGGCTCCGTGGGGAGGGCGTGGCCAGGCTTCCAGAAGCTGCTTGTCCCTCACACGCAACTTCTGTGGACTAGTGTCCCTCGGCCCTCACCGTGCAGGACTGCAGGGCACCAGCCAAGCTAAGAAGTTTCCAGATGAGAAGGACCTTCTGACAACCAGTTAACGAAAGCGCAGAGGCGGGAAGGCACGCGAAGGGTGAACTGGGCAAACTGGGCCGGGAGGCAGAACCTGACCAGCTGTCAAGCGTGGGGGACTGGAGGCCGCGTCAACCGGGCCAACTGCCCATGGCCTGTGGACAGCCTCAGGAACGGTATCTTCACGCTTGACACCAACTGCGTGCCACTTACACAGCAGGAAAGAACTGAGGTGGGGTCAGGCCTGGGCCCGAGCTGGGCCCGAGGGAGGGAGGAGGCCGGTGGGGAGGGTAGGGGAGGGGCGGGCCTCAGGATGCGACCAGACGGAGGGTGGTGCTTAAACTCAGGGACCACACCACCCTGCCCCTGAGCAGCCCAGAGCCCAGAGGGACATTTCTGAGTCCTTGGCCACCATGTGGTTGTGGGGATGAGGTCAGGGGAGAAGTCGGGGTGACCAGGAGGATAGCAACGGGGGGGGCAGGGAGGCCTGGCTCTGACTCCCTTCTCACTGCTGTGCAAGGAGGGGCCCTGGAAATCTGTGCGCCAGGAGGAGGGCAGCGGGGCCGGCCTGCGAAGGCACCTGCCTGCCCCCGGGACACGGAGACCCACAGCAACGCCATCCGGCCCGCATGACCACAAGGAGGTGAAAATCTTTTATAAGCGTCTCATCGCTTTTCCCTCCGTGCTGCCTCTGGAAGAACTTTACTTTTCCAGCTTTTCCACCCCCATAATGCCTCATTCCCACCCCCTCCCGGGGCACAGGCCCCCCCACATCCCCTGTCGGACAGGGGCGGCCATGTCAGGAAAAACCCCAGCTCCTCGGCTTCGCCTTCAGAGGCCTCCGCGACCTGCCCCTCGCCCACATACCTTCCCAGCCGTCGGCGTGCCCGACACCTGCCCCCAGAGCGGGACGCCTGGCAGGGGCCACGGCTAAGCTTTGGCTCAAGATGAACTCTCCCCCCAGACCAATCTCAACTCAGCGCAGACTTGCCATGTTTTAAGGTCCACTGCAAGTCATTATCTTACAGAGTTTTCACATTTCCTTCGTCAGATTTAACCTCTTCTTTCCCCATATTCTCATAACACCTTGGGCCTCTCAGACAGAACTGCACATTTTCCACGTCTTCCCCTGGGAGGGAAGGGTAAGGACTGTATCTGGACTCACTCTCATGCTCTAACAAGCCCACCACAGCGCCTGCATAGAGGAAGAGTTCAGTAGACGGTAAGAGGGTGGTGGTGAGTCTGGACTCCTCAGCTTCCTGTCCTCCAGACCCTTAGGTCAAGATTAGACCCTAACTTACATTGAAGGAAAAGGAATTTATAATGTCTGCAATCACATTCAACATTCATTCAACAAACACCTAAGGGCCAGTGGTGTTTCAGGCAGTAGGAATATAGATGAAATACTATAATAATCTACCATCCAAGGACTCACCCTCTCAGGGGATAAATATACAAAGAAACAAAGAGCTAAAGCGGGCCATCACAGCAGAGGAGGCTTCCTGGTAAAGTGGAACCTGGGTGGATTCATCCAGATGAAGAAGGAGAAAGGGCATTTAGGGCAGAGGTCAAAGCCTAGATGTGAGGGACCACGTCAGTTATAGGAGCTGCAGCACAGGAGAAGAACCAAGAGCTGGGGCTGGAGCCATCTGGGGGGGCCTCCGGGGGGGGCCTCCAGTTCCTAACAGGAATTTGGATCTGACCCTGAAGGCAAGAGGAAGGATGTTAAAGAGAAGTGACCCCGTCAGACGGAATTTTAGGTCCCTCAGACTAGAGTGGAAGCCGGTCTGGAGCCCAAGAGAGATCTTGGCTGGAGACGGAGATTTTTAAATTATTAGATATGAATAGGAGTTAAGTGAGATCATTCACATAAGTGTATAGATACCAAATAAAAGAAACTCAACAGAGGTTTCATTCCAAGAGGGAAAAAAGAGGCAGGGGAACCTAAATATTAAAAGAGCCTTGAGAAATCATCAACAAAACGAAAAGGCAACCCACTGAATGGCAGAAAGTATTTGCAAAGCATATATCTGATAAGGGGTTAATATCCAAAATACAAAGAACTCATATAACTCAATACCAGAAGAACAATCTGATTAAAAAATGGGCTCAAGACCTGAATAGACATTTTTCCAAAGAAGGCATATAAATGTCCAATAGGCACATGAAAAGATGCTCAAACATCGCTCATTATTAGAGAAACGCAAATCAAAAGCACCTCACATCTGTCACAATAGCTATTATCAAAAAGACAAGAGGACTTCCCTGGTGGCGCAGTGGTTAAGAATCCACCTGCCAATGCAGGGGACACGGGTTCGAGCCCTGGCCCGGGAAGATCCCACATGCCGCGGAGCAACAATGCCCATGGGCCACAACTACTGAGCCTGCGCTCTAAAACCCATGAGCCACAACTACTGAAGCCCACACACCTGGAGCCCGTACTCTGCAACGAGAGGCCTGTGTACCACAATGAAGAGTAGCCCCTGCTCGCTGCAACTAGAGAAAGTCCGTGCGCAGCAACGAAGACACAACACGCCCGCCCCCCCCACCCAAAGACAAGAAATAAGTTGGTGAAGATGAGGAGAAAAAGGAAACTCTTGTGTACTGTTGGTGGGAACATAAGTTGGTGCAGACACTGGAAAATAATATGGAGAATCCTCAAAAAAAATTAAGAATAGAATTACTAAATAATACAGCAGTTTCACTGCTGGGTATTTATCCAAGGAAACAAAAACACTAACTTGAAAAGACGTATGATCACTGCATTATTATCACAGCATTATTAGAACAGCCAAGACATGGAAACAACCTAAGTGTCCATTGAAAGATGAATGGATAAAGAAGATGTGGCATATATATACAATGGGATATTACTCAGCCATAAAAAGAAACGAAATTGAGTTATCTGTAGTGAGGTGGATGGACCTAGAGTCTGTCCTACAGAGTGAAGTCAGAAAGAGAAAAACAAATACCGTATGCTAATGCATATATATGGAATCTTGAAAAACAAAGAAGGTTCTGATGAACCTAGGGGCAGGACAGGAATAAAGACGCAGACATAGAGAATGGACTTGAGGACATGGGGAGGGGGAAAGGTACACTGGGACAAAGTGAGAGAGTGGCATGGACGTATATACACTACCAAATGTAAAATAGACAGCTAGTGGGAAGCAGCTGCATAGCACAGGGAGATCAGCTCGGGGCTTTGTGACCACCTAGAGGGGTGGGATAGGGAGGGTGGGAGGGAGGCACAAGAGGGAGCAGATATGGGGACATGTGTATGCATATGGCTGATTCACTTTGTTATACAGCAGAAACTAACACAGCATTGTGAAGCAATTATACTCCAATAAAGACGTATAAAAAAACAATATAGCATATTCGAGAGTTGCTAAGAGAGTATATCTTAAAATTTCTCATCATGCACAAAAGATGTATAACTGTGTGGTGATGGACGTTAACTAGATTTACTGTGATCATTTTGCCATATATGCAGATATTGAATCATTATATTGCACACCTGTAACTAATAACAACATGTCAACTGTATCTCAATTTAAAAAACGGAGCACCTTGAGCAGAGTGATAAAAGTACTGGGGCATCGCTGACCTGGTTTACACGAGCCGACCAGGTGCAGCTAGGAGTTGAGCCCCAATTCCCAAGTGTTTTCATTTGGATGAGAAACCATATGGTTGCTTAAAAAACGTATCAAACCCTTAGGGACATTGGACAAAACAATGGGAAGTGTCACAGCCACGAGAGACAAAGGACTGAGGGACTGTCACAGACTGAAGGGCCCTGAGCTGCAGAGGCTGGACCCTGGGGCAGGGAAGAGGCACGAGTAGGAACCCTCTGAAGGTCACAGTTCAGAATATGGCGCCGTATCCACACAGCGCCTCATCTTGGTAACTTTGCTGAGCTGTGATGCTGACATTTGGGCAGTCTGGGTAAAGGGTACAGGGATTTCCTTGTACTAATTTCACAAATTTTCCTGTTACGTTTAAATTTCAAAGCAAAGAATTAAGTAATAAAAGAAAAAACTTTAAGTTTTACAAATACGAGACAATCAAGAAAATCTAAACTGGACTATTTGAAGATATGAAGGAAGTATTCAATTTTAGGTGTGTTCAATGGTATTGTGGTTTTGTTTAACAAAGAGTCTTTACCTTTTAGAGAAAGTACCAAACTTGTGTGTGTACACACACACACACACACACACACACACACACACACACACACACACACAGAGTGACCGTGTGCCTCTGAACCTGTCTCGGCAGGTCAGCAGTGAGCCTCGATTTTCAAGCTTCCGCCGCGCAGCCAGGGGTCGGACACACCCGCGCGTGGGACCCAGGGGAGGCCCAGGGGTGAGGTGAGGCCAGAGGGCTGGGCTCGCAGGTAGTGGGGGAGGGAGCCAGGGGAAGTGGCGCGCGCGCGCGCGCGCGTGTGTGTGTCTACACGCGTGTGTGCGGTGGGGCAGGGACTTGCGAAGGAATCTGCGACGTGGCAGGACCCCTGAGCCCAGAGCAGAGAGCCTGGAGTTACGGGTCCCGGAAGCCACAAGGGGCTGTGAGACGCAGACAGGTTCAGGCTGACAACAGGAAGCTCGTGCCGACGGCAGTGTAGACGGCTGTGTGGACGCAGCCATGGGACAGAATCGGGTGTGGGAGGGAGGCCCCAACCTGAGGGCGTAAAGATTCCTTTCAAACAACTGGGGTTTCTCTTTCTACACAGGTGACAGTCCCCGTGTCACGTGCTAGTTTTGTAGGTGGACCTGATGGCCGCCTGGATGTGGTGACGGGTCAGAAGCCTCATCCGACTAAAAATACCCCCCCGACTCCCGCCAGCTGGCCCGAGGGACTGAAGTTTCCACTGTCACAGGGACACCTCTGGCCAAGGCACTGTGACCATGGGACCCCTGCCCACCCCACCTGGGATGGGAACATGGATGGCTCAGCAGTCATGGCCGGCGTTTCTCTCAGGATAGAAATGTGCTCCCACGGGACGGGGTGCAACGCGTCCATCCCACCCGACACCCAGCACTGCAGGTGGGGGGGCCGGCGGGGACCACGACGGGGCGTGGGGCTCAGGAGCAAAGTCCAGAAGCCTCGGGACATGGGACAGACGCAGGCCCGTCACCCCACCCCCCTGCCCTGAGATTCTGGGAAAATCCTCAGGGGTGCTTTCGGGGTAAAGAAAGCTGCCAGCAGGGATCCTCTGTCGCCCCGCAAGGACACGCGGTCGAATGGCCCCCAGCGCCCACTGCCTCAGCCTTCCCGCTTCTGCTGCCACCGCGCGCGCCCAGCCAGAGGGAACATGCAGGAGCGAGGCCAGGTCCCCTCTGCAGGGACCCCACGTGCGAAGCTTGGCCGCAGGGAGCGACAGCTGGCCCAGCTTAATCCAGGAACAAAGGACGTGAGGAGAAGGGATGGAAACCGAGCCCAGAGGAATGTGAGTGACGGCAGGGCCAGAAAAAGAGCCGCTCGGGCCCTGGACAGGGTAGGAAACAATTCGAGGCAGTTCCCCGAGGAGTGCAGCAGGTCACCGGCAGAGCCGCCACCGTGTTTATGCATAAACCCATCCTCCCTCTTTGCAAAACACAAATGAGTTTAATTTCAAACAGCAGAGGCTGTGTGATCACTTCTTTCACAGCAATCCCAAGACCCCAGGCCCCAAAGCCAGGAAGAAGTGGGGAAAGGCCCCTCCGCCCAGAAGCAACGGATGGAACCAAGTGGCCTCAACAGTCCGGGGTCCCCAGATCCCAAGGTCAAAACAGACTTTCTTAAAGGGGTGGCCTGGAGTCAGTGTCCTGAACCTACAATTTTGGTCCAACCTGGTTACCAACCAGTGACACTGGACGAGTCATCGCCCCTGCTGGTTCTCTGCAAAGTGCATGGGATGGATTTGATGGGCGGGCTGCTTCCTCCACCTTCTTGATGGCAGGACTAATAAAGTGATATTTTTATCAACGTTTTCTGCTTAGAAGAGATGCCTGTAATCCCGAGTTTCTAAGATATCAGAGACTCTCCCCGAAGTAATTTATGAAGTCAGTGCAATTCTCGTAGACTTCTCTTAGGACTTGGCAGGCGGATCCTAAAACTCGTACAGAGAGAAAAGGGCCCAGAGCAGTCTAAACAGCTGCGAGGAAGAACAGGAAGGGCTTTGCTCTACCCGCCTTCAAGACGCTGGTAATGGGAGGACATCGGGCGGCCCTCGGGGAAGCTGAGGGGGACAGTGTCTTTTCCCAAGCGCTGTTTCTCCTGGACGTGGGCAATTAAGGCAGAAACAAGGTTTCCAAACTGTGGTTTTCAGAACCGTGTGGCATGGGGCCTGTTCAACCCCGGATTCCCACACTTCCCTCCACACTCAGGAGCTCAGCCCGCTGGCTGCCAAGTGACCGCCTGGCTCGTGTCTGGGAGCCCCAGACAGAAGCCCCCCAGCACCTCCGAGGGGGTGACTGCACACAACCGGGGCACTTCCCCATCCCCCCAGCCCCCATCTCAGGACCCTCCCGCTGGACGCCCATGCCAAGGAGTCTAATTAGCCCACAAGGTCACTGCTGAGCCAGCATGGACAGCAGCGCTGCGACTGGCTTGCTCCCTGCTGGGATGCTGTCCCCTCCCCAGGGCTGTGGAGCTCAGGGGGGCGCAGGGCTGGGCCGGGCCAGGTCTAAAAGCCCCCTGGACAGTCCTGACCAGCCCCGGGGGAGGCCACTGGGCCCGGGTCTGAGAGACCACAGGGCACTGAGGCAGGTCTGTGGTTCCCTGTGCCAACGGGTCTGACCACCTGGGGCGCAGGGACAGGAGACAGCAGCCCCCCGTGCGGCGCCGCCGGCCCTCCTGTTGCTCCGGTCGAGCCGGACGGGCTTTCGCCACGGCTGCCAGTAAGCCCCGAACACGGCCCCACCCGACGAGAACCTGAGTGTGTGTCCCTGGGGAAGAGGACATGGGACCAGCTGGGAGGCAGAGGGACCTGACCGCATGGACCCTGAGGCCGTCCCCGCGGGCGCACCTGGCCCTATGCCGGCGAGGACGTCCAGGGGTCAGTGACCCTGGGCCGAGGCCACCGAGCTGCGATCCTCAGCCTGGCCTCGGACAGCCCTGACCCCAAGCCAGGGAGGCCGATGCAGACCCACCGGCTCCTCTGCCGCCAGGCTGGTCCCCGCGGAGCCTGGAAGGCCCGGCCCACCCCCCAAGGGTCAGCCCCGCACGAGGGGCCCGAGGCCCCCAGGGGCTCAGCCCTACCACCACGGGGCCATTGGAAAAGGGTGACCCGCTGATTCCATGCAAGACCTGACCACCTGGGAGCTCAGGGAAGAGCAGAGACACTTGGAAAGAATCTGGAAGACGATTCAGGACAAAAGCCCTGCTGAGGGAACAGAGAAAGGGAACCAGGGAACGAATGAGCCAGAGCTTCTCTAGGGCCCTTTTCGCCCTCAGGGCAGATGCCACACATTCCGGGCAGCTGGGAAGAATCTCTTCAGAGGAAAAACAGAGCTCCTGCCACGGCGGCCTGGACTCTCTGTCCAGGGAAGCCGCAGAACCTGGCGTTAGAGCCACGTCCGCTGCGTCCGTCCTTGGGGCGGGCGGGCCAAGCACCTCGTGCGCGGTGTGAGGAATAATCCACACGGAACACGAGCCCAGACGCTGCGCCTCATCCTGGGAGCATTTTGGAAGGTCATTTTCCCCTTGACCGCGGGAGCCAGGCACCCACTGCCCTCCTTCAAGCCTCGTGTGTCGTTTCCACAAGACCGAGGCCAAGAGCACGCGGCAGGCGTGCTCGCCACCCAATCCTTCCACCCGCGTGAAGGACACAGACGTTTTATTCAGGGGACGACGGGATGGAATATTCACTCATCTTACGTAGAACAAGACCCAGCAGTCAGAGAAGACAACCTTCAAAGCAAAACGAACGGCCTATTTTCAGGAGAGACCGTCACCCCACGACGGCGCTCCCGACAACGCTTCTATTTCTTACTCTGGAACGCTGGTGGCCGCAGCCCAGCCCGCTGTGTGCTGAGCAGCTCAGAGAAAAAGATCGTGCAGGACGTGGACCAATTAAAGTCACTTATAAATAAAAATATTTGGGGGGAGAAATACCACCATTTCCTACCAAGCTGCTTTAAATGATGAGTTTCTCCTTCTCTACCACGGAGTCTGACGATGTCCCCTCCCGAGCCCAATGTCCTGTGCTGTCACTGGAGCCCCACCCCCAATGGCAGTCGACTGCCTCCGTCCTTTCCTCCCTCCCTGCCCTTCTTAACAGAGAGGACACGACACCTGTACTGAGAAACCCGGGAAGGCAGAAAGGCTTTGCTTCTAAATCATTAGAATAACGAAGCCCGGCGCCAGGCGTCAGTGAACTTGCCAACGGAAAACAGACAGAAGCAAGGTCTCCCCAGGTTCAAAGATGACCGGGGCCGGCGGGCGGGTGGGTTGGCCGGTGCTGCCCCCTGCCGGCCACCTCCCTGGGAGCCGCGGCTCCTGTCTGTGGGGACCTGGGCTCTCGGTGCCGGGACACAGTCTGACCGTGCACCCGGGGGGAGGAGGCGCACGAGAGAAACAAGCGGGAACATTAGAAAGGGGGCGGACCTTCTCTAACATGATGCTTCTCACCTCTGTACTTTCTCTAATTAACATTCTTTTACAATTTGAAGGACAGCATAATGAAGAAAAAGCGATGTCCACAGCACCGCCTCGCACAGTGGATTGGACAACTGGGCGACACTTGTTGGGGAAGGGGCGCGGAGGCGACGCTCGGGGGTGGCGTGGCGGACTCAGGGTCGGAGGAGGGGCGAGCAGAACCGCCCTTCCTGTTTCAGCCCTCCTGAAACTAGCGTGGCTAGATATCCACCCACCGGCTCGTGGGAACGTGTAGGTCATCGCCGCGGGCATCTCGCTGGCCCGGCCAGTGACAGTGGTGACCTTCCCCCCGCCACGAGCTGGGAGCTGTCGCTGCTGCCGCCCTGCTCCCAGAGTCCCCTGCTGAGAGTCCCGGCCACAGAGCAGAGCCAACCTCGGTTCTCCGTGCGAAGATTCCACTTTCCTGACGCTTCCTAACACCTGGCCAGCGCCCCTGCTGGTACCCCCAGTGCAGGCTCACCCGTAAAGGGCCGATGTGCCGACAAGCGGGTGGCCCCCCTGCCCCTCCCGTTAGGTCCCTCGACCTCCCTGTCCTGTTTCTTTTTCTTTCCATTTATTCCCTTGCTGCTATTGTGACCCATGGAGTTGTCTATTGCAAAATAAACATAGGTGTAGTTGCTTAAATTCCCAGGAGGAATTTATAAAGAAAAGTAGCAAAGCCTAAAAATAAATTGTTGTGCATTATTCACATCCTAGAGAAAAGCTACCTTTAGACTAAGACCCAAAATTGAGAAATGTAAACAAGTTACGTGGAGTGTTGGTGGGTGTGTATCTTCGGGGTGTCAATGTGTATCTTTAAACTGTAATAAATCTCAGTACTCCTACAATATGTTTCTTACTGTGTCAATGTGACTTTAAAAAACTTACTGAGCAATCACATTGATTTTATTTTTGTCGTCTTTGTTTCTAAAGCTTAAGAGAAACAAACACGATGACACAAAGTAAGTGAGAAAATATTTTTATATTCTGGAGGCTGAATGTTGCTTTTCTAACAGCCCATATGTGGGGAGCACAGCCAGGGGAACCAGAGCGGTCTGGACCTGGGTCCTGGCTCTCCCCACCCAGTTCCTTGTGTCCCCAGGCCGTGGCTCCCGGGGGCTCTGACCTCCGTGAAGGCAAGTAAGGCCTCTGCCGGGAGCCCACAACCGGCGAGAGCAAACAGTTCCCTTGGAGCCAAGACTCTTGGGAAATCGACGGCTGTCGTGACCCGCTGAAGCTCGGTTTCTTTAGTGTCTGCTCTTTCCTCGCGGTTGGTAAATTTCCCTTCTTTCCACTTTAAAGTTAAGATGTTTCGGCCCCTTTCTTGGAGCTTGGCCATGATGGTGGAGCAGGAAGACCCCCAAGCTCACCAAAATGACAAATATTTACAGAGCAACTACCAAATAAAAAAAAGACCAGAAACTACCAGAAAAGATGTTCTACAACTAAAGATATAAAGAAGGAAGCACAATGAGATGGAGACGGGTAGTAGTGGCAGAGCGTATACATAGGAGCATGATACTGTGCATAGAAAATCCTAAAGACACTACCAGAAAACTACTAGACTCATCAATGAATTTGGTAAAGTTCTAGGATACAAAATTAATACACAGAAATCTGTTGCATTCCTATATACTAACAATAAAATATCAGAAACAGAAATTAAGGAAACAATCCCATCTACCATTGCATCAAAAAGAATAAAATACCTAGGAATAAATCTACCTAAGGAGGCAAAAGACCTGTAGTCTGAAAACTATAAGATGCTGATGAAAGAAAGTGTAGTGACACAAACAGGTGGAGAGATATGTTCTTGGATTGGAAGAATCAATATTGTTCAAGTGACCATACTACCCAAAGCAATCTGCAGATTCAATGGAATCCCTATCAAATTACCAATGGCATTTTTCATAGAACTAGAACAAAAAAATATTAATTCATATGGAAACACAAAAGATCCTAAAGAGCCAAAGCAATCTTAAGAAAGAACAACAGAGCTGGAGGAATCAGGCGCCCTGACTTCAGACTATACTACAAAGCCACAGTAACCAAAGCAGTACGGTACTGGCAAAAAAAACCAGAAATATAGCTCAATGGAACAGGATAGAAAACCCAGAAATAAACCCACGCATCTATGGCCAATCTACCACAAAGGAGGCAAGAATGTACAATGGCGAAAAGACAGTCTCTTCAATAAGGGGTGCTGGGAAAACTGGACAGCTACATGTAAAAGGATGAAATTAGAACATTCTCTAACACCATACACAAAAATAAACTCAAAATGGATTAAAGACCCAAATGTAAGACTGGATACTATAAAACTCTTACAGGAAAACACAGGCAGAACACTCTTTGACATAAATCTCAGCAATGTCTTTTTGAATCCACCTCCTAGAGAAATGGAAATAAAAACAGAAATAAACAAATGGGACCTAATTAAACTTAAAAGCTTTGCACAGCAAAAGAAACCATAAACAAAATGAAAAGACAACCCACAGAATGGGAGAAAATATTTGCAAATGATGCAACCAACAAGGGATTAATCTCCAAAATATACAACACTGTAGCTCAATATCAAAAAAACCAAGGAATCCAATCAAAAAATGAGAAGACCTAAATAGACATTTCTCCAAAGAAGACATACAGGTGGCCAAAAAGCACATAAAAAGATGCTCAACATGACTAATTATTAGAGAAGTGCAAATCAAAACTACAATGAGGTTTCACCTCACACCAGTCAGAATGGCCATCATCCAAAAGTCTACGAACAACAAATGCGGGACTTCCCTGGTGGTCCAGTGGTAAAGAATCTGTCCTGCAATGCAGGGAACATGGGTTCAATCCCTGGTCGGGGAACTAAGATCCCATATGCCATGGGGCAACTAAGCCCGTGCGCCACAACTACTGAGCATGCATGCCTCAACTCAAGAGCCCTCATGCCACAAACTACAGAGCCCACGCACTCTGGAACCTGCGCACCACAACTAGAGAAGAGAAAACTCACACACTACAACTAGAGAGAAGGCTGTGCGCCACTAGAGAGTAGCTCACACACTGCGAGGAAAGATCACGCATGCCGCAACAAAGACCCGATGCAGCCAAAAATAAAAACTAATTTTTTAAAAAGAATTAAAAAAAAGAACTATAAATGCCAGAGTGTGTGTGGAGAAAAGGGAACGCTCCTACACCATTGGTGGGAATGTAAATTGGTGCAGCCACTATGGAAAACAGTATGGAGGTTCCTTAAAAAACTAAAAACAGAGCTACCATATGCTCCCACAATCCCACTCCTGGGCATATATCCAGAAGAAAACATAATTCAAAAAGATACATGCGAACTTACCTGGTGGCGCAGTGGTTAAGAATCCACCTGCCAATGCAGGGGACACGGGTTTGAGCCCTGGTCCGAGAAGATCCCACATGCTGCGGAGCAACCAAGCCTGTGCGCCACAACTACTGAGTCTGCACGCCTAGAGCCCGTGCTCTGCAACAAGAGAAGCCACCGCAATGAGAAGCCTGTGCACTGCAGTGAAGAGTAGCCCCGGCTCACCACAACTAGAGAAAGCCCGCACACAGCAATGAAGAGCCAATGCAGCCAAAAAATAAATAAATAAAATAAAAATTTTTTAAAAAGGTCTACAAACAATAAATGCTGGAGAGTGTATGGAGAAAAGGGAACGCTCCTACACCATTGGTGGGAATGTAAATTAGTGCAGCCACTATGGAAAACAGTATGGAGGTTCCTCAGAAAGCTAAAAATAGAGTTACCATATGATCCTGCAATCCCTCTCCTGGGCACATAACTGAAAAAGATGAAAACTCTAGGGACTTGCCTGGTGGCACAGTGGATAAGACTCCGCACTCTCAATGCAGGGGGCCCGGGTTTGATCCCTGGTCAGGGGACTAGATCCCACATGCATGCTACAACTGAGAGTTCACATGCCACAACTAAGGAGCCCTCCTGCCACAACTAAGGAGATCGCAAGCCACAACTAAGGAGCTGGTGAGCTGCAACTAAGGAGCCTGACTGCCGCAACTAAGACCAGGTGCAACCAAATAGATAAACATTTTTTTAAAAAGATGAGAACCCTAATTCTAAAAGATACATGCACCCCAGTGTTCACAGAAGCACTATTCTAAATACCCAAGACATGGAAGCAACACAGATGTCCATCAACAGATAAATGGATCAAGAAGGTGTGATATAGGGGCTTCCCTGGTGGCGCAGTGGTTGAGAGTCCGCCTGCCGATGCAGGGGACACGGGTTCGTGCCCCGGTCCGGGAAGATCCCACATGCCACAGAGCAGTTGGGCCCGTGAGCCATGGCCGCTGAGCCTGCGCGTCCGGAGCCTGTGCTGCGCAACGGGAGAGGCCACAACAGTGAGAGACCCGCGTACCACAAAAAAAAAAAAAAAAAAGGTGTGATATATATACACAATAGAATATCAGCCATAAAAGAATGAAATAATGCCATTTGCAGCAACATGGATGGACCTAGAGATAATCATACTAAGTGAAGTCAGAAAGAGAAAGACAAATATCATACGATATCACTTACATGTGGAATCTAAAATATGGTAGAAATGAACTTATTTACAAAACAGAAACAGACTCACAGACATAGAAAACAAACTTGTGGTTACCAAAGGGGAAGGGGAGGAGGATTAATTAGGAGTTTGGGATTAGCAGATACAAACTACAATATATAAAATGGATAAACAAGGCCATACTGTATAGCACGGGGAACTATATTCAGTATCCTGTAATAAACCATGATGGAAAAGAATATGAAAAAGAATATATATACATATATGTGTGTATATACATAACTGAATCACTTTGCTCTACACCAGAAACTAACACAAAATTGTAAATAAGCTATGGTTCAATTAAAAAAAAATTTTTTTTAAACCAGTTCTAAGAGGGAAGTTTACAGCGATACACACTCAGGAAAAAAGAAAAATCTCAGATAAATAACCTAACCTTACACCTAAAGGAACTAGAAAAAGAACAAACAAAACCCAAAGTTAGTAGAAGGAAAGATACCATAAAGATCAGAGCAGAAATAAATGAAATACAGACAAAACAAAACGAATAAGAAGATCAATGAAACTAAGTGCTGGTTCTTTGAAAAGATAAACAAAGTTGATAAACCTTTATCCAGACTCATCAAGAAAAAAGAGAGAGGGTCCAAATCAATAAAACCAAAAATGAGAAAGGAGAAGTTACAACTGATACCACAGAAATACAAAGGATCATAAGAGATTACTATAAACAACTGCATGCCAATAAAATGGACAACCTAGAAGAAATGTACAAATTCCTAGAAGTGTACAATCTCCCAAGACTGAACCAGGAAGAAATAGAAAATATGAACAAAGCAATTACCAGTAATCAAACTGAATCAGTAATTGGAAAAAAAAAAAAAGAAAAAAACTCCCAACAAACAGAAGTCCAGAACCAGATGGCTTCATGGGTGAATTCTACTAAACATTTAGAGAAGAGTTGAAGAGTTGATTCCTATCCTTCTAAAACTATTCCAAAAAATCAGAGAGGAAAGAATGCATCTGAACTCATGCTATGATACCAAAACCAGACAAAGATATCACACAAAATAGAAAACTACAGGCCAATATCACTGATGAACACAGATGCAAAAATCTCCAACAAGACATTAGCACATTGATTCCAACAATACATTAAAAGGACCATACACCATGATCAAGTGGGATTTATCCCAGGGACGCAAGGATTTTTCAACATCCATAAATCAATCATTGGGATACACCACACTAACAAATTGAAGAATAAAAACCATTACGATCATCTCAATAGATTCAGGAGAAGCTTTTGACAAAATTCAACATCCATTTCTGATAAAAACTCTCCAGTAGTGGGTATAGAGGAAACATACCTCAACATAACGAAGGCCATATATGATAAGCCCACAGCTAACATCACACTCAATGCTGAAAAGCTGAAAGCATTTACTCTAAGATCAGAAAGAAGACAAGGACGCCCACTCTCACCACTTTTATTCCACATAATATTGTAAGTCCTAGCCACAGCAATCAGACAAGAAATAAAAGGGATCCAAACTGGAAAAGAAGAAGTAAAACTTTCACTGTTTGTAGCTGACATGATGCTATACGCATAAAATCCTAAAGACACCACCAGAAGACTACTAGAGCTCATCAGTGAATTCAGTAAAGTTGCAAGATACAAAATAAATACACAGAAATATATTGCATTTCTATACACTAACAATGAACTGGGAGAAATGGAAATTAAGGAAACAATCCCATTTACCATATCATCAAAAAGAATACTTAGGAATAAATCTAAGGAGGTAGAAGACCTGTACTCAGAGAACTATAAGACACTGATGAAAGAAATTGAAGATGACACAGATGGAAAGATACACTGTGTTAATTGACTAGAAGGATTTATACTGTCAAAATGACCATACTACCCAAGGCAATCTACAGATTCAAAGCAATCCTTATCAAAACACTGATGACATTTTTCACAGAACTGGAACAAATAATTTTAAAATTTGAATGGAAACACAGAAGACCCTGAATAGTCAAGCCAATCTTGAGAAAGAAGAACAGAGCTGGAAGAATCACACTCCCTGAGTTCAAACTATACTACAATGCTACAGTAATCAAAATAGTATGGTACTGCCACAAAAACAGACACACAGATCACTGGAACCGAACAGAGAGCCCAGAAATAAACACACACACTTATGGGCAATTAATCTATGACAAAGGAGGCAAGAATACATAGTGGAGAAATGACAGTCTCTTCAATAAGTGGTGTTTGGAAAACTGGACAGCTACATGTAAAAGAATGAAATTAGAACATTCTCTAACAACATATACAAAAGTAAACTCAAATGGATTAAAGACCTAAACGTAAGATCAGACACCATAAAAGTCCTAGAGGAGGGCTTCCCTGGTGGCGCAGTGGTTGAGAGTCCGCCTGCTGATGCAGGGGACATGGGTTCGTGCCCCGGTCCGAGAAGATCCCACATGCCGCAGAGCGGCTGGGCCCGTGAGCCATGGCCACAGAGCCTGTGCTCCGCAATGGGAGAGGCCACAACAGTGAGAGGCCCGCATACAGCAAAAAAAAAAAAAAAAAAGTCCTAGAGGAAAACATAACCAGAACACTCTGACATAAATTGTAGCAATATTGCTTTCAATCTGTTTCCTAAGGCAAAGGAAACAAAAGCAAAAATAAACAAATTTAAAAGCTTTTGCACAGCAAAGGAAACTACTGACGAAAGACAATCTACTGAATGGAAGAAAATATTTGCAAGTGTTATGACCAATAAGGGGTTACCATCCAAAATACATAAACAGCTCATACAACACAATATCAAAAAACAAACAAAAAAAAAACAATTAAAAAATGGGCAGAAGACTTGAATAGACATTTTTCCAAAGAAGATATACAGATGACCAAAAGGCACATGAAAAGATGCTCAACAATGCTAATCAGAGAAATGCAAATCAGAACCACAATGAGATATCACCTCATACCTGTCAGAATGGCTATCATCAAAAAGAACACAAATAACAAATGTTGGCAGGGATGTGGAGAAAAGGGAACCTTTGTGCACTGTTGGGAATGTAAATTGGTGCAGCCACTGTGGAGAACAGTGTGAGGATTCCTCAAGAAAAAACAAAAATAGAACTACCATATGATCCAGCAATTCCACTCCTGGGTATGTATCCAAAAAAAAAAAAAAATGAAAACACTAATTCGAAAAGATACATGCACCCCAACGTTCACTGCAGCATTTTTTACACTAGCCAAGATATGGAAGCAATCTAAGTGTCCATCAACAGACAAATGGATAAAGAAGACGTACATACTAGCCATAGAATATTAGCCATAGAAAAAGAATGAAATTTTGCCACTTGCAGCATTGTGGATGGACCTGGAGGGTATTATGCTTAGTGAAATAATTCAGACAGAGAAAGACAAATACCATGTTGTCATTTGTACGTGGAATCAGAAAAAAGAATATAACAAAACAGAAACAGACTGACACAGAGAACAAACTAGTGGTTGGTTACCACTGGGGAGAGGGAAGGGGGAGGGGCAAATAGGGATTTGAAATTGTCCTAGTTAATCCCTAACTGCATAAAAGCTGTACCAGTCACACCCCCAAGTACAGGGAGAGCCTTCCCCTCACACCATGCCAGCTCGGCTGGACGGGCACTCCCACCAAAACACCTCTCTCAGCACAGTGAGTTTCTTGTTTTTAAGAAGAGTTGGCTTTGTTTTTTCTTTTTCCTTTTGGCTGCGTTGGGTCTCTGTTGCTGCGCAGGCTTTCTCTGGTTGCGGCGAGCGGGGGCTACTCTTCATTGCCGTGGCTTCTCCTGTTGCGGAGCACGGGCTCTAGGCGCGTGGGCTTTAGTAGTTGTGACACACGGGCTTAGTTGCTCCGCGGCATGTGGATCTTCCCGGACCAGGGCTCGAACCCCTGTGCCCTGCATTGGCAGGCAGATTCTTAACCACTGCGCCACCAGGGAAGCCCCGTTAATATTTATTTAGTTGGCTGCACGGGGTCTTAGTTCCAGCACTCAGATCTTCGTTGCGGCATGCAGGATCTAGTTCCCCAACCAGGGACCGAAGCCAGGCCTCCTGCATTAAGAGCGTGGAGTCTTAACCACTGGACCACCAGGGAAGTCCCAGTACAGTTTTGTTTTTTGTTTTCGGTACGCGGGCCTCTCACTGTTGTGGCCTCTCCCGTTGTGCAGCACAGGCTCCGGATGCACAGGCTCAGCGGCCATGGCTCACGGGCCCAGCCGCTCCGTGGCATGTGGGATCTTCCCGGACGGGGGCATGAACCCACGTCCCCTGCATCGGCAGGCGGACTCTCAACCACTGCGCCACCAGGGAAGCCCCCCAGTACAGTTTTAATACGCCTGAGGGCGAAGTCTGTCCTCCTTTCAGAGTTGGGGTCATGTGACTTCCCTCCATGAGGACTGACCACGGCCTCTGTCTTCCTTTCATTGGGTCTTTTTTTTTTTTTTAACTTTTATTGGAGTACAGTTGCTTTACAATGTTGCTAGTTTCCACTGTATAGCAATGTGAATCAGCTATACATATACATATATCCCTTTTGGATTTCCTTCCCATTTAGGTCACCACAGAGCACCGAGTAGAGTTCCCTACACTATACAGTAGGTTCTCATTACTTATCTGTTTTATACATAGTATCTATAGTGTGTATATGTCAATCCCAATCTCCCAATTCATCCCACCCCCTCTTCCCCCCTTGGTATCCATACGCTTTGCTCACTACACCTGTGTCTCTATTTCTGCTTTGTAAATAAGATCACCTATACCAATTCACTGGGTCTTTTTCTTGGTTTGTAGGAGCTCTTCATGAAACAAGCCCTTTGTCACATGGGTTGCAAGTTTAGCCTTGTATTTTTTTCCAATTTTGCCAAGAAGAAATGGCAGATAATTATGTAATTAAATTTATCAAGCTCCTCTTTAATGACTTTGGGGGCCTGTGAGCTACAAAATAGGCCTTCTCCACTCAAGAGTATAAATATAATTGACTGCGTTTTTATGTGTGTTTGTGGTTTTACTTTTCACGTTTAAGTCTGAGTCATTGGGAACTTATTTCCATACACGAGTGAGATCCAATTGTATCCTTTCAGCTGCTTACCCAGTCCCAACGCTATTTATCGAATGATCCATCTCTCCCCTAAAGATACGGAAAGCCACCTTATACTCCAAATTTCTATTTTAAAGCCTAGCTTGCCCAGCTGAAGTGATCCTTTCTGTGGCTTTCAGGTTTGACATGCAGTCCATTTCCCTATCCATCTTTAAGAGTTCTCTGTTTGTAGCCTTAAACAGCACTTCTGAGTCTGAGCTGACACAGCACAGGTCAGGCCACTCTTCCGCCCGCGATCCCGCCCGGCAGTAACATCTAAGCACACCGCTTAGAAGAGGCTCTGGGGTGCCACGTGTATTGCTTTATCTAATCTTCCCAGAAACTCGGGAGGTGGGGAGGTGATCCGAGGTCAAGGCGCAGGTCGGGGTCTGCCGGCAGCACCAGGCAGGGCCGGCTTCAGCGGCCAGCCACCTGCAGTCCCGGCCCGTGCCCATACTGGAAACCATCCTTCCCGCAGAGCGTGGAGCCACTGGGCCTCCCCGTGCTCACTGAGGGGCAACCTCACGAAGCTCGAAATGTCTCAAAAACGACGCAGGCGTAGCTCCTGGCCCAGGCCCGCGAGGGGCAAAGGCTCCCCAAGCAGAACCACGCGATGCTGGGTTCCTTCCTGACAGCTACCTGCCCAGGCCGCGCCCTGCTCCCTCCACTCTGGGGTCTTTCCTGGGGAGACACAGGCGTCAGTGCCAGCAACGTGCAAGGGCAGCTCAACTCCACCACGGGGAGCTCTCGGGCTGACAACTCCTGGTCTGCGCTCCAGCCCCGACCTCTCGCGAGACCACACCTCCGCCCGCGTGCTCTCAGGGACCGAACTCAGCAGCCCAGCACTAAATTCGTTTCCTCCAAGGAGCCTGCTTCCTCGTCCTGTTGCTAAAATGCGTCCACAACCCAAGCCAGACGCGTGGCAGACGCGCCCAACAGGAGGTCCTGAGTTAACAGTCTCCCTGCTGCCTCGTGGTCCTCGTGGTCCACGGGCCAAGGCCTGGCCTGGGAGGAGAGTGTAGTCTGTTTTTCCGCGATGCCACCTCGCACATCAAGTGTGTGACATGAGGCTAGAGAGAGAGGGGCGGGACAATAACCCACCCTTTGGGGCCCTGGGATTGGTGGGGAGAAAGAGGAAAAGGCGGAGACGAAGCACCAGCGTGAATGGCTGGCAGGTGTGTCCCGAGGGCACCAGCCGCTGGTGGGAAGAGCCAGCACGCGGGGCGGAGGGGGCTGGGCGCCATGGCAGGCGGGGGAGGTCTTCGCACGTCCCCGCACAGCACACCGTGGGGACTGGGACGCTGTGGGCCCCTCCGTCCCACACGGAACCATCCTCCACTAAATCCTGTCCCTTTTCCTTTAAGCAGTGCCATTCAAATTGGTCCTGGTCTCACCTCCTCCACCATCCTAGCTGCGTGTGTCCAGTATTCCCCCCTCAGGGACAGCTTCTCGAAACACGAGTGGCTGTATGGCTTCCTCGAACGAAAAAACACCCTCAAGGATAAATGTCAACCTTCCAACACTGC
Organism: Lagenorhynchus albirostris; assembly: GCF_949774975.1. NCBI lineage: Eukaryota > Metazoa > Chordata > Mammalia > Artiodactyla > Delphinidae > Lagenorhynchus > Lagenorhynchus albirostris. The sequence goes on along the minus strand of NC_083112.1, from coordinate 1,140,332 downwards.
TAAGGGCAAACCCAGGCCTGCGCTCCCCGTCCCCCGCTCCCCCCCGCCCCCCGCCCCGGCCTGAGCTCCTCCCTCCCTTTCCTCCGGGTCACCCCGTCCCTTTCCCGAGGCTGTGGCAGTGAAGGATCCCACCTTCTCCAGCCTGAGAGCCCCTCGGGACGGTGACACTCCGCAGCGACAGCAGGGAAAGAAGCGGACGGCCATACGTGCGCTGAAGACACTCTGACCACACTGTGCCCTGTCTGCACGCCGCTGCTTTCCTGCGAGATAACCTCTCCCCCGAGCGACCCCGGAATGACGCCCGTTCTCCAGCGTGCTCGATGCCCCTCCGTCCTCCCCCTCCCCCCGCTTAAACCACCGCACACTTAACGCCTCGTGTCCAATCACGTCCCGCCTCGTCTGCTCCCAATGACCGCCACCCCCCCTCCTGTCGACCACAGGCTTGACGAGCTCGGAGGGTCGAAGGCCAGCAGCACCTGGACCAGCACAGGCGCCCGAGAAACGTCCGCAAGACCCCACGTCAGACCCCGCACAGGCCTCCTGCGCAGAGTCCTCTAACAATCAACGAAGGCTCCCCGGGCTCGGCCGCGTAGACCCCTCTTAACCACGTACCTGACAAGGTACAGGTGCTCAAGAAACTGGGGCGTCGGAAAGACCGGAAAGGTGAACGGAGGACGCGGGTCCCTCGGAGGGAGCTGCCCGGCCTCTGCGGGAAGGAGCCGCTGCAGGTCCGGCGCCCCCCGCGCCCCCCGGCGCGCCCGCTCACCTGTAGGCCCAGGGAGACACGCTGCGCAGGTTGGTGGGCGGCCGGAAGCGGCGGTCGGCGGGCCTGCCCCCGGCCGGGCAGCTGGCGTTGCGCGCCTGCTCGCGCGGGCCCAGCTGCAGCGTGTGGTGGAAGGCGCCGAGCACGCCGGCCGCCAGTCGCCCGTACAGCTGCTCCAGAAGCTCCTCGGGCCGGTCCGCGCAGCCCCGCGCCCGCGCCGGCCGCCGGCCCGCCCTCGGGGCGCCCTCCGCCCGGCCCGGCGACAGCGCCAGCAGGACGCCGGCCACCAGCGCCCAGACCTGCGGGACAGGCCGCGCTCAGCGCCGCGCGGAGGAGGGGCCCGCGCCCCGCCCCGCGCCCCCGCCCCCGGGGCCCCGCCCCGCGCCCCCCGCCCCGCGCCCCCGCCCGGAGGATGGGTGCTGACCACGCCGGCCCCCGCGCGCCCTCCCCGCCCGCGCGCCGCCCGCGGGCACCCCGGGGCCCTCCCCCGAGGCGGCCCGCTCGCCCCCCGCCGCCGCCGCCCCGAGCAGGGGTCCGCGTGGGCCGCGGGTGCGCGGTGCGCGTGTGCGTGTGCCGGCCGGGCTGCTGCGCCGCGGGCTGCGAGTGCCTATGACGGCGCCCGGGCCCCTCGGCGGCCCCCGCGTGTCCTGGGCGCGCGGGCCCCACGAGGCGGCCCGGGACGGAGGGCGGCGGCGCCCGGGGACCGAGACGCGGCCGCTGCGCCGCGCACTCACCGGCGGCCCCAGCATCGCCCCGAAGTGGCTCCGGTGGTCGCGGAGGCGCGGACACGTCCCGAACGGAGCCGCGCGGCGCTGAGCGGAAGGAGGCGCCTCGGCTGGAAGGGAAGTCGGCCGGGTCCGGCCGCCGCGAAGAGCCTCCCGGACGAAGGCGCCGCGGGAGCGGGACGGGCACCTGGAGAGGCGCGCGCGGGGCCTGGAAGCAGCTTCTTCGCCACGACTTCCTCTGAGGGACTGGAGATGGAGAGCGTTCCGAACGGGGGGCGGGGGCGCTTCTCCTTCCCCCAGACACCAGGAAGCGGTCCTTATCTGCCCCACTAGCACCTCCGAAATCCAAGCACCAAACATTCTACCCAGCTTGCACTTTTATGGCCGGAACTGGGCATCCTCGGGCGCTACAGGGTCAGGAACTCCTGCTTCGTGATGCCGGGACTGTAAGCGCGCGCAGTCATGTAAAATAAGCCTAATACTTTGTAAATAAAGAAAATATACTTACACGAGGGAATTCTATTTCAAGAACCAAAGCAAACGTGCTCGTTCGTTCATTCTGTAAATGAATGCTTAATGCTTTTTAGGTGGTGGGCTAGTGAATACGCTCATTTTACGGCAGTCATACTTGGCCAATGAAAACAAATGATTGATAACAGCTGAAAGGTTTTCGAAGGTATAGAAAATACATAATTGATTGTTCTCTAAATGCTTTCCAGCTTTGGTATTTGACTGCCTTGTAAATCACTGGTTAAACTACATTTCAGTTATGCTGTGTAGAAAAACAACACTTGTATGCCTTGAATATTCTATAACTGAAGAGTTTAGGGATTGTCCTATTGACTGCTCAAAATCCCACAGAAATCTCCAATTTAAGCCATTTAAGCTATTTACAGCTTGGTGAGTAAACGTTTGTTTTGAGGTTACAAAACTTTTTTTCTGATTAGTAGAGAAATTGTGTTCTTTCTGGTAAAATGGGAATAAACATATCAGTACACGAACACATACTGTTTTTTTTTAAATGTGGTAGAAGTGTGGGAATCCTTTAGGAGACAGCAGTTTCATCCTTTGAAAGGTAAGGCAATACAGCGCCACACCGCTCATTCTATATATTATTCAACAAAATATCTTCCATTGTCTGATAACATGGCAACTTCTCTCTCCTCCCCTGTTACTTGGAAACGAAGGTATTTACTTTCCAACACTTTTCATTTTATGAAAGATCATAAACTACTGAAGATGCTTGCCCACTTGATAGAACATAAAATGCATTTCTGTGATGCTAAGCAGAGTTGAGAAATTGTCTTCTCAACAGGTGCAAAATGTCTGCAGTCAATTGCCCTCAAACCTGAACATATTTATGAACGTGTGAAATAAACATGCTCTTAGTTCGGTCCAACATTAAGACGAGTGAGAAAAAGGCGACAAAACACTCAAAGGCAGCCTCGTCACGTTCCCTTGGAAGCTAACTCCTCTACAGTGTTCTCCGCAACGAGAGCCGTTCCTCTCTCAGCCCCTGGATCACTCAGTCCCCCAGTGCCGGACCGGCTGTAGCTCCCTGGCATGGGAGCCGGGGTAGGGGTGGCTACGTCCACTTACCTTCCTGGGTTACTGACGGACCCAAACCTCCTTCCCTCCTCCGAAGGTCAGGTCTCCCCACCAAGAGTTCTTTCTGTCGTCTTCTCGGGCAGCACCTGGAGGTCCCGCCACGCCTGCACCTCATTCCCGCACCTTTAACACCTGTGGAGGAGCCACCCAAGACCCGGCCTCTAACTGGCTACCCCAGCTCCACCTGCTTTCCCCCAGCACGTCTTGACTCTGGAAGCCTGTGCTCCCCCACCGCGACCCCTGCGCTCATTACCGGAGCGGCTCCCCGTCCGTCCGAGTGTGTGAGTGGCCCCCGACACCAGCACCTTCTCTCCGCACCTGTCCTGTAGCTGGCTGGCTGACCTCGTCTGCTGCCCCTGCCTTTTCACCAGCCACCCCACGCGAGTCCTAGTTTCCCTTCTCGGCTGGGGCAGAGTTGGTGGTTCGACGCGATCACCACGCCCCTGCAAATACCCTGGTCCCTTGTTCCTTTTTCGCTCTGTGACATCTGCCTGGAACAACCCCACTCTGTTCCGTTCATACAGCTGGGCGTGCGCCGCATCTCAGATGGCCATTCCACACGCGGGCCTGTCACACTTTCCGAGTTATATACTTCTCCCGAGATGACTAACTTCCGTCTCCCTCCTCGGATCTCTCCTCCCCACCTCTCGCCTGGGCTCCGAACGCCCGTCTGTCGCTTAGCCCTGCTGCTCGCGGCCCTCCTGACGCACAGCACACGGTCTGCTCGCTGCTTTCCCGGGGCCCTAGCGTAGCAGCACTGGCTGACCTGACGCGACCACCTCAGAGAAAGGCAACTCCGGCCGTTCAGCGCCTCCGCCACAAACGCTGCCATCGTGCTTTCTCCTCTTGCTCACAACCCGCACACAGGCCACCGGTAACTCTCCTGAGCTCTCCCTCCCAAACGCGTGCTGGGCCGCACCGACCCTCACAGCCCCCAGGCGCCCCTCTCCCACGCAGGCCGCCGCCCCAGCCAACCCCCTCAGGGCGGCGGGCTCGCTGCTCCCGAGGTTAGACCACGTCACGTCACGCGCCCTCCCCCAGCGAAACCTGCCAAGGGCGCCTTCGCTGTTACGGCGGCAGAGTGAAGCCTCAGGCGCCGCTGGGCTCCACGAGGCCCGGCCCTGCCCCGGGGGCCCGGGCCCTTCAAGCTCCCCACCGGCGCGCAACACCCCCGAAGCGCGTCTGCCTGCTGCTGACACAAATGCCCCTGGAGGGCTTCCCCAGCTCGCCCCCTCCACGTCACGCTCCGTGGCACTCCTCCACTTCACTCTCTTCGCCGCCCTTAACAACACCCAAAGCCCATCAAAAAAATACACTTGTTGTCCGCCTCCCCCCGCCAGCATTTTCGCTCCTTGAGGGCAGGGCCTTGCTGTCTCGGTCACGACCGTAGCCTCAGGCTCTCGCACACTAGCCGTTTAGTGTATTTGGTGAACGCCTGCCCCATCAGATCGTAACTTCTTCTGCGAGCAGGGAATGTGCTCTGGTTTTGGCGTTTCCTCTCCCGCACCCAACACAAGTGTGCATGCGGTGGAAACAGCGTAAAGTGAGGTGGAGGGTCCACTCTCTCTCGTGAGGTGTGACAGACCGGCCGCGTCTCCCCTGACTGCCCACCACCGCACTCCTCTGGACGGTGCCCGCCAGCCAGACATACCGTAAGAAGGATGCCCGCAGTCCTGGCTTCGACCCCGCATTTCACCGGGAAGCACAACTCGAGGCTGCCGCGCTGGGGGCTGAAGGGGCCACGGGCTGCTGCTCTCTCACTACTTTACTGCCCCCAAACAGCTGCTTTACTAGTGCTGGAATCCCCACAACGCAACACTTCCAAAGCAACTTACCTGAATACAGACTCATCAAGGGCGCGTCCCAGCACAGCTGTCAAGCTGCAAACCATGAAATCACTAGAGTGTTTCCATTACTCACACGTTGTCTCAATGAAATTACAGAAGACAGCAGCACACACTGTAGTAATCAGTGAGTAATAATACTTACGTGTGTGGAGGTACTAGGGAGTGCTACAAGATCTATTTCTTACTGTGGGTCAATGTTTTCAAGAGGGTAAGTCAGTCTCTGGCCTAAAGTATTATTTTCACATGTTTTTATTCCATTAAAAGCAAAACAAAATCTAAATCCATACTCACAGAACAGAATACACTTATTTAAAGTTTTGACAGTGTGCAAAATTAAAGTTTGGGTATTTAATCCAAACTTTAACATGAGTATTATCTTGTAAGGCGATTCCTTCCCTTTAATTAATAAATAATACATTAAAATATATATTATTCTGGAAGCAAATCATCTCCTAATTCTTCATCAGCAAAATCATCCTCGTCGACTCTCTTTTTGGCTGCAGTTCTGGGTCTTTCTATTTGCGGGCCAAGCGGATCCACATAGGAGGCGTCTAGGTTTCAGAACAGATGGTTGCATTAGAGGAACAGGGAAAAACAGCAAATGTGAAACCAATGAGGCTCATCTTCAAAACTGAACAACCCAGAATGAAAAGAAACGCTCTCCCAAGTCATGTAAAACTTCTGTCTGTGCTGGAAAACCCTTAATAACGCCCAGGTGGACGCGTCTGCCCGTCCCTTCCAGTCCAGACCTGCCAGGCCCGGGCACTTGCCTAGCTCCTTGTTACTGCTGCTGTCGTAAGGCTCCTCCGTCCTGGGCAGGGCTCGGAGCTGGGCGCTGAGCCGCTCGCCTCTGCTACCGGCACCACAGTTCTGGCCGCCGTCTGGAGACACAGGAGCAAAAGCACATGTGTTCAGCACGGTGGGCAACATCACACTGCATTACAAATCTTAACGTCTACTTATCTGTCAAGAAACAGGAAGGCTGTTTCATTTGACAGCCAATTTCCAAAGGATGTAATCCTTGTTTTTTGAAATTTAAAAGAAATCTCTTGTTGGGAACCTGTAATATAGTCAAAGCATCACTCAAGAGTAGGCTTCATCAGACCCTTTCCACCGTGTGCTTGGAGACACTGGCAAACACCCCCTGGCGCGGAGTAGGGCAGCGGGTGGGGGGAAGGGGCTGGGTCGTCGCTCACATGGAGCCTGGGAGCCGTCAGAGGCCTGGGCAGGTGAGGGGCGGGAGAGGCCGGCGAGCCTGGCCCAGGCACCGCCCCCCAACTCTTCACAGGCCTGGAGAATGAGTACAGAAGGGGTCAGATGTGCCCGGCAGAGGAGGATAGATTCTGGCCCAATTTAAGGAAAAACCTTAAAAGGATTATAGAATCCAAATATGGAATGGAAATAGTGCATAAGACACGTTCACACCCAAGACAGAATAAAAATTAGACTGAAAAACGCAGTAAACCATTAAGTATCACACGCAGTAAACGACCAACAATTTTAACACAAAACCTTCATAACCCAGTACGTGGAGTCAGTCAGCAAACCCGCTGTCCCCCAAGGGCAGACGGGGCCACAGGAGAGGCCACCTGTCCGGCTCCCGGCCTCGGGAACACGCTGTCCTTCTCACCCCTCATCCCCGCGGACGCTACGGGGTGGCCATGTGGACCGTGAACTCGTGGAGCTCAGCTCTGCCTGTGCACGTGCATTTGATTTAATTGTTTTTCTCAACTGATGTTTTGGCACCGAGCTGTTAAAACCTGAAGCCAAAATTTTGCATTTAAGGGTAATGCATTTTTTATTTCAAGTACTTAAAACAAGTTCATTTCATTTTAAGCTTATTCTGTAAAAAACAAACTAAAGTACTGAAAATCCTGCAAAGCTCTAAAGCAAACGCTGCTGCTTCCCAGCGCGATTTGTGTAAGTGATGATAATAACATACTGTTTGCCCAGCATCGGCGTGTGCAGGCGGGTCTCACACCACCTCCCGGGGGGAACCCCCTGTGGGTGACGGAGCCTGGAGGCTGGGTGACCAGAGACTGCCACATACGTGAACGTGGGTTTGGTGGTAGTGGTGGTGGTGACCTTTTACATACACGAGGCCGCATGTAATCTGCATTCTCTCCTTTGAGATACAGCATTGGTTCTCCAGGTGTGGTCCCAGGACCAGCAGCGGCAGCTGGGACCTGGTCAGAAACACAGGACCCCGGGCCGGTCACCGGGGTTGGGGGCTTGGGTCTGTTTTAACCAGCCTTCCCAGTGACTCTGCTACACACTCAAATCTGCTACACGTGAGGAAGGGTGCTGAGGTCAATCAGCAAATTAACAGAGACCAGAGTCTGGTGCACAGAAAAAGAACAATTTTCAAGGGCCCTCAGGCATTTCAGAAACAGCCATTTTATACAAACGAATAATTACGATGACATGTTCCCTATGGTCCTCTCTCCTAGGCAACACTTTTAAAAACCTAGTTGTAGGCGCTGCACTTAATTTTAACACATCATACTTAACAGCTCCAGGCTGGCCTCACCTGGATCCACATAGAAAATTGTCCCTTTCCCCTATTTGAGCTGCGGGTCTCATCCAGACAGAGTGCCAGAGAGTTCCAGGCTGAGACGTGTGCCGCTGGGTCTCCCGGGGCAGAGGTGGAAGGTGGTGGGCCCCGGGCACCCTTCAACACGCAGGCCGTGCTGGGAGCTCGAAGGATGGCCAGCGACCTCGGCCCACGGGGGGCTGCAGGGGGCGGGGGCGGGACGCTGCTGAGGGGGGGGCTCGTCCATGGGGCCCAGGGTGTTCCGGGGGCCACAAGGCGAAGCAAGGAGGAAGCCCAGTGGGCTCAGACCCCAAAGCTGGGCGGGCCGGCCCCTGGCCTGTGCGAGCTGGAGGGGGGCCAAGAGCCAGGCTCCGGGGACAGGGAGGGGCCCCAGGAGGAAGTGGGGTGTCGGCGATGATGGGAAACCAGGAACAAAAGAGCAAGTGTAGAGAGAGAGAGAGGCAAGCCCCCCGGGAGCCGGGAGCTGCTTTAAACCTGCCCCAGAGCCAGGCCCACGACCCCTGGCCCACAAGGTCCACGGCCGGAGCTTCGGCTCCAAGAAGCGTTGTTTGTGCCCCAGGACTGCCTGTTTGTGCTGGGCTGCAACACACTGGATGGGAGAAAGGAAAACTTACTAAGAGAGCAACGGCAGTGGTGGGGAGGCTGGCCCAGGAGGCGCCTTCCTCTGCGTGGGGTGGCACGTGGGAGGCGGGTCGGGGACCCCTCTCTGGGGTGGACACCGTCCTCTGGGCTCCGGCTCAGCACCGGCAGCTCTCAGGACACCTCGCTTGGAGGGCTGGAGTCTCCCAAGTGGACCCTGAACGTGAGGACCCCCAGGGGCCTCAGCGACACATCACAAGCCCACGGTGACCAGGGAAGGCCCTGCGGACCGAGGGCAGGCTTGGTGACGGGTGTCCGTTAGGGTTACTCTGAGCTCAAGATTTTCAGCGGGACGTGGAGGATCTTAGAGGGTGGTGACTCTGGTCCTAGAACTCAGTAAGTAACTGACACTTCCCTGGGGGTTACTCCTTCGAGGGACACGCAGTTCAAGAGCTCGCACCTCGGCCAGCTGGCGGGCTGCCCAGACCCTCCCCAAGCTGCTTCAATGCTTTTGGTAGACGCAGGCCCACAGCCCCTCAACGACAATCCAAATTCCAAAGAGCTCTAAAGCCAGGTTTCCAGGCAGAAACACAACTTCACGTCAAGAATAAAACCTGACTTGACCTGCAGCTATTCCCGGCCATTGCTTATCCTTAGTGTGAATATTCACGATTCCCTGAAGTAGTGAGACTCCTTCGACTCGGAGGTGCTCCCCAGGGGAGGTACGGGGTACGTGGCTAATGCATCGCAATACATACTTCTCTAAACTCCGCAAAATGCCGAATTCCACCGCAGGTGGCCCTGCTGGACAAGGGACTGAGAGCTGCTGGGACAGGTCTCCAGACCAGGACCTGGATGGAGGGCCACCCACACGCATGGGGCGGGGAGGGGCAGAGGGGCGGAGGTGAGGGGCGGCCCGGGCACACACAGGGCCCAGGCTCAGGGCCGCCCTGCCAATTTCTCAAGCTCTGGGTGCTGGTCCCTGGGACTTCTGCTGGAGCAGCGGGACTGACCCTCGGGGAATCCAGATGTCCCGCTGGACCAGGCACGGCACTGGCTGTCAGCGCCTGGGCGCACCGAGGGAGCAGAGCTCCGCCCTCGAGGGTGCTCTCCGTCCCAGCCGCGCCCCCACCCCCGCCAGGCGGCGCCCTCAGCAGATCAGGGCCCGAGTGTCTTTCCAAGTCGATCCTGATTTCCTTGAGGGCAGGGGCCCCGTCTCATTCGTCCCCATGTCCTCGGCACCCAGCGTGCATCCAGTAAATGAACGAACGAAAGAAAGGCCTCCCTAAACCGAGGGTCGCATTTCTCTTTGTTGTGACTCCTGACCACAGACAGACACAAGAGGATGACGTCGGGTCCTGTCTGCACGACGGTGCTACGAGCGGACATGATACGGATCCCAATTTAGCATTTGTTTTTCTAATTAGTTTCTTTAAAACCATCCAATTTCCCCTAAATATAACTTCTACTATCCCCTGAAGTAGAGACAGAAGGTAGATTTTGTTGATGGGGAAAAAGGGGAGGAAAACTTAACAAACCTTCTTATTAAGTAACAGTGTCCCCAGCAGCCACAGAATCGCCCAAAGCGACAGCATTTGTGTGGCTGGTCCAGAGACACACAGGGCTACGGCTGGGACCATGGCCATGCCGCCCAGTGCCCACGCCGGCACCACTGCTACACTACAAGTGTACAGGTCTGTCAGCATCCAGGTGACGACCCCAGGCCCCATGGCGCCTCCTCACAACGCAACCTAAAAAACGTGACACAGTAAAACCCACTAGTATGGACACCCGTGATAATCTATCCAATGTGAACTGTCTATTCATCAATTAGCAGAAACAGGTCCGTTTATTCAGGAACCAACACCCACTAACACCTACAAACACTCGATTACACAGCAGGCTGATGCTCACAAAAGCAGAGTAGGTGAAGTTTTACTGTGTATAAAACAAACAGGACATCTTCAGATTTCTTCAAGGTGCTTCCAGAAGCCCATGTACTAGAACTCTGTCAACTGGTACGTCCGGGGAGACAGGAACAGGGACACTCACCACTGCCAGCGCTCCCGTCTCTCCTGCCGCGGGGACCCCCGCTGCCGTCCCTGCCGGGCTTGGTGCGCTAAAGCAAGAAGGCGACACGTTAGAAGGACATACTGGATGTCAGCTGTACTGTAATGAAAACAGGAATAAATGATAGTCCTTCAAGGTCAACGATAACCAAGCACCGATTTCTAAAACACACGTTAAACTGTGCGTCCCTTAGGCCTTACTGTCCTGCCTCCCGAGGCTGGGCTCACTGGGAGTGGCCCCTGAGTCGGCCCCGCAGGAGGGAGGCCCGGCTGCCTTGTAAGTACGGGGGAAACCCTGAGAAGGGCCACCAGTCCCACCAGACACACGAACGGCACTCAGGCTTCAAAGTGCAGGGTCGCCCTTGCTTCTGCAAACAACTTAAAAACCAAGTATTTCCCAGATGTGAAAGCTCAGGTCTTAAACGCAGTGGCTGAAGGGGTGGAGGGAGAAGGGGACCTTGCGAATGGGCTATTTCTGCTTTAGCCCCACTTGACATGATTAAAGGACAACAGGGTTTTGAAAGTCAGCTTCCACAATAAAAGCACTGTTAAATCTCCATACCTAAGATCTGCCCAACAGTCTACTTTCGTAGACACCAACTCACCCTTAAGACATAAGAATTATCTCCAAACTGTGACATTCTTAGGTTTCTTTTTACACGCTTTGCTGCGCCTAAGTTAGAGCTTCTGATTAAATGCTGACTCCAGGCTCTTGTATGAAGAATGGTTTGTTTAGAGAAGAGGGTAGTCAGTGAGCAGAAACAGACGGCTTTTGACAACTATTTACAATTGAATTAAAATTTCTTAACATAGATTGGTATCTTATTTAGATCTTCAGTAACGTAAACATAATTTCATCATTAATTCAAAGGACACCATTTATTCCCCCAACCCTGACAACTCCCCAAATATTTATAAATTATCAGGTCACAGATGGGATTACTGACATTGTAGTCTCCTAGGAAGAAAAAAAACAATCTTTTTCAATGATTCAAGACTCATTTCTGTAGAGACACAGATGTAGAGAAACAAACGTATGGACACCAAGGAGGGGAAAGTGGCAGGGGGGTGGGATGGTGGTGGGATGAATTGAATTGGGATTGACATGTACACACTAGTATGTATAAAATAGATGACTAATAAGAACCTGCTGTATAAAAAATAAAATAAAATTCAAAAAACTAAAAGACTGGGCTTCCCTGGTGGCGCAGTGGTTGAGAGTCCGCCCGCCGATGCAGGGGACACGGGTTCGTGCCCTGGTCCGGGAAGATCCCACATGCCGCGGAGCGGCTGGGCCCGTGAGCCATGGCCGCTGAGCCTGCGCGCCCGGAGCCTGTGCTCCACAACGGGAGAGTCCACAACAGTGAGAGGCCCGCGTAGCGCAAAAAACAAAACAAAACGCTCATTTTTGTAAAATGAAACACTCTCCTAAAACTTAGGAACTTCAAATATATGTAAACATGCTTGAGTTTTTTCTATTAAAAAGAAACCTCCCCAGAACTCCATCTCTCCCTCTGCCTTCACAAACAAAAGAAAATCTAAAAATGATGCAACAAAATAAATATTTTAATATCTCTAATCAGATTTTATTTCAGATTAGTAATTGCCAGCATATCTGTAAGACATAGACAGTAAAATAATTAAACTCATAAAAACAGATGTCTACATAACTTGAAACTTTTTTCCAAATCAAACGTGGGAAAAGATCTAAGAAACTGTAAGCTTAGCACAGGACAACCTAGGAAAGTGAGCACGTGCGTCGATGACTGTGCCCCCGTCACACTGTCTTTGCGCCTGTCTAGAACTTTCCCATGCTATGGCTTTCACCCGCCTTTGCCTAATTCACCCCCTCAAGCCCTCGCTGTTTTCCAGCCTGGAAGCCCCCTGCCATGGCAAGCCCATCTGCATCAAGACCCCCAGGTGGGGCACGTGGGGACGTAGCCTGCTTTGCTCCCGGGAGAACCCAGAGCCGGCTGACTCAGCCGAGCCCCATGGACCCGAGTGGACTGGCGCCCGCCGTGGGCTCAGACTCCATCCTCCTGGGCCCGGGACCGCACGCCCCCTCCCCGGTGCGGCCTCCTCCTCGCGGGCTTGTCCCCCAGCTCCACCGGCTCCCCCGGCCAGCCCCCCTCACTCCCCGAGGCCCCCATGACTCCACTCACTCGTCTGTGGGTGGAGGTCAGGGTTCTCGTCCTCTTCCACCCATTTGCCACTGGAAATCAATAAACCCCACCGTGATCAATCTTGTGTCCCCGTCGCCATAGCAGCTGGAGCAGCGAGTCCGTGTGGAGGTTACAGAGACGGCGATGTCACAAGTGAGACAAGAACGTTTACCGGCACATAGCCTCGGTAAGGTTCTAAGTTTAAAGCAATGTGACCTGTGGAGACTCGGCCAAGTCTTCTCTCAGACCATCCACACCCAGAGGCTGGGTCGCGGGGCCTTCAGGGGACGGAATGAAGGGGAGCCCTCAGAGGGTCAGGTCCCGCCACCCCCCGGAGCCCCGGGAACTAAAGGGACAGGGAGGGGATGACAGAGCGGGGCTCCGTCAGGCAGGTTGGAAAGGTCAAAGTGTCCGCTACATTCACACCATGGCCGTGAGGGTCTTGGGGAGGGACGCGTCGGCCGCGTGACTGGAGGGGGTTAAGATGAGGTCCAGTTTGGGGAAACCTTCTGGAGAAAGAGAACATGAAACTCTGAAAATAAAGTAGGCACAACAATAACAACTTATTGGGAGGGGCCGGTGCAAACGGGCCCCAGCCCCACAGCGAATGCCAGGGGGCAGACCACAGGCCCAGGGACACAGGCGCACTAGAGCGTCACGTTTTGTTCTCAGCAGGAGACACTGCCGCCTTCTCAGAGTTTCAACACCTCATAAAGTTCCCAGGAATCCGGACTCACTTCCAGGGGTGTGAGGTACGGAAGCGGGACTGACAGAAGATTCTCATCACAGCACCCCCGACACGTCAGCCACAGAAAGGGGCAAAAAACGACAGAGGCCTGCCTTTGCTGACATGGGAAGCTGCCATGTTATCTTCCTCAGTGAGGGGAAAACTCAGGTTACAAGACAGTATTTTTATAAAAATCCATTTTTGTTTAAAAAAAAAAGTCCCATTTAAAAAACGTATTGATAGGGCTTCCCTGGTGGCGCAGTGGTTGGGGGTCCACCTGCCGATACGGGGGGCGCGGGTTCGTGCCCCAGTCCGGGAGGATTCTGTGTGCCACGGGGCAGCTGGGCCCGTGAGCCATGCCGCTGGGCCTGCGCGACGGAGCCTGTGCTCCGCAACAGGAGGGGCCGCGGCAGTGAAAGGCCCGCGTACAGCAAAAAAAAAAAAAAAAAAGTATTGATATGTTTGCATATATTTGTAAAAATGCCTGGGATTATGAAATATCAAAATGCTAACAGTGATCTCAAAGTCGTGGCTGAACGATTTTCACTTTTTCCTTAACACATTTTTATTTGAATTAAAACGTTACTTACAAAAGTAATCTACCTGAATTTTTAGAATAACATTTGTTTCTTCAATAATATGAAAAAAAAAAAAAAGATGCCATACCCACTTTGGGGGAAACAATGAGAGAAGAAGGTACAAAGAGAAGAGGAGCAAAGTAGATATAAATAAAATGATGGAAAATTGAACAGGTAAGTGTTGGGAAAGTGTTTTCTCCCCGCCGTGAACACACGACACTGCTCTCCTGCAGGGGACAGGCAGAGTCTCCAGGACCCGCGCAGCCCCACACTGTCACCTGCCCCCGGAGGACAGTGGTCACAGGACCCAAGGGTGAGGGCTGCAAACTCTCGCAGCGATTTGACGTTTCTGACATCCAAGTATGTGGTCGATTTTCTAGCAATGTCGGTGACAGACTGGGACAAACCTAAGTTCACCGTGGACGGTTGTGAAGGCCAGCCGAGAACACTGTCCTCATCTTACTGAAGAGAACCAGGTCTGGAGCGGACTGGGGTTGGGGAGGAAAGCCCAGGGTTCCGTCCACCATCCTGGGCTTTTATTCCGTAAGAATTAGATTTCTGTCTTAGAACAAGGAGCAGTTGTTACCTAGTTAAGGATCCTTAAGAAGATTGGCTCTGACTTCAAATTCAAGAGAAAACAGAATTTAAGACGCTTCTTTGCAGCTTCAACTCCAAAGAACTCACGAACGTGGCCGCACCTTCCTGCCCTCGGACCTCTCTCACACCTTCCCGTCTCCACGCCAGGCCCTGAGGTCCAGCCACACCTCCCCCGGGGACCACTCGGACCCCTGGTCGTGGGCCGAACCCCATCCAGTGCACACGCTGCGTGTCTCTGCTGGGCAACAAGCGACCTGCGTTTGTCTCGTTCTCCTGCCAGGTGACGAGCAGCTGGAGCACCTCGTCCATGTCAAGTGTCTCCTGAACAGGTGAACCAAGGACCCAGCACAGGGTGATGCCAGCAGGCGAGGACTCCACGGCCTTTAACCAGAGCGTTGCGGGAGTCTCACCCTGGAAAACGTCACGGCCCAAATCACCACACACTTGATACCAAGGATGAATGCTATATGAATTATCCTGTGTTTCTGTTGAACTTTATAAATGCAGTAACGTATAAAATGGGCGAAACATTCTCGCAGCTTTCATTACATACGTAAACTTTAAAAATTTTGCATTTTTCCTTCACAGTTAATTTAAAGCTGTGTCTTTATGAGATCTTCATACAAAATCTTTTTCCTTTTAAGAACTTTTAAGAACGCTTTTGAGACCAAAAGGGTTTCTGCTCAACTAGCTTCTGGTAATAACTGGAAATTTGAGGATAAGTACCAACTATATTTTACATTAGTTTTGAATGTCACATATTATTTTAAGTTGGCCAAAACAAAGAATTTCTTGAAATTATTTGACTTCTTTGGGGGGAAAATGGCAAATACTGGGAGAGGAATTCTCCTTTTGAATATTGTGAAAATTTAGAAATTCGATTTTTAAAAAGGAACAAATTATTAATGTACTTCATTTGTGAATGAGCAATTAAAACTTTGTGTTTTGGGGGCTTCCCTGGTGACACAGTGGTTGAGAGTCCGCCTGCCAATGCAGGGGACACGGGTTCGTGCCCTGGTCCAGGAAGATCCCACATGCTGCGGAGCGGCTGGGCCTGTGAGCCATGGCCACTGAGCCTGTGCGTCTGCAGCCTGTGCTCCGCAGCCGGAGAGGCCACAGCAGTGAGAGGCCCGCGTACTGGAAAAAAAAAACAAAACAAACTGCGTTTTGTAAACTATCTCTTTCCCCATCTTCTTTTTCCCTCCTAATCGTTTCCTTTTGTCCCTTAATCCTCTTTGGTGTGGGCTGGTATTTTTCTCTTCCTTGGCATATTTAAAATACTCAGCCTTCAACTCCTGTCTTCCCATTTTGCTCTCTTCCATTCGTGCAATAAAGTTTGAAGAGTTCCTTGCAGCTAACGTTCTTCTGTTCAGCGAAGCGAAAATGCGAACTGTCTCTTAAAACCCAACAGTGCTGGGGGGCGGCTCCACCCAACGCCTGGGACTGTTTGCCACGGCTCTGCGAACAGGGCACAAAGCTCCCTCCCCGCCCAGGAACACAGGCCCCCAGCACAAAGGCGAGAACAGCCGCCTTCTCCATAAGTGCTCCAGAAGAGGACGCACTTCTCTGAAAAGTCAGCCCAGAGAAATGAGTTTCTAGCTTTCATGCTTTAAGACTGGAGCTGGGGGCCTGGGGAGGTCCATCACCCCCATCCACATAACCCTGACTCTGTTTATCTTTCCTTCTTAGGTCTACACAAATCCCTTTCCGTTTTAAAACAGTTTTTAAAAATCCACGGCCTGATTTATTTTGTGTTTACTTTTCCCCTTAAAGCAGATTCTGTATCCTGAGCTGCTGTTTGATTGTTTGAAGGTAACCCTTCGGAAGCATAACACTACACCAGTGCTTCTGGAATGTCTGTGAATAAAAAATTAGTTTGAGAACTTGTTTAAAAACCACATAGATTCTTGGACTCCATACCCAGAGACTTTAATTCTGGGGTTGGGGTAGTCTGGGGTGAGGCCCAAGACTTTGTAAGAAGCCCAGGCGATTCTGAGGCTCTGAGGGTCCACAGGCCACACTTGGAGAGCACTGTTCTGAGGTCCTAGCTCTGATCAAATTAGAGTGAGCTCACAGAGGTACATTCCAGTTTAGCTCATGGAGTGAGCTACCAACTTCCTGGATGCAGAAAAGTAAGGACTATACACCAACTGAAAGTAATTACTCTCATCATCCTTTTTCTCTACTATCTGTAAGGGAGCAGGGCATGGCAGCCAGGAGCCTGGACTCAGAAGCTGGCCTTCCTGGATGTGAATTCGAGGCCTACCCCCCAACAGCTGTGTGACCTGGAGAAAGTTGCTTTGCAACCACGGGCCTCAGGTTTCTCATCTTAAAGAACAGTAATAATAAAACCACATCCAACATCATAGCATAGGACTCCTGTGACGATTAAACTGGCCAGTACATGCAAAGGGCTAGAGCGGCCCGCGCTCATCATGTCCTGGGTGTTGCCGCTGCTGGTCGCTGATGTCCAGCTGAGCAGACGTCATCAGGTGGGAGGAGGGGAAACTGCAAGCAGAGGAGGGAGATCAGGAAAGGCCACCCAGCCTCTTCACTCCTTTTCCTTTCTGCTGCCAAACTTCTGCCACTGTCAGCACTTGCAGGGGAAAGGACGTGATAAAGACTGGGGCTCAGCTCTGCATTCCTTCTAGCAGCTCAGGTAAAGGTGTGGCGTGGTTATCCAGGACATCCCTGGTCTCAACCCTGTGGCTGGTTCCCAAACGTCTCCAGTTAACAATATGGACGAGCTCGACTACAGACGCTCACAGTGCTTTAGCAAGGAACACCTGAAAGCTAGACAGACTGTACAAAGTCACCAACTGGAAAAAAGATACCTAACCATGTGGAAATATTCAAAGAAATCAAGATATATCTGTACAAGAGGTATTACACAGGCCTCGGCAATGATTTTACGAAGAAATCCTAATTACGAAGGAAAAACGTTAAGTTTTTGCATTGAGACAGATTCTAAACAGGAGACACACAGGAAAAGTAACAAGAAGTTTTAAGTTCAAATTTAGAAAAGGATAGCATCCTTACTTCAGGCGTTGATTTGTGACATTTTGTTTCATAACGAATAGCGTCTCATGCACCACGCAGCCAGGAAACAGGGCGCCTGCCCCACAGCTCACAATCTAGACAAACGCATGGGGGCACGCAGCGATTTCCCGAGAAGGCTGCTCTCATGCCCACAGGACTCCTTCTCTGTAAGCCTCTGCTCTCTCTCCTAGGACTGACCTTTTCCACTAATTTCCCCCTCAATTTTGTGTTCATACGTAAAATATAAGTGAGAAAACACCAAGAAAATGTTTCTCTTTATGTAAGATTTAATAAGCAGTCCTGAAGAACAATGGAGAAACTGATCTCAAGGAAACAGAAAGAAAGTGCTCTGTGGATAAGGACTGCGACGTAAAGGAAGACGAAGGAACGGCTGGGACGAGAGCGTGTATCTAAGTGATGCAGGTGCAGTGCGGCAGTGATAAGGCATTAGGAAGAGAGACACTGCTCGAGCACAGCGACACAGCACTCACTTGGGTAAGCAGGTAAGGTAAGCACTGCGTAATTTAAATGCATCAACTGTAACTCGTCTGAGCTTACTAAGTGTCCTTAATTACGCCACGACGAGTACAACATAAGGATAAAAGGTCAGGTCTATGAGAGACACAGACAAAAGCTGACTATGTTCACTGAATACACAAATACTGTGATGGAGAGGAATCAACAGGCTGAGTAGTAATTAGAAAGGAAAAGCCACTGCAGTGACATTCGACACTCATTGACAACAGTAAAATCACAAGCCCCCATGAGCAAACGAGAACAATCAGGACAGGGGGTGCAGGGCGGGGGGGGGGACCGCGGGGTGATGGGCCGCCACGTCAGAAGGAGAGGAGCGTCTGTAGCGGCCCAGGCCGTCTAGATTCAAGGAGGGCAGGGGCTGGCGGGGGGCTCTGAGGAGGGTGCGTGGTGGGCACAGGTCTCGACCTGACCCCTCAATTTCACTTCCCAGGAGTCCTCGGAATCCATGTTTCCTAAAGCCTGAGTGCGGCCCCCGGAAGCAGGAGCTAGAAGGCTCCCAGCTCCTCACTGGGGTGGGGGGCGTCCGGCCGGGAGGCCCACTCCCACTCGGCTGCGGGGTCAGCACATGGGCCCCATGCGGGATCCAGAACTTGCCTGAGCTCATGTGCACCGTTCAGTCACCATTCATAAGTGACAAACCACTGATGCTTAAACTTACGAAGTCTGAAGACTTCCAGATGCACCCACGGTTCTACACTAAGTAACTTCACAGAACTAGTTTTGAGCTCCAAAGAATTTCATGGTTTGAAATAGATACTTCTTTTTGATTCTTCTTAATGAAACAAATGTAATAGTAATTATGATGATAGTTATGATAATTTGATCTTCCAATCTGTACTAGTTTAATTTTACAAAACTTTCACACAGGTTATCTAATTAAATTAGCAATTGGTACGTGGTATTCAGCTGGTCTTCACAGCAGATTGTAACTATATACCCTAGCAGTGGCATTTTAATACCAACTTGATGTTTTATAGGATTTTTAAGGTCATGCTCATAATGCTTTTGCAACTGACAATTTAAAAAAGAGAATAAAACAATCAGGTCACATCCTCAAAGCAAAAACAAGATAACGACATTTTGAAAGCAAATACGAAATTTAGATTTAATTACCCAAGGTAATTAAATTTTTGGAAAAGCTTAAGCTTAAAGAATTTTCTTTCTATGAAAGGCGGATACTCAGAAATCATGTTAAAGTTTTAAATATTCTAGGCTCAAACACAGGAGGGATTATTCTCTCACAGAAGTAAAACACTGCAGGGAACACAGAAATACACCTGAAGCCTCTGTATCATCAGCCATCCTCAGAGCCGTGCCCTACGATGCAACACAGCAGCCCAATGAACTGCTGTTGTAGGCAAGTGACTGTCTCCTGGTTTCCACAGGCCACGAGACTCTCCAGCTGAAGTTACGTCTACAACTTAACCTGCAGCTATTTTGTACTGGAGAAATTACAATTGTTAGTCTATTAGTAGATTTCCACTAAAGACTACACTGAATCTATTGCACTTTCTCTGATTAGGAACTAGATTTTGACTGAATTTTATCCTAAAACTAGAGTTTTAGTTATTTTTCCTTTCATGCCACAGCAGAAAAATAACTGCAACTTAATTTTACTGACAGAAGCCCAGACATCACTCAGCTGAGCTACAGAAGGCTGACATTTTCAAAACTGACAGCAGTTTTCAGCTCACATGACATACCTGTTCCCTGATTTCTTTCATTTTTTCCAATCTCTTGAGTTTTGTTGCATATTCTTGAACTTCTTTTAATCCAATATCTGTGCAGAGACGAACCAAGAAACGTAGACCTAAATTATGAAAAATATTTTTAGAAAAGTATTTATCCATGGTGTTCAAAGAACAATAAATCAGTAAGCTCAGTCTTCTGGGACCCGGGTAGGAATGCTGCTCACAAACAGGGTTTGTTTCTCTTGAAAAATCACTGCACTTTGTATTCCTGGCCCTCTGAGAACTGACCTCCTGGGAAGACGGTTTAGAGGGACTCTGCCACCCGCCCTTCAGGAGAGACCACAGCATCTATAACCTGAGCCTTTATCTCCTCACCTGCTTCTCCTTTATACCACTTACGACTCCTGACATACTATATACTTGTTTATTGTCTTTTTCTTCCCACTAGAATCCAAGCTCCATGAGGCCAGGATTTTGGTCTGTCTTGTTTTCTGCCACACCCACAGGGCGGGAACAGTGCTGTGTACCAGCACTGCAGTCACCCCGTAAGAGTTTGTAAGTTAGTGACTAATTCATGACCATTAATGTATTACAAAAGTAATGGTACTAAAATAATCTAAAATGTCACACATTACTACTGCGTAAATTGCCTATGTATACATTTACCCTGATAATGCACAGTAAGAAGGTAATTTATATTTTCTACAAATAATACTCGACTACAGGTCAATTTTTGATAACAGAAGAATGTATTTTAAGACAAAATCACCCTTTGGGTTCATCAGAAAAGTACTCTGCTCAAAGTGAGACCTTACATGAGTGCAAGTGTTTTTCCTATGCTACCATAAGGCAGACTACTGATTACACCTGTTTTGAAAATTAAACAGGCCAAAGTACCTTGGACATTCCCCACGGCACAGATAATCACTCAACTTTTTTTTTTAAACACTTTTTCAAAAAAATAAATTATTTATTTATTTTTGTCTGCGTTGGGTCTTCGTTGCTGCACGCAGGCTTTCTCTAGTTGCAGCAAGCAGGGGCTACTCTTCATTGTGGTGCACGGGCTTCTCATTGCCGTGGCTTCTCTTGTTGCGGAGCACGGGCTCTAGGCGTGCGGGCTCAGTAGTTGTGACTCGCGGACCCTAGAGCACAGGTTTAGTAGTTGTGGCTCATGGGCTCTAGAGCACAGGCTCAGTAGTTGTGGCACACAGGCTTAGTTGCTCTGCAGCATGTGGGATCTTCCCGGACCAGGGCTCGAACCCGTGTCCCCTGCACTGGCAGGTGGATTCTTAACCACTGCACCACCAGGGAAGCCCCAATCATTCAAGTTTTACAGTGAATCTTAAACTCTCTCTAAAGAAAGAAAAGTGGCCTTGCTTGGAGATGCTCTCTTTGCTGTCCGGTGCGGAGGTGCTGCAGCTACTGCAGTGGTCCTCAACCGGCAGCAGCTGCATCCCCAGGGGACACCTGACAATGTCATAACAAGAGGTGTGCTCCTGGCACCCAGTGGGTGGAGGGCAGGGATGTTGCTATAACATTCTAGAATCCACAGGATGGCCCCACAGCACAGGATTATCTGATCCCAAATGTCAGTGCTGCCGAAGCTGAGAAACTCTGCCCAGCAGACTGTTGGGTTTCCATTCCCCAAAAGCTATTACTGCTCTCATTTAATCTTTAAAGTATCAGTTCCCCAATGTGACTGAAGTTAAGAATCACATTAAAAGCTGTTAAAAAAGAAAGAGGAAAATAAATAGATAAGAAAAAAAATAGGAAAAATCAGATATCTGGGTCCACTGCAAACCTGAATGAGAATCTCTGTAGATTGGGCTATAGACTTGTAATTTTTACAAGTTTTACAAGTAATTCCCATGTATCCTGTTTTCTGACTGGCAATCGGAAACTGCTGTGAGCTAATGGACCCACATGTGACCAGCATTACAAAACTCCTCGCCCCTAGGCTCTTACCAAAGGCCATAATTCTGAGCTCTCTGCTTTCACAAAAGTCAAATTGAGAAAAATATTACTGAAGGAACATGCAGCACATCTAACCCCTGGATCAGGCTGCGCCACTGAAAACGTGGCCCAGAAAAGATCTGTTTTTACTGAAATGTGTTTTGTGTGCATGGTCATTGAAGGACAACATTCAAAACGGTCTTTTCAAACACATTATTTTATTTGTTGGAGGGATGTTAGTAAAGCTAGGAGTTATGACGTCTTCCAGTGACCTTTTATCTACTCTCCTCTGTGTCTCAACACAACTGAAGTAAGAGTTGAAAGGATTTTCTTCTTCCCAAGGAATTACTTTTTATTTTCTTATAAATAGTAAAGATTATAAAACCCACTGTATCTTCCCTTTTTCCTTTAGTCACAAAGCTACTGGGGCCATATATAGTTTAGTGAGAATATGAGACCTATGAATATGGTTATTTTGTACTTTTCCGGATCCTGATCTTGTTGCTGTTACTGTAACACTGTTACTTCAGGTTGCATCAAATCCACTGTGCAATAAGATTGGAAGAAATGAATATTTTATACAAAGCCAACTTTATAAAAGGGAAATAAGTTATATATAACATAATGTTTTAAAATTAATTTGCTACCAGTATCAGCAAGATTATTAATGTTCTATTATCATAAACTCTAAAGGTATTTTTTCAGTCTCAAAAAGTTATAATTAAATGGATGGTTTAAAATGCCTTTTCTAGGGCTTCCCTGCTGGCGCAGTGGTTAAGAATCCGCCTGCCAATGTAGGGGAGATGGGTTCGATCCCTGGCCTGGGAAGATCCCACATGCCGCGGAGCAACGAAGCCCGTGCGCCACAACTACTGAGCCTTCACTGTAGAGCCTGCGAGCCACAACTACTGAACCCACGTGCCACAACTACTGAAGCCTGCACGCCTAGAGGCTGTGCTCCGCAACAAGAAGCCACTGCAATGAGAATCCCGCGCACCACAACGAAGAGTAGCCCCCGCTCGCCGCAACTACAGAAAGCCCGCCTGCAGCAACGAAGACCCAATGCAGCCAAAGATAAAATAAATAAATTTATAAAAAAGAATTTTTTTAAATAAATAAAATGCCTTTTCTATAAAATACCAGTTTATGAACTTTAAAAAATAATAAACCAAAATTTATTCTTAAAATTTCATAAAGCTTTGAAATATAGATCTGTTTACTACTGAAGAGAATTCAGTGGTATATTTAAATCCGTCAAGAATTAAATTCTATAAAAATGTGTACTTGCATAGTCAAATTTTCTGATCCTATAACCACATATTTAAACATGTACCACAAATTATAGGTTGGTATCTATGTATGCAATTACTGTAGCAAAGGTAATTATTATATATTAGGACATAAAATGTGAGAACCTATACTTTCAAAGTTACAAAATGTAGTCTCACTTACATTCAACATTTTCTGGAAATTTTCTGTGAATATCTTTGTAAGTATCTAATGCTTTTTGGTAGTTACCTATAAGTGAAAGAGGAAAAACAAACATACTAGCAGATGATAGAAATGAACAGGGCTCAGCAAAATACTAATTAAAATTCAATCTTCTGGCACCATTTCATTGGTTTAGAAGGATGACTTCCATGTTTGCCACAGGCATAAACAGCCATTCCCAATATAACTTCTGCTTTTTGTTTGTTTTGGCTGTGCAGCATGTGGGATCTTAGTTCCCGACCAGGGATCAAACCTGTGCCCCATGCGGTGGAAGTGTGGAGTCCTAATACCTGGACCGCCAGGGAGGTCCCTCAATATAACTTCTGGAAGAAAATGTACAGACAAAATAAATCTGAAAAAGGCGCAGAGCGGAAGTAAATGGTTGAAACTTAGTTCTACTTCTTAAAATGAAGTAATAACATTAATTTCAATGTTATTCACTTGGAAAAGATGAAAAATAACTTGTTTTGCAGTTTTTATATTCAAACATTAAAAAGTTTACAGAAAGCATTTTGTTTTGTAATAAAATAATTTAGCTTCACATGGCAGCAAAGAATAGGAAAAAAGAATTTTGGATCAAAGACCTTTGCTAAAATCTCAGGAAAGAGTTATGCCCTTACGTCTGGGCCTCCTGCACAAGGGGGTGGCCCGCCAGCCTCGGCGTCAGGGTGGAGGCTGAACAAGACGGAGAGCGGAGCACCCAGAGCGCGGCCGGGCCGGCTAAGGTGGCCGCTCTTCCCCTGGCCCCCCCACACACACACACGTCACAGGACAGGCACTACACGCGCGCAGGCAACTCGGACTCACCCTGACGTAAATGAAATGTGTATACAGAGAGGTCTTTCCGCCAACAGGAAACACGGTAACATTAGAGACCAACCCGCAAAATGACCTGAGGTCACACTGCACCTGTGTCCCGCTGCCACCTGAGGGGCTCTCGGAGGTGGACAGAGGGCCCTAAGAAATGGCGGGGACTGCTGCCGGTGGTCACAGCTCGCGCTTCCCTGGGTGAGGGAGCTCTCCTGGACATCTGGTTGCTCTATAAGAGGGACTGCATTTTTCACACTTAACTACATTAGCATGTTATTTTAACTAAACATTTTAACCACAGTGTTAACATTTATCTCCTGCTTAATCCTGACATTTTAACAGTATCATTCACTTCATGGCTAGTCCCAAACCATTAACACACTGACACGCAGAACAGGCCAGCAGCACAGGACGAGATAAAGACTGACACTGAAAACACAACCAGGATGACTAGTGACATCTGCTGTACAAAATCAAGTCCTGCGGCCCCAGTTCTGGGCTCTCCTCAGCTTTTCAGGTGTGAGAGAGGCTCACACATTGGGCAGAGCACACAGGATGTTTAGAATGAGGTGACTAGATGGGACTTCCCTGGCGGCCCAGTGGTTAAGACTCCCCGCTTCCAATGCAGGGGATGCGGGTTAGTAAACGTAACTTTTAACTGTACGTAGTAAACACTGTGTCTTTCATATAATGTTTGATATGTGTACTTATCAAAAGTTAATCTTAATAAATAAATCTACAATAGGAACACATTTATATGCATAATTACCTAAAAGATAGAAACAAGCAACATATATTAAAGTGAATAAAATTAAAGCATTTACCACTTCTTCTAAAACAGCTAGCTACCATCAGCTGCCACTTCACTTGTGTAGGCCTGTAAAAGAAATTATGTGAAATCAGAGATGAAACAAAAGTAATCTGTGATGGCCAAACAGTTTTATAAAGCTAAGCTACATATCGGTACTAGCTTTCAATTACTTTTTGACATTTGATTAGGTCGTCTTTATTATTAACAACAGCATATATACAATTTCCTTCATTATTATCTGTCATACTGATATTAGGAAATTTAAATTTAGAGCCCTTCAATTAACTCACACCTTTGTTTAGACATTCTTAGAAGAACTGCCTCGCCAGTTTGCGTAAAGACCACAGCATTCTATTTTAACCATTTTTATTACCTTTGCCATATCTTATACTTAGTACCTAAGGCTTAGAAACCTAGGTTTAGGCTTGCAAATTTAGTATCCAAGAGGCAATTTTTGACCTTGTGTTTGAACAATTAGACTTCAACTAAAAAGAAAGTAAAAAAGAAATCTATTCATTCTTTTTTTTCCCTTAAAATAGAAGTGAATTTCTTTTCTAAAATAAACATGACCAGAATTTCTAAAGACTACTACTAAAAATTTCTGAGAAAAACAAAATTTGAAGGAATAAAAGACTAGGGAATAATTTAATGCTCTCCTCACTTCTCTTTTATTTTTTTTCAAATTGAGGTATAGTTGATTTACAATATTAGTTTCAAGTGTACAA
Source organism: Lagenorhynchus albirostris (assembly GCF_949774975.1). Classification (NCBI taxonomy): domain Eukaryota; kingdom Metazoa; phylum Chordata; class Mammalia; order Artiodactyla; family Delphinidae; genus Lagenorhynchus; species Lagenorhynchus albirostris. The sequence goes on along the minus strand of NC_083112.1, from coordinate 1,115,066 downwards.
CACAGTGATTCAAAATTTTTATAGATTATACTCCATTTATAGTTATTATAAAATATTGGCTATATTCCCTGTGCTGCACAATACATCCTTGTATCTTATTTATTTTATACTTAGTAGTTTGTACCTCGTAATCCCTTACCGATACCTTGTCCCTCCCGGCTCCCCTTTCCCCATATCTAATGTTAAAATTCAATTTGGCCAAACACAAAACACAACATGACATATCCCAATTATTTTTGAATAATGTATAAAACATTCTGATATGAATTTAAAGACATTTTTAAGAATTTGATTTTTTTTATAAGTTTGATTTCTGTTCTGTCTGAAGTTAATATTGCTACTCCTGCTTTCTTTCTTTTTTTAAAAAAATAAATTTATTTAATTTTGGCTGCGTTGGGTCTTTGTTGCTGCATGCAGGCTTTCTCTAGTTGCTGCGAGCGGGGGCTATTCTTCGTTGCGGTTCGTGGGCTTCTCATTGCGGTGGCTTTCTTGTGGGCTCTAGGCGCGTGGGCTTCAGTAGTTGTGGCACGTGGGCTTCATTAATTGTGGCTCGTGGGCTCTAGAGCGCAGGCTCAGTAGTTGTGGCACACGGGCTTAGCTGCTCCGTGGCATGTGGGATCTTCCCGGACCAGGGCTCAAACCCGTGTCCCCTGCATTGGTAGGCGGATTCTTAACCACTGCGCCACCAGGGAAGTCCTGATTTTTAATATATAATGTATATCAATTACAAACTGAGACCAATGAAACATTTCAATTAGGACTCTTTCAGAAATGAAACTTTGTCTTTGGAATGAGAGAGTCATTTTCTGAGTGATAAAGAAATAATACTTGTTTACTGAGATGTGAAAAAGAAAAACACACACAGAAAAGTACCTTGAAGGTATTTTTTAAAACATTTGCATAAAAAGGAAATATATTTATCATAATAAAGACCAAGTCAAATGAAACACAAGAAAATCGAAACGATGCCTGAATGTTCACTAATAACTGTTCATGAACTCAGTATGTCTATCAGATTGTAGACATTTAACTAAACATAAAATCATAACAGTTACCTACTGTATAAGAGAAGCTCTTTCAAAGTACTGAATGGCTTTTTCACAAAACTGGGTGTCGATGTAATAGGCCCCAAGCCACTCGATGACTTCAATATTGGACGGGAAATACCTATAGGACTGGAGAGGGAGGTGTGACAAAAGAACGTCAGTCACAATGCACAGTTCGCTCCCCAACATCTCCCCCACCAGCTGGGTTAATTTATACAGTGTGACATTTCTTACTTAAAAAGTATGAGCTGTCACAAGTACTGTTCAAGTTTTGAAACATATAAGATTTGGAAAACTTAAGATTTGTTTGACACATTTTTCAATTATCTATAAATATCTTTTTGATGTACTGATATATGATCTGAGTCAAATTAAGTATGCAATAGACTCAAAAGGGATTAAATCACCCTTCAAGAGAAAAATGCATTGGTACCTTTTATTTTACCTTTTATTAAAATAATCAAAAACTAACTTTATATTCCACAAATGTTTTATTTTAAATTATTTATTTAAAAGCTAATAAGCATTTATAATTTTTAAAAATTAAAAGGCCTGCTGTCTTTTTTATAACAATTCATAAAAGGCTAAAAAGCAGAAGGAAGGCAAGACTGCACACCCACCTCATAGTAATATTGGAATGCTTGGGATTTATCCCCCTCACTGTCATATAATCCTCCCAGTTTAGACAAAGCTCTGGAGTCAGTTGGAACAACACTGATCAGCTGCATTAACCATTCCATAGCTTGATTGGGATCTTCCATTAACTCGTATCTTAGACAATTTCAATGAAGGATAACACAATTTTTCTAAATTCATTGATCAGTAAGCAAACCTAAAACCAACATTTCATAAAAATATTTCTTAGTCTATACTAATGTGCTACTTAATACTGTTTACTCTGGATTTCGTCAGGGATGAGGATGAAAAATGGTCAATAACACTTCTGTCCCCTATATATGTATATGGGACACACATATATACATACACACACACACACACATCTTGCTTTTCCTTTTACTTCATTACTACCCACTAAGATCAACTGCCACACTAGTAGAATTAATAGTGTGCTGTTTTATTCAAAGTTTTGTCCAAAATTTGTCCTTAATAAAAATGCCTGGGGCTTCCCTGGTGGCGCAGTGGTTGAGAGTCTGCCTGCTGATGCAGGGGACACGGGTTCATGTTCCGGTCTGGGAAGATCCCACATGCCGCGGAGCGGCTGGGCCCGTGAGCCATGGCCGCTGAGCCTGTGCATCCGGAGCCTGTGCTCCGCAACGGGAGAGGCCACAACAGTGAGAGGCCCGCGTACCGCAAAAAGAAAAAAAAAAAAAAAAAAAAGCCTGAGTGCTGTGTTTCAATTATTCTACCTCTCTTAAATGTTCAACATTTTAAAGGAATGGTTTCCATGTATTTTCTGGTGAGTTTTCCCTAATTACACTACAAGCCCAAGACAGTTTTTTGTAGCTTTAATGCCTAGTAAGTCCTCTGCATGCACTCAAATAATTTATTCACACCAGTACTTATTGATTACTTACTATTTATATTAGCTGCCTTAATGACATGAAAATATTCCAATCCAAAGTTTCATTGAAAAAGAAGAGCCTTGGGGCCTCCCTGGTGGTGCAGTGGTTAAGAATCCGCCTGACAATGCAGGGGACATGGGTTCCAGCCCTGGTCCAGGTAGATCCCACATGCCACGGAGCAACTAAGCCCGTGCACCACAACTACTGAGCCTGTGCTCTAGAGCCCACAAGCCACAACTACTGAGCCCTCGTGCCACAACTACTGAAGCCTGCTTGCCTAGAGCCCGTGCTCCGCAACAAGAGAAGCCACCACAATGAGAAGCCCGTGCACCACAATGAAGAGTAGCCCTCACTCACACAACTAGAAAAACCCTGTGTGCAGCAACCAAGACCCAATGCAGCCAAAAATAAATAAAATAAATAAATATATTTTAAAAAAAAAGAAGAGCCTTCTACTTTTAATGATGACAAATGTGATACCATAAGAAAAACATAAAAATAAGGAAATGTATTCAAACAGCCTCAAACACAACAACTGCTTGACTGGATCCAAACTGAGCAGGAACTGGGCACCAGCAGGTCATGACACTGACACCTTCAGAGAAATGAACTGGATAAAACAAAAAGGCTAAAAGAAATAACTATGCCGCTATCTGCTCTAAAATTAACATTTTTTGTCAAAAAATTTTTATCTACCCTACCAGAAGCACAGGAGACAATACTTAAAATTTTTTCATCATTATCGTTATTTATTTATTTATTTTTTGGCTGTGCCACATGGCTTGTGGGATCTTAAGTTCCCTGACCCGGGATCAAATCTGGGCCCTGGCAGTGACAGCGAGGAGTCCTAACCACTGGACCGCCAGGGAATTCCCTAAAGGGTCTAAATTATGCTCAATGAACATCTTGTGTGGACTCGACATGATACCCAATTACTTCAATTACTATGTCTAAAAATTAATAATAGTTGCAACTTCTAAATAATTCCTCCTATAATGCAAATGACCCTCTAAAACAGGATCACTCAAATCATATTTTCATCACATATTAATTTGATAGTCAGGTTTTAAAATATACCCCCATCAATTAATTCACTGGTTAAGCTTATTTAATAAGTGGTACTCAATCACCAACTGAGTGAATTAATAACTGTCCTTAAGTTTTTCACATAAGATACATATTTGCTATCTGGTAAAGGACTTGGGCGCTGTTTCTTAGGATTGCGTGAAGTTTCAGGAAACAGTCCAAAGCTTCATCAAGCCGGTTCAGCTTCTTACAGGTAAGGCCTTTACAAAGAAGGAAGAGAAAGAAACGTAAGCTATAAATACCAGTACTGGCAGTAATTTTCTCAAAGTAACAGAATGAATATTTAAATATAGGTAAATATTCATCCAAAAGAGAAAATAAAGATAAACACAATTAAAAAAAAAAAAAAGGAACAAGGCAGGGGCAGGAAATTCCACTAATGTTTGGCAGACACTAAATCATGAAAGCTTTAGTGCATGTTTTGAAGTGTTGAGGGGAGCAGGAATGACAAACATAGAAAGAACAGCACAAACAGTTCAGAAATGGGCTGGGTTACAGAATTCAGTTAAAGTCAGGGAGGACTGGGACTTCCCTGGTGGTCCAGTGGGTAAGAGTCTGTGCTCCCGGGCTTCCCTGGTGGCACAGTGGTTGAGAGTCCGCCTGCCGATGCAGGGGACACGGGTTCGTGCCCCAGTCCGGGAAGATCCCACATGCCGCGGAGTGGCTGGGCCTGTGAGCCATGGCCGCTGAGCCTGCGCGTCTGGAGCCTGTGCTCCGCAACAGGAGAGGCCACAACAGTGAGAGGCCTGTGTACCGCAAAAAAAAAAAAAAAAAAAAGTGCTCCCAATGATGGGGGGCTGGGTTCGATCCCTGGTTGGGGAACTAGATCCTGCATGCATGCTGCAACTAAGACCAGATGCAGCCAGAATGAATGAATTTATGAATGAATGAATAAATAAATAAATAAATAAATATTTTAAAAAAATAAACAAACTCAAGGAGGACTAAGGGACAAGTAATAAACAGTGCCAGGACAAGTGATTACACATGACGAAAAAACCACACAGTCCTCTCTTGAATTTATTCCTTTTTCAAACAAATTCAATTTTTATTTCAAAACTAAATAGAAAAACAAAGCTATAAAAGCATGAAAGGAAAATGATTTTGTAATCTTGGGGTAGGGAAGGGCTTCATAAAGCAATAAACAAATGAAGCCACAAATTTTCAAAAACCAAATTTGACTACATAAAAAATAGAAAAATTCTGTTTCACAGAAGAAATTATAAAGCTCCCTTAAGCGACGGACTAAGAGAGGCATTTAAACATATGAAGAGGTCAAACGGACGGAGGCCTGGTGAGTGACCTCGTGCCCCCCAGGCCCCCATACTCACCCCTCTTCTCCCAACCCCTCAGTGCCAGGTAGATTTGCTAATGCCCCCTGCCCCTCCCGTCCCACCCAGCCCAGCCCGGGGAGGAGAGATCCAGCTGCCTGGACACCCTCAGGACACAATGAGACAGACGGTGCATGGTGGGGAGTGGGCAGGCCTTGAAGGTCCCACTCCGCCTCAGCTGCAAACTCCTAGATACGAGGAGAAGGCCAGGCTCATCAGACATGGAGGAAAGATCGTCACAGTAAAGAGAGGATAACATGAACAAGCCAACCAAAGAAGCAGGAGAAGAAACCTCCAGAGGAAACTTCACTGAAGCCAAGACATGAGCCTGCACTGCATCAACATGTGTCTGCAACAGCACAAGCTCACAATGGGGTGGGGGTGGGGGAGATGAGGGGGACACAACGGGGGGATGCCACGACGGGGGCACACGATGGGGGTCATGACTGGGGGACACGATGGGGGGGCACGACGGGGGGGGCACAACCGGGGGGGCACGACAGGGGGACACGATGGGGGGGCACGACGGGGGGAGCACAACCGGGGGGGCACGACAGGGGGACACGATGGGGGTCAGGTGACCTCTGACAGGCAGGGGAGGGATGGGGTGGTGTGAGCCTTCAGGTCTTTAACAGTTTATTAAAGACAAAATCTGAAGTAAAAATAACACAATGTAAAAATGTGTTAAATATAGGTGGTAGGTACAGAGGTATGCTTTTTCTCTCTCTTTTTTAATGTTTGAAATTGTTTGTAATTTTAAAAGGAAGGGACTTTCCCTGGTGGTGCAGTGGTTAAGAGCCCACCTGCCAATGCAGGGGACACAGGTTCAAGCCCTGGCCCAGGAAGATCCCACACATGTCACGAAGCAACTAAGCCTATGTGCCACAACTACTGAGCCTGCATGCCACAACTACTGAGCCCACGTGCCACAACTACTGAGCCCGTGTGCCACAACTACTGAAGTCCATGCACCTAGAGCCCACGCACCGCAAAGAAGAGTAGCCCCCGCTCACCGCAACTACAGAAAGCCTGTGCGCAGCAACAAAGACCCAACACAGCCAAACATAAATAAATTTATAAAAGAAAAAAAAGGAAGAAAATGAGATTTTTTTCCCCACCTATCAATTTGGCAAAAGTTGAATTATAATGTCCAGTATTAGGAATTCGGGAAACATTCTCATACCACGGTGGGAGGAACCTGGAAGTCTTTTTAGAGGGAATTTTGGCTACATCTACCCAAATCTCACAAGCGTCCAGATTCTGAGTCATTAATTCCATTAAAAGTAGTCTATAATCCAAGAGTCTTCTTTTCAACTTTTTGTTGCAAGGAACTCTTCCTCTCAATGAATTGGAGCTTTATAAGCAAAAAAAAAAAAAAAAAAAAAAAAAAAAAAGGCAATTTTGCCTGTTTCACTTACCAATATTATAAAGTGCTTCAGTACAAGAAGAATCATTTCTTAGAGCCTCTTTATAGAATTCAGCTGCCTTCTCATAGTCACCATTTGCAAAAACTGTATTCCCTTTATTAGTAAGAGCTGACGGGTTATATCTGTCAGAGTTCACAGCTAAATCTGCATAGCTACTGGCTTGTGAGAATTCATTCTCCTAAAGTACAAAAATATACAAATTATTTGAAGTTCATTGTACCCCTTCTGCCTCTTCTGAGATTACAGACATGATAAAGGGACGTTCCGAGATTACAGACAGGATAAACAAGCACATAGTTTACATATCTTGGTCTCGCTGGACTCACTCCACAAAAGGTTTTACTTGTCAAGAAGTTTCTTACAACCGACTGCTCCGCAGTCATGGTCTGGACACCACCACCACTTCCACAGCAGCGGTTCCATCTCCAACACCCACTGACTGCAGGTGGGAGCTCCCCACACCTATGGCACCCACACAGCTAGAGGCCCCACTGCCCTCCTGCCCCGTCACCCTGGCTGCATGGCCGGTGGGTACCGCATCGCCACAGTCCACGCCTCCGCTGCGTCCCCACCGCCAGTGCCTAATTAGGACGCGGCTGAGCTGGCATTCACCTGAGCCGCGAGGGCCGCCTCGCGCCTCTCACAACGTAGCTGCTGGTGCCTCGTGGGCGTGGCTGAGGGAGGGGCACTGCTTCCCACCTCCCATCTCCCGTGGTCCTTGTCCAGTGGCCGTGGATGTGAACGTGTGGCGGCACCTTACCCTCTGAAGGCCCTTCCCAGTCTCGCCCCCCCGCCCAGCTCGCCCTTGCTCCCCACCCATGTCCAGCTCTTCCTCCTGCAGAGGACCCAGATCCGCGCCGGGCTGGGCTGTGGACCACAGAGGGCATCCGAGTCCCACAGACCTCTCCACCAAGTTCGCGGGCACCTGGGTTGTTTCCACCCACTCCTGGTTATCATGAATAACGCTTCTCTGGACATTCGCACGCAAGTAGCTGTGTGGGCTCCCTAAGAGCGGGCGCTGGTGTCATAAACACGAAGCCGCGTGACACTGTCGTTTAGGTTAAGCTTCAGGCACAACTGAGAAGAGCAGTGACGGGTTGCTGACGGGGCTGGAGAGCTGTGAGGGGATGACCTCAGGGTCCCGGGAGGGCAGAGCAGCGGCACACGGAGGGGAGGGGAGGGGAGGGGGGGAGGGAGGGGAGGGGAGGGGAGGGGGGAAGGGAGGGGAGGGGAGGGGAGGGGGGAAGGGAGGGGAGGGGAGGGGAGGGGGGAAGGGAGGGGAGGGGAGGGAGGGGAGGGGGAGGGGAGGGGAGGGAGGGGAGGGGGAGGGGAGGGGAGGGGGAGGGGAGGGGAGGGGAGGGAGGGGAGGGGGAGGGGAGGGGAGGGAGGGGAGGGGGAGGGGAGGGGAGGGGGAGGGGAGGGGAGGGGGAGGGGGGAGAACACAGGCGGCTGCAGGTGCAAAGGCCCAGCCCTGCTCCAGCGGACCATCCTGCAGGGTGGGCTGAGCCTCGCTCGGCTGCACTGGCTGAGCCTTCCCCCGCCCCGCACCCCGGGGGCCTTCATTCTCTTGTGCCTCCTCTCTGCTCTCACGATGCCTGCCCCCCGAAAGCCGTCATGCTTTGCTAGTTCCTTTACGGTCTCCTCCACGGATCTGCACTCTGGCCTCCTCAGCCCCCAGCCCTGCGCCCTGCTCACACCCTGGAGACACCGCCTGCTGTCTGCGTACCAGAGACGGGGCTTCAACAATTCACAGTTACTTCTCACAGTTCTGGAGGCTGGAGGTCGGAGGTCGAAGACCAGGGGATCAGCAGGCCTGGTATCTGGTGAGGGCCCACGTCCACATCTGCAGATGGCCTCCTTGCTGTGTCCTCACAGGGCACAGGGCTCTGGTCCCCTTCTCCTCTAATAAAGGCACTAATCCCATCATGGGGGCTCCCCTCATGACCTCAGCTAACCCTAAGTCCCCACCTCCAAATACAGTCACGCTGGGTGTTAGGGCTTCAAAGATGAATTTTGGGGAGACAATCATTCCGTCCATGGCATCTATCATCAAAGCTTAAACCTCTACAGAGACAACCACGCATTTTATCTCTAACCCTGATTTCCCATCTGAGATCAGCTCCACAGGTCCTCCCTCTGTCCTCCTTCTGAGATGGCCTCGCACTCACATGCACCACCCAAGCGGCCCCCAGACCAACCCAGTGCTGTCCTTCTCCACCCCACTTCTCCAGAGCCCCTCCTTGGGCAGCAACCTAAACATACCACAGTGCCAACGTAGCCATGAAAAGCAGAACTCACCAAATAATACAGGAGTGAGAGGTTGGTTGCAGCTGCACTCTTCACACTACTGTCCTTTTTTTCAAACATTTTTAAGGTCTCTACAGCCTAAAAATGAAATGTCTGCCAGTTATTACCTCTGTAATATGATAGCATTTAGGCTTCAGTTTGGGGACAAGACCAGGGAATGCAGAGGGGTGATTAGTGTGTTCAGGAAAACAGATGACAGATGAGAATTTCACTTGATTATCAGTACTTGTGAAAAAGAATTCTCAAAACTGGGATAGAAAGCAATTCTGGGAGCGTCACAAAGTGACCTGATACAGATCCAAATGTAACTACACTCTGAAGCCATGAGGAATTTAAAGCACGTTTTTACCCCCTGGCAAGTCTGAGATGCCCCGACATGGCAGGACACTTGGGATGCCAGGCTCCTTGCACGAGAGGTGGATGAGTTCTCCACCTAGAAGTTACTGAGAGGCACCAGAAACAGGAAAAAGACGTGGTTTTTCCTTCCTTCCTTTACAATACATTTACTGAATAGAAAATGCTTGGCCGCTGGCTCCTGGGGAGCAGCTGTGTCCAAGCAAAGCCCTGCTCAGCTTCTGCAGGGGCCGCAGCTGCTGCTGCTGGACACCGTGCGGTCCGAGCCCTGCGCCGGTGGACGCCGTGCGGTCCGAGCCCTGCGCCGGTGGACGCCGTGCGGTCCGAGCCCTGGGTCGGTAGACGCCGTGCGGTCCGAGCCCTGCGCCGGTGGACGCCGTGCGGTCCGAACCCTGGGTTGGTGGACGCCGTGCGGTCCGAACCCTGAGCCGGTGGACGCAGTGCGGTCCGAGCCCTGAGCCGGGCCACCGAGCACTTGACTCCTCTGCGGCCAAGGGCAGGAGACCTGCACACGCGGTCATAGCGCAGTAAAGAACTGCTCTCTTAAAGGGTCTTGATTACTCGAGAGAAAACTGTTGGAAGTTTCTAGACCATTAGTTTATAACCCCACAAAGTAAATTCTGGAAGAGAAAAACCCGAACGCCACACCGTCCATCTTGAGAGCCCCTTTCTCACTTTCTTTCTTGGAAGGCTCTTCCATAACAAGAAGCTCCTAAAACTTACCTGGAAGTGATTCCCTGCAGAAGCTACCTCACCAACCCTACCCAACCCCCAGCTCCTCTTCCGAGCCTCTAAGCTTTACAAGCTGCATTTCACATTGAATAAGAATTGAGATGTTTTTATCTTTACTTTCAGATTGCGTCACTATAAATGTATGTGCTAATTTAAAATATAAGGCAAGTGGGGACTTCCCTGGCGGTCCAGTGGTGAGGACTCCACGCTGTTGCTGCTGAGGGCGTGGGTTCAACCCCTGGTCAGGGAACTAAGATACCACAAGCCGTGTGGCACGGCCAAAAATAATTAATTAATTAATTAAATATAAGGCACGTGAATAGGCATAACTCACATATCCACTGAATCCTCTGACTCAAGTAGACTGCAGAGGGGAAGAAGGCTGCTCTCTGATATTTCTGACATCCATAAAGCAGAACCGAAGGCAAACTAACAACAATGGTAATTTTTTAAAAACAGAACGTTATCAGTTTATATCGCTGCTTTCAAAGCAGCTGTTCATATTACAGTCAAGGAAATGTGGGGGCTGGATCTTAAAATTCTGATATTTGTTAATCTGTGGCTCATCGATAACAATACTTTAAGACTACGTTTAACACCAAATCTATTCTCCCCACAAGATCGCTACGAATCCCTGGGGGCTTCCCTGGTGGCGCAGTGGTTAAGAATCCGCCTGCCAATGCAGGGGACACGGGTTCGAGCCCTGGTCTGGGAAGGTCCCACGTGCCGCGGAGCAACTAAGCCCGTGAGCCACATCTGAGCCTGTGATCTAGAGCCCGCGTGCTCCAACTACTGAAGCCCACGCGCCTAGAGCCCGTGCCCCACAACAAGAGAAGCCACCGCAATGAGAAGCCCGCACACTGCAACAAAGAGTAGCCCCCGCTCATCGCAACTAAAGAAAGACCACATGCAGCAATGAGGACCCAACACAGCCAAAAATAAATTAATTAATTAACTAAAAAAAAAAAAAAAGAATAAAGTTGTGTAAAAAAAAAAAGATTGCTACGAATCCAAACAATACATAAAGAACAATGCAACCCAAAGCTATTACTCAGAAGAATTAACAAAAATATTTAGAACTTAAAACATTCATTTAAAAACATGGACAGAGTAAAAACATATTTCAAATTTTAAGCTTCTAAACTACAACTATCCTGAAAAGGCTAAATATTCTAATAAAAGGAACATTCTCAGGTATTTTTGGCTTTGAAATAGGCTGTTTTCATACTGTTCTTTACACATTCAATGAATGCATCTCTAATATTTCTGTTTTTAAAAGTAAAATAATGTAAATCAATTTATAAAGAAAACAGATAAAAGTTCACAATAAAATTTAGTTGTAAATGGCAAAACAAATAATGAAAATAAACAGTTAGTTTGGGGGTTTTTCCCCAAGAAGAATTAGGAAAATAGACAAATCTCCGTTTGGGTTTTCTTTCCTGGCTGATGCCGTCCGCTACGGGGTTCAGCTTTCCTCTGGGTATGTCTGTCCACCACCACTGGCCTTCACCCCATCCACCTGTGGCTTTAGTGGAGTTCTTTCTCTGCTACAAAACAACACTATCACCACAAAAAACCATACTCTGAGATTCCAATTTCAGCATTTTTTTTTGAAAAACATTTACAACATTATGCCAAGTTGTAAGTGAAGCATCTTCGGGCTTCCCTGGTGGCACAGTGGTTAAGAATCCGCCTGCCAACACAGGGTACATGGGTTCGAGCCCCGGTCCGGGAAGATCCCACGTGCCGCGGAGCAACTAAGCTCGTGTACCACAACTACTGAGCCTGCGCTCTAGAGCTTGCGCGCCACAACTACTAAAGCCCGCACGCCTAGAGCCCATGCTCCGCAACAAGAGAAGCCACCGCAATGAGAAGCCGGTGCACCGCATGGAAGAGTAGCCCCCGCTCGCCGCAACTAGAGAAAGCCCGCGTGCAGCAATGAAGACCCAATGCAGCCAAAAATAAATAAATAAATAAAGCATCTTAATCAATGATCGTTATGAGTTACGTCAATCCAATCCTTTTTAACCTAAAAGTGTTCCTTCCAAACTGAGACTGTTATACCTACCTCGTCATACTTACAATACACAACAAAAGAAACACAAAGTAAAAGCAGCGATGTAAAAGAAAGCAGAAGTTACTTTTTTTTTTTTTTTTCCGGTATGCAGGCCCCTCACTGTTGCGGCCTCTCCCATTGCGGAGCGCAGGCTCCGGACGCGCAGGCCCAGTGGCCATGGCTCACGGGCCCAGCCGCTCCGCGGCACGCAGGATCCTCCCGGACCGGGGCACGAACCCGCGTCGCCCGCATCAGCAGGCGGACTCTCAACCACTGCGCCACCAGGGAAGCCCAGAAGTTACATTTTTAAAACATCAGTAAAATAACTGATATTAAAATGGTATATAGGCAAACGGAACAAAGAATATTTTGAATGAGAACAGCTAGGAAAGCAGCAAACAATATGATTTGGGTTAAATGAATTTAAATATGAAAAAATTAGCGGGTTTATTCCTTAGTGAACACACCTTTAAAACATGGACGATAATACAGTGTTAAACCTTTCTAAAAAGACCATTTAAAAGTATCAACAGAAAACTCGGAAAACGGCTTTCTCTATTTTGTCATCTGTAACAGTACTTCTCACACAGACACGAACTTATTTTTCTTGGTCCACAGATGACTCCAGCAAGATAGCAAAGACCAATCTGTCTCACTTCACTTCTACTTTTCAGCATCCCAACAGGATCAGAGTTTCATCTGTGGCATTTTTAATGCCCAAGGGTGTGATGCTCAAATGGCAGAACAGACACAAAGATACCTAGAAAGTCTTTTTATGCTTTACAAACAATCATTAAGCACGCTGAAGCCATACACACCGTGGGCCAGCCGGTGTGCTGCCCTAGCCTTCACGACAGAACAACGCCATGGGCACCGGGCTGCTTCCCCTTCGCTCACGTCCTCGGGGCAGATGCCCTTCTCCCTCCTCCCCGAAAAAGGGGTCAGTTACTTCTACTGTCTCCAGGAAAACAGAAGGTCTTAAATAGGAAGAAAGCCTGAAAACTGGCTCAGGAGAGCGTGGAGGAAAGACACTGGGGCTCCCTCTGGCCCTCACTCTCTGGGTCTAAACGCGGAAGAGCTGAGTTTTCTACATTGCAGGCATATATGCTACTAACCACTGGTTTTATAAACTAGGGTAACAAGTTTCATTCTCTATTCTCCTTTGTGATCCCCACCCCCTTTTAAAAAGCTGTTCTTCTGTTCTCCTGTGAGGCAGACTGTGGAAGGGGAGCACCGTTCCACCCCACCCCAGGCGGCAGGACAGTGGTGGGACCAGTGACAGATTCCTTTCGTGCCCAACGCAACGTCAATGAGTAAACCAAACACATAAAACAGATGCCAGGAGAGCTGCTCAGGCACCAGGCTGCTGCTCCGGCTCCTGGCCTCCCCCACTGCCCGTGTACGAACCCTGACTCTGAACAGCCTCTGAGCTTCAGGGAACACTTTGAAAACCTCTGGGGAAAGCTGACCTCTGGACTAGAATACGGTTTAGTCATTTAGCAGCCATGTTTTACATGGCAAGCGTTTATATTTTAAGAAACAGGACAGGGGAATTCCCTGGTGGTCCAGTGGTTAGGACTCCACGCTTCCACTGCAGGTGACATGGTTTCAATCCCTGGTCAGGGAACTAAGATCCCACATGCCGTGCGGCCAAAAAAAATGAAACAGGACAAACAGGTCAAAATTAAAACCATGCTATATTAGAGGAAATTATGTTAAGGTAGAAATAAAAATATTATTCAACTTCAGAATAATCACAGGTAACAGTAATATAGAAAGGAGTTTCATGGTATTATCGCTTTGACCAGTTAACATTAACTTCCATCTAAACATTTTTTTAAACTTACTTGATTAAAGTCCTTTTGTCTCAGGTACATAATTGCTTTGTTTATTTCCAGATCATTTGCCAGCTCTACGTACTGAGAAGCTTTCACAACTTCAACACACCTATAAAGTAAAGCGTAAAAACGGTTATTTTATTTTGTTTTAATATATCTAGGTTTTCTTAACTGTGACTTTTCAAAAGTGTTTAAAAGTGCCCCTAGTGTTCTGTAGGACTGAGCACCTGACTCCTTCCAACACAGGCATTAAGTTACAGAGCTCTTCAGTTCCAAACCCGTTTTATCAGCCAATTTTTCATTAGCCTCTTGCCGCGTCTAATTATTTATGGTATTTTAAATAAAATTCTCATTTTAAAATTAATAAAACAACTTCAGTTTGTAACAGGCAAAACCGTTTCTATATATTTTTTCATCTTAAATGCTCTGATGGTGAGAAAAATTCTATAGAACTTGAGAATATATTTAATTTTTTGTGTACAAACTTGAACAGACTTTGATGGATCCGTTGCTCAGGGCACACAGAACATCTACTGTTAACTAAACATCAGGCAATGTGCCAACTCCTGTAAGCATGAACACATTTAGTCCTCACCACAGCCCTGAAAGACTGGCATTATCTCATGTCATAGATACAAAAATAAATCGCAGAAGTAGAAAACTGCCAAGTAAGAACTTGAGCCCAATTTCTATTGCTACCAAAGCCCACTGCACCAAGACTAATGCTTTTCAAATTGAGGGTCATGACCTTTCAAATAACAGAAGAGAAAAGGTATCAAAGGGTTGTGCATAACAAGGGCAAGGTGGTGCTGCGTCGTTTTCTCACTGAGGGTCTGGTTCAAAGAGGTTTCAAAGCCACTGGCTTAGACCAATAATTTAAAAATACTGGGACTTCCCTGGCAGACCAGTGGTTAAGACTCCACGCTCCCAATTCAGGGGGCCGGAGTTCAATCCTTGGTCAGGGAACTAAATCCCGCATGCTGCAACTAACACCTGGCGCAGCCAAATAAATAAATATATAATTTTAAAAAATAAAATTAGAAAATAAAATTATTAAAGCAAAAGATCCCTTTCTTCAAGCAGAACATTTTTTAAACCCTGATTTATAAAACAGTCCTTCTGCTTGGAGTGGTGAGAGAGGATGTGAAACCCAGCCTGTCAGGCCCCCCTGGAGGACCCTCTCAGCAAAGCAGCGTGAAGGGCTCCCCAAAATAAGGGGGAAACCCTCTATTCCACAACGCACGCAGCAAACAGTCACCGAATGTCTACAACGTGTGAGACGTTACGTCTTGTACAGGGCTACCAGGACACACAAAATACAGTTCTTGCCCTCGAGGGGAAGCAGACCTGTAAACTGAGTTAGGTGTAAGAACTGCAGTGAAGAAATACAGGAATGGAGGGGTGGAGACACTAGGAAAGGTATTCCAGACATGTCTGAGCTCGGTTTAAGGGAAAAGGATGACTTGATTTGACAAAAGGGGAAGGGTGTTCCAGGAAGAGGGGCTCACAAACCCAAAGATGTGGAAGATCAGAAAAGTGGGAAATATTTAAGACGCTGGCTCATTCCCTGAGCTGCCGTCAACAAATCAAGTGGCTCAAAGACAAAAGCATGATGCTCTTCCCCTCCTGTTCCCAAACAGGATTCTGCAAAGGGATTAAGCCCCACAGAAAATTACTGGAGTCACTTTTTTTCTCAATTTTCTAAGGATGGAACAAAGCTCCCACCATGCTAGACAGACAGGATGCCTTAGAACCTTTGGGCTAATTATCCAGAAGAATCTATACAAGAAGGGCTGCCAACATCTCGGCCCTTGAGACACTCCTCTCTACTTACAACATCCTCCCTCCCTTCCCCCACTTTTATTCCTACTAATCCTTCAAGCCTCAGCCCAAATGTCACTTAATCTGGGGAGCCTTCCATGACACCATGACAACAAACAACATTAGCATTAGCAATTGGGACTAAGAAATCACACAGCACACAATAAAACATAACTTGTTACATTAGTATAACATAGCAGTTACAATGCTTTGTGATTGCTAATATAATTATCTGTCTACTTAGCTAATCAAGGAGATCTTAGGTGACAACGAACATTAGCTAAACTGTAAATTTCTCGAAGGCAGATACTTTTTATCCTGAACTTCCAACTGGCCTGCAATAAACAATAAATTTTTTTTCTTGTTATATACAACACTGTAAATCAACTATAATTCAATAAAATTTTTTAAAAAAGAAATAATGGCTGAGAACTTCCCAAATCTGGGGAGAGATGTGGACATCTAAGTTCATGAAACTAAGAGACAACCCCAAAAGTTCAACTCAAAACAATTTTCTCTATGATACGTTGTAATAAAACTATCTAAAATCAAAGACAAAGAGAGAATTTTTAAATCAGCGAAAGAATCTGCCTGACAATGCATGCCGTGGAACAACTAAGCCCATGAGCCACAACTACTGAGTCTGTGCTCTAGAACCTGCGAGCCACAACTACTGAAGCCTGTGAGCCTAGAGCCTGTGCTCCACAACAAAGAGAAGCCACCGCAATGAGAAGCCTGTGCATCATAATGAAGAGTAGCCCCCGCTTGCCACAACTAGAGAAAGCCCGCGCGCAGCAACAAAGACCCAATGCAGCTAAAAATAAAATTTTAAAAAGTCTAATATGACAAAAGTAATTAGTTTTGATAAGTTAAAATGTTAAATTAGTGGAAAATTTCACTCAGACTGGTTGGCATTTTATAAATACTTAAAATTTCACTTACATATCAACTACTAGATTGCAAAGACAAAACTATAATCATCTTCTTAAAAAGCTAAAAACATTAGAAAATTAAATGTATATGATTTAGTAAACATTAAGAGAATTCAAGTTAGATTTAGTAACAGTAAAACAACATTTACTATTCAGTATAATTAAAGATGAACAGAGTTCATTTACTGTGAGATGCTTGTCTCCCAAATCAAGGAGATCTTAGGTTACAATCAACATTTGGTGTTCACAGAAAGGGATAGAGTGACTTGTACTATACATTGATCAAAACATATGTGGAGTACACATACAGATACAGGGACATTTTAAGGAACTTGTTTATAAACTAGGCAAGCAACCAGTCAGGTAGAAAACCAGCCGTTTTAGAAAAGCACACTGTATCTGAAATGGATGAAAAAACTGGAACTGTTTATCTGAAAAGAGAGAAAACTTTGAAGAAAGCCCTAACCTCAGCAATAACTGGCAGAGCCCTAACCTCAGCAATAACTGGCAGAGCCGCTGATTCCAAACAGTAGCAGGCACGCGCTATTTCCCATTGCTGCCCCATGAGGAGCGCCATCCCTGGAAGTGTGAAAAGCGTGCTGGCTTATGAAGCAGGGAAAAGGAGGCTACAGTAAGAAAGTGACACGGAGCAGGGCGCTTCCTGCTCCACGTGACGCTGGGGATCCCGGATGGGGAGTGAAGCGCTGAGCTGGGCAGCGGGAACCACTGACCGCCATCTCCGCCTGCAGACCTCCCCTCATACTCAACAACGACAAAGAACAGCCAGAGAACAAGAACGTGCTCTTGGAAATGTAAAATAAAACAATTAAATGGAATAGTTGAATGAGAAATTCAAAGAAGTCTCCCAGAAAGCAAAGCAGAACCAGAGTTGGAAAATATAAGAAAGATAAGTGACAAGGAAGTCCAAATCCAATTGATAGAAATTTATAACTGGAAAAGGAAGTAAATTAGCAGAGAAATAGTATAACATTTTCTCAAATTAAAGAAAACAGACTGCAAATTGAGGGGTCTATTGAGGGCTTAAGAGGAAAATAGAAAAAAAAAAGACAAATTTAAACACATTATGAAATTTCAGAACAAAGCTACAGAGAAAATGATAAAAATTACCAGAAAGAAACTGCAGGTCACCTACAAATAGCAAGGATGAAACTAGCATCAGAATTCTAATCAGCAACAGTGCTAGTTAACAGTGAAGAAATGCTTTTTGAGTTCTAAGAGAAAACAAGTTACAACTTAGGGTATTATACCTGATCAAATAAATGATCAATCAAGAATGAGGACAGAATTAGACACTTACAGACATGCACAGACAGATCTTAGGGGGTTAATTCAGGAAGAAATCAAGGAAAAAATAAAGATGATGTTCAAAAAGAAAGAGGATCCAACATGGGAAAAAAATGAAGATAAACCCCAAGATGACATTCAACGCCAGCCTAAGGGAACCAACGGCTTACAGAGACTGGGGCAGGGAGAGTTCCGAGAGGGAGAACTCCAAATAACCTAAGAGAAGCAAAGAGTGCAAGAGAAGACAGAGAGGTAACTGGAGACACCAGAAAAACAAACGTCATGGGCCAAATATGAAGCCTCCAGAACAAACTAAACCAGGGAGACAATGGATTCCATGGCGAGAATCTGAATCGTAATGAGGATACGGTAAAGAAAGCATACGTTACTTCCAGCAAGAAGAAACATGAAAAGTAATTAGAAAACGGGAGCTGTAACTCTTCTGTACTTACTTGGTTTTCTAACCATGTACATGTATCTTGGATTTTAAAAATTCTGGTAGCGTACCACGCAGAACAGGTCACAGACTCACTCTATACTGGTTTGAAAAATCATAGAAAAGAGTTTCATGAAGGGCAACATTGGATTCAATACAATGAAGAATTTTCTAACCCTTAGAGATGTTCAGAAATAAAGCAAATGATTTGAACACCATAAGAATCCAAGCAGAGGATAGATGGCACCTACATGGGATGCTATAAAGAGGATTCTCGTACCGGGTGGAAGAAACAAATTCAACTACTCATCCAAAAAATGACCTAAGATTTTTCCAGCTCTAAAAACCCTTCACTCCTATCTGGGAAATATATCCACAGACAATAGCCTTTTTAGGTGTGAGAGGTATTGCTCAGGATAAAAAGTTTAGTAGTACTGACAAATTTAAGGTAGAAAAAGGACATAATGAGAAAAGATAAAGTAAAAAGGAAGAGGGCACAGGCTGGAATTTATACAATGAAAGCAATTATGTACCCACATATCAAATGTAGCACACTTGCCTTAGTACTTAATTTACAAAATGACATGAACAATAAGAAAAATAAGTTAGAACTTTTAGAGTGGCCTATACTAATCTTACCATATAATAGTATTTGCTTGATAAGTAGAAATCAATATTTGCAATCATTTACTTTTCTAATAACAAAATTTTAAATCAATAAAAGTATAAACTAGAAAACATCATGTCCATCCAGTTATACTGAATTTCTCTCTTACCAATCATAACCTACAGCAAAAGATGTTTCAATTACAGGAGCAATGAGTTTTGCAGCTGTCATGATGTATTTTTCTGCCATGGCTTTCCTATATCAAACAAACAAAAAATATTTAGAAATATGGTATAAAAAGAGTTTCGATTTATTTCTTAAAATGTAAGTGTAAACATTGTCTGGGCAGCTATGCTAGCAATCTGTTTACAAATCAGGTTGAAAACCACGACTGGGAAATGCGATCAGCAAGCCATGACTGCCCTTGGGGTCAGCAGTTCTTGGTCTGTGATCCATCCTGAGGAAAGAGGGAAAGAAAGAAAGTGGGGGAAGGGAGGGAGAAAGAAGGAAGGAGAGAGAGATACACAGGACTCTGCAGCTGAAGCTGCATAATCTGCACTGTCTGTGGAAATGAAAGGGTGAAAACTGCCACTACAGTGGTAAATACTAAAACTGAACTACTACACGTCTCTATAGATTTGCCTAATCTTCACCTTTCATTTTATAAATGGAATCATAGAATATGTGGTCTTTTGTGACTGCCTTCTTTCACTTTATCATAATGTCCTCAAGGTTCATGTGTACTGTAGCATATGTCAATATTTCATTCATTTTAGGGCTATATAATATTCCATTGCATGGATGGAGCATATATTTTTTACCCATTCATCAGTTGTGGACATTTGGGTTGTTTCCACTTTCTGGATACGAATAATGCTATGAGTATTCCTGTATAACTTATTATGCTATTATGTGGATGTATGCTCTAATTTCTTTTGGGTATGTATCTAGGAGACAAATTGCTGAGTCATACGTTGTTTAAGAACTTCCAGACTTTCCCAGAGTGGCTGTACCAGTTTACATTCCCACCATCAGCATACAAGGTTTCAACTTCTCCACATCTGCATCAACACTTATTATCTGTCTTTTTGATTCAGTCACACTAGTGGGTGTGAAGTGCTACCTCACTGAGGTTTTGAGTTGCATGTCCCTAGTGAATACTGAAGTTAAGCATCTTTTCATGTGCTTATTGCCATCTGAATATGTTTTGAAAAAATGTCTATTCATATCCTTTGTATATTTTTAATTAGGTTTTGCCGTTTTTATTATTGAGTTGGAAGAGTTCTTCTACCTACTGTAGAAGTAGGTCCCTTCTTGGATACATGGCTTGCAAATATTTTCTCCCATTCATTAGGTTGTTTCCACATTCTTCTTCTTTTTTTTTTTTTTTGTGGTACGCGGGCCTCTCACTGCTGTGGCCCCTCCTGCCGCGAAGCACAGGCTCCGGACGCGCAGGCTCAGCGGCCATGGCTCACGGACCCAGCCGCTCCGCAGCATGTGGGATCCTCCCAGACCGGGGCACGAACCCGTGTCCCCTGCATCGGCAGGCGGACTCCAAACCACTGTACCACCAGGGAAGCCCTGTTTTCACATTCTTGATGGTGTACTTTGAGGAATGAAAGTCTTTAATTTTGATGAAGTCCAATTTACCTATTTTTTTCATACCTAAGGAACCACTGCCCAACACAGGTCAATAATACTTACTTCTATGTTTTTTTCCTAAGAATTTTGTAATTCTAGCTCTTACTTCTAGGTCTATGATTCATTTTTTTTTTCTTTTTTTTTTGCGGTACGCAGGCCCCTCACTGTCGTGGCCTCTCCCATTGCGGAGCACAGGGTCCGGACGCGCAGGCTCAGTGGCCATGGCTCACGGGCCCAGCCACTCTGCGGCATGTGGGATCTTCCTGGACCGGGGCACGAACCCACGTCCCCTGCATCGGCAGGCGGACTCCCAACCACTGCGCCACCAGGGAAGCCCTATGATCCATTTTGAAGTAATTTTTCTGTATGGTGTGAGAAGGAAGTCCAACTTCATTCTTTTGCATGAGCATATTCAATCGTTCCAGCACCATTTGCTGAAAAGACTATCCTTTCCCCATGGAATTGTCCTGACAGTTTTATTGACTATAAACGGAAGAGTTTATTTCTGGACTCTCAATTCCATCCCATTGCCTTTTATGTATGTCTTTATGCTTCTAACATAAAGTATTATCACACTGTCTTAATTAGTGTCGCCTTGTAGCTTGAGTCCTCGAACTCTTCTATTCTTTCTCAACACTGTTTTGGCTGTTCTGGACTCCTTACATTTCCATATGAAGTTTAGGATCACCTTGTCACTTTCTGCAAAAACACTACTGGGATTCTGATAGGGATTACACTGAATCTGTAATCTGGGGGGCACGGCCATCTTAGCAATACTAAGTGCCTATCCATAAACATGTGATCTCTTTCCACTTATTTAGCATTTCTTCCAATGATGTTTTACAGTTCTCAGAGTACAAGTTTTGCATTTCATTTGTTAAATTTATTCCTAATAAATTATTTTTTATGCTACTGTTAAATGTAATTGTTGATTTCATTTTCAGATAGCTCACTAGCACTGTGTACCACACTTCTATAGTATTCTGTTGATTCTTGCATGTTTATCTTTTACTCTGGAACCTTGCTGAACTCGTTTATCAGTGGTAAATTTTTTTAGTGCATTCCTTAGGACCTTCTATATACAAGATCATGTAATCTTCAAACAGAGGTAAGTTTTACTTCTCTCCAATCTGGATAAGCCTTTTACTTTTCTTTCTGTCTTTCACCATTAAGTATTATAATGTGAAACTGTGGGGTTATCATAGATGTCCTTTATCAGATGGAGCAACCTCCTTTCTACTCCTAGCTTTTGTTGAAGTTCTTTTTGTTTGTTTGTTAAACAAAATCCAATATGGATTTTGTATTTTGTTCCCCCCCCCCCGTTTTCCCTTTTTTTTTTTTTTTGGTTTACTGAGATGATCACGTGGCTTTTGTCCTTTGTTCTACTGATATCCTGTATCATATTAATTGAATTTTAGATGGTAAACCATTCTTGTAGCCTTGGGATAAATCCAAATTAGTCATGGTACATAATTCTTTTCCTATTGTGTTAGTATTGTTGGTTTGCAAATATTTTCTTGAGAACTTTTAATCTATAGTCATAAAATATTTTTCTGTAGTTTTCTGTCTCTTCTGTTTTATTTTGGTATCAGAGTAATACTAGTTCATAAAATGAACTATTTTCTGGAAGAGACTGTATAGAAATGATGTTTATTCTTTAAACATTTTCTAGAATTCTCTACTAAAACCATATAGGCCTGGAGATTTGCCTTATAAATTCAATTTCCTTAACATTCAAAGGGCTATTCAAACGATCTATTTCATATTAACTGAGTTGTGGTGGTTTGTGTTTTTTAAGAAAGTGGCCCATTTTGTCTAAGTTTCAAATTTATGTGTACAGGGTTGTCTGTAGTATTTCCTTAATATCTTTCTGATGTCTGCAGGGTCTGTAGTGATAGCTACTATTTTGTTCCTAATACTAGTATTTTGGGTCTTCTCTCTTTTACCTTCATCAGTCTTGTTAGAAGTTTGTTAACTTTACTGATCTATTCAAAGAATCAGCTGTTTCACTGATGTTCTGTATTGTTTCTCTCTTCAGTGCCAATGATTTCTGTTCTTTTATTATTTCTTTCCTTCTGCTTCTTTTGGGTTGATTTTGCTCTTCTTTTTCTAGGTTCTTTATTTTTTAATTGAGGTATAGTTGATGTACATTATATATATATAAAATATATAATACTTGAAAAATATTAATATATATATATAAAATCCCTGAAACTTATAAGTTTCAGGTGTACAACATAGTGATTCACAATTTTTAAAGGTTATATTCCATTTATAGTTACAAAATATTGGCTATATTCCCTGTGCTGTACAATACATCCTTACAGCTTAATTATTTTATACTTTTTCTAGGTTCTTAAGCTGGGAGCTTAGGTCATTGATTTAAGACTTTCCCATTGTCATTCTAATTGCTTTTCCCTTATGGGTTGTTTTCTCTGCCTCCTTACAAGACTTTGTGATTTTAGGGACTTCCCTTTTGGCCCAGGGTTTGAGACTCCACACTCCCAAGGCAGGGGGCCTGGATTCAATCCCTAGTCAGGGAACTAGATCCCACATGCCGCAACTGAGAGTTCGCATGCCACAACTAAGGAGCTGGCAAGCCTCAAAGAAGATAGAAGATTCTGCATGCCACAACTAAGTCCTGGCACAGCCAAATAAATAAAATAAATATTTTAAGAAAAAAAGACTACGTGTTTTTAATTTTCAGAAGTTTAATCATGATATATCATGACACGGATTTTCTTGGGTTTATCCTCCTTGGGATTTCTTCAGCTCCTTGTACTGTAAGTTTATTTTCCTTGCCAAATTTAGGGAGTTATCAGCTATTATTTCTTTAGCCTAATCCCCTTCATCTCTCCTTCCCAGATTTGATGACACAAATGTTGGTTCTTCTGTAATAGTCCCAGAGATCCCTGAGGCTCTGGTTGTTTTGGTTTTTGGTCTATTTTCTCTATTTGTTCAGATTGGATAATTTCCATTTTCTCTTCCAGTCACCAAATCTCTCCTGGCTCCCCTTCATTCTCCTGTTGAGTCCCTCCACTGAGCTTTCCATTTCAGCTGTTATATTCTTCGGTTCTAAAATTTCCATTTGGTTTTTCTCTATATCGTTTCTTTGCTGAGACTCTATTTCTTTTCTGAGGCTATTCTGTCATTTGTTTTAAGTGTGTTCATAATTGCTTGTTGAAGCATTTTTATCATGATTGCTTTAAACTTTGTCAGATAATTCTAACATCTCTGTCATCTCAGTGTTGGCATCTATGGACTATCTTTTTTCACTGTTTGAGATATTCCTGGTTCTTGGTATGACGAGTGATTTTTGATCAAAACTTGGACATTCCCTGGTGGTCCAGTGGTTAGGATTCCAGGCTTTCACTATCGTGGCCCAGGTTCAATCCCTGGTCAGGGAATTGAGACCCCCCCCACAAGCCACGGCACAGCCAAAAAGAAAAAAAGAAAAAGAAGCTTGGACATTTTTACATTATGAGACTGAATTTTAGAAGATGTGGTATATATACACAATGGAATATTACTCAGCCATAAAAAAGAATGAAATATTGCCATTTGCAGCAACAATGGGTGGACCTAGAGATGATCATACTAAGTGAAGTAAGTCAGACAAAGACAAATATCATACAATATTACTTCTACATGGAATCTAAAAAAATGATACAAATGAACTTACTTACAAAACAGAAACAGACTCACAGGCATAGAAAATAAACCGATGGTTACCAAAGGGGAAGGGGGGGTGACAAACTAGGAGTTTGGGATTAAAATATACACAATACTATATATAAAATAGATAACCGGGACTTCCCTGGCAGTGCAGCAGTTAAGAATCCACCTGCCAATGCAGGGGACACCGGTTCAATCCCCGGTCCGGGAAGATCCCACATGCCATGGATCAACTAAGTCCGTGCACCACAACTACTGAGCCTGGGCTCTAGAGCCCGCGAGCCACAACTACTGAGCCCGCATGCCACAACTACTGAAGCCCACGTGCCTAGAGCCCGTGCTCTGCAACAAGAGAAGCAATCACCAATGAGAAGCCCGCGCACCAACAAGAACCTACTGCATAGCACAGAGAACTATACTCAGTATCTTGTAATAACCTACGGAAAAGAATCTAAAATAAATATATATATAGTAAATCAACTACATTTCAATAAAAAAGTAAAAATAAAATAATGTTCATTCAGGCTCTTCAATACTACTTTCACCCTGATTCTGAGGATTTGGGCAAGTGATGTATTTTATTTTGTTATTTATTTTTAAAAATTATTTATTTTATTTTTGGCTGCATTGGGTCTTCGTTGCTGCGCGTGCATGTGGGCTTTCTCTAGTTGTGGCGAGCGGGGGCTACTCTTAGTTGTGGTGTGCAGGCTTCTCATTGCGGTGGCTTCTTTTGTGGCGGAGCACAGGCTCCAGGTGCACGAGCTTCAGTAGCTGTGGCACACGTGGGCTCAGTAATTGTGGCTCGCGTGCTCTAGAGTGCAGGCTCAGTAGTTGTGGTGCACGGGATTAGTTGCTCCGCAGCATGTGGGATCTTCCCGGACCAGAGCTCGAACCCGTGTCCCCTGCATTGGCAGGTGGATTCTTAACCGTTGCCCCACCAGGGAAGCCCCAAGTGATGTACTTTAAAGAGCTGAATGCTTTTGTATTTTATTGTGAAAAAAAGAAAAGTGACGTAGAAAAAAAAAGACTGAATTTTATTTAAATCTTCTGTTTTAGCTGTCTTTCCTGACACCACTGCAGCAGGGAAAGAAGAGACACCACCGCATCACAAGCCAGATAAGGGGAGAAGCCCATATTCCCCGCACAGCCTGCTTTGACACCTACGTGGGAGGAGGTCCTTGCTTCTGCTGGGTGGGATGGGAGTCCCTGCGTCCCCCGGTCCCTACTGACACCATGGTGGGGTGGTCTTGTTACGGCTGAGTGATGACTGAGGCCCTGATTCCCCACTGCCCCTCTGACACCAGGCAGGAGGGAGGGTCAAGAGCGCCCTGTTACTGCTGGGTAGGGTGGAGTTCCAGGCTCCCCACATGCTGTCCACTACACCACAGAGTCAGAGTGGCAGGGCTCCATGAGGGCCTTGGGGGTTAAAGTCCTGCTCCCTACTTGGTCTGCTGGGGTACTGAGTGTCTCCTTACAGCCCTGGGAGTTGGCTGTTGCTGGCATGTGTGGGGATGGGACCACAGCTCTTTTCTGTGCATCTGTCTGAAAGTTTTCTGTCTTGCTAGCCTACCCCTTACCTTGTCCTCTGGCTTTTCTTAGAGCCTTTTTTAAAAATGCAGCCCCTGGCTCTCTGACTGCCAGCTTCTTCAGCTCCAAGTCTGAGCAATGTGAGGGGAATCACTGCCATGCTGTTCCTCAAGCCCCCGGGGCCCTTGATGATTTGCCCTCTTGTCACTACCTTTCTTCTCATTTTGTTGTACATACAATTTCTGGGGTTTTTATTTGTACTCAGAAGTGTAAGTTTAATTTTTACTGTTAAACTAAATCCTAAAGATTAAGGGCCCTCCATCCACACAATGGAATATTATTCAGCCTTAAAAAGGAAGGAAATCCTGTCACCGGCTACACCGTGGATGAAAAGTGAGTCACAGACAGACAGTACCGTGATTCCACTTCCATGAGGTCCCTAGAGCAGGTCACATTCATAGACAGAAAGCAGAGTGGTGGCTGCCAGGGGCTGGGGGAGGGGGATGGGAGTTGTTTAGTGGGTACAGAGCTGCAGTTTGGAAGATAAAAAGAGTTCTGGAGACTGGCTACAAATCAATGTGAATGCACCTACCACTACCTTTGAAATGAAGAATTACATACCTTGGTTAAGATAAATTTTATGTTATGTGTATTTTATCACAATTAAAAAAAAACAAACTAAGAGCCCTCTGTGATGTGATATAACTTCTAAGATACCTGTTGCATATTCAATAAATATTAGAAGGTACAAGCCATACTTGACAGAGACTAGGTACCATATCGGAGAAAGGAAGAAATGAAATAAATAATTTTGTTTTTGGGAGCTGAAATTTATTTGGGGGGCATGATAAAAATACAGAGAGATATAAATTTTTGAACAAAGATAATATGAACAAAGTTCTAATATTGCACCAGAGGCAGAGGGAAAGCAAATTACAGAGAAATAGTAAGAGTAACTGAGTAATAATAATTGGGATTAGCATGAGGACTGAGATTATATTGAAGGAGAAAAAAGAATCTGGTGGAGTATAGAAATGGTGAAACGACAGCACTATTCAAGAAATATACTGAATACAAGAAGTTTTGAAAGAAATAATCAGAATGCACATTCAACTCTTACAGAAGTTAAGACTACATTATTAAGTTTTAATCATGAAGTGCCCCAAATATTACCTTTCACGTTCCATTTGCCTTAGATGATCATTTTTTATAGCTTCAATCACTAAATTAGTATGTGGGTCATCCTGGGGGAAAAAAATGAGTGATTCAGAAGTAAGAATCAAGAACTAGATTTCTAATCAACCTCACCACTAGGCTAGTTGTATAAAATGGAGAATATATTAATCTTTCTAAACTATTTTCCCTTATGTAAAGTAAACTTTTTCTTCTTACTTCTGATTACCTATCACATTCTCCACCGAACTAACATAGATTCTAGCAGCTGATACAAGGTCAGGCTGGAAAGAATAGGGCCAAGTACACAGAAGCTGTGGTTGTTAGTACAAATGTGTGATATTATAAATTCTTAACTCAAATATAAATGCTTTAATGATCATCAATTACTTAGTATGATCCATATTGCTACTTCCTATTGAAAACATAGATGATTTCTTTCACAACATATATGACTTTTTCTCAATATGGAAGTTATATATAATAGTTAACATCTACCCAGCACTTACTATGTTCCAGGTACTATTTTAAGCATTTCACATACATCACCTCATTTAATCCTTACAACCCTACACGGTAGGTTGTTATAATTAGTGCTATTTTAAATACAGAGGAACAAGGAGAGTTAAGTACTGAGTAGTGGGGCCAGCCACTATGCTGCGACACCCTTACACCCTAACAGGAAGACCTATTAGGTTCAATTTATGAAACTGACATTACTATACATTGTGATGTATCAACACAGGCAAGTGCACAGGGTACGACTCCATATAAAATAACATTAAAGAATGACAATTTTTCCTAAGATTCTCCTTTTTGCTTTTTTGACTAAAATTGTGCAGTCTGTTTTAACCACAATCTCTAGCCCTATTTCAATAGCCCTGGTGTCGACCTAATTTAAATAACAAATGAAAATGATAAAACACATTAATACAGGGCTGGGAGAAACCTGAAATGTCATCCACTCCAACTTTCTCATTTCTGGAGACAGAGAAGCACAGGTAATTAGGAGCTGGCTACATAACAGTCTTCCTCATACTCACATTTGGTGAAATGTATTTACCATCTTCATCAGTTTCTAATGGAACAGCAATCAGCTTTTGGAATGCCTTCTTCATTTTTTCTCGATCTCCAACAGCAAAGTAACTAAGAATTAGGTTGAAGCCTGCCTTCAGGTTTGGTGCCACACTCATTATGTGCTCAAATGAATTAATGGCATCTGAATACTGCCCAGTTTTAATAAATGTAACTCCAATGTTCTGCATAATTTTAATCCTAGAGAAAAATAAACATGGATTCGCTTTAAAGGTCTGAACTCCCTAGTATGGCAATCAAGACATTCCACAAATAATTTCCTTCTTTTCTTTCCCACTTTACTTTTTTGTTTTGTTTTGTTAAAGCTATATTGATGTTTACTTTACACATCATAAAATTCACTTATTTTAAGTGTATGATTCAATAATTATTGCTATATTAACACAGCTGTGGAACCAAAACCACATTCCTACTTTGTCATTTCCATCACCCCAAAAAGAGAACCTGTGCCCACCTGCAGTCATTCCTCGATCCCCCCCTCTAGCCCCAGGCAAACACTAATTTACATTCTGGCTCTCTGGATTTGCCTTTCTAGACACTGTACATAAATGGAGTTACAATATGTGATATTTTGTGTCTGGCTTCATTCAATTAGCATAACCTTTTTGAGGTTCCTCCATATTACAGCATGTAAGAGTACTTCATTCGTTTTTTATTGCTGAATAGTATTCTATTGTATGGCTATACCACATTTTATTTATCCATTGACTACCTGATGGACATTTGGATGGCTTCTACTTTTTGGCTATTATGAATAATGCTGCTATAAACATTCATGTACAATACTTTGTGATAACACATGTTTTCATTTCTCTTGGGTATATACCTAGGAATGGAATTGGTCATATGGTAAATTTGTGTTTAACTTTTAAAAAAAGCAACCTAATTATTTTCCAAAGTGTCTGGGCCATTTTATATCCCCAACGTATGAGGATTCCAATTTCTCTACATCTTCCTCAACACTAATTATTGTCCATATTTGATTATAGCCATTCTAATGAATGTGATCCCACCTTATTTCTAACCACTCCTCAATATAACCCCATTTGAACTAAATCCTTTTACTCGTAGTTCTCTGATCAGATCACAGTATTTCCCGGACTTTTCTCACAATGCTCCCTTTGTCGGGAATGTTACCCCTTCGCTTGTCTTCACTTTAGTAAGCAATCCAAGAATACCTCCTTTCGTTAAGCCTTTCTTGACCTTTCTTGTTCGCAATAATTATTCCTTCAACTTAATTACTATACTATCTCTTGGTTATGGACTGTTAAGCACTTAACATATACTATATAATATTATTATCTTTTTCTAAAATGCTCAAATTCTTGGCCTCACCTGGGTTAAAAGTACCTCAAGGGCATTGTGTTCTGTAAGTTAGATATTTGCTGATGATAATGAGATATCATGCATAATTCGAAAACAAATTATTGTGAAAAGTGGCATTTACAAAGAAATTAACTTTCACAGAGGCTTTGTACTGTGCCTAGGAGAAATTATGACCAGTGAGTATCCTGGTACCTTCCTATGTTCCCATAGTTATAACCAGACCATAAGGTAGTCTACTGTTTCTGCTCCTGAAATACTGTAAGAACAGGAAACATCCCAGCATCCCCCTCTTCCCCCCTCTTCTAAGATTCAACAGTAACCCTTCCTCTCACTCTTCCCTTCTCAAGCTGTAGTAAGAATGTAAGGAGGTCTTGATTTCCAGTCTTGCATTCTGGAGTCTGGTACGTTCTAAAGAACCGCTGTTTGATTTGGTGTTGGCAGTAAGCTGTATTATGGCGCTAATTGCCCGCAGCGTTATTCCCTATATAGGCCCATTAGCTTAGTTTTACTCCAACTGATCACATATTATGCCTTCAACCTTTAACTTCCATCACACAAACGCATGCAAGTAGTCACAAGGGGACAGACCAAAGTACTACAGCTACAACAAGAATCTAACACCTCTCATGTACAGATACCATAAAGCACTCAGCCCACTGGCAACGCGTCAAGAGTGACCTTGTTTCTGAAGAACAACACTTAAATTTTACACACTTACCTCATTTCTTTATGGACACTTGGAATTTGATCTAAGGCCATTCGGTAGAATTTAATGGCTTTGGAATAATTTCTTTGCTTTAAATAAATATTTCCCATATTCACTTTCAACCGTCCTAATTGAAAAAAATTTAATGAATATATAATATCCTACTTTGTTCACTTTTTCTATATTTTAGATGACCTTAATTTATATTTTTTGAAGGTCTTCTCAACTTATGAAGCTTCAGACATTAACTAAAATTCTCACTTTAAAACAGTTATACTATTTTCATGTATGTGCACACTAAACTTCTGCAAGGAATTGGAACTTAAGACAGATGGATTCCTGGAAACATGGCTAGAAAACAAGAGTGACATTATAAAACTGGAGTTCTGTTCTTCTAAGAAAACATGGGACTTAAAAAGTATTAGATAATTCAAAATTAGACCTTCTTTTGGGCGTTATTCCAGCATCTCCCAGAGCTGCAAGATGTACAGTTTATCCTTTTTTCCCCACATTTTCTACGGTAAGCATTTATGAATTGGTGAGAAAAAGTGTTTCTACAAAACTTGAGACTCAGCTCAAATGCAACGTCTACTCAGAAAGCTTGTCGAGACTTTCCAACTCGTACTCAAGTGACCCCACACCTCTTTTCACCAGGACCTGGGGGTCTGAGGTAACGGTCAGCTCTCCATAGTCCTGACCCTTCTCCACTCTGCAGGGCCCACCCCACGGCGCAGGATGAAGAAGCCTGGAGCTCAGGAACAAAAAGAGTACACTTACCCGGTTTAAACTATATGATGTAATAGTTTAATAAAATATTAAAGAAAATGATATTCTGATACACTTTAATACTGAGACCAAAAAATTATACAATATAAATGCTAAATATAAACAAAGGTCTCTTGTGGATAATTATACAAGGGAAAGCATGTTCTGTAGGTTGCCCTGGCTCATTCTACCTGTGATACAGAATACTGTTTTCATTTACTGTTAGGCAATGTATCTTATACCAACTGTATTTCTTCATTTGTATTTGTGTGAATTTTCATATCTTTAAGCAGGGCACCTCTATCATAAATATGAATTTGCTCAGAGTACAGATCATTTCATTATAAGAAAGCATAAAATGAGGAAATGGTAAATTAACGGTACAAAAGAACTATACTTATTGGAAAAACTGACTATACACACTTACCTGCATTGCTAAACATCTTATTTTTCACTATAACTTGATATGTGTTTAGTGCTTCAGGATACATTTCATTAGCTGAATACTGACTGGCCAAGTTGAAAAGAACCTAAGGAAAAAATATTGCAAAGAGACACATAATGATCATTTTAGGTCCCTCTTGCCTATAATCTTTCTAGAGATTAAAATACTATAACAAAGTTAGATGCTTCTATCAAGATTCCCAACCCATTAAGCAATGAAGTACATAGAGAACACCTTGCATTCCAATATGAACCAGAACATTAAGACAGGTGGGAGCTTCCCTGGTGGCACAGTGGTTAAGAATCCTCCTGCCAATGCAGGGGACACAGGTTCGAGCCCTGGTCTGGGAAGATCCCACATGCCACGAAGCAACTAAGCCCGTGCGCCACAACTACTGAGCCTGTGCTCTAGAGCCCACGAGCCACAACTACTGAGCCCGTGTGCCGCAACTACTGAAGCCCGCGCACCTAGAGCCCGTGCTCCACAACAAGAGAAGCCACCACAATGAGAAGCCTGCGCACTGCAACAAAGAGTAGCCCCTGCTCACCGAAACTAGAGAAAGCCCACGTGCAGCAACAAAGACCCAATGCAGCCAAAAATAAAAAATTAAATAAATTTATAAAAAAAAGACAGGTGGAGCTTTCCTCTAAATTTCACCTAATTTTCCATGTATTCTTTCTAATTAATGGATTTGCTATCTTTTAATCTCAGGAAGACCCACAAAGAATAAATGTGTATTATTACTATAGCTGGTAATAAAAGAAATAAGGAAGAGAGTGGACCAAACTCTCTTTGTAAATATAAATTAAACATCATGTGGAATACCTTAAACCTTAATTTGTACAGTATTGCTGCTCTACGTGCAAATTTATAATTTAAATCATTAAGTTATAGTAAATTATGTTCCTAAAGGAAAAACAATAATCATCACAAATTATTCCCAAATCTAAAGACTCCATGGAATTTAAAAAATTAGCTATAAAAAAATATTAGCTATAAATAGTAAACATATAAAAATTCTTCTTGGGCTTCCCTAGTGGCGCAGTGGTTGAGAGTCCGCCTGCCGATGCAGGGGACACGGGTTCGTGCCCTGGTTCGGGAAGATCCCACATGCCGCGGAGCGGCTGGGCCCGTGAGCCATGGCCGCTGAGCCTGCACATCTGGAGCCTTGCTCCGCAATGGGAGAGGCCACAACAGTGAGAGGCCCACGTACCGCAAAAAAAAAAAAAAATTCTTCTAAGTTCTAATGTCCTTTTTTCCACTTGTTTAGCATATGAAGACTTTTCCTACTGAAAACATACCCTTTTAAACAGCAGTATAAATATCAAAGAAGTGTCTTTTCAGAATTGAATAAATTTTGCTAGAAATTAGCTGGTTTTTTCCCCCTACTCTCCTCACAGAACATTATCTTATTCACCTAGTTTGAAGTTCTCTAAAATCACAGACCAAAAAGTCCACATTAGAATCTCGTTATCGGAACCTCCCTGGTGGCGCAATGGTTAAGAATCTGCCTGACAGTGCGTGGGTTCGAGCTCTGGTCCGGGAGGATCCCACATGCCACAGAGCAACTAAGCCCGTGAGCCACAACTACCGAGCTTGAGCTCTAGAGCCCGCGAGCCACAACTACTGAAGCCTACACGCCACAACTACTGAAGCCCGTGTGCCTAGAGCCCGTGCTCCGCAACCAAGAGTAGCCCCCATTTGCGGCAACTAGAGAAAGCCCGCACGCAGCAACAAAGACCCAACGCGGCCAAAAATAAATAAATAAATAAATAAATTAGAACCCCATTATCTCTCTCTGTTTGGTGACGGATGTTAACTGGACTTATTGTGGTGGTCATTTCATAGTATATACAAATATCAAGTCATCGTGTTGTATACCTGAAACTAACAGAACACTGTATCCCAATTATACCTCAAAACAAAACAAAATGAATCTCGTTAAAGTATCCACACTGAATAGAACCCAAATATTAGCAATCTTCACGAGTCCTTGGCTGGTAGGTTTACAAGTATTTACTACATTATTAAAAATGACTAATTAACTAACTAAAGAAGATCACTGTACATACCAAAGATAAGAGTGGTCCCATGAACTAAAGAGTATTATTAATCTAATTCTGGGCACCTTAAGTCCAATAAGGCTTAAAGAACAAGAGAAAAGAAAAAGAAGTTCTGGAATCTATAAATTCTCGCCAAGGTAACTGTACTCAACAGGTACTTCATACTTACTGAGTAAGTTAAATCCAAATTGATGTTTTCTGGACTTGTAACTTGTTCTCGTTGTCTCACCAGGACTCTCTCTTTTCTTCCTGCATCTTTTGCCTTTTCTAAGGCCTGAAATCAAATGTACACTGTGTAAACTCCTCTGAGCACTCACACGGAATCTGGTGCATTTGGGAAGTGTCTGCGGGAAGCAGGGGTGGCTGCCATTACCCCTGGGTTCCCTGATGCCCCGTGTGCTCCTACCATAAACTCCCCTTCTATTGTTTAAACGGGAGCTCTTCCTCCCGCATGGAAAGGCCGAGTGTCTTCTCTGGGAAAAAAGAGGAAGCGTGGGGGTTAAGACCTGGAGCACACCTGCTCCACGTCGAGGTTCTCCATCACCTCACCTCCCACCCCCTTTCGGTCTGACCATGTCTATCTACTTCCTTTTTCCTCCCAACTCCTGAATCTTTGGTGTTTTAATTCAATCTCATGAGGTAGGAATTTAGGTGGATTTGTTTGGTTTCTCGGATGCTCAAAATACAGACAAGTATTGGATCATGGATCATGGATAACTGCTACCCAATACGACAACAGATCCTTAGTTTCGCTCAGATCTTACTCAGGATGCCAAGAACCTTTTATCGATTTCCACTGAGAGACTGACCACAGTCACATGAATTAAACATGGAATTTTTTTTTTAGAACTAGATAAAAAAGCACAGGTTCTGTGAGCAATAAAAGTAGCTTATACTGGGGCTTCCCTGGTGGCGCAGTGGTTGAGAGTCCGCCTGCCGATGCAGGGGACGCGGGTTCGTGCCCCGGTCCGGGAGGATCCCATGTGCCGCGGAGCGGCTGGGCCCGTGAGCCATGGCCGCTGGGCCTGCGCGTCTGGGGCCTGTCCTCCGCAGTGGGAGGGGCCACGACAGTGAGAGGCCCATGTACCGCAAAAAAAAAAAAAAAAAAAAAAGCTTATACTGAACCTTTCTAATGGTATTCATTGATCTGATAACTAAGTCAAAGAAATTATATTTATGTGGTATGATGACCAAAGTAATGTGAACAAAGCAAACTAAGAGAAAAGATTCAATTTAAAAAAAAGCAGCAGAGTTGGATTGCCAAGAAGCAAACCACGATTTTGCAGTTTACAATACTTTAGAGCAGTCAGCCTTGAAGGAGAAAACAGCCCTTAGTGCTGTGTGTGGGCCATGGGCTCCACCTGCAGCAGGCTGTGCGTCCCATTCAGCAGTCCACCAGGCTGCAAAATTTAGCCAACCGATGCAATGGAATTTTTTCCCCTCCTTAAATGACCAATGTGAAAAATTACAAAATCAGCCAATTGTTTTGACTTCAGAGTTTATGAAGCAGAGTTTCAACTGCAGGTTCTCAAAATAATTATTTCAGTGAAAACTCTAAGGCCAGTCCACAACAAAATGAAAGTATTTATCTATACATGTGCTTACATAGGTACATACATAAAGATACATATGCACACACTTCACAATCTTGAATCTTATCAGTTTATGAACTCACCAATTTTAAGTCTCCACAACTGTTAGCAATACAGCTTTCTTCTACCAACTCATTTACTTTCTTCTCTAATTGTCTTATCTTTTCTTCTGGACTGTTAAAGAAAAAAGTAAGTATATTTGAATCATTCAACCACTAACAATACACACAAAATTTAACCTACTTTTAACATTGTTCATCATGTGCTTATAAACTTTAAGAGTAAGTCACAGATAAGACAAATATATAAGGGGCCTTAAAGAATAAATGTGCCACTGTTTTTAATAACTACATTATATAATTATTCATAATAGTAAAAATAACATTTATTTAGCATAAGTGTAATTTAATTTTGAGCTAAATGCTTTACCCTAATTATGTCACTTAATCTTCACAAGAATATTTGATACAAGTACTATCATTATCTCATTTCACTGACAGGGAAACTGAAGTTTAGAAAGTTAAGTATTGGCGGTCCAGTGGTTAGGATTCTGTGCTTCCACTTCAAGGGGCACGGGTTCGATCCCTGGTCAGGGAACTGAGATCCCACAAGACACACAGGGCGGCCAAAAAAAAAAAAAAACGAAAGGAAGTTAAGTACTAAGCCTGAGATCATACAGCTAGTAAGTAACAGAGCCAGGATTTAAACACATGATAAGGTAACTCTAGGGCCATGCTATTGCATTACCATCCCCAAAGGAAAGCAGATTCTATGGCAAATGAAAACTTTATCTATGGTTAGAAAGACTGAAGACCCCATAAAAGAGAGAAAATTATTTACTACCAAATAGATACCACAGAGACTTTTTTTTTTTTGGCCGTGCTGTGTGGCTTGTGGCATCTCAGTTCCCCGTCCAGGGATCGAACCCGGGGCCATGGCAGTGAAAGCACCGAGTCCTAACCACTGGGCCGCTAGGGAAGCCCCACTCACCACAGAGACTTCTAACGAGGTGAGGAAGTTTAAAACCCTGACTTCATTAGTAGCAAACGAAGTGTCCCCAGATCAGCCATGTTTCAAACACAACATCAGTGTTGCTTTACTACCACTTTCTTTCAATAAAACACAACACTCTGAATGTACGTTACTGCCTAAATAAACTTTTACTACAAATATATCACAGTAAACATCAATTCTCTTAATTCTCTACAAATGGACTTTTAAAAAGAACACAGGAATAAATTTCACAGTATAGGTTTGTCTATAAAATCATATTCTTCAGTAAAACCTGGGATTAAGACAACATATTTTATTAGTTTATAGAGATTGCAAAATTCTAATAATAGATGGTGGCTTTCTAAAGGTTAAAAAGCTCAGAATTCAAAGTATGGAATTCTATTTTCAAGCTGTCTGAAACACTCTAGTAAATGTCTTTAAATGTTGCTTACAGGTTGTTATAATTAAGCCTAAAATATCAATACAAAAATGTAACGCTAAAACTCTGTAAGAGAATTTTATGAAGACAGTGAAAGTCGCTACCCCATCCCTACCAGCCGCCAGGAGAATGAACTCTGTGCAGACACTGCTGGGCGCCTCCACAGGAGCCTGCCGCCGCCCTGCGTCCCTGAACGCGAAAGCTAGGCTACAGGAGAGTCTCACCCTCCTGCCGAATGTCTGGTTCCATCAGGCACCTGTGATGAATTTCTGGCCAATGAGAAATGAAGACGCGTCTGCCTGCGGCAGATGTCTCCCGGAAAGATCCCTGCTCTTCAAAGAGGACCTAAGACTGAGCACCTTCGACTCTAGGTTTTATCAACTACAGGAAGGTTCTGAACTCTCGTGGCCCTCCTGGAATCACGAGGATGGGCAGGCTCTTGAGAAGAGCCAAGAGAATCAGAAAGAAGCTGAAGCAGCGTGAGGTTATTGAGAAGTTAAATTAACCATCCTCCAGACCTCCTGTTATGGGAGATAATAAAACATTCTTGTGTGTGTTTTTTCTGACGTTTCCAGCTGTTAGCAGCTGACAGGATCCTAAATGACATATTTAAGTAAGATAACATGCATTTATTAGCAAACTTGCTGTCATTAACTAGGATACAAAGTAAACTGACTTTCTATATAAGTTCCTTATTAGTCAAAAAGAGAAATTATGTAATTTATACAATAGCCCAAATACCAGGTTTAAGAATTACAATTTAAAAACATGAGCCCTGGGGCTTCCTTGGTGGCGCACTGGTTGAGAGTCCGCCTGCCGATGCAGGGGACACGGGTTCGTGCCCCGGTCCGGGAAGATCCTACATCCCGCCGAGTGGCTGGGCCCACGAGCCATGGCCGCTGAGCCTGCGCGTCCGGAGCCTATGCTCCACAATCGGAGAGGCCACAACAGTGAGAGGCCCGCGGACCGCAAAACAAACAAACAAACAAACAAACATGAGCCCTGGAAGTAGACCACCTGGGTTCAAGTCTCAGTCCTGCCGTGTACTAGCCTGACCCAGCGAGCTCTCCGTGCTTCCCTCCCCCTGAACTGATGACACAAGAGCTCAGGGAAGCTCGTGCACAGCGCAGGGCACGCAGTGATCGCACAGAGAGCACTCGGTAAATGCTGGCTGCTATCACTATTTGTAAAATCTAATGGTGCTTAGATATCAGTAAATATACACAGCTGAATTTACACCGTAGCTTTTTAGCTACTCTCTAGTCAATGGCACAAAACTAAGTTAATTCTATAAAAAATTATATTTCTCAATATCAATATGACAAACTAACTTATACATTTTCTTAATTTTTTTCTTTGAAATATTCTTTTAAAATAAGAATATCTTATTACATGTACAGCAACATTTGGCCTTCAAGAGAATCAATACTGGCATGTACAAAAATCAGACACATCTTCGAGTCAATAATATTACAGTAAAACTGCATGGAATACACAGGGCTGCTTTTCTGAGACTTGATTCTTTTGCTAGTTCCGAGAACCAGGGATGATGCTTTGGTTACTATTCTGCTGACATGAACTTTTCAAATACATAAGGATTATGTACTTGAGAAGTAAAAGTTAAGAACATGCAACCAACCACAGCAGAGCAGCACAGGACTTGCATACCTGTCTTCGTTCCTGGCCTCCAGGGGCGGTGCAGGGCCCCGCGACTGACCGAGGGGGTCGAACGCAGAGCCTGAGACACAGTCAAGAGTTCACGTTTAGTGCTCAATCCAGCACAACTGAACGGATATGAAACCGCGCACATGCTATTTAATTTACCTATTTATTAGATGGAATGGACATTTTTATGCTTACATAAATATTTTGCATATTAAGAAACTGGTAAGATTTTTAACATACATAAAAACATGTAAATAAAACTGTGTGTTACCATGTAAAAACAAAAATAAATATCTCTCAGTATTTATTTCTCCCCCATAGTAATCTATCCCTATTATGAACTCTAAATGGCCAATCATGTGAGTAATAACCTGGTATTAGCCTTTTAATTTTCCATTACTGGTATAATAATCATTAATTTTTGTTGTAACAATTTTATTTAAAAATTATTATTTAACTTATCATATATTTAAATACTATTTTCACCTTTAATTCTTTAGCTCTAACTCACACACAAATTTTAGATGTAGAGCTTGGCATATTTTGGCAGATTACATGCCAGTGTAACTACCACCTCAACTGGGGTGCAGAACATTTTCATCACCCTTTTCCTTTCTTAATGGTACCTAAAATAATCAATGGCATGTTAGATATGGTAATATATTTACACATACAAAAACATTTAAAAAATTTAAAGATCTGAAAAAAATTAATAGCTGAAATAGAACAAACCTCTCAAAGCTGCTTTGGTAAAACCAGCTGCTCTCACTGCTGTCATGGGTCTAGTAACTCCATCCTTAGGAGAACAAGCATCATTTAAAGAGCATTCTTAAATAAGACCTGCCTCTTACTTGCAGAGCTGCACGACACACGTTGTAAATACAGCCTAGCGTGTAACACTGGTTTCGTCCCCTGCCGGCTTGCTCCGTGCTCCCACCTCCTCATGTGCCGGCCTGTCTGCACTTCACCTTTCCTCTGTCAAATTCTGATTCCTTGTCTAACTGGACTTACTCCCAGTTTGAAAAGAAAAGCACTCTTAAGGATTTTTAGATAGTACCTTACGCAGCTTAGTAGCTGGCTACTCCCCTACTTTTGGTTGGTCTCCTATATGCCTAAGAGAGAAACCACAGAAACTGCTGTAAATGACAGCAAAGGAAGAGCGGGTCCCAGAGTACATCCTACAAGCAAACTATCAGGCCTATGTCCATTCCCAGTGGGATTTCATTTGAGACCTGAGTAAATAAATCCAAAGAGACTTTGCCACCAAAGATTTCAAACGGTCCAAACTTCAGCCCACAGTTTAAAGAACCAGGGTCACTATATAAGTAACAACTTAAAAAAACTTTGGTAATAATATTCTAAGTCACAGGAAAGGCCCAAAATGAACACCCACACAATGGAGATACCTGAATAGCCCCTGTCATTGGTCTTCCCATTGACGATGCCAGGGATGTCTTGGACTAGTAAACAAAAAACTAAGTTAAAACGATTCCAAAAAATGCCTACATTTAATTTTATAAACCAAAGTATAAAAGTTTTCTTTATAACATTTTTTCCTTCATCCTATTGGCAAGTAAACCTAAACATAATTTTTTTCCATTTATCTCCCGAGGATATAGGATCAAACAATAAAACTCTAAAACAGGCATTGGCAAACTATAACCCCCAGCCTTTGTACTGGGACACAGCCGCAGTCCATTTGCCTGTACATCGTCTGTGGCTGCCTCTCTGAAAATGCTGAGCTGGGTTCCGAAGAGCCTAAACCACAGGGCCCTTCACAGAAAAGCTTGCTGTCTCCTATTCAGAAACATCACCAAAAACCAAATTTATGAGTGATACCTGCTTTGGCTGATTAATAAACATATGCGTCACATGACACACTGTTATATAACGTATAAGGCCACTTTCTTCATTCACAGGAAGGGACACTTGGAAGGCAAGTGCCCGGGACCTCTAGGTTCTAAAACCATTTTTATGACCCCTAAGAAATATTATCATAAAGACTAGGAAACACTATTTCACCTCATTCCTCCATTTTTCTCCCATTCCTTTATTATTTCACATAAGCTAAAATATCCAAATTGTAGGTACTTTGGGCAAGATTTAGAAGATTTTATTTTATGGATTTTAATATAGCATCTTTCCTCCAACGATCTCAAATAAAAGCAAGACCCAATTATATGCCTCTGAAGTTTTTCTTAAATTTTATTTTTTCATGTATTAATTATTAAGTTTTTAAAAATTATAAACATTATGTTTAAATAACATCTAACCTCACATAAGATATATGAATGGAATACACATGACATTTGGTTATATTATATAGAAAATGAAAAGAAGTCAATCAACAAACACGAGGTTTACAGGTAGGAAAAGACAATAAAATATTTTCTGTTATATTTAAAACCAAAATGACTAGAATATTCAAAGCTATTAATCAACAATATATAATGTTCATCACTAACCAAAATGGAAAATATACCCAGGTCATGGGCTGAAAGGTAGCCAGACTTATTTAGAACTAACTGCCTAAACTGAACTTATGTATGAGAAAATGCATCTTCATATCTTCAGCTTAAGAAAACCTACCCCACATCCAGTAGCTACAGGTCTAGCAACTGCTGTGCTTGGTATTTTAGCAGTTATCTTGGGGAGGAAAAAAAACATAGTTAATAGAATTCAGATTAAGTTATATAATAGAAAACTGGAAAAGAAATAGAAAATATAGGCTCATCAATAGAGAAATATTTATATAATATTTAGAATAATTTCTTTTAAATTATTCTAAATATTAACGAGCTCAAGTATTTTAAGTATCAGGAAGGAGGCCTATTCTGGAACTCATTTTAAAGGAGAAAAGGGACTTTAGAATGACTTGAGGGGCCAATAAGACAGATGAGTCTTCACGGTCACGCCTACCATTCATTTTGCGTGATTATCACTGCCAGACCGCTGGGTCTAACAACAGACAGAGGATCTCAGGGAACCTGGGGTTGAATCTCAGCTCTCCCTCCACTTGCTTGTTTATTTTATCTCTTTGAACCTAAATGTTCTCATCTCTGAAATAAAGATACAAAGTATGTTGATCACAAAGTTGTAACTGGAATCAAACAGGACCACAGAGGTGAAAAAGTGCACTAAACAGGTTAGCTGTTGGGCATCTTTGTTTAAGTATTTGATTAAAACATCATTTTTAGAGGAGTTCTACTTCTGGCTTGACGGACCACTGTTTTAAACATCTCTCCCTCTAAGAACTACTAAGGCGGCTGGGGACAAAAATATTTTTGCTAAAAATCAGTTTGTATACATTAGAGAACCATCAAGGCCATGAGGAATTACAAGGCCTCAAGCTGAGGAACAGAAGGGA
Source organism: Lagenorhynchus albirostris (assembly GCF_949774975.1). Lineage (NCBI taxonomy): Eukaryota > Metazoa > Chordata > Mammalia > Artiodactyla > Delphinidae > Lagenorhynchus > Lagenorhynchus albirostris. The sequence goes on along the minus strand of NC_083112.1, from coordinate 1,073,793 downwards.
AGACTGAGGGCTGAGCTGCGTCTGGGCTGCTCTTCTCCCAGGGGTGTCTGTTAATGCGGAAGGCCAGGCCGCAAGGGTGAACAGAGCTTTTCACAGAAGACAGGACTGAAGACATAAACCCTGGAGCTGGGCCTGCTGAGGTGGCAGCCCTGGGAATCCTCCAGTATTCAGACTTGACTAACCTCCAAAGGCTACACTCAGACTGGAAGGGAAATCAGAAGGACACCAGCCCTTGTAAGACCTGAGCCCAATTCAGAATCATCTCAAACTCAACTGGCTTGAGGTGATTCAGGGTTCCTTGCATCTCTGAGGCCATAAGCAAAAGTAAATTCTCTCCAGTAAAAGGTATCTGTCCTGATAAGGCAGCCACTACCCACATGTGGCTGTTGAGCATTTGAAGTGTGGCTCAGGCAATAGGACCTGGATTTTAAAACTTTACTTACTTTTAAATGATTTAAATAGTCACATGTGGCTAGTGGTTATCACACTAGACAGCAGAGACATACAGCCGTAAATTATCTCTAAAAATTTTCATTTACAATGCCTGGCATTCAATCTAAAACAACCAGACACATAGGAGCAAGACTACCTAACCAAAACCAAGAGAAATAAATGGAAAGACAGGCAGAAGGGGAAACATGCGATGGAAACATCAGACACAGGCTTTAACACAACTATGGTCGATACGTTCAGCGAATTAAAAGACAAGATGACAATTTCAGTAGACAACTAAAAACTATAAAAAATGGATGAATGGAAATTCTAGAACCGAAAACTGAAAATAACGTAAAATTCTGGCATTGTCCAGAAAGTAGTAAAATACTAAATTATACTAGACTTTGATAAGTTAAAGATGAATATTGTAATCTTTACAAAAACACTAAAAAATGGCTAAAGAATGTAAGCTCCCAAGATAACAGAAGGAGAAATGGAATAATAAAAAATAAACAAAAGAAGATAAGAGGGCTTCCCTGGTGGTGCAGTGGTTGAGAGTCTGCCTGCCGATGCAGGGAACGCGGGTTCGTGCCCCAGTCTGGGAAGATCCCACATGCCGCAGAGCGGCTGGGCCCGTGAGCCATGGCTGCTGAGCCTGCGAGTCCGGAGCCTGTGCTCCGCAACGGGAGAGGCCACGGCGGTGAGAGGCCCGCGTACCGTACCGCCAAAAAAAAAAAAAAAAAAGGAGATAAGAAAAGAGAGAAAATGAAACATAAAAAAGGCAGGAAAAAACAAACAGCAAATACTAAGGCAACAAATTTAAACCAAATCCGTAATTTCATTAAATGTAAATAGACTAAAAGAAGAAGATTATCTGACAATATTAAAACAAATACAAAAAACCCAGAGCTCTATTCATGCTGCTAATAAATACATCTTAAATATACAGATATGAGAATGCTGTAAGTAAAAAGATGGGAAAGACATACAATGTAAACACTAGACAAAGAGAGCCTGAGTAGCTCTAGCAATATACTAATATTTGACAAGACAGACAAACAGCATTACTAGAGATAGGATATTTTATAACAATAAAAGGGTCAATTTAACACAAAAATATAACAATTCTAAATGTCTTTACTCCAAATATATAAATCAAAAACCTAAAAAAAGGAAGAAAACCACAATCACAGTGTAAGATTTGACCGTTTTTCTCATTAATAGAACTGTAGTTCCTCTCCACAAAAAAAAATCAGTAAAAATACAGAAAATTTGAACAAAACCATTAACAAACTTGACTTAATTGACAGGTAACAGGTCTTGGAAAAACATGAAAAGGAAGGATGTGGGTCTCAGCAATATTTTTCTGTGAGAACAAATTGAAGGAAAGAGACCATTTTTCTTTTTAACTACTCACTAATGACTACATCTGTTCTTCTGGGTTTTATTTTTGGCACTGGACTGATCTCTTAAGTGGACTGGATCCTACGTTACCTCTTTCTTTCTTCACCTTGCACCCTCACCCACACTGCCTTTCCTCACAAATCTCAAGGGCAATCTGAACTGTGCACATCCTTAAATATTCAACTGTAAATCTATCTTCTAAGCAGCCTCTTCTGATTGTCCCAACTAGTGATAAAGAACTTATCTTTGTGGTCCCATAGCAATTTATACTCTTTTTACAACACATAATATATTATGCCTTGTAATTTCTATTTCTGTCCATTTTATTCTCCTCCTTAAGTTCCTCTGGAGCTAGCTGGAATTTTATCCCTCTTAAGTGAGCCCAGTCCCTTTCATATAACAGTTGCACAAATTTTTCCCATTTAATACAGTATGTAAGGTGTGATGAAAATATCATTCAAGGCAGCTGGAGACCTGAGCTCTGTCCTGGTTACAGGTAAGTGTGAGACCTCGCCTCCCCAGGCTTGTTTTCCTCATCATAACGTGAGGATCTCTGAAGTCATTTCTAAATATGATGAAGGACCAGCCTGGAGACATTACCACCTGTCTGATACCCAGAATCACTAAACTGAAGACAATGTTTGCTTATTTACTAAGTCATGTGATAAAGATCTGTGGAGGACCCACAGCAGGCAAAGAGAGAACAATATGATGGTCTGCCTCCTCAGAAAGCTTATGGCCTTGTCATTAGCCAAGTGTAAGAACTTAGCCTACAATTTTCTTTCCATAATGAAGGTAAACTTAAAATTAAAATATAGCTTGTGGAATGTGTAGTCAAGAATTGACTTCACCCAAAGAGAGGTCTGGCTTTGCCCTTTGCTACTGGGAGGAGATCTGCAGGCCCCTGGAATGTCCTGTATGACACACCCCTGTTTGCCTGGGGGCTTTGGCCACCAGACAGTCTAAACTTCAGACTTATGAGCCTGAACCTCCAGGAGGGGCTGGAGACTAACGGGCAGCCATGAGGACAGTATGTGATGGAGCTCCATGAAAACTCTGGACACCACAGTGGTGGGAGGGCTTCCTTGCTGGCAATCCTCCCAAGTACCGTCACCACTCAGAGTGGCTGGGAGGTTAATGCTACCCAGGGCTCCACAGGGAAAGGATGACCAGAAGCCCCACGTTTGGACCCTCCCAGACTGTGCCCTGTGTCTCTCTTCTCTGGGCAGATTTAACCTGTATCCTTCCCCTGTAATAAACCGTAAGCATACCAGCTTTCAGCAAGTTCTGCGAGTCCTTTCAGAAAAGGACCAACGCTGAAGGTGGTTTTGCAACTGGTGTCAGAAGTGAGGACAGGGGCTTCCCCGGTGGCACAGTGGTTAAGAATCTGTCTGCCAACGCAGGGGACACGGGTTTGAGCCCTGGTCCAGGAAGGTCTCACAACCGCGGAGCAACTGAGCCCACGAGTCACAACTACTGAGCCTGCGCTCTAGAGCCCGCGAGCCACAACTACTGAGCCTACATGCCACAACTACTGAAGCCCGCGCGCCTAGAGCCCGTGCTCCGCAACAAGAGAAGCCACCGCAATGAGAAGCCCGCACGCTGCAACAAAGAGTAGCTCCCGCTCGCCGCAACTAGAGAAAGCCCGTGTGCAGCAACAAAGACCCAACACAGCCAAATAAATAAATAAATAAAAATAAAATAAAATAATTTTTTAAATAAATTAATTAATTTAAAAAAAATTGGTCAAATGATCTTAAACAAGGGTGCCAAGACCATACAATGTGGAAAGGTCAGTCTCTCCCAAATGGTGCTGGGAAAACTGGATATCCACACAAAAGAATGAAATCAGACCCCTAATCTTGTATCACATACAAAAATGAACTCAAAATGGATTAAAGGCCCAAACGTAAAAAGACCTAAAACTATAAAACTCCTAGAAAAAAAACATAGGGGAAAATTTCATGGCATTGGACTTAGTAATGATTTCTCAGCTATGACACCAAAAAGCACAGGCAACAAAAGCAAAAACAGACCAATGGGACTACATCAAATATAAAAACTTTTGTGCATCAAAGAACCCGATCAACAGAATTTTAAAAAAGCAACCTACAGAACGGGAGAAAATATCTGCAAAGCATATACCCAATAAAGAATTCCTACAACTCAACAACAAAAAAAATCAAATAACCCAGTTAAAAAATGGGCAAAATACTTGAACAGACATTTCTTCAAAGATGATCTACAAATGGCCAAAGAGCATAAGAAAAGACAGTCAACATCACTAATTATCAGAGAAATGCAAATCAAAACCACAATGAGAATCACCTCATACCCATTAAAATTGCTACTATCAAAAGAATAGAAAATAACAAGTGTTAGTGAAGCTGTAGAGAAACTGGAACCCTTGTGCACTGTTGGTGGGATTGTAAAATGGCGTAACCACTATGGAAAACAGTATGGAGGTTCCCCCAACAATTAAACATAGAACTACCATATGATCCAGCAATCCCACTTTTGGGTATATATCCAAAGAATTGAAAACAGGGTCTCAAGATATTTGCACACTCATGTTCGTAGCAGCACTATTCACAACAGCCAAGAGGTGGAAGCAACCCAAGTGTCCATGGAACAAAATGTGGTCCATCCATACAATGGAATGTTATTCAGCCTTAAAAAGGGAGGAGATCCCGACACAGGCTATACCGTGAATGAACCTTGAGGACATTATGCTACATGAAATAAGCCAGTCACAAAAGGACAAAAACCATCTGATTCCACTTATATGTAGTACCCAGAACAGTCAAATTCATAAAGACAGTAGAAGGGTGGGGGCCAGGGGCTGGCGGAGGGAGATGGGGGTTGTTGTTTAATGGGGACAGAGTTTCAGTTTGGGAGGACAGAAAGTTCCAGGGATCTGTTTCACAACAATGGGAATTAATTTAACACTACCAATGTGTACATTTAAGAACAGTTAAGATGGCATAGTATGTGTTTTTTACCACAATAAAAAAAATTCACTTACTGGAGGTCTTCTGCCGTGACTAGTTTTCACAGCTTGCTGAAAAGCTGTGTCATTCTCCAATTCCTAAAACGAAAAGGCAAATTTCACATCCAACATGAAGTGACAATTTTTTAAATGTTTAACCTCGACTGCTTGGTGTTCATGATCCTCTATAATCCACCGTCCTCCATCTGCTGACATCCAGGTAGGGCTCAAGGACTCCCGTCCTCAAATCCCCCTCACACTGTACAAAATGCCAAAGTCCCTTCCCCCCTCGGGGAGAGGAGTAATGACAATGTCAGTCAAGTTTAAGGCCATTTCACTGGCTACTGTTCAAATGGGTGCTATCAACACACGTGGTTAAAAGATCAAGTCTGCAAGGATATGGCCTTTCTACTGTTTCTCTTTTCCAAGCAGCTAGAGCAGTAGGAACAGAGAATCACCCCCATCCTTTTTCCCTCTCTCTCTCCCCTCTCTTCTTCCATATTCTGGACCATGGCTAGGAGCCTTACCTGAGAAAACCTTAGGACAGAAAAGGCTGTATTCTCTCCCAGAAATGGGGCAAACACTTGCTCTGGTTTCATCTCTGCTTGCCCAAGTGAAAATGGCTTTTCATCTCACGGGAGAGGTAAAGTCTGAGATTCAGACTAGAGCCAGCCTAGGCTCCAGCGGGTCCAACCTGTGATGCCACTTGGAACCAAAGCCTCCGTTGAAATAAAACGTTACTATGCTTTGCTGATTCCTGACCTATGCTTACATTCTCCCTGAGGAAAGTAACATTAGTCAAGTGCAAGATACCAGTGTTTCCGAGTTTCCTGGACAAAATGCCATTGTAGCCTCTCTCAAAAGCACCAAGCCTCGCCAGCTGCCAGTCTAAGCAGCCTTTGTCCCCCGTCTCTTCAGCAGCACAGGTTCGGCTCTAGCCCTCCAGACATCTGTGCTCAGTTCTCACACTCACCTCTGATTTACTGCAATCTACTTCCCACAGAAACATACTTGCTGATTATTAAAAAACAAACACAAACAATACACAAAAAATGGAGTCGATATCAATTAGCTTTTTAAAACCTTGGAGACAATTAAAGTAAAACGTTTGTATAACCAAAATGCTAATACAATGTACTTTAAATGTGATTATGTACAAGGATTCTTCTTTACTTTTACTTCAAATAATCTTCATAATCTTCCATATCAACTACATAAAATGAAGTAAGTACACAAGTCTCAGCCATAGAAACCAGGCAACTTTCACACGAAGCACAAAGCCACGGGCTGCCTTTGAAATAATTATACTACCTTGGCACATCTTTTAGGAAAAGCCTTCCAATATTGCTAAATTATTAGTAAAATTTGATTAATCAGCTCAGTGAAGTCTCAATGACAAACTAAAAACTGTCAACAAATTCTCCATTACAAATACCAAATCAACACAATTTTTGTCATTTTTTTCTTTGTTCATGATTTGATTAACAATTTGCATAATCTATGAACACCTTAGCAACTGTTTCAAGTAATTCAGCTATATATTAATTTACACCAATTAATTAAAATAAAAGAAAACCACGGGTAAACCAAATTTTTTATTTTACTGTGTGATTTATTTTTGTGTATGATATTCTGAATATTTGCTTCAAGTTAAATAATGAAGCCACACTGTGATGACCTGAAGAGTTAGGAAGTTTCTCTGATGTTTTTAAGAATGATCATGATGATATATTAATTCCACTTGTGGGACTCTCCCCAAGGAAATGTTTGGTCACAATAGAGAAAATTATTTAAGCATAAAATTGCTCATTGTGCTATTGTTATTAATAGGGGCAGAAAACTATAAATAATTATCCTATAGTCAGAAAATAATCAACTGTATATAGTCGGTATTATGCAGCCATTAAAATTATATTTAAATTTTTAGGACCATGAAACTTTGTTTACGATGTAGCCAAATGTAAATAAGCAAACAGAAAAGTAAACATTAGTTCAATTCCAAACATGCTAAAAGAAAATTGTATGTGTATGCATGAACGAAAGACAAAGCAACAAAATGTTAACCGTACTCATTTCTGACTGCTGGGTAAATTATGGGTAATTTTGTTTTTCAACAATGAGCACATATATTTTTTTTTTATACATATAACTTTTACGACTGGGAGAAAGGGGGAGATTCAATGGTTTTCATAATTTATACTAGCTTAGGAAAATGTCCATGCTTTAATACAAATTTTTAAAAACTAGTCTATGTAATCATATCTGTATAAGTGTTTGTATACAGGGACGGAAGAACCTGAATATATTAAAAGACAAGGGAATACAGCAAAACATCGGGTGATATATCTAATACAGGTGATCTTCAGGTAATAGTATTCATGTCATTTTATTTTTTTCTCCAATCTTATGTATTTTTCAAATTTTCTATGATGAACAGTATCTCCTAGATTTTTTTTTTCTCCTAGATTTTTATTTCATATAGAGTAAGTGAATGATTTCTATTTTCTTTTCTTGCTTTCTCTCTAGGTCTCCAATTCACAGGCAAACATTTTTCTCCAGAGGAAAAAACAATTCAAAAATGACTGAAAGCCATATGAAAAACTCTAGAATGAGATTTCCTAAATTAGTTAAAGTCCTCTAAATGCTAATATTTGATTCTTAAATACTAGCAAGTAAATTAACGCCCACATCCTTCATCCTTACTTTTTTTCACACGCTAATTAAAGACAACTTTATAAAGAGTTTTCTTTGGTTTTTGTCTTTTACAATTTGGAAACTATAACTCTCACAATAATGTAAACAGATTTAAAATATTCAAGTATTTGTCTTAGTAACAATTTCATCCTGTAATTACTATACTACTAAATATTAAGCAGATATAGGTTTGTTGACATAAGCGAATATTCATAAAAGGGAAAAGGTTACGAAATAGTACACACAGTATGATACCATTTTATCCAAAAACATACAGATACAGTATACATATACACATACATATGTGCATAGGGAAACATTTAGCATTAAGCACTGTAAGTTAGTTAATGTTTATCTCTGGGTGGTTTATTTCTGGGTGGTTTCATAGACAGTTTCTATGATTTTAATTTTTCTTTATATTTATTTCTATTCTCTAATTTTTCTATAAAATACTTGTATAATTTAATTCAAAGAAGAAAAATAACTACATGACATTTCAAATTTAGAGCATTAAAAAAAACTGATTTTAGGTACTTCAAGTGATCTAAGTCTTGTAACTTACATATTCAGATAATTAGTACAGAAGAATACAAGTATATAATTGATCCTAATTCTTTCCCATAGACTTTTTCACATCTTTATGCTGCAATTATTACTATTGGTAGAAAGTACAGTCTTCAGTAATAGCACTTTTCTAGGCTTTTAATCAACTTACTTAATCTAAAGCATGATAAAGCAGAACCCTCAAATCCAAAATTTCCATGAACCAGCTGGTTAGCAAAGACCAATGTAAAAAAAAAAAAAAAAAAAAATTTTTTTTTTTACCTCGGTATCATAGGTTGGATTGTAGTCATTATAACCAGAATAAAGATCATCTTCATCTGTCTCTGGGGCCAGGTGTACATTTTCCATCATTTGTACCTATGAAAAATCACTGCTGTAAATGTATTCTTCGAATAAGAAATAATTGTTAATTGAAATAAAGTATACCTATTTAACAACCTTTCTGGTCAAATTTATCTCTACATGTGTTTATGGCCTAAACTTTTTTTCATTTCAAATTCTTAAAACTAGATATCAAAACAGACACAAAGGTCAATGGAACAGAACAGAGAGACCCCAAAAAACCCATACATATATGGTCAACTGATTTATGACGAAGGAGCCAAGAATATACAATGAGGAACGGACAGTCTCTTCAATAAATGGTGCTGGGAAAACTGGACGGCCACATGCAAAAAACAAATCTGGGCCCCTACCTTACACCATAAACAAAAATCAACTCAAAATGGATTAAGGACCTGAAACAATAAAACTCCTAGAAGTAAACATAGACAGTAAGTGCCTCGACATCGGTTTTGGTGGTATCTTTTTTGGATCTAACACCAAAAGCAATGGCAACAAAACTAAAAATAGATAAGTGGGACTATATCAAATTTAAAAGTTTCTGCACAGCAAATGAAACCATCAACAAAATGAAAAGGCAACCTACTGAATATCTGCAAATCATATATCTGATGAGGGGTTAATATCCAAAATATATAAAGAACTAATGCAACTCAACAACAACAATAAAAACTCGATTAAAAAATGGACAGAGGGGACCTCCCTGGTGGCGCAGTGGTTAAGAATCCACCTGCCAATGCAAGGGACACGGGTTCGATCCCTGGTCCAGGAAGATCTCACATGCCTCGAGCAACTAAGCTCATGTGCCACAATTACTGAGCCTGCTCTCTAGAGACCACGAGCCACAACTACTGAAGCCCGCACGCCTAGAGCCCGTGCTCTGCAACAAGAGAAGTCACCGCAATGAGTAGACATTTTTCCAAATAAGACATACAGATGGCCAATATGTACATGAAAAGATTCTCAACATCACCTATCATCAGGGAAATGAAATCAAAAGAGATTTCAGCTCACACGAGTTAGAATGGTTATTATAAAAAAGATTGGGATTTCCCTGGTGGTGCAGTGGTTAAGAATCCGCCTGCCAATGCAAGGGACACGGGTTCAATCCCTAGTCCAGGAAGATCCCACGTGCCCCAGAGCAACTAAGCCGTGCGCCACAACTACTGAGCCTGCGCTCTAGAGCCCACGAGCCACAACTACTGAAGCCCGTGTGCCTATAGCCCGTGCACTGCAATGAAGAGTAGCCGCTGCTCTCCGCAACTAGAGAAAGCCCAGGCGTGGCAACGAAGACCCAACACAGCCAAAAATAAATAAATAAATTTTAAAAAGAAAAAAAAAAAAAGAAGACCCAACACAGCCTAAATAAATAAATAAGACTAGAGATGGTCATTCCTTGGCAGTCCAGTGGTTAGGACTCCATGCTCTCACTGCAGAGGGCCCAGGTTTGATTCCCTGGTCAGGGAATTAAGATGACATGAGCCGTGTGTTGCAGCCAGAAAAATAAAGACTAGAGATAAGCACTGGTGAGGATGTTGAGAAAACGGAACCCTCATGTACTGTTGGTGGGAATGTAAGCTGGTGTAGCCACTGTGGAAAACAGTATGCAGGTTCCTAAAAAATTAAAAATAAAGTTACTGTATGATCCAGCAATTCCACTTCCGGGTATTTATCTGAAGAAAATGAAAACACTAACTCAAAAAGGTATTTGCACCACTACGTTCATTGCATCATTACTGACAATAGGCGAGATATAGAAACAGGGCTTCCCTGGTAGCACAGTGGTTAAGGATCCGCCTGCCAATGCAGGGGACCCGGGTTCGATCCCTGGTCCGGGAAGATCCCACATGCCTCAGAGCAACTAAGCTCGTGCGCCACAACTACTGAGCCTGTGCTCTAGAGCCCACGAGCCACAACTACTGAGCCCACGAGCCACAACTACTGAAGCCCACGCACCTAGAGCCTGTGCTCCGCAACAAGAGAAGCCACCGCAATGAGAAGCCCGCACACCGCAAGGAAGAGTAGCCCCCGCTCGCCGCAACTAGAGAAACCCCGCGTGCAGCAAGGAAGACCCAACGCAGCCAAAAATAAATTAATTTTTAAAAAAACGAAACAAAAAAAACTAGGTGTCAAAACATTCATTCATTGCACTTGTTTCACATTTATTCCACACCCACTACATTAAAAGGACAGTGATAGACACAGCTGATTGTACTGATTTTCAAGGAGCTCAGTATCAAGTGAAGAAAGGTATATAACAGTCAATTATAATGCAAGGCAGAAATCACTGAACACCTACCACAGGGCTAAATTAAAGAGACCAATAACACAAAACGTCAGCAAGCATATGGAGCAATGGGAATACTCATATGTTGTTTAGTGGCAGTGTAAAATGGTACAATTTGAGGAAACAATCTGGCAGTCTCATAAAATTAACATATATCTCTTATGACCCAGCAATTCCACTCCAAAGTATTTATCCAAGAGAAATGAAAATATATGTCTATAAAAAGATTTGTTTAAGTGTATTTACATGAGCTTTATTCACAATATCCAAAAATTGGCAACAGACCATACCCATCAATAGAATGGATAAGCAAAAGGTGGCATATTTAATGCAATGAAGTACTACTCAGCAATAAAAACCAGTGCACTGATGACATTTATAACAATACATAAAAATCTCAGTTATGCTGAGTGAAAGAAGCCTCACACATAACAGTACCTAATGTATGTTTCAAGTCCTAGAACAGGCAAAACTATGGCAGAAAACAATCAGAACACTAGTTGCTTCTTAGAGGTGGGGGGTAGGGACTGAATGGAAAAGGGCATGACAGAATTTTCTGAAGTGATAAATGTTCTATATCTTGACAGGTGATTTGATTACACAGACGTATGCATTTGCGAAAACTCAGTAAATGCATACTTAAGATTTCTTTTTACTGTTTGTAAATTTTTTCTTGAATGAAAAGACTATAAACAAATATTGAACTATAATTAATATACATACTCAACTATTTAAAGGCAAACTTAGTATCTGTAATTTAGTTTGAAATGTGTAAAAATAAGATGGATAAAAGGATCAATGTGATAAAGCAAGTACAGAAAAATGTTAATGGTAGAATCTATGTAGCAGGTATGATGTTCACTGAAAAATTCTTTAAAATTTGCTGTAGATTTGCAGAGTAAATTTTCATAATAAAATGTGAAAAAAGTACAAAACGAGATGAAACAGATATCAAAGCAAAGTAAAACAGAAGCATGGGAGAAATGTAATTATTGTGCATGTCTACTGTAAATGTGGTAATTATCAGAGAACTGGGGACGAATTCCCAGAAGACCACTCATTCAAATTGAGTCAATATTTTTGGCAATTTGGGAAGGGGGCTGTCCAGTTACCCAAGAAATGTAGTACTGAATTACTCTGTGTATCTCAAAATACATATTATCTTTAAAGCCTGTACAATATTAAGTGCGTCAGTAAATTCCTACAAAAATTTCAGCTTAATCTTATTGCTCAGTAAAATGCCAGATGTATGTGGCCACTCATAAAATTTTAACATTACTTTAATAATAAAATTATTAATCTTTTGATATAATTCACATACCATAAAATTTACCCTTTAAGTACCATTCAGTCATTTTTAGTATATTCACAAGGTTGTGCAGCCATCACCACTATCCAATTCCAGAACATTTCATCACCCCATGGAGAACCCTGGGGCCCTTTAGCAGTCACTCTCCATTTCTCCCTCCTCCTGTCTCAGAGGATTTGCGGATTCTGGACATTCCATAAAAAAGGAATCATCCAATATGTGGTATTTTGTGTCTGGCTTCTTTCACTTAGCATTTTTTCAAGGGTCATCGATGGTATAGCATGTATCAGTACTTTATTCCTTTTTATCGCTGAATAATATTCCATCATAAGGATATACAACATTTTGTCTGTTAATGGACATTTGGATTGTTTCCACTTTTGACCATTATGAATAGCTACTGCAGGACTTCCCGGGTGGTCCAGTGGTCAAGAATCCACCTTCCAATGCAGGGGACCTGGGTTCAATCCCTGGTGAGGGAACTAATATCCCTTTTGCCGCAGGGCAACTAAGCTTGTGTGCTGCAACTACGAAGCACACAAGCCACAACTAGAGATCCCACGCACCACAACGAAGATCCTGCACGCCACAACTAAAGATGCTGCATGCCACAACTAAGACCCGATGCAGCCAAAAAATAAAAGTAAATAAATATTTTTTTAAAAAACTACTGCACTGGGGCTTCCCTGGTGGCGCAGTGGTTGAGGGTCCACCTGCTGATGCGGGGGACACGGGTTCGTGCCCCGGTCCGGGAGGATCCCACATGCCGCGGAGCGGCTGGGCCCGTGAGCCATGGCCGCTGAGCCTGCGCGTCTGGAGCCTGTGCTCCGCAACGGGAGAGGCCACAACAGTGAGAGGCCCGCGTAACGCAAAAAAAAAATCAAAAAAAAAAAAAAACTACTGCACTATGGGGAATTCTCTGCCGGTCCAGTGGTTACGACTCAGTGCTTGGCAGAGCCAAAAAAGAAGAATCCCTTATATGTTCCTGATACTAGACCTTATCAGATAAATGACTAGAAACTATTTTCTCCCATTCTGTGCACTCTTTCCCCCCCTTGACAGTGTCCTTGGAAGCACAAAAGCTTTTAAATTTGATGATGCACACATATTTTTTGTTTGCGCTTTGGGTGTTACAGCTAAAAAACCACTGCCTAATCCAAGGTCAAGAAGATTTACACCTGTTTTCTTCTAAGAGTTTTATGGCTTTAGCTCTTAGATTTAGGTCTTTTGAGTTAATTTCTCATTACTTTTTGGAGATGAAAATTCACTATGAGAGCAAATGTCAATCATATAGAAATGTTCATTCCAAATTAGCCCCCTAAAATATTGTCAGTGGTAGAAGACATACAAAATATTTTAACTTAAAAGCTTTAGGTCAGGTAATGGGACACCAGTGGTTCTCAAAGGTCAGTGTGTGTCAGAAACCCAAGGGCTGGGACTTCCCTGGCGGTCCAGTGGTTGGGACTCCACGCTTCCACTGCAGGGGACCTGGGTTCAATCCCTGGTCCAGGAAGTAGGATCCCACGTGCCATGCCGCGCGGCCAAAATAACAACAAACAAATCTATGCTAAACTGATAGGCAAAATAATTTTGAAAAAACGAAAGAAACCCAAGGGCTTGTTAAAATCAGACTGCCACTCCCCCATACCGGTTTCTGATTCACCAAGTCTCAGGTGGGAGTCGCCAGCATCCCCCTCCACCCTTGGAATGTGGATTTCTAACAAGTTCCCAAGCGTTGCTCCTGCTGCTGCTCCGGGGACCACACTGTGAGGACCACTGTGTTCAACAGAAACCACCTAATTACAAGTCCCATTTAAGTCAATTTAGCTTACACGTCTCTCAGAACAACAAGCAACTTTTACAACTGGAGATCCTTTCTTCTGGGCTGTCCCCAGACCAAAACAGTTCAGATATGAGAGAGACTCGGGGTGACCGACGCGGAGAGTAGGGTGCGGTGGGGAAAGGTGAAGCACCCAGGGAACAGCTAAGGCGGCGGAGGTCCGCCACAGCGCGGGTTTCCCGGGTTCTGCTGCCAAGGCAGCTCCCGGGCTCGCGCCGTCTGGACTGAGCGCGGGAAGCGCCCCCCACCCCGCCTCCCCGGGGCCCCGCCCCCGTCCCCAACGGCGGCCTCTCGCCCCCCGGGGGCCGCACCGGACAGCCCGGCCGCCCACTGGAGCGGACTGACTCCGGCCCGGGAATGCCCACCTCCGCGAGACGGGGCCCGAGCTCGTGCCTCCCTCACCCGCCGAGCCTTCCCGGGAATTTCTGCGCTTCCCGTCACGAACGCTGGGTCAGGGGCTCAAGGGCCGCGCGCGGGCTGCGGGCGGGGGCGCACGGGCCGGCGGCGGGGGAGGGGCAGAGCCCCCGCGACCCCCCACGGCCCCCCCGGAGGGCGGCGGGCACCCGCGCCGCCCGGGGCCCTCTCCTACCTCGCGGCGAGGGGACCAGGGAGACCGCGAGGGCTGCGGGGTTGGCGCGGCCTTTCCGGAACTCGGCGGAGAGCTGCGCAGCCGTGGCGTTGCCACGCGCGGATCTAAGGAAGCCGCTCCCACAGTGCTCCGCGAGGGGGCGGGGCGATACAGGTGGGCGGGGCCGAGCCTGGAGGGCGGGGAGGGGCCTGAGCGGAGAGGGGCGGGGCCGGCTCCGGCTAGGGAGCTGGAGCCGAGGGGCCCCGCGGAGGCGGTCTTGGCGGGCGGTGAGTGGGACAGGAACTTGAGGGAAGCCCACGTCTCCTAGATCCTGATGAAATCATCCGGAAGGCAGATCACCGGCGGGTGGTGCTGGTTGCTGTGAATAGCTCCGGTGGCCGCCGCACTAGCTGTGAGCCCTGGAAGCGCGTCCGGGCAGGCAGCTGGCTGTCTGGACCCCTCCCGCGGTTCCCCCCGGTCCCGGCTAGAGCCCAGGCCGCCCGCGCGGCCCCGCGCACCTCGTGGTCCTGTCCTGTCCTGTGCTCCTGCCCTGGACACGTCGAGGGCGGCCCGAGACGCGCCAAAGCCGGCACCCAGCCTGAGTGACGCTAAGCAAGAGAACGAGGAATGAAGTTAATAACCGGTTCACATCTTTAAAGTTTGTCTTAAATTTTCAAGATAAATTGGCGGGGAGGCGTCTAAAGACACCAGTGTAATTAGTGAGTTTTGGAAGACTGAGATGTTGTCTCCCTCCAGTGCAAAAGGCGAGTTATGCTCTCTGGCATATTAGGGATGATGTCTGAGCATCGTGCTGGCCTGCAGTTCATCATAAAAAACTGAGGTTTCCAAAGTTTAGGGCCCCTCAGCTGTGACACAAACTCACTGTGCGTGCAGCAGCCGCCTGCGCTACCCCTGTGGGACTGGGGAGGTGTGTGGGCAGAGGGAGTGTGAAGCTCAGGCTGCTTGCTGGGCTGTGACAATCAGGTCCTCTGTCTCTGACCAGGTGTTTCTGCCAGCTGTCAGGACACCCTGTTAGCTTGTCAGCTTGGAGACCTGGTCAAGTCTTAACACGGCTCTTGAGAGTATCTAGCCACCCAGCCTGGCTCAAAGTAGCTGTTCACTACATGTTTTGTGAGTTAATTCCTGAACACTGTAGAGCCCTTCAAATCACTGCACTTCGGTATATGGAAACCATTTTCATTATCTGTTTAGATCTCCAGGCTGTAAATTTGCAGCTCCCTCGATTGTTAAAAAATATATTTATTTATTTATTTATTTTGGCTGTTAGCTGGAGCATGCAGGATCTTCTTTATTTATTTATTTTTGGCTGCGTTGGGTCTTTGTTGCTGCGCGCAGGCTTTCTCTAGTTGCGGTGAGCGGGGGCTACTCTTCGTTGGGGTGCACAGGCTTCTCATTGCAGTGACTTCTCTTGTTGCAGAGCACGGGCTCTAGGCGCGTGGGCTTCAGTAGTTGTGGCACGCGGGCTTAATAGTCATGGCACGCAGGCTCTAGAGCTCAGGCTCAGTAGTTGTGGCGCACAGGCTTAGTTGCTCCGCGGCGTGTGGGATCTTCCCGGACCAGGGCTCAAACCCGTGTCTCCTGCATTGGCAGGCGGATTCTTAACCACTGTGCCACCAGGGAAGCCCCCTTCATTTTAAATGTTGTAATGAAGCTACTATTTTTTTAATATATTTATTTATTTACTTGGCTCCATCGGGTCATAGTTGTGGCGTGCGGGATCTTCCTTGCCGCATGCGTGATCTTTAGTTGCGGCAAGGCACACTCCTAATGCAGGGGGGCCCGGGGTTCGAGCCCTGGTCGGGGAACTAGATCCCACACGCCACAAGTAAGAGCTCATATGCCACAACTAAAGATCCTACGTGCTGTAACTGAAGCTACTATTTATTAAGCACATGCCTACATCGGCAGACAAAATGTTAAGGTCACATAGCTCATATTACTAAAATACAAGCTCCAGAGAGAACAGAGATTCTTGTTTCCATCACTTCCAACCTGGAGGGCTAGGCAGCAGACAATCACTGCATTTTGTGGTGTTTTTCTGGGCAGAAGAGGTGAAAGGTTTTCACAGTGCCTAATAAATTACTTATTAGATAAACCAAGTGTTGCCAAGCTGGGGTGGGAATCCAGTGGTGGTAACACCTATGGTGTACTTGAGTAAACTTTTACGAATAAACAGTAACTATAAAACTATGTTATGGGACTTCTCTTGTGGCGCAGTGTTTGAGAGTTCTGCCTGCCGATGCAGGGGACACGGGTTCGTGCCCTGGTCCGGGAAGATCCCACATGCCGCGGAGCAGCTGGGCCCGTGAGCCATGGCTGCTGAGCCTGCGCGTCCGGAGCCTGTGCTCCACAACAGGAGAGGCCACGGCAGTGAGAGGCCCGCGTACCACAAAAAAACAAACAAACAAACAAAAACTATGTTATGAGCTCTGATAGTGGTAGATCCACAGGACCTCACGTACACCAGGTGTTAGGGACCGAATTGTCGCCCCCAAATTCAAATGTGGAAGCCCTGACCCCCAGGACCTCAGACTGTGACAGTATTTGGAGACAGGGCCTTTAAAGAGGGATTAAGTTAAAAGGGGGCCTCGCGGGTGCTCTTGCCACCTGGTTTCCTTCTCTCCGGGCTCTTCTCACCACCTCCTCAGCACTCTTGCATCTTCTCTCTTGCTGTCACTCAGTCTGTTTTCCACACTGCAGCCAAAGTGGTCACCCTTCAGTGAAGGTCTGATCACCTCGTTCTCTGCGCAGGACCTTTTGGTGCCCTCTCTCCCCACTGGCCTTGACCTCTGGACAAAGTCTAAACTCCATGTTGTGCCTTACAAGGCTCTTCAGGGGTCAGGACACAGGAATCTGTTGCAGCCAAGAAAAATCAATTCTTGCTAACTGAAGCAGAAAAGGAATTTTTTGGAACGATGTTGGGTAGCTCAGAATTGTCAGAGAGGCTGAGGAGCAAAGTTTGGAAAAGCAACAGCAGCTCAGGCAGGCAAGGCCCAGCCAAAGTCGGCTCACGGGAGCGAGCTGCCGAAGTCATGACCAAGCCTCGCCGTTTGCTCAGGCAAACCAGGAGCAGTTGGTCGCCCTGCTTAGCCGGCTGCTGTGGCCCTGCCATCTCAGTACCTCAAGGCCCGCTCGCCGGTGGACGCACTCTCACACGGCTGTGCTCCGGCACGTAGCACTTCACCGCTGGACCCTGGTTCCATCATAGCCACTGGGAACCGTTTCTAACCACCCTGCCCTTTGTCTGCCTCCTGAGCCCCAGATGGGAATGCCAGCTTGCTGTGTGTCGGTCAAAGGCCGTGTTCTGGCTTCCAGGGAGCTCAGACGGAGGGTGTCTGCTCCCCGAAGCTTCCTCCCACCCATTTTGGGATCCTCCTAAAATACGAAGGGTGTCAGATGCTGGGTAGCCAACAATGTCCATGGACAAACGTCCACGACATCACCCCTCCCCTTGGCCTCCTCGCCGGCACGTCGTGCCCCGGCCATACTTGCTTTCAAGTCTTCCTCACCCCCAGGCCTTCACAGCACACTATTCTCTTTTCCTAAAATGATCTTTCCTACTGTCCTCTTAGCCTGGCCACCTCTGTCCAGAAGGCCTTCCCTAGTCGCTGAGTACTAGTTTGCTAGGGCAGCCGTAACAAACTACCGCATGCTAGGTGGCTTAAAAACAGAAATTTACTTCCCAGTGCGCTGGAGGCTAAACTTCAAGATCAAGGTGTGGGCCGGCGTGGTTTCTTCTGAGGCCTCTCCTTGGTCTGGCCGCTCTCTGCTACCCCTTCACGTGGTCTCCCTCTGGGCACCCTGAGTGTCCTAATCTTCTCCTCTTATGAGGGCATGAGTCCCATTGGATGAAGACCCACCCACAAGGCCTCCTTTTAATTTAATCCCCCGTCTCCAAATACTGTCACATTCTGAGGTCCTGGGGGTCAGGGCTTCCACATTTGAATTTGGGGCACACGATTCGGTCCCTAACACCTGGTGTACTGTGGATCTACCACTATCAGAGCTCATAACACAGTTTTATAGTTACTGTTTATGCGTCAAAGTTTACTCAAGTACACCATAGGTGTTACCACCACTGGATTCCCACCCCAGCTTAGCAACACTTGGTTTATCTAATAAGTAATTTATTAGGCACTGTGAAAACCTTTCACCTCTTCTGCCCAGAAAAATGCCATGAAATGCAGCGACTGCCTGTTAAATATTTTAAATTATCATGGCTTTTTTTTTTTTTTGCCCCAAAAGCTAAAAGCAAATTAGCCTGAAAATGTAGAGTGAAATTTTTTTCTCATCTTTTTTTAAAAAATAAATTTATTTATTTATTCATTTTTCCCTGCATTGGGTCTTCATTGCTGCGTGCAGGCTTTCTCTAGTTGCAGCAAGCGGGGCTGCTCTTCCTTGCGGTGCGCGGGCTTCTCGTCTTGGTGGCTTCTCTTTTGTGGAGCATGGGCTCTAGGTGCTGGGGCTTCATGAAACAGTGAAATTCAGTGCTTTCTACTGTCAGCATTAAGTATTTTTATTGCTCTGTGTCAGCTATATTCAAGGTCTAACAGTAGCATTTGTTCGTTTGTTCATTCATTCATTCAACTGTAAGAGTTTCACCAATGGATAAGCCAGAAATAAGGCATTCCTGGCAGATGGAAAAATGTCTGGAAGCTGCACTGTCTAATATGGTAACCATTAGCTGCTGGTAACTATTTAAAATAAAGTTTAAATCAATTCAATATAATTTTTATTTGTTTTATTTTTGGCTGCATTGGGTCTTCGTTGTAGTGCATGGGCTTCTCATTGTGGTGGCTTCTCTTGTTGCAGAAAACGCGCTCTAGGCGCGCGGGCTTCGGTAGTGTGGCACACGGGCTCAGTAGTTGTGGTTCGCGGGCTCTAGAGCTCAGGCTCAGTAGTTGTGGCACATGGGCTTAGTTGCTCTGCGGCATGTGGGATCTTCCTGGACCAGGGCTCGCACCTGTGTCCCCTGCATTAGCAGGCGGATTCTTAAGCACTGCGTCACCAGGGAAGCCCTCAATTTAAATCAACTATAAAGTTTAGTTCCTTAGTCTCATTAGCTGCGTTCCACAGGTGTGTGTCGGAGACTCATGTGCAAAACTTTTCCATCATCACACAAGGGTCTACAGGCAGTGCTGGGAGGATGCAGAGAACAGTAAACTCACTTGACTGCACTGAAAACAGTTGGAATAAACTATAGTTGTTTGTAAGTGCCAAAGCATGATCTAAAGAATCATCAGTGACCTGATAGTATTTTTTTAAATATGTGTGAGATAAATTCTTCTAAATATCTATAATAATTCAATACAGAATGTTGAGAAATTAATTATTGTTTTTGTTTTTTATTTTTTTGGCCATGCCGACTGTCTTGCGGGTTCTTAGTTCCCCAGCCAGGGACTGAACCTGTGCCCCCTGCAGTGGACGTGCCGAGTTCTAACCACTGGGCCGCCAGGGAATTTCCGAGAAATGAATTATTGTTGTATTTACATGTGCTCTTCAAAATTCTCCGTATGAAGAACAAGATATCACTTCACTGAAACACTGTTAGTCACCACATTCATTCGGTTCGTGTTTGAGTGGGTTTGTTTAATTCCGGGGGCACATGGGGGTGGTTTGGGAAGATGTTAGGTTTTGTCTTTTTGAGGTGGCTTGTATATAACATTGTTGAACTGCATCAAAAGGCAAGAAAAATCTCTTTTTTATTGCAAATGTGTCTCTATCCAGCAATGACTTTGAAAGGGAGATCTAAGTACTTTCTGTACAACCCCAGAAAAGAAAGTCGAGGTCCCTCAGGGTGAGGGTCCTACCTGTCCTGCTTGCTTAACTGAGACCCCCTGCTGGTTGACTGAGCCCCTTACCTTCTGTCTTGGCTTCTCACCCTGAGCCTTCTGCCACCCCCAGAATCCTGAGTCCAGGCAGAGATGAAATCCTTGAGTGACATCTTCTCTGAGTGAATTCAGAAATCATCTGGAGGGAATTCCCTGGTGGTCTAGTGGTTAGGGCTTTATGCTCTCACTGCTGAGGGCCCGGGTTCAATCCCTGGTTGGGGAACTAAGATCCCACAAGGGGCTGCGCATGTGGCCAAAAAAAAAAAAAAAGAGAGAGAGAGAGAGAAATCATCTGGGCAGAAGCCATGGTGACTATAATGGTTATGAAATGCTGAGTTTCTGACAAGGAGCTACGATCTATCTGGACACAGTTACATTCAAGCACACGGATTCTCTAGATGATATTATACTCATCACAGCCTCTGTCATATATGGTTGTACAGGTTGTGTGCTGCAGAAGGGGGCGACATCTAAGGAGGGGTTATTCACATAATAGTTTTCATAGATTTGCTGCTTATAATAATAAAAACAATTTTCCAGAAGATGGCAGTAAAGTATCTTGTTCGAAAACATCAGTATAGCATGACAATTTTCTGGGGGTGGGAATATAGTGTCTTGAGGAAAAAGTGCCTTTTTCTTACTTACAGAAAGGTGTGAAATGGCTTATCACTTGCTCTAGGTCCTGTAGAAAATCAGCCCTCTATTACTGGCGAAAATGAACAAGTGAAGTTTAATAGGTAGAGGAAAGGAAAAAGAATGATCAGGGATATATTTCGAAATTCTAGCTTCCAAAATGCCGACTCTTTGTTAAAATAATAATATCAATATATTATATGTGTTATATAGTATGAATAATACAGTGTAATTTAAGCTTTCCTAGACCTCATGGGACCGTGGGTATAAATGTGCTTTATGAAAATAGAGAGGAACCCTTTAGTTTTGAGGTACATGTTTCTGTCTCCTCAAAAGTCTCCCCCCTAAAATACAAACTGTCTTCAGTCTTTGGTTCCTCCCCCAAAATACACATTTTTATAGCAGTTACAAGGCTGTCCCTGAGACCCAAATTCTCGAACACTAAGCATTACCATGTATGCACAGATCCTTTCTTAACTCAAAAACATAAATACCATGGCCTTTATTCTCTTAAACCTTTATATACTTACTTCTTAAGAAATATTTTAGGGGGAGGGATAAATCAGCACCTTGGGATGAACACACACACACTACTATATATAAGATAGATAACCAACAAGGACCTACTGTATAGCACAGGGAACTGTAGTCAGTATTCTGTAGATAACCTATATGAGATAAGAATCTAAAAAAGAATGAATATATGTATATGTATAACAGAATCACTTTGCTGAACACCTGAAACTAACACAACATTGTAAGTCAACTATACTCCAATGAAACTAAAATATTAAAAGAATATTTCAATAATCCGAGTCTTAAAAGTAAATTGGGGTCACTTAAGAGCAGAGCATTTGACCAGATATCCCAAGTGGATCTTCTCGTTGCTAACGACCCTCTAGGCTGAGTGCTAGGTCCACCGATGTTGTCCCATTGGTATCTGAACGCTTTCTTGCCTCTGGGCACACAAGCCAACCTGGTACCCTTCCTGCACCAAACACACATCAACAATTTCTCCATGGAGTCCTGGTTCCTTTTAGTGAAAATGGCATTACAGACCAAGACTTGGGCATCTGGGGTTCAGATCAGATTTGAGATACTGGGTATTGTTAAGCCTGGGCTGTTTCAGCGAGCAGAGCTGGAAAATACCTTTTTTTTTTTTAAGGTGTGAGTTCTTACTGATATTTTCAATTCAATTCTAACATCACAGCATTCCTCTTTAAACTCTTTGTTTCTATAATTATACCTTATTTTATGGTGAAATCTTCCTGCTAAACGAAATCAACATATTTATTTGATTTGTCTAGAATACAAAAAAAAAAGTTAAGAATAGCAATATGATATTGGTGTGAAATAGAAAACGACAAAATGAAGTTCAAGATTTTCTTGATGGCCAGTAGGCACATGAAAAGATGCTCAACATCACTAATTATTAGAGAAATGCAAATCAAAACTACAGTGAGGTACCACCTCACACCAGGCAGAGTGGCCATCATTAAAAAGTCTACAAATAGGACTTCCCTGGTGGTGCAGTGGTTAAGAATCCACCTGACAATGCAGGGGACACGGGTTCGAGCCCTGGTCCGGGAAGATCCCACATGCCGCGGAGCAACTAAGCCCCTGCACCACAAATGCTAAGCCCCCGCACCACAACTGCTAAGCCCCCGCACCTAGAGCCTGCACGCAGCAATGAAGACCCAATGCAGCCAAAAAGAAATAATAAATAAATAAATAATAATTTTAAAAAGAGGGCTTCCCTGGTGGCGCAGTGGTTGAGAGTCCGCCTGCCGATGCCCCGTGCCCCGATCCGGCAAGATCCCACATGCCGCGGAGCGGCTGGGCCCACGAGCCATGGCCGCTGAGCCTGCGCGTCCGGAGCCTGTGCTCCGCAGCGGGAGAGGCCACAGCAGTGAGAGGCCCGCGTGCCGCAAAAAAAAAAAAAAAAAAAAAGAGAGAGAAACTGCCATTGAGGTGGTTTCATCTTAGAAATGAGTGGAAATACACAAGGAATTCAGCCTCTGAAATGTGCCCCAAATTCACCTTAGCCATCATCTGGCCCATCTTCAGTGGCTGAATACTTGGTTATATGTGCAAGATTTGTAAAAAGGAAACTCTGGCGGTGCAAACCCATTCCAGTGAATAATACTTGATTTCTAATTATGTTAAAATCTACATGTTTTCATGGGCTGGATGCAGTTTTAACTTCATCAGGTTAACAGCTTCCTCTTCTGAACCACGGACCTTCCTCTCATACTTGAGTCTCAGGCTACACAAGTTGAATTTCCGAAGATAAATTAGAATCTCATGGGACTTCCCTGGCAGTCCAGTGGTTAAGATTCCCCGCCTCCATTGCAGGGAGCATGGGTTCAACCCCTAGTTGGGGAACTAAGATCCCTCATGCTGCGTGGCATGGCCAAAAAAAGAGGAAAAAAATCTCAGAAATCTATAACCAAGGTGTATCAAGATCAATTTCAATGAAGCTAATTAAAAGAGGGAAAAACATGTCAGAGATTACACATTTAAACTATCACCAGGAAGTTCATATGAAAACCTCTCCACAGATTCATATGGATTTCAGATGACCTGGGTTCCAATAGAATTGATTGATAAACACAAGCTGTCAACATTTATACAAGTCAAAATTCCAGTCTGAAACACAGAAACCACCCAGATATTTCAGCAGAGTATCTATCTATCTATCTATCTATCTATCTATCATCTCACTCAACAGAGAATTTAATATGGAGAATTTGTTCTGTCATTCTTGGACTGAAAGGCACAGAACGTCAGGAGGGCCGCTACTCCTGGGACTCAGGGATGCAGGAAGATTTGGGGACTAGCAGAGGAGGGGCCTGGGGGGGAGTGGAGCCTCTGAGGGGTGTGAGAGGCTGTGCCTGGGGGGTCACAAAGCTGGAGGAGGAACCAGCGGAGGTCACCCGGGCGATTGTTAGGGCGACACTAGGAGGATCAGCAAGTGCCCTGTGTTTTGTCTCCAGCCCCCCGCTGGTGGACCGCCCCAGGAAGCCAGCGTCAGGGCCACACAACAGAACGTATGTGGAAGGGTGAGTGTGGAGCAGAGAGACAGCAGTTTAGTAATAACTGGCACAGTCTAAACACGCTTCCAAACATGGTTGACCTTTTATGTCGCAACAGTGAAGGCCATGCTTTCTCCTAAGAAGCTGCAGTTCTCTCTCCCACAGAGAGGCCCTAACCCTCTCGCCCCAAAGGGAAGAAGGAGCTAAGAGTCGTGGCACCCATCTCTGGGCAACACTCTTGGTGTCCATGTCTAATTTGTTTAAGTCTCACCTGAGGATTTTGTGACCTAATGACTAAATTATAACGTTACACACTACCAACAGCCCTTACATAAAATAATAAGGGAAAAGGAGGAGGGAGGCAAAAGAAATTAGGTAACACACACACACACACACACACACACAGATAAAAATAAGAAACAATGAATGGCTGCAACACACACCACCTCTGCTACTGGTCAGAACATAATATTTATGACTTCTTTTTCCAACTACGTGTTGCAAGTGTACCCTCATCCAGCATCTCAGCTGATCAAGGTTTTGTGTGGTGTTTTTTTCCCTAGGTGGGAGAGGGGTGCAGTGAACCAAACATTTATTCTCAAAGGATATAAATCATCCAAAATCCTACTCCCCCAAAATCAACTTTATTGAGGTATATATGTATAACTTACATATAATATCATACACTCATTTAAGTGTATATTTCAACGAGTTTTGAAAATTTATACACCTGTGTAACAATCACCATAATCAAGATACAGAATACTCCTATCGATGCAACATTTCCCTTGTGCTCCTCCTGAGGCATCAGCCCCTGCCCCCCCAGGCCCAGACAGCCACTCATCTCCTATCCTTACAGAGTAGATTAGTCTTTTCTCGAGTCACATGTAATTTGAATCACAGGTCCGAGCTTCCTGCTATCTGGAAGTTGAGTGTTCCTATGAGTTTTTTCATAAGCCGAAATGGGTAAATCAAAGGAGCAGTTACCTTAGGACACGTCTTGCTAAGGGGAGCACAAGATAAATGAGATGAAGCACAGATGCTCACAGACACAGTTCAGAGCTCTGGCATCTGATGCCGAGATGCTGAGTGTAGTCCCCGGGCCGCCCTTGCTGCCTGGGCCGTGCGCTGCCCCTGTAACGGCTCGCTGAAAAACAAAGGCTGAGCACTGTTTTCGATTTTTGCCTTTTTTCACGACTCCCGTGACTGCCACGAGTCTAGGGGCCAGCACCTTCTTAGCGAAGAGCTAGCTAGCGCTGCAGAGCAGCGAGCAGCCCAGCTGCTGCCATCCCGGGAGCGCGCCCTCCAGGCTGCGCACTCTGCACGCGCCTTGACCGGCTTGCTGCCTGGGTGGCTACGGAAACCGCTCAGATCTGGGCTGGGGAAGCCTTGCAGTCCGGTACCCTCAGCACCAGGGGCACCTGACGCTCTCCCAACTACGTACCACTGTAGCATTTGTGCAGGAAAGAGGTGTGCCTCTGAAAGACTTCACTGCCGACTTGGGAACGTGATCAGTCTTCATAATTTCAGCCAGTCTGATGGGCGAAAGACGACCTCTTTGTTGTGTCACTTTTCGTTCTCTTCTCTACAGTGAGTTGAGTGCCTTTTCAAATGTTTATCGATAACTTGTGAAATTGCTCTTGCTCTGACATTCCTCTTTTCGCTCCTGACCGGGGAAGACAGAGGAAGGGCTTCGTGCGTCACCCGAGTCTCAGTGTCACGCGTTTCCGCTGCCTAATCGTCTTGACCTGGATGACTGGTGTGGCCCCGTTTGTGCTGTGTGGACAGTGTTGTCATGGGACATGTGATGCCCTTTCCTCCGGTCTGTTTCCAAAAAGAGCCAGGGGTGGCGCGGTGACGCTTCCTTCTCCTGGAGCAGAAACCATCTAGGCCTTCGGCAGGAGGAAACACAGCCTGGCTGCGGCGGGCTCCACAGCCTTCCAGTTTGCCCCTCCCCCCTCCCCCCAGCTTTTCTGCCTGCTGTCCCAAGGCTCCTGGGCCTCGGCCTCATCTGCGGAGAAAGGCGGGGGTCTTCCCAGAAACGAACCACCAGTGTGAACTCAGCACTAACCGTCCTCAGCTTAAGGCCTTGAGCTGGTGTGGACGGAAGTGGTGCTAATGTCTTCACACGGGAAGGGGATTCCAGTGATAATTTTGCGGGGTCCTTTAGCGGTCACGCCTTGTGCTGGTCTGGAGGTGTCCTCTCCCCGTGCACCGACTTCAGGGGCGCCGTTGGGAAATGACCAAAACAAAGTGAGTTACTGGAGTCCGAAGTGGCTGCTCTGCCACCGGGCGTCCAGTCCACGTGGTCCTCCCGGCAGCTCCTCCCGTGCGCGCCCCGGGACGAGGGGAGGTGGATGCTCCGCGCGCCCGCGATGGGCCAGACGGCCCCCCTCACCCGACGCTGTGCTAAGCGCCCCGCCTGCCGGGCCCCGAGCCCAGCGCGCCCGGGGGCGTGGAGAAGTGGAGGCTCCGCCCGCGCCCCACCCACGGGCCAGGCTCCCCGGCCCTGTCGCGGCTCTGGGGCGGGCGGAGCCAGTGTCCGGGTGGCGCGCGCTGCAGCTGTGGGCTTGGGCACCGCGCGGGCTATGGCGTCCCCAGCGTCCTCGGCGCCCGGCGGGGTGGCAGTAGTCGGCAGGTAGGGCTCGAGCCCGCATGGCCGGGAGGGTGGCGGCGGGGCGCGGGCGCTGTCGCCCGGGGGGCTGGTGGCGCGGTTGCGGTGGCCCCGGCGCCTTCCCGGGACCCGGCCGGCCCGGGCGCGGGCGGGGGCGCACTACGGGGCGCGGCTCCGTTTCGCCCGCGCCTCGGCCCGGCTGCGGAGCGGTGCGGGTGCGGGCGGAGTTCGGTGATGCGGCCCCAGCGGGGACAGTGACGCTTGGCGCTGCGAGTGGACGCAGAGCTGTCGGGCCGCGGGTCCGCACAAGGGTGTTCTCTCACGTTCTAGCCCCAGGGATGGGCGCTCGGAGGCACGGAGGGGCCCGGGTCTGGGTCAGCCGGAGGGGCCGGCGCGGCGGGGGGCTCTCGCGCGCTCCGGCCCGAGGCTGTCACCCGGCGAACCCGCTTGGGGGCGGGGGGCGCGGCCCGCGCGATCCGAATCCGCGCCTCCTGCGTGGCGAGGGCCCCCTATCCCGAGGGCATCCGGCTTCGCCGGGAGTTGTGTGTCAGGTTAGCAGCTTAAGTTCCATCCACGGTTTTCTGGTTTGTGCTCCATCCCTCTTGTAAAACAACTGCTGTTTTCATTTTTTAAAACACGCGTCTACGTGCACCTTTCCGTTGGTAAGCTAGCACAGCAGTCTACCCACTTGTCGGTAGTTGCAGTTGGTCGTTAGGCGCACCTACTGGGTGGCTCAGTGTCCGGTTACAACGCCGAGGTGCTGGCCTGCCTGACCCCCGTCACAGCCCTGTCCTGAGAACAAGTCCCTGTCCGGGTGTCTCCTTAGAGCCCTCTGAGGATGGAGACAGGACGCTGTGTCAGATTCCTTTACATGGAGAAGTGGAGTTACCTGTGCCTCTGTCCTTTCCAGGCATGTGGGCATGTGGCTGCCTCCTGAAGGGATATAAAATATAGAAAAAAGTGTACTTTGTCCCAGGCGTGGTGACTACGCTTGCCTTGCACCTTTTGTCCAGGGTCAAGTGTGTATCAACCACGGCCTGGGACTGGTGCCCTGCCGGCACCCAACAATGTTGAGCGAAGTCTGGAGTTGACTGTACAGGTGACCCTTGGACCACTCGCGGGTCAGCGGCGCCCACCGTCCATTCCCACCAGAAAAGTCAGTTTAATTGACAGTCTGTACCCAGCCCCAGATCCTGCTTCCCATAGGATTTACCATGTAAGAAAGCCTGCATGTAAGTGGCTCCGCGGTGTCCAGACCCTGTCGTTCCGGGGTCAACTGCACCCTTCTCCGGCTCTGGTTCTTGCAGGAAGGAGATACGAAGGGGAGTCAGTTTACTTCTGATTCCTTGAGGGAGGCTGACAAAAGAATTAGACAAGGGCTGGAGAACTTCGTTCACCACACGAATTAAGAGACGGTCCTGTCTCCCCCGCATTTTTTTTTCTTGGCTGCCTTGGGTCTTTGTTGCTGCGCGCAGGCTTTCTCCAGTTGCGGCGAGCGGGGGCTGCTCTTCGTTGCGGTGTGCGGGCTTCTCACTGTGGTGGCTTCTCTTGCTGCGGAGCTCGGGCTCTAGGTACACGGGCTCAGTAGTTGTGGCACACGGGCTTTAGAGCGCAGGCCCAGTAGTTGTGGCGCACGAGCTTCATTGCTTTGTGGCATGTGGGATCATCCCGGGCCAGGGCTCGAACCCATGTCCCCTGCATTGGCAGGCGGATTCCTAACCACTGCGCCACCAGGGAAGTCCCTCCCCCACACCTTTAGCACCTCTGAAAGTAGCCATCTCTGCTTCTGCGGTAGCCCTGCTTTCCTTCCCTTCTTCCTCCCTCCTCCCTGTCCCCTCCTCTCCCCTCTGGTCCCTTTCTCTCTCCCATCTCCCCTCCTGTACCCCTTGTCTCTCTCTCTCTCTCTCTCTCTCTCTTTCTCTCTCTCTCTCTCTCTCTCTCAACCCCATAGGTCATTCCAAGGGGCATCCATTCAAAAGATGGGCCTGGGGAGTGTGAATTAATTGGCTAAAACCTGGTTCACTTTCATTCTTGGATTTCAACAGACCAAAATATACATATTTCAAAGTTTAGGGAACATACTGGGCCATTGTTTTTCCATTTTATCTTAATAATCACCAGACTCCCTCTTAAAAGTGCACGCTAGGAATACAACCCCTATTTAGTTCTTTTCCATTGATCTTTTCGTAAAGGGCACTTAGCTTTCCTGAGAGCATGCAGGGTGAGCCCCTTCAGAGCAGTGGGCCTGAGAGAGTAAGAGTGTGTTTTTGAAGAATTAAGAAAGGAGAGAAAACCCCCTTGTGTCCAGGGCTGTGCGAACATTAAAAGGGGAAAATCTGGAAACGGCAGCTTTACAAAGTGGCGGTAGAGATGGGTCTCCCCGAATCCATCCTAGCGGTGTTGCCAGGCCTTAGAGACCACGGTGTTTCTGAGCCGAAATATGACTTCAGAGCTCCGACGTACACTGCATTGTGTTCACTGAGGTTTTAGGCCTTGAGCTGTGAAGGCAGGATCTGTCTAGGAAGGCCAGCGTGGTCGTGGTCGTGTGTCCCTGGTGTGACCAGCCAAGGTCCTTGGACTCTTTAATCAGCAGAAATTGATAAGGTGCCAGGGGAGAGACTCAGGCAAGGCTTTACTGGGACTCGTGCTGAGGGGGTGTGGGGTGGTGGTGACCTTTTTCCTTACACAGGGCGAGGGCGTGGGCAGATCCACGGTCCGCCAGAGGGGCGGCTCAAGTGGTCTGCCCACCCCCCTGGTGGTGCTGTGTGCAGTGGTCATGCACAGGACCTTGTTTTTGCCCCTAGCACCTCAGATGAGGCCGCTGGGTCTTTGGTCTTTTTGTATCTTGTTCATAATTTGTCCGCACTGCTCATGCGTGCAGTTATTTTTAGGTCCCTATAGTGTCTTTGTATCTGTAGCTCGAGCAGAGGTGTGTACGCAGGTGTAAGCACTGCGGCAAAGGGTCCCGGGTCCCGGGTCCCAGCCTGTCTCACTGGGGCCCCATGTGCCCTCTTGCTGTCCCCTTTTTCTGGGCACACTCCTCTAGGACTGAGCTCAGGGACCAAGTCCTCCAGAAAAAGTTCTGCTTCTGGGACCCTCCCCTTAGGGTAGAAACTGTCATCTCCAATTGTATGTCCCTCATGCCTGGTCCTAGTAGACAGATGTTTGAGCTATTGTAGCAGAGATGTGTAGCGGGAAGGCTTGCTAGGATGTTGTCCTATATCAGGCTATGCATCCCCTGAACTTGTTTTCATTTATTTTATTCCAGAATTTTACTTTGAGGTGACTACGTACATTCTTTATAAGAAATTTCGTGAGGCATACATTTTTTCCTGCCACTTCTGCATTAAAGCACAAGACACACAGACATATACACAGACGCACAGAGCAAACCCTAGGACGCTCCAGCTGCCTGTCGTCAGCTCAACACTAAACATGCTTTTCCTAGAAATATTTAATAGCTCTTATTGGCAAATATTCCGTAGCCAACTGAGATCAAGACGGTTTTACTTCAACTTTTGCCCAGTAAATAAGTAACTGTAGAATGGAAAAGTACTTTAAAAAGTGTCTAGAGTGGACTTGTTCAAAGCTAAGTGCCGTTAATGATAAAATTAGAATTGAACCAATTTTGTTACTGCACTTTTCTCCCTGGCTGCTTTGCTGCCGTGTAACAGAATAAGTTACCTTTGAAATACCAATTCAGATCTATGAATTTAGAAGCTTTAAGGCGCGGTCCCCAACCTTTTTGGCACCAGGGACCGGTTTCGTGGAAGACTGTTTTTCCACGGACCAGGGGCGCGGGGGGGAAATGGTTCAGGCGGTAACGGGAGCGATGGGGGACGGCAGATGAAGCTTCTCTCGCTCACCCGCCACACACGTCCTGCTGTGTGGCCCGGTTCCTAAGAGGCCGAGGACCAGTACTGGTCAGCGGCCCGGGGGTTGGGGACCCCTGCTTTAAGGCATTAGTCATAACGGTAAGGACCCGTTCTGTTCCCCAGGCTTGTAGGGTTCAGGAAAAGTTAGCAAGATGTCAGTGGCTCTAAGGCCAGGAAGCTAATTGTATTTGGGCCGAAAGTAAGGTAGTGCTGGGGACCAGAAAGCCGTGGGAAAGCGGTGAGCCAGGTGCTGCCCCTCCCTCTGGGGTCTGGCTGTGACTCCCTGCTGCACCTGTGCCCGCCCTCCTGCCCCCACCTGCCCACCCCCACCGCTGCGTCCCCAGCGTTATCATCTTTCAGCCCCAGTAAGTACCTGATGCTCACGTACAGTTTCCATAGTTTAGGCCCAGCTTTAAGGAGACGGGGGCTCAGTCCTCTTCAAGCACAGGGTGCTGGTGTCCGCTTCGTGGTGTCATCGGTGACTGACAGCTGGGGGAGGGGTCCCCCAGGAGTGGGCCTTCTGCTCTCGACCCCTCCTCTAGGGGAATATAGGCCATACAGACCTTGAAACCCACGACAATAAAAATAAACTGACTTTGCCTTTAATGCCTGTTTTATGGAATACAACTCATCTCTCCCCAACTTTTTAAAATTTTATTTTATTTTTAATTTTTTATTTATTTATTTTATTATTTATTTTTTTTTTTGCGGTACTTGGGCCTCTCACTGTCGTGGCCTCTCCCGTTGCGGAGCACAGGCTCCGGACGCGCAGGCTCAGCGGGCATGGCTCACGGGCCCAGCCGCTCCGCGGCATGTGGGATCTTCCCGGACCGGGACACGAACCCGTGTCCCCTGCATCGGCAGGCGGACGGACTCTCAACCACTGCGCCACCAGGGAAGCCCTCTCCCCAACTTTTTATTATGAAAATTCTCAAACACAGAAGAGTTGAAATACAGAAAAAAGAATACCCACATACCCACCTCTGTATTCAACAATGGTTAAAAAAATTTGCTCTATTTGCCTTTTCGGTATATGATTTATTTAACCAATTCTGAATATTAGAAGGTTAGTTTTTACTTTTTTGCCAGTACAAATTCTACCTTGAGTAGCTATTTGTGTGCATTGCTTATATTAACCTAAGATAAATTCTGGAAGTAAAAGCCCTGGGAGCTGGGGAGGGGGGTCCCCATCTTCTCACCAGCACTGTGATCCGCCTCTGCCACCTGATCGGGATTTGATCTGCTGTCGTTGAACTAAGGCAGTAAAGTATGTTTCCCAGTTAGTTTGTTCACGTACGTTATTCAGGTTCCCCCCTTTTGTTTGGCATGTTCATCTTTTACTTTTGAGCTTGTAGAACTTTTTGTGTCTTTATCTATTACAAATATTATTTCCTTTTGGACGTTTGTCTTCTGTTGATTCTTTTAGCCATAAACAAAGTTATGAAGATCAGTTAGTTTACCTGGCAGCCAGTATTCAAACAGGAGCATCATGGCGGCCTAGAGTGTGGTGAAACATCTTTGATGGGAAGGTTGAGGTCTGTCTCCCAGTGCATTTGTCGACCACGAGGAACCACAGCCTCTGGGAGATTGACATGTGACTGACTTCTGTGTGAGCCCAGCCTGGGAGCATAGTTGGGGATGAACTAGGTGACCCAATGCCAAACTGAATACAAGGATAAATGATTGAATTATAGTTCTAGACATCGTTTAAGTTGCTGCTGCCCGTTAGACCAAGAATGCAAGCCACAAACGCAAGCCACGTGCATAATTAAATTTTCTAGTAGTTACATTAAGAAAGTAAAAAGAAACAGGTGAAATTAATTGTAATATATTTTATTTAACGTAATATTTCCAAAGTGTTATTGTTTCAATGAATAATTGATATAAAGATTATTGATGAAATAGTTTATGTCCTTTTTTGGGGCAGTCTTCAAAATCCAGTATGTTTTTACACTTGCAGTGCATCCCACTTCCGACCAGCCAGTTGTTGGTGGGTCAACTGGGATGACCAGCATGAATGGTACTGGCCTTTACCTGCGCCTTGCAGCTTGGAGAGAGAGAGAGAGAGAGAGAGAGAGAGAGAGAGAGAGAGAGAGAGAGGGAGAGTGTGTGTGTGTGTGTGTGTGTGTGTGTGTGTGTGTGTGTGTGTGGACGAGGATGTCTTCATGCAGGACTATCTCGTTCAGACTCTGGCTTGGGCCCTGCAGGGTTTCTTTTTTCCTCCTATGCTCTAGAGCAGCTCTGCAAAGATGGAAATGTTCTGTCACCCCTGCTGTCCAAGGCGGTGGCTGTGATCACGTGTACCATCGAGTACTCTGAAACGGGTCTCTACTGTGGATGGACTGGATTTTCAAATTTAATTCTTGTTAATTTAAATAGCTGCGTGTGGCTGGGGTCCACCTTATTGGACAGTGCGGGTCTAGGGCACTGAGGGTTTAACAGAAAATTTGTACATAACATGTAAATTTACATTATTTCATAGTGCGGAAGAATCTGGAGTACAACCTGCTGTGTAATGCTGCTCCCTGCTCCAAAGTTGCATAGAGATGGTTTTCGTTGTTTGCACTCGGCATTTGGGACCAGTGGCTTCACGGAGATACCTTGAAACCAGACAGTGGCCCCTCTCCGGGCTGCCTGGTTGGATTAGGGGCTGAGCGCCTGGGACCGTGGAAGGATTTTGGTCAAGAGGAGGCCTGCTCTGCGCCTCCCCTCAACCACTCTGAGGCTGGGAATGTTTCTGAACCTGAACTGTAGATTAGCTGAGTTGGGGGGAGGCGGGCTGGGGGGCCGGAATGGGGAGAGTCCTCCTTGGAGCCTGTCTCCAGGCTACTGCTCTGGCCCCCCTTCCCCGGAGCTGCTCACACAGTCACCATGGTGAAGCCTGTGGGCCGTCTGTTCCATCTACTGGGAAACGAATGATGCGCTTTGCGACGGTTACCCGAATGCTGGGGAGACAGAGACTCGGGGTCAGAGACAGAGGGCTTCACTGATCACAGCAGGCCAACAGCTGAGCCCCCCTTTGCACTGGCTCCCCTTTCCTCCCAAGTCCCACGGGGCGATGTCAGGGGGTCCAGGTGGATCCGTGCAGATTCAGTGAGGATGCTTCAGGGGAGGGACGCTGAGCCCGCTTCCTTCATTGGAGATGATATTAGAAACCAAGGTTTGGGCGCTCTGCATTCATTTCTTTTCTTTAAATTAAAAAATATATTTATTTATTTGGCTGCACCGGCTCTTAGTGGTGGCATGTGGGATCTTAAGTTTCAGCGTGCGGACTTCTTGCGGCCTGCATGTGGGATCCAGTTCCCTGACCAGGAATCGAACCCAGGCCCCCTATATTGGGAGCACGGAGCCTTACCCGCTGGACCACCAGGGAAGTCCCGAGATGTGAACAGTTTTTATGTTGCCTCAAGTGCTGGTGGTGGTAGCAGAAATTATTTATTGGAGGAGGAGAAGGAAAATGCTGTCTCTGTTCTTCAGATTCAGTTACTTGTCTGACAGTGGTCAATTGGGGGTCCCCAGGGGGGCCTTTCCCCTGGGCTCCCTGCCCCCTCCCTGCTGGAGTTTTGGTCTCTGCCATGCTCCCCGCGGGGTCTGGACGGGCACTGGAGTGAGGACTCAGGAGCTCTTGCATGGAAGCAACAGTTTAAGTAGATACCGCTGTTAGAATGTGTAGTTTTAAGATATCAAAGATTTTAGGAATGGGGTGCCGTGTAATTTGAAACTTTCCTCCTGGGCCGGGAATGGAAATGCTCCATTTTCAAGCTAACGGGTGGCCTCTCAATTTCTCTCCCTGCAGTGGCCTCATCGGGCGAAGCTGGGCAATGCTGTTCGCCAGTGCAGGCTTCAAGGTGAAACTGTACGACATTGAGCAACGGCAGGTAACATACGCCCTGGACAGCATCAGGTGAGTCCACTGCACCTGCGGAGGAATCCAGCAGCCCGTGGCCTCAGGTGGTCTTGTTTTCCGTATCCTCAAGGCTGTAAGTCCTGTGATTTCACTCTCCTTCGCTGTCGCAGCCTTGGAGCGGGTGAAGGCCAGGCTGATGGAGAATGGGATTCACACCAAAGCAGGGGCTCAGATTTTGAGGACAGGACTTAGGGCAGTGAAGACATGTGAGGGGCGTGGAGGAACTGAGTGTAGACCCTCAGCTTCCAGCCCGAGTGAGTCAGGGAACTGCTCTCCTGTGTCCCATGCCCTGGAGCTGTGTGGACTCTGCGCTTCAGAGAAAACTTAGGTCTGTGAACAGTCAGGAACCCACTCAAGGACATAGTAGGACACAGAGTCCAGCCATGGCTTATCTGACATGCCGAGGACAGGCATCTTCGGCATTTGTCTATACTGTTCGTTTTATAGAGATTCTGCGAGTATTACTTTCCACGTTAAATATATACAAAAGAACAGGTCACTTATACTAGTTTATGGAGACTGGAGTAAAACAAACATTCATGAACTTGAGGTCTAGAGTAGTATTATCAAAACCCTGTGTCCACCTTTTGAATCTGACCTCCATCTTCCTTTATTCTGTATCTACCATTACCTTGCCTAAAAGGAAGTTTTATCATATATTTGTTTCCCTAAACAATATATGGTTTAGTTTTGCTTGT
This sequence comes from Lagenorhynchus albirostris, assembly GCF_949774975.1. Lineage (NCBI taxonomy): Eukaryota > Metazoa > Chordata > Mammalia > Artiodactyla > Delphinidae > Lagenorhynchus > Lagenorhynchus albirostris. The sequence goes on along the minus strand of NC_083112.1, from coordinate 1,038,747 downwards.
TTTTGTGCTTTATAAAAATATTTTTGTGAGATTCACCCGTGTCATTGCTTATAGCTGTAGTACATCTGTGTCCGTTGCTATATAATATTCTACTGTGGGACTTTGCTGTTATTTATTTATATTTTATCCTGATGAACGTTATAGCTGTTTCTAGTTGGGGGCTAATGTAAACAGTGCTGCATTCTTATCCTTTCATATGTCTCCGGGTGCTTAGGTGCAAGAGTGTCCACAGTGAGGTTGCTGGGTCTGTTTTCCTTCTGGGATTCTGGTTATATGTGTATCGAACCAACTCATTCTAGCCTTCAGATCTTTTAAAGTCTCTTTCAACTTTCCATCTCCCTCTCTCTTTGCAGGACATTCTGGGTACATTCTTTAGATCTTTCTTCCAGTTTACTGATTCTAGTTTTAGCTGTGTCTCATCTGTTATTTAAACCATCCACTGAGTTTATTTCAGTAATTAAATTTCCATTTTAAAAGTTCTATTAGCTTCTTTTCCAAATATACCTGCTCATTTTTAATAGTTTCTCATTGTTTGCTGATTGTTTGTGGTTCCATTTTTCAAACCTTTGAGCGTTTAATACATGATTGCTTTATAGTATATATCTGATAATTCCAGTACCTGGGGTTGTCTTAGATCAGGTTCCTCAGAATCAGAACCTGAGACAAAGATTCCAGGGCCAGTGATTTATGAAGAAAGTGCTTCTGGGAGAAACCAGTGAGGGACTGGGGTCGGGATAAGGCAGACAAAGGTAAGATTTTGGGAGGAGATCCAGCCTCAGTGAGTTTGCGTGGGAGTCCTGGGGCGTAAAGTGCTCTGCAGAGCTTTCATCCCTGGAGGCTAGGGAGCTGCCTTCACACTCCTGCCTGGGTGTGACTCCCAGGCTTCTGGGTCCAGGGTGGTGCCCTGAGGGAGGGGGCAACGAAGAATTCACAAGCTGGGGGGATGGGCTGGTAAAGGGAATTTGGGGAGATCTGGGGGGATCCCCCATGCCTCCACTGCAGAAACCATTGGGGAGTTTGAGGTAAAAACATTTCTTTCCTGACTTATTCCCACTTTCATTCATTCAAAAACCCTGACTGAGCACCTCCTGTGTGCTGGGCACGGAGGCTGAAGATTAAGTGGCAAACACAACAGACTAAGACCCCAAACCTCGAGGGGAGGGGAGCGGAGGGGGGCGGACAGTCCAAAGGAGTCACTGGCATGCTTGGTGTCTCGGCATCAGCTCTGGCAAACCAGGCAGCTGGCCAGATCCGGGCTGCGGTGTGTTTGGTGTATCCTGTGAGCTAGGATTGAATTGAACACTTTTAAGGATGATAAAATAAAAAAGAAGAAAAGTATGTAACAGAGACCTCATGTGGCCACAAAGCCTGAAATATCCCTATGTGGCCCTTTACACAAGAATTGCTCGACCCGCGTGTTTAATAGCTGAGATTCCGGTTTCCACTCCCGACGTGTGGGTTTTCCCGGACCAAGCAGTTCTCCGACCCCAGTTGCCTGTCCTACGACTCAGCTCACTTCTGAGATGCCATCAGGCTCCGCAGGTGAGGGACTCGGTCCCGCGAGCCCCTCAATCCAGACGCCAATTAAGCCCAGGTGTCACCTGTGCTCCCGCCCTGTGGATCAGAGGTTCCCACAGCCCCCTCCTTGGCTTTGCTAACCGTGGCTAGAGCGGCTCACGGGTCCGGGAGACTAGCTACTCACTAGATTTCTGGTTTATTACCTACGGTGTTAGGGCTACAAGTCAACAGCCAGATGAAGAGAGGCGCAGGGGACACGTGGAGGGGCGGGGAGTGTGCCTGCCCTCTGGGGACCCTCCCCCGAATCTCCACCTCTTCAACCTGGAGGCTCTCTGAACCCCGTCTTTGGGTTTTATGGGGGCTTCATCATTTAGGCACTGTTGATTAAATCCATTAAATCATTGCCCGCTGGCGACTGAACTCACTCTCCGCCCCCAGGTCGGGGCAAGGCTGTAATTACTGGACGGTGCCACAGGCAACCAGCCCCTGTCCTGAGGTGCTTTCAAAAGTCACCTCATTAACATAACAAAAGACACATTTGTTGCTCTCTTCACAGGAAATTCCAAGAGTTTTTAGGAGTTCTGTGCCGGCTCTGTGAAGACCAACTACATCTTTCTTATTGTAAGTCACACTATCACAGTAGTAGTAGGTGCTAAGAAGAAAAACAGTTTGCGGTGGTTTATCACGGTAGGGGTGGGAAAGTGTCCCCTTCTTCCCTTCTAGGTTCTTTGGCTGGTCTGATAATTAAATTGATACAACGTAGATTAACAGGAGAAAACCAGATGTAATTATGTACAAAGGGGAGCCCCCCAAAGCCATCAGGACTCCCCAGGCTTAGCCGGGCAGCTGAGGCTTCTGTAAATCCTGCCTGGGCGGGACGTCAGGATACAGAGGAGGGAAGGCCTTTCCCAGGAAGGAGAGGAGACCTTGGGATAACAGAGGCTGCCCTGTTGTGCAGGGGTTTCTCAGGTAAAACTGTCTCTTCTGACCCAGGCCCCCTTTCCAGTGTAAATGCAGGCAGTTGAGGGGGAAGGAAAGAGCCTTTCCTGAATCTGCTGGGTTTTGATTGCTTTTATCTCAAAACAGTCCTTGTGCCAAGGTGGCATATTTTGGGGTGAAAAAACCTGTTCCCCTTCGTTGCCTTGTGTGTTTGGTGACCTCTGAGCTCGAATGAGTTTGGCCGTAGTCTGTGGAAAGCCTGGGCCTGCACTGGACCTAGTGTAGTGTACTGCAAACTCTCCGCTGGGGGTTTTCTCAGTCATGCTCCTGGGTCAGGGGACTGAGTAGGGTCTGACTTTGTCTCCTTCACTCCTGACCCGGGGTCTCAGACACAGGCCCCTCGTGCATGTACCCTTAGGGCAACCCTGCCTTTTGCTGGCTTCAGTTCTTTTGTTTTTTTAGTTGATAAATATTTTTTTAATGAAACAGCTCCTTTTTAATACCTACATTTTCTCTTTTTATTTTATTTATTTATTTTAAAAATATTTATTTATTTATTTGGTTGCACTGGGTCTTAGTTGTGGCAGGCGGGCTCCTTAGTTGCAGCTCCAGGGGTCCTTAGTTGCAGCTCGCCAGCTCCTTAGTTGTGGCATGCAAACTCTTAGTTGTGGCATGCATGTGGGATCTAATTCCCTGACCAGGGATCGGACCCAGGCCCCCTGCATTGGGAGTGCGGAGTCTTATCCACTGCGCCACCAGGGAAGTCTCTCTCTTTTTAAAACAGATCTTATTATTTAGAGCAGTTTTAGGTTCACAGCAAAAATGAGGAGAGGTATAGAGCTTTCCTGTGCCCCCCCAGCCCCAAACACATGCACGGCGCCCCCATTGTCAACATCCCTCACTGGATGGTACATTTGTTACAACTACAGTGACACATCATCGTCATCCAAAGACCATAGTTAACATCACAGTTCACTCTTAGTGTTGTATAGTAAGTCCCCTACACACGAGCCTTCAAGTTGCAAACATGTGTTCGCATGTCCATCCACGTAAGTTAGTTGCCCTGTCCGGCGTACACTGTCATGTGTGTGCATCCTCTACAAGTGGACAGCCACTGTGCTTTTGTGTACCTTACTGTACAGTACTGTCTAGAGTACAGTAGCACAGTATCTTCATTTCAAGCCCAGGATGTCCGGAAGCAAGCGTAAACGCAGCGGTATATATAGCTGATTGTGTTAGTTGGGTACCTAGGCTAACTTTGTTGGACTTACGAACAAACTGGACTTACGAACGTGCTCTTGGAATGGAACTCGTTTGTATGTAAGGGACTTACTGTACGTTCTGTGGGTTCAGACATATGGACATGTATCCACCATTATAGTATCATGAGGAAAAGTTACTGCCCTAAAAGTTTCCTGTGTTATCAAATGAAACTTCATTATAGGCCCAAAAAACCAAAATGTCAGAGTATGGAGCAGAGAAAGGTTTACTGCAGGGCCAAGCAAGGAGAACCGGCAGCTTGTGCTCCAAAGACCCGAACTCCCCAGTGGTTTTTAGGGAAGAGTCTTTAATAGGCAAAATTTGGGGTGAGCGCTTCAGGGTGTGGGACTTCCTTCTGATTGGTTGGTGGTGAGGTAAGAGGGCGGAGCTCCAGGAATCATGTGCTCAGCCTGAAGTTACCATCCTCCACCTGGGTTCTGCAGAAGAGCTCAGACAGGTATTGCGATGTGTATTCCTTGAGGAGGAAGGAGGAGGGACCCCGCCCCAAGGCTGCGCTATTTCCTGACCCGCTCCTCCCTGGTCTCTGCATCCCCTCCCTTCCCTGATCAGCAACTGTTTGAAGCTGCGCTTTGGAACTCAGGGAAGGTCTGTGAGGCTGAACCCTTTTTCCTGCCAACAAGAAAAGGGGACACAAAAAGGCTTTTGTACCCGGGAGGGCCCCGCAGGGTCCTGCTCCATTTCACCTGTGCTCTCTCCTCCCAAGCCCTTGTCAGCCACTGAGCTCTATACTGTAGCAGTTTGGAATCACAGTCTGTAGCCTGTTCACGTGGACTTCTTTCATTTAATAATATGCACTTAAGTTTTCCCCATGTCTTTTCATAACTCATTCCTTTTAGCACCGAATAATACTCCATTGTTGGGATACACCGTGGTTTATTTATCCATTTACTTACCGGAGGACATCTTGGGCGCTCCCACATTTTGACAGTTATGAACCAAGCTCCTATAAACGAACATCCACGCAGGTTTTTGTATGGACATGTTTTCAACTCCTAAGGGTAAATACCAAGGAGTACAATTGCTGGATCATATGGTAAGAGGTTTTTTTTTTTTTTTTAATAGATTTCCCTTTTTAAAAAAAAAATACATTTATTTACTTGCTTATTTATTTTTGGCCGCATCGGGTCTTCGTTGCTGCACGCAGGCTTTCTCTAGTTACGGTGAGCGGGGGCCACTCTTTGTTGCGGTGCGCGGGCTTCTCATTGCTGTGGCTTCTCTTGTTGTGGAACACGGGCTCTAAGCACAAAGGCGAAGTAGTTGTGGCGCTCGGGCTTAGTTGCTCCGTGGCATGTGGGATCTTCCCAGACCAGGGCTTGAACCCGTGTCCCCTACATTGGCAGGTGGATTCTTAACCACTGCACCACCAGGGAAGCCCTAGAGTGTTTTCAAAAGACATCAAAGGAACAAGGCAGCACAAAGAACTTAGTATTTAATTTAGTGGAGGATGAAAAAATATTGATAGTTAATCTAAGAAAGAAGTGGAAAATTTTATTTGAGCCAACCGGAGGATTATAACCCAGGAAACAGTCTTTCAGAAAGTCTGAGGACTGTTCCTCCTGTGAGAGGTCAAAGCACAGTTGTGTAAGTTTTGGGGATGAAGATGAAGGGTTATATGTCAAGTATGTACATTTGTTACTGAACTCACTGCTCAAAAGCCACTACTGGAGAGACCACTGTTGGTTGGAAAGGAAAGGTTGCTTTATTCAGGAGGCCGGCAACCTGGGGAGAAGGTGGGGTCATGTTCCAAAAAAAAAAAATCCGAAGGTTCTCCTCAACCATGAAATTAAAGGGAGAATCATTGGGGGAGGGGGTCAGTCTTCCTCATCTCCCACTGTGTGCAGACTTTCTTCTGATTGGTTGGTGGTGAGTAAAGGGCGGAGCTCCAGGAATCTTGAGCTCAGCCTGAAGTTGCCATCCTCCACTGGGTTGGGGCCTTAGTTCCGGGAGAAGAACTCAAGGTATTGTGATGTATATTCCTTGAGGGGGAACCAGCACCCTCCCCTGGTTTCTCTGCCCTGGGCAGAGAAAAGTTTTATGTTTAAATTTTCCTTGAAATTTACAAATAAAGTTTATAAATTTATAGATTAAATGTATAAATAAGTTCATAAATTAAATTTGTAAATAAATTCATAAATAAAATTCCTTGAAATACGAATTTTATTTCATCAAGGTGACGTAGGGAGCAATAGGAATTTATCGTGAGTGTAACAACCATTAAGGGGAATACAGTGTAAAGAACTGAGGAATTTATGGCATTCCTAAGTAGGTGAAATTACACTGACTTCGATAAATTTATCTTTTGTTCCCACATTAGTGGTTTGTCTGAGTCGGGGCACAGGGAGTCCCTATGGGGATGGCAGTGACAGTCGTGCTGGGCCTCACAAGCTGGGCTTTTACTTGGCTTTATGGCAAGCGTGTTGGTGGAGGCGGTTTGGAGCTGAGAGTTTAGCTCAACAGCAGGCCCAGGGTTGGAGGGAAGCCCAGCCTGGAGAGGCAACCCTGAGCCAGCCCGGTGCGGGCTGCAGACCAGCTCGGAAAGGCCAGACAGTAGAGCTTTAGGCCTTTCAGTTCCTCCTTGTGGAGCTGAAGCTGCCAGTCCGTGTGCAAACAAGGGGCAGGCCTGCGTCCCAGCAAACTTAGTGTGTTAGCACTAGCTTTGGAGTCCATAAAATTGTCACACGTCACAAAGTATTGTTTGTTTGTTTTTTTCAACCATTTAAAAATGTAAAAATCGGGCTTCCCTGGTGGCGCAGTGGTTGAGAGTCCACCTGCCGATGCAGGGGACACGGGCTCGTGCCCCGGTCCGGGAAGATCCCACATGCCGCGGAGCGGCTGGGCCCGTGAGCCATGGCCGCTGAGCCTGCGCGTCCGGAGCCTGTGCTCCGCAACGGGAGAGGCCACAGCAGTGAGAGGCCTGCGTACCGCAAAAAACAAAACAAAACAAAACAAAAAATGTAAAAATCATCATTCTCTCTCAGGCCTTATGGGAACTGGACTGTAGTTTACTGACCTCTACACTTTTCAGTTCTGTTATCGTTTCATGTTTTATTTTGTAGACCTAGTTCCAGTGCAGCTGTAACCAAGAGCAAACTCTTATGATTCCTAATTGAAAAGTTCTTTGTCCTACTTCTTGGGGTATTTGTATCAATAGGCCTTATTTTTTAGGTGTATCATTAAAGATCTTGGCCACTTTTAAAGTCCTTTCAGTTATCAGGGAGAAATTGGGGAAATTATAAGTAGGGTTTTCTTGTTGCTTTTTTTTTAGGCCAGATTAAAGGCTTTCCTATTTTCCTACTACTTTGCTTAATTAAGATCTAATACTTTAAACTATTATCGGTGGCCAATTAGATTGGCCTGTAAGATTTTTCAACCAAAAAAGCCAAAACAAAACAAAAAACACCAAACCAAAACAATTACTATTAGTATCCTTGTTATAGAACAAGCAAATGTACTGAATTCTTATGTGTCTTAAGACTTGAGTACACACAGATCTTTCCTCATACAGTGGCTTTGTTTTCATAACCCACATATGCGTAAGTCGAGTTCACTTTAATATGCAGAACTGGTTGTACTTCTGACAGGAAGTGGGATTGTAGGATATCTTGTGACTGCCTCTGCTCAGATTGTTGCTGGCAAAAGCCTCCAGGAGAATTGGGTTTGAGTGCTGTCTGCTCACCCTCCTAGGTGGGGCACCACTCAGTTTTAGGTATTGTGACTAATGTAAGGCCACCTGCTCCCCTTTCGTAAATCAGGGGATTTTCAAATGTGCCATTCCTGCACCGGAGACCAAGTTCAGAGCCTCGAATCCAAACCTTACTTTTGGGAATATTTTGGTCAGGAGGATGAGTTCTGAGTGTCACAATCTTTTCAGCCAGGAAAGCATTGTCACTGCTTCTTTCAGTAAGAAAACCATCCGCCTGCAGGCCGAAATGGCTGTCGGCTCACGTCGACAGCAACACTGGGTGTTGGCTGTGGTCCTGAGAGGTTCAGGACCCCAAGATGAAGTGTCCCTGGCCATGTCTTAGGCACGAGGCTTAAGGAGAGCCAACTTTACCCTTTTGTCAAGAAGCATAAACAGTGTATCTTCCCGATTGGGTTAAATTGGCTGGTGGGTCATTGTTGTGCTCAAGGAACATCCTTATTATTATTATTTTTTAATATTTATTTAGGCTGCATCGGGTCTTAGTTGCGGCATGTGGGATCTAGTTCCCTGACCGGGGATCGAACCAGGCCCCCTGCATTGGGAGCGCAGAGTTTTACCCACTGGACCACCCCAGGGAAGTCCCAAGGAACATCCTTTTGTGGCCCCTGTTCTGTGGTCCTTGTTGTCACACAGGTGAGGACGGAGCTGTGCCTTCCTCTCGGCGCCCCTCGGTGTTTGATCTCCAAACACCAGCCAGGATGGGCACAGAAATAAAGCGATTCTTGTCCTCAGAGCCTAGCTCAATAGTTGTTTTAACTGAGTCATAGGAACGTTTTCTAGAGTCTGTGGCTGTGTTTTTCACAGACTTTTCTGCCGTCTGTCCCGCCCTTGCGGTTTGCCTCACTTACCATATTCAGTTCTTCTAAACATCCTGTAGTAGAAAATAAAATGTTGAAACTCTTTTTTGTTTTGTGGTACGTGGGCCTCTCACTGTTGTGGCCTCTCCCGTTGCGGAGCACAGGCTCCGGACACGCAGGCTCAGCGGCCATGGCTCACGGGCCCAGCTGCTCCGCGGCATGTGGGATCTTCCCGGACCGGGGCATGAACCCGTGTCCCCTGCATCGGCAGGTGGACTCTCAACCACTGCGCCACCAGGGAAGCCCCAAGTGGCTCCTATTTTTAATAAAAAGTTTGGTATTTTCGCACTTCAGAGACACTGAAAATGATAAAAATGAGATGAATGAATGAAAAGAAAGTGTCCGCACAGCATTCCACCGCAGGGGCCGAGGGCGCCGCGGCACGTCGTCCTGACGTAACTGGGGCCTTTGTGGAGCATCAGCTTGACGCACTTGAGCATCCCCGGGCCCTGGGACACGCCTGGCCTGGCCCCTCGTTTCCCAGCTGGCCCCTGCCCTGTGCCTCTGTGATTTAGCATTTTTGTTGGCGGAGGCCAAGTAGACTTGCGTTCATGAGCTTGGTCCTGCCTGGCTCTGCCCTCCCGCTGCATCCTCTCCATCTCCAGCTGCCTCAATGCCTCAGACCTCAGGGAAGAGGGGGGAAGTAGAAAAACCTGCCCCAAATCCCCTTGTCACTTCATAACAGGCTGACAGTGACGCTTCTCGTGGAGTTGGCCGCAGACAGGAAGCAGGCAGCGAGGACGGGGCTACAGGCGGGGTGCAGAGCACAGGACACCAGGAATCCCCCGAAACAGCTCAGTGCCTAGGTTGTTATATTTTAAACAATTTTATTAAGGAAATGCATGCATAAAGACAACTATTAACTAGAGTTTATAACCCAAACCCACAGTCTCCTGTCCCCTGTCCCTACACCAGGGCTTAGGATCTGACCCGGGAACACATTCTGCTGTTTGGGAAATACTTGTGTTTTATTTCTTTGATAAGTTCTTATCTTTTTAAATTAATAAATGTCTGTTTAAAATAAAATCTCAAAAACAGAAATATACAAAAAGCTCACCCATTTTGGACCCTATACTGTTAATTGTTAACATCTTTTCTCCTAACTTTGCTGAAGTTAGGAGCCTTGAGTCCTGGTGCTGGGCTGCCCTCTAGAGGTCAGGCTGGGGCACTGCAGCCTCTTAGCGGGCGTTCTTGGCCTCCGAGTAGCGAGTGTATGAGGCTGAGAAGCCAGCTGAGAGTCGTACCTTTTCCAGGTATTTATGTTCGTCCCCTGCAAAGCTCGAGGCAGAAGTTCTTCCAAAACACTCAATGAAGAATACTGGAACTCGTGTAACTAGATTTTTTGGTTTGTTTGTTTTAGCTGATATACCACAGCTCTTCCAAATCATTTATATGATAAAACTCTCACAGATTCTGTCTCCTTTTAAAAAATTGAAGCCTGAGCCCCCTGCATGGTGATGGCCTGCGAGGGCTTCTTCGCGAAGCCGTCCCAGAAGCAGGAGGGGCTGCGTCCGCCTGATGCGTCGTGGACTCGTTCTCTTTGCCTGAAGCTTCTTTTTGGTAAAATAATAAAGAAACCTGTATTTCAGCACATCTTTCCGTTTTTTCACAGTAACAGTAGCAAGGAAGTTTCTCTTCCTCAATTTGTAGCTAAAGCAAAATACAAAATGCACAGCTTTAAGAAAAAAACAGAACAAGGGAGCTGGCCGACCCACGTGGGCCCTGGTGCCTCAGGAGTACCGGCCTCCCTGGGACAGGGCAGGACAGGACAGGGCAGAGCAGGACAGGACAGGCGAGGACAGGACAGGCGAGGACAGGGCAGGACAGGACAGGACAGGAGAGGACAGGACAGGACAGGGCAGAACAGGACAAGGCAGGACAGGGCAGAACAGGACAAGGCAGGACAGGGCAGGACAGGACAGGGCAGAACAGGACAGGGCAGGACAGGAGAGGACAGGACAGGACAAGGCAGGACAGGTCAGGACAGGACAGGACAGGACAAGGCAGGACAGGACAGGACAAAGCAGGACAGGACAGAGCAGAACAGGACAAGGCAGGACAGGGCAGAACAGGACAAGGCAGGACAGGGCAGGACAGGACAGGACAGGACAGGACGAGCAGGGCTGCCCATGGGTTACCTCGGCTCAGGGATGCCCTGCAGACACCGGCCCGGGGCCGTCCCTCCTGTCCAGGCCTCACTCACATGATGCCCGGCCTTCCCGTGGTCTCCTGTTCCCGCAGCGCCTGGTGCGGTGACCTGAGACCCAGACCCTCCAGGTAACTGGCCACGCTCAAGCCATCGCCCCAACCCAGGGCCTCCCCGACCCCTGGCTGACACCCTGCGCCCAGGAGCGCCAACCCAACTTGTTCCCTCCAAAGGACTCCAACGGCTTAGCGATAAAACCTGTGGCCTGGAACCATGTGAAAGTGGCTGAGTCACTGGCAGAGAAATCCAGAGAATGTTCTGGAAAGCCTGTGCACGTTTGTGCGTGTGCTTACCTTGTGTATTTAACGTGTCGTGAGTTACAGCCACGCAGGCTGGTCCACGTTGCGAGGCGCCTCCTTGTGCCCTTCTCCCCAGGGGCCCACTGAGGCTGAACAGCCACTGGTTTCTGGGTTTACCCACCATGGGCCTTGTTTCACCCTTTAAAGATTTTTTTTTAAAAAGTTTAATTTTAAAATTCATATAACATAAGATTTATTGTCTTAATAACTTTTTGGTCCAGTTCAGTGATATTAAGCGCATTCACACTGTTGCACAGCCATCTGTCTCCATCACTCTTGTCATCGTCATCTTGCAAACTGAGACTCTGTCCCCGTTAGACAGCAGCCTACTCCAGCCCCTGGCAGCCCCCACTCTCTCTCTGTCTCTGTGAAGTTGGTTATTCTAGGGACCTTGTACAAGTGGAATCGTACAGTACTTGTCCTTTTGTGGCTGGCTGTTTCACTGAGCATAGTGTCCTCAGGGTTCATCCATGGTGTTGTAACCGGAAGTGGGGTCCGGCCACTCGCCACTCAAAAGCCGATAAGGTGGAAAGGAAGGTTTGCTTTATTTTGCAGGCCGGCAGCCGGGGCGGGGGGCGGAGGGAGACGGACGCCTGTCCAAAGGCCGACTCCCCCCGCTGACAACCAGGGGGCAAGAGCTTTTCCAGACAGCTTTTATTCTACCGGCAGAAACAGCACAGGCAGCTCTGACAGTCACCACGAAATTGGTCATCGGTGATCTGACCGACGTCATCTTGATTGTTTTAGGTACAGTTAACCTTCAGTTCCACATCTGGTTTGCTTCCATCTCTTTGAGGCCAGTTCTCGGAATTGTGGCAGCTTCTGTCATGGCTACAGTCTGGTCATCATGGAGTTAACTTCTTTCACCCGGTGAGGGTTTCAGTATCTGCAAGACAGCTCACAGGATAAGGCTCAGAGTATTATCTCTATCCCTTAAGGGGGAACTAAAGGTCCTTGACTATGCTTAATGACTAAACTATTATTTTTTGGTCTCCTTTGACTTTTCCTTTGTTTCTGCATTTTCTCACTTCTCTGATTAAACTTATTCTTTGGCGAAAGTTTTTCCACAGACAAAAGGCAGGCTGAGGACATAGCGTCCTGCTGCGTTTCAGTGTAGCCTGTGTCAGGGTTTCCTTCCCTCTTAAGGCTGAGTAATATTCCATTGTGTGGTTGTGTATCCATTCATCCGTCTGTGGACATTGGGTTGTTCCCCTCTTTTGGCCACTGAGCAATGCTGGTATGGACACGGGGGTACAACTATGTGTTTGAGTCCCAGCTTTTAGCTTTTGGGGGTGTACACCCCAAAGTGGAGTCACCAGTTCATGATAGTCCTATTTTTAACTTGTTGAGAAACCACCCAACATCTGCCCCCCTGGCTGCAGCTTTTGCATTCCAGCCGGCAGTGCACAGGGTTGTTTCTCCACATCCCCGCGAGCGCTTGGTTTCTTCTCTCTTCTGTTCCCCGTCACCATCCTCATGGGCGTCCCGTGGTTTTGATTTGCACTTCCCTGCTGATGAGTAACGTAGACCCCTGTTTGATTTTGAATTGTTTCCGAATACTCACGGCTCACTCTGCACTGCTTTCCAGAGAAGAGATGAAGTTGCTGGAGCAGTCGGGCTCCCTGAAAGGCTCGCTGGGCGCCGAGGAGCAGCTGTCACTCATCAGCAGTTGTTCCGACATCCGGGAGGCGGTAGAGGGCGCCCTGCACGTCCAGGTGAGTGGGGACACCTGCCCGCCGGGGCTGGAACAGCTAGCCTTGCAGCTCCTTGGGTCAAAGGCAGTCGAAGGCGTGGGCATCGTGTACCTGCAGGTCAGGATGCCGTTCACGTGACAGGAAACACTGTCTTTAACCGTGTGGTACATGGGCTCCCGTCAAACCCCTGGGATAGTGTTATCTTTCAGGGGTGTTAGAACGTTGAGCAAAAATACATTTTCTGGACAGCTGACACTGTTATTTTGTTTTTCTTCTAATTGAATGAGAGATTATGTTCATGTTCTCATATGCAATTGTGTAAAAGCTGAAAGAAATCACCCAAAAGAAACCCTTTCGTTTCTTGTGGCATTTGCATTTAGTTTTTGCAGCAATGTCACTCAGCAAAAGCAGGCTCTCTGGGGGCCCTGTTCCCACCGCCGAGGATGCTCCAGGCCGAGCGGCAGGTGCCCTCGCAGGGTCCAGCCCACCCGGGCACACAAGCAGCTCCTGCCCCACTGAGACCCCGGTGTCACCCCGGCTTCTGAAATGTGACACTTACTGCCCAGGGTTGACGCGGGCTTCGCTCCGGAGCCCCTCACTGTCTGTCCAGTCAGTGCTGATGTTTCGTCTGCTCTGTGACGATGGTTGAGCTGAGAATGTGGGAGCAAACCCGGGGCCCGAGCGTGTTTCCTGGTCCGGAGGCCGAGGGCCTGACGCTCCTCCAGTTCACACAGCAAAGCTCCCCATCTCCTCCTGGTCCTTCCACCCGGATCTCGTGACACCGAGGGCTCTGAGGGGCCCCGGCGTTACTGCTTAGCCTTCCTGACGTGGCCCTGAGCGCCCAGGGGTCCTCCCAGCACGGTCCCCGCAGAGGAGGGTCTTCACGTGGTTAGCTTGTTGTTAAGGGAAGTGTCTTCTCTTCTGCGACCCTGCTGGAGGAGGGGGATGTAGGTCGTGCAGCTCGTGGTACCAGAAGAGACCCCCTGCAGGGGCGAGGGGACAGGGGACCGAGGGCTCAGAGCAGACCTCGAGCCGCCCGCCCTGTACCGAGCAGCTGTGAGGGCCTTTCTCCGGCTTCCTGACCCGACCCCTCGTCCTGGTCCGGCGAGGGTGGGACACCCATGCCTGGGTCGTCGTGGTCACATCAGGTGACCCTAATGCAAGGCCAGGCTCCGTTGCCTCCAAAGAGAACATCAGTAAATTCCTTTTTGGGGTCAGTCTGATATATAATATTTCCGCGATGGAAATGAAAGTTTATAATGACACGTATGACGACCTGACATGTGAACATGTGACCACAGAACACTCGTTCAGACTCTTAACGGTGTGACTTGGCGTCTGTCTTCACTAAGTGACTTGAGCCGCTTTTCTTTTTCTTTTTTAATTAATTTATTTTTGGCTGCATTGGGTCTTGGTTGCTGCTCGTGGGCTTTTCTCTAGTTGCGGCGAGCGGGGGCTACTCTTCGTTGTGGTGGGTGGGCTTCTCATTGCAGTGGCTTCTCTTGTTGCAGAGCATGGGCTCTAGGTGTGTGGGCTTCCATAGTTGTGGCTCGTGGGCTCTGTAGTTGTGGCTCGCGGGCTCTAGAGCGCAGGCTCAGTAGTTGTGGTGCACAGGCTTTGTTGCTCCGCGGAATCTTCCCGGACCAGGGATCGAACCCGTGTCCCCTGCATTGGCAGGCGGATTCTTAACCACTGCGCCACCAGGGAAACCCGCAACTAATGCATCTTAATTTCACCTTATGTTTTCCAAACAAATGAGAAAATAAATCCCCCCCAATCAAAACCTGCCTGATGTGATACCATGTGTTTGTTAAGTTATATTAGGTTTCTAAACATTTATTTTAAAGAATAAAGAAAGTTTGGGAGAATTCTGCTCGGGTCCATTATTCCAAAAATGTTTTAGTACTTTCCTGTATTTGTATTTCTTTCCATTTCTTCTGTTTATTTTCTCTCTTTCTCTAACATACTTAACATTATACTGTAAATAGAATTTTGCCTCACGGTTTTTCTTTAGGACTTTACAACCTTTCTTGCCTTCCTGTCTCTATCAGATAGAAGTATAATTTTCGGACTTTAAAAAAAAAACTGTTATGTTTATCATGTGATATCTAACCTGAGAGAACCTTCCATCTAAAAATGACCTCGGGGCTTCCCTGGTGGCGCAGTGGTTGAGAGTCCGCCTGCCGATGCAGGGGACACGGGTTCGTGCCCCGGGCCGGGAGGATCCCACGTGCCGAGGAGCGGCTGGGCCCGTGAGCCATGGCCGCTGAGCCTGCAGTCCGGAGCCTGTGCTCCGCAACGGGAGAGGCCACAACAGTGAGAGGCCCGCGTACCGCAAATAAATAAATAAAAATGCCCTTGAAGCTGAAGGGCCAAGGCCACGGCTGCATCCGCCCCCGCCAGCCTCGCGGCAGCTCCCCGTCCTGGTGCCCGGAGGCTTCCTGCCAGCCCAGCCCTTCTTAGCAATTCCTTATGGTTCCCTTTTTCCCAATTATAAAAGGAAAAATTCTCATTGTAGAAAAGTTAATCCAGGCTACTTGGAGGCTTTTCTTTAATAAAAAGAGAATGATCATTACTTAGTGAATTGTCCAGAGTCAGGAGGCAGAGCGCGTGAATTAATACAAACAATGCTTCCACCACAAACCATCCAGTTGTGGGATTTGCTGAGTCCCGAGGGTCACAGCCCCAGAAATGTGAGTGTAGTTCTTTGTGGTCAGTTTGTCTTCTACCCAAACCCCAGCGGGCGGGAGCCTGGGTCAGAAGGTTTCCTAACACTCTGCTGAAATGTGGGAGCGTGCAAGAATGGAACCTGAATTTCTAGAACTTAGTGCAATTTTGAAATCAAATCTTGCCTGGCAAGAGAATCTACCGTGCTGGAAAAATAAGTTTATTCTGAAAAGCCCGTCTAATGCATTGGCTGTTACAGAGCATTAAGGCTCACTAGCTGTGGTACAGAGGCTTCATCTTACCTCTGGAATTTCAGACCTGAGATCAAGGTAGCTGGTAGGAGCCCTGGGAATGGTCATGGAATTAAGTATGAGCTTTAAGTGGACTTACCTTACACAAGCAGGGCAGCAGCCGAGATCTAGAAGTAAAAATGGTATTTATCCATGTAGATGTGAGAATTTGCATCTGAACCTTACCTGTAAAATTTAGAAAATGCTAGTCTTTTTTGGGGGGGCTGTGTTTGGTCTTCGTTGCTGCGCGCGTGTCCCCTGCATTGGCAGGCGGATTCTTTCTTTTCTTTTCTTTTTTTTTTTAAAGAAGATGTTGGGGGTAGGAGTTTTTATTAATTAATTAATTTATTTTTGCTGTGTTGGGTCTTCGTTTCTGTGCGAGGGCTTTCTCTAGTTGTGGCAAGTGGGGCCAGTCTTCATCGCGGTGCGCGGGCCCCTCACTATCGCGGGCTCTCTTGTTGTGTAGCACAGGCTCCAGACGCGCAGGCTCAGCAGTTGCGGCTCACGGGCCCAGCCGCTCCGCGGCATGTGGGATCCTCCCAGACCAGGGCTCGAACCCGTGTCCCCCGCATTAGCAGGCAGATTCTCAACCACTGCGCCACCAGGGAAGCCCGGCAGGCGGATTCTTGACCACTGTGCCACCAGGGAAGTCCATGCTAGTCATTTTGGTAAGGACTTGGAGACTGACTGTCAGTAATTACAGGAAGCAGTGTTCACGATAAATACTACAGTTTAAATGTGTACATTTTCTTAAAGAATGCAAGCTTGCTGGACTTTTGGTCTTGGTCCACTGAGGCTCAGAATGGTCCTCCTTTTGGTGGGTTGTGGTCGGAGTGGGAGGGCTGTGTTCAAGTATGGCGGGAGCACGTGGGGCGACCAGCACTGAGAGTGCACAGAAGTGCACATTGAAACTCGAATTTCATTTTTCCTGTTCGTGTGTGTGTGTTTTAATTTGTAAAATCAGGCTATAATTTACATACAGTAAACTCTGGCAGTTTTAGTGTCCAGTCCTGTGTGTTCTGAGAAATGCGTGAAGTCAGGTCACCCCACCCCCAGCTTTAGAGCATGCCCGTCACCCCACAGAGTCCCCTCCTTCCCTTTTGCCATCAGCCTCCCCTCCCCATCCCCAGGCCCGCAGCCACTGCTCTGGTTCTGCCCCTAGAGTTTTGCCTGTTCCATAATGTGGTAGAAGGTGGAGTCACCAGAGCTTGCACGTGCTTTGTTCGATTCATACATAAATAGGTCATGAATTAGGTGCTATTGTAAAAGGTACCTTCAGAAATTTTCAACTCCTAATTGCTCGCCGCTAGCAGATAGTAATATAGTTAAAAGTGTGTTGTTTCATTTATTTAAATTTGGGAGGATTTTCCATATATCTTTGTTATTGATTTCCAGTTTAAATCCATTATAGTCCCAAAACGTACTTTATGTCATTTCAATTCTTTTAATTTGTTGAGGCGTATTTTATAACCCAGGATATAGTCTATCTTGGTGAATATTCCATGTGCAGTTGAGAAAAATGTGTATTCTGCTGTTGTTGAGAGGAGTGAACGTAAATATCAACTAGGTCATGTTGGTTGATAGTGTTATTCGGGTCTTTTTTTTTTGGCTGCGTTGGGTCTTCATTGCTGCGCGCGGGCTTTCTCTAGTTGTGGCGAGTGGGGGCTACTCTTTGTTGGGGTGCATGGGCTTCTCACTGCGGTGGCTTCTCTTGTTGTGGAGCATGGGCTGTAGGCACAAGGGCTTCAGTAGTTGTGGCACATGGGCTCAGTAGTTGTGGCTCACAGGCTCTAGAGTGCAGGCTCAGTAGTTGTGGCACACGGGCTTAGTTGCTCCGAGGCATATGGGATCTTCCCGGACCAGGGCTCGAACCTGTGTCCCCTGCGCTGGCAGGCGGACAGGTGTGAGCTGTGCTCTGTCTGTACCTCCTGGTGGCCTAGGCCCTCCCGCCAGCTCACACTCAGCAATTTGTTGGGCTTTGGGTTGACTTCTCACCTGCTTTAGTAGTGCCTGCACTTTTCTTCTGAGCTCTGCCCCAGGGGACAAAGCCTCCAGTCTCTCCTTGGAGAGGCCCGTCTTTCCTTGGATTTCAGGTTATTGGGTTGTTCTGTGATCTCAGCTAGGTCCAAGAAAAGTTACGATTTTGTAATTTATCTGGCTTTTCCTTGTTTTTAGGGTGGGAGTGAAGTTCTCCACTGCTTTCACGTCCCCATAGGGTCTTTATTATCCTTAGTTTTATAAACTGGAATATAATGTTTATATTTAAAATAGGAATAACATTTCTTCAAACATTTTTTGTTGTCCTAAAAATTTCAGAAGTGGTTCACACTTGTTGGAGGAAAAAAAAGAAGCATAAAGTTGTATATGAGGGGGACTTCCCTGGTGGCGCAGTGATTAAGAATCCACCTGCCAATGCAGGGGACACGGGTTCGAGCCCTGGTCTGGGAAGATCCCACATGCCATGGAGCAACTAAGCCCGTGCGCCACAGCTACTGAGCCTGCGCTCTAGAGCCTGCGAGTCACAACTACTGAAGCCCGCGTGCCTAGAGCCTGTGCTCCGCAATAAGAGAAGCCACCGCAATCAGAAGCCTGTGCACCACAACGCAGCCAAAAATAAATAAATAAATTTATTTTTAAAAAAGTTGTATATGAAGTAGAAAGTGAAATCCCTTTTTCCTTCGCCTCCCAACCCCTGGGGGTGAGTATTGTGAAGAGTTCGGAGTTTATTTATCCAGAGTTCTACAACTCTTGTAATCATATATTACAGACTTAACATTTTCATAATAGGACTCCTATTATGATATAATGTTTTACGACTTGATTTTTGTACTTAATAATACATTACGATTGTTTTTTTCCATGTCCTTGTATACTGATCTACCTAGTCGTGTATTTTCTGTATGTTAGGAAATCATTCATTTGTACACTGTTCAATTATTTGCTAAATAACGTGTTTTCACAGTTGAACATTAATGTTTAGAAATAAAACAGTTTAACACATTGAAATAATCTTTATAGTTTGAAGATTAAGAATACAAAGTAAGGCACTGTACATGGTATTTTCTTGACCCCTGAAAGTTTGTGTGCTAATAAGCTTTAATATACGGGTCGGCAAATTTTTTAAAAATAAAAGGCCAGCGAGTAAATGTTTTAGGCCTTGAGGCTGAGGACAGCCTCTTGCATATTTTACAGTCCTTCAAAAACGTAAAAGCCATCCTTGGCTGTGGGCCATGGACTGAGTTGGCCTGGCTCATAGTCTGCTGACCCTGCTGCAATATGTTGGAGACGTTTTCTTTCCCCAATATTGAGGACTGGCTTCGGATAGGGAAAGCCTTTCACCAGTCAGCCCGGCTAGAGGCTCTGGGGGCCTTTCTGCCCTTTTCTGGAGATCTTATCTCTCTGTAATTCCCGTTAGCAGTTTGCCTCGTCCTCTCTTGCTCCCCCTGGTGTCCATGTGCGGCACTGCAGGGTCTCTGGCGCCTCAATGAGCTGTTCCCGAGTCCCCTTTGTTCTCAGTGGCCCCCAGGCATCCAAGGTGTACCATCCCTGTCAGCGCTGAGTCAGGTAGACTGAAACCAGCCCCTCGCAGCCCACGAAAGCAGGCCTGTGGGTGTGCAGCGTCCTCCCGAGGAGAAGCTGTGGGCTGGGCCTTTCCTTCTGGTCCTGAGCGCGACGGCTTAGGGGAGGGGTCTCGTAGATGACACCCACTTCCACGCACTTGTTCTTGGCTTTGCGCCCACCTGGTCCTGCGACTTCCTGAGTGGCTTCTGGAGTTCTCACAAAGGCTTTCTGGGCTGAGGTTGTTGCTACGATTTTGTCTCCGGGGCTTCCTATCCCACCGTCTTGATGATGTCACTGTAAGAGCTGGACGACAGAAGAGACAGATCTGGGCATCAGGGATGCCATGCCACGCCATGGCCCGAGGTGAGCTCGTCTGTACACGCCTGTCTCGTGCGCTTTCTCTGCGAGGCCCCTGCGTAGGTGGGATTCGGTCGATCAAAATCAAATGCTGTTTAGAAAACGGCGATCTTACTGCTGCTTGCACTATTTTACTTTGACAAAGGAAACTTGGTTGATGATCGCCGTGTATCATTCTTCTGTGTTTTGAGTTACATTTCTAAGGGCAGGTTCATTAAAAAATGGAACCACGAGGCGTAGGCCCCTTTCTGGCCCTTGGTGGCTTGTTGCTGGCCCTGTGAATTCCCGGCCATTAAGAGCGGCTCATTAAGACAGTGGATTTCAGGCTCACCAGTATTGGGTACATTGATCTTTAAGATGCTTATTAAATTGATTAATGAAAACAGGCATTTCATTATCCACATTTGTAACAACAAACGTGTCATTGTCCCAACGTTGACATTTTTAATTTGGTTCCAAAATTACTGTGAAACTAAATGAGTGACCCTACTTCCCCCTAAACTTAAAAAAATAGAAGCTCAGATCTTCGTGCCCCGGTCCGGGAGGATCCCACGTGCCACGGAGCGGCTGGGCCCGTGAGCCATGGCCGCTGGGCCTGCACGTCCGGAGCCTGTGCTCCACAACGGGAGAGGCCACAGCAGTGAGAGGCACGCGTACCACGAAAAAAAAAAAAAGAGCACTGCAGGACTCTTTTGGAAAGATGGGGTGACGACATTATAACAAAAACTGGAGAGTTGACGTAACGTTGACTGTATATAATAGAAATCTAGATAGAAATCTAGATATCTATATGTATCTAAACCTTTCTTTATATAGACAGAAACTTAATTATCCCTTATGCCTTAGAAGTTGTAGGTTGCTGAATTAATACTCAAAGTCAAAATAAGCATGTGTCTAATATAAACATATTTATTTTATGAAATCTGTTAGGTGGAGTATGTAGATACCAGCTAAGGAAATAATTTTCAATCTTATTGCTCAGTTAAAAACATGGTAAGTCCATTTGAAAGTGGCCATGGCATGCATATTTAATGCTTGGGAAATAGTAAATACTTTTGCAATTGTAATATTAGCCTCTAGTTATTTTCCCCCAAGTGTTTTCCCTTTTTGCTCTTTGTGGTGGGTGGTCATTGTTGACCGAGAACCTTAGGTACCATACAGCACGTCATGGGGTCCTACCTTTCTCAGAGGTATATTGTAAGGCATATGAGGGAATCTGGGCATTTAATATTACAAAACACCCAGGAACACCTGGGGCATAACTCCGTGCTGGTGAAAGTCCGGGGGCCCGGCATGCTGCCGCAGGAGCCTTGGGGGCCCCGGGCTGGCATCTGTTTCCCCCCAGCTCTCGGGCCCCTGCTGTTCCTGGTGCCACAGGCATCCAGGGCTCAGAGCTGCTTACTCTGAGCCACCGCGGTGTTTATTTTCATCTGAAAGTCAATATTCAAAGGCTTGTTGCCCAGCGTGTCTGTTTGAACAACTGGGGAAACGGTCAGAAGGTTTCTTTCAAGTTGGTGGCTGTCACCTTTTAGGAGCTGGGTTGTGCTGTGTCAGACCCGGCCGCCCAGGGCAGAGCGGCCTGCCTGTCACTCAGGAGCCTGGTCGCCAGCACGCACTAGCCGCACCTTTGTGCGAGGGACCGAGCTCCTGTCGTCCTGGCCGATCTTCCCCTGGCCCACGGTGTGTGTTGCGATCGGGTGGGGAGCCTGCGAGGGGTGGTGACTCAGCCAGGCCAAGGCGGAGGCCTTCCCGGAGGAGGTGCTTTCACGCTTGGAACACTTTACGGCATCCCTTCCTGCTGTTAATCCGTGTGTTACGGGGAGTGTCGGGGCTTTCCTGCGTTGCTTCAGCCGAGCCACTGCCTCTCATCACGTGAGCTGCTGGTGGTATGAGGGCTTGTCCCCTCCGGGGGGGGCCCCCGCACTGAGCGGCCCCCATGTACCAGTGTGGCTCTGGGGCCGGACCCGTGGCTGAGGAGGGGCTGGGGTTTTGGCTGCGAGGGCTTGGGGGGAGGGGGAGTTTCCCGTGTCCCCTGTGGGCACAGCTGGTCTCAGCAGCCGGCGCCCCTCTGCACCTGAGGGGCAGGAGGCTGTGTTTATTCCAAGTCGTCCTCCTGTCCTCTTGTTCTTTCCTAAACTGACCCTTGGAATACTTGGTTTGGCTGTGGGAAAGTGTTCCTAGTGACAGTCATTTATATGGGTGGAATTCCATGCAATAATTATGCATAAAGCCAGTTGGTTATGGAAAAAGTGCAGGGAAGTATGAAACACATATTGTCACTGCCTTACAACCCTGACTCTTTTCTGCCCTTAAATGGAGCGATTCTCAGCAGCTGTGCTCCAACTGCTGCTCTTTGTAGAATTCAGGGCCACATACCCACCACGCTTTTTCGTTTGTACCCTGATATATATATATATTTTAAACAAATTTTATTTATTTATCTTTGGCTGTGTTGGGTCTTCGTTGCTGCACGCGGGCTTTCTCTAGTTGCAGCGAGCGGAGGCTACTCTTCGTTGCGGTGCACGGGCTTCTCATTGCGGTGGCTTCTCTTGTTGCGGAGCACGGGCTCTAGGCACGTGGGCTTCAGTAGTTGTGGCACACTGGCTCAGTAGTTGTGGCTTGTGGGCTCAGTAGTTGTGGCGCACGGGCTTGGTTGCTCCGCGGCATGTGGGATCTTCCCGGACCAGGGCTCGAACCTGTGTCCCCTGCATTGGCAGGCAGATTCTTAACCACTGTGCCACCAGGGAAGCCCCTGTACCCCGATATTTTTATTAACTGTCTACTGTTTCCCTCACCTCTAAATAGGGAATCCCCTTCTTCAGAGATTAAGAGATGGAAACTGATGTCTTTTATGAAGAGCGTTGAGAGTACAACTGAATTACCCTGTGACTTAGGTCCAATTAACCAGATAGGTTTTGGGTACTTTCCTGAGACGTTATTCCTGAAATGTTAGAATAGGTGAGAGTCATTGTTCTAAAAATGAGTTATCTTGAGTCCTGCCACCTCACAAATTACCTGTTTCTGTTTTTCGCTTTCTTTTGATCCTTACAGAATTTTGTGAAACTTTATATTGTGTTTCCCCACCCCCACCTGAACCGAGGGTCTTTTTCTACGTTCCATTCCTGCTTCTGGGATAGAGAGACTGTGTTACTGTCAGGTCGGCGGTGCGGGTGCTGGGCATTGGGCTTGGTCCCCTGGCTGTGTGGCCCCCATCCCGTGAGGTCACAAGAGCCGTCAGCACAGGGGCCCCGGGCGGTACCCACGGCTGAATCTGGCCACATACAGTTTAAAAGCAAAATGTTTTGAATGGCTCACTGCTGTTTGAAAGCCAGGATACTTTCACACACGGTGTGGTTTTCTAGTGGCTCTTTAGAACCTGATCATCCGGCAACTATGAGACTGTTCTCGTTGCACCCTGTGCTTCCTTGTAATTTATTTTTTATTTAAAAATTTTTTTTAATTTAATTTTTATTAAAAAATTTTTTAAAAAAATTTTGGCTGTGCCGGGTCTTAGTCGCGGCATGCAGGATCTTTGTTGCAGCACGTGAGATCTTTAGTTGTGGCACACGAGCTCTTAGTTGCGGCATGCACGTGGGATCTAGTTCCCTGGCCAGGGATCAAACCCAGGCCCCCTGCGTTGGGAGTGCAGAGTCTCACCTACCGGACCACCAGGGAGATCCCCCAGTGCTTCCTTAATCCTAGACCCCAGGTCATTTTCATGGTTTTGCACTGTTTTCCTTAGAATGGAGAGGAAAGTGAAGTATCTCTTATATCTGTGTCTCAGGAAAACAGAAACTAGATTGGAGACGAAGGATTTCCCACCACGTGGCTTACCTCACGTGCTCCCTGTCTGAGCTGGGGGGACCCCTGTGTGGTTCGCTCCCTCCCGCCCCCCATCCCTGCAGGCCCAGGTCTCACCCCCAGATCCTGACATCCTGACCGTCCTGATGGCACGAAGAGGCACAGAGTGAGTCCAGAGACAGGTTCCAGCTTCCAGGCGCTCCTGCCCCTCCCCCTCCCTCCCCTCCTGACACCTGACGCCCCTCTCCTGGACCCTCCTTTCCCCAGCGACCAAGACCCACGCTGCCCGCACCTGGGGACTGGGGACTGGGGAGCGTTCCAGTACCGTCAGCCCCTCCTCCGCGCAGGGGGCCGCCCAGCCATCCAGCCCGATCGTGAAGGAGGCACGTTTTTCTTACATTCATATGAGTGGCTAGGGTGTGCGATTAAGCATTGACCTTCTGTCCTGTATGGCAGGTGTACCATCAGACACACACACGTGCGCGCACACATGCGCGCACGCGCGCACACACACACACACACACACACACACACGGCCTTTGACGCACATCACCTTATTTTCTCATCAGAAGTATTTACCAGTCTCTCCCCGTGCAGAGTCCTGAGTTCCGTTTCCCTGATCACTTGAGAGGTTGGATACTTGAGCTGCTCCCCCTTCCCTCTTCCTTGGTTTTCTGGTGAAGTAACTGTCATACTCTTTGCCCATTTAAACAAAATACTGTAACTTTTCTTTACTGATTTGTAGCAATTATTTAAAAACCTTAGGTACAAAATCCTTTATTTTAATATTTAATCAGTTTCCAGGCTGTGTTGCTTGGTTTATGCTGTCTTTTTATGAACATACTTTTTTTTTTTTTTTTTTTTGCGGTACGCGGGCCTCTCACCGTTGTGGCCTCTCCCGTTGCAGAGCACAGGCTCCGGACGCGCAGGCTCAGCAGCCATGGCTCACGGGCCCAGCCGCTCCGCGGCATGTGGGATCTTCCCAGACCGGGGCACGAACCCGTGCCCCGTGCATCGGCAGGCGGACTCTCAACCACTGCACCACCAGGGAAGCCCCATTTTCTTCTTGAGTAAAACTAAGCACCGTGTGTCTTAACAAACTTCTACAATGGCTGGAAAGTTGCAGAGCGTGAACCAATTTGTGCAGTGATCTGACTTTTCAGGGAAAATGCTGGGAAAAAACACAGGTGCCAATAAATGATTACCTCCTGGAGGTGGAGTTTTGTGAGGTTTGTCTTTTTCCTTGGTCATATTTTCTAAATTTTCAGCAATGAACATGTATTACTTGTGTGATAATAAAACACACGGATTCTCTGGCAGGTTCATTGGGGGCACCTGAGGGTGTAGTGGTCAAGACCCGGCCCTGGGAGACCGACAGACATGGGTTCAGGTCCCGCTTCTGTTTCTTCCTAGTTACACGAGCTTTGGCAAGTTCTCAGCTCTGCGCAAATCAGCTCTCACATTTCTAAAACATGTGTAATACATGAGGATGATTATTCTGAGAATTAAATGAAAAGGTATGCAAAGTGCTTACCACGTACCAGGCACGGATTGAAATGCTCAGGAAATACCAGAGTTTCTTTTTATTTATTTAAAAATTAAAAAAAAATTTTGCCTGCGTTGGGTCTTCATTGCTGCGCGTGGGCTTTCTCTAGTTGTGGCGAGCGGGGGCTACTCTTCATTGCAGTGCGCGGGCTTCTCACTGTGGTGGCTTCTCTTGTCGCGGAGCACGGGCTCTAGGCGCGCGGGCTTCCGTAGTTGTGGCTCGCGGGCTCTAGAGCGCAGGCTCAGTAGTTGTGGCGCACGGGCTTTGTTGCTCCGCGGCGTGTGGGATCTTCCCGGACCAGGGCTCACACCCGTGTCCCCTGCAATGGCAGGCGGATTCTTAACCTCTGCGCCACCAAGTCCCTGAAGTGGCTCTTGAGAGGTTTGCACTGTGAGTGTTGGTTGTAACCGTTGGCGGAATGGATGCTGTTGCTACTTCGTTAGCAGGTGTCCCTGGGCCCAGAACCGCCCAGCCCGTGTGGCTACTGCAGGCCCCGTGTGGCTGGAGCCCTTGAAACAACGCTGGTCAAACTGACACGGGTGTAACATCCCCACTGGATTTCAAAGACCTGCTGAGGAAAAAAGAAAAGCATGTAAAATATCTCGATAATGTTTAGTGCCAATTACATGCTGAAATGACAATATCTGGGTATATTCAGTTAAGTAAAGTGGCTTGGTAAAACTAAGTTCACCGATTCCTTTTTGCTTTCTTAATGTGGCTACTAGGAAACTGAGAACTGCGTACATGACTCTTGTCGTTTTTCCGTTGGGCGGCTGGTCTGGAGCATAAGCCTGCCTGGCCCTGAACTGGGTCACTTGTCTTGGTCCCTGCTGTTGCCCTGGGCAGGGCCTGCCTCTTGGTTACTGTTTAGAGGGAAGTAACCGCTCGCTTTACTTACCTTTGCACATCTGACCAAGCCTCTGCCTCGCACCCTGCTTCTGCTGGCGCCTTTGTTTCCAAACCTCGGGGAATATGTTTGAGTGAATTATCTGTGAACGTGCTGTGTGACACTATATTGACGATGCTGTTGATTGTAAGACATCTTCCAACGTGAGAACCATTAAGGGAAAAAAATGCAGATTAGGAGATGACACAGCATTAGCTAACCCTTGACCTATGTGGTGCTTTGAGTTTCTTCCTCTAGTTCATTTGCAAATGAATGAATCAAAATATTCTGTAACTTTTTGGAAAGACCTTTAGCATTATTGACTCGGCGTCCAGGAAGTTGAAGAGTCCGGCTTCGGAGGGGGACTGCCTCACCCAGCTTCTCAGTGCCTCGGCCTCGCCCTCTGTAAAGTGAGGTGATGGCGGAACCTACGGCTGCTCCGTTGTCATGAGACCTGCGTGAGCGTCTGTGAATTAAAGCAGCGCCTCTTGTGTCAGCACCTGAGCAGCGCCCGGCACGGAGCAAAGTCCGGCAAAGAGGGACCATCCTGCAGTCCTTGTGTGTGTGGGGGGGTAAATCCCCACTT
This sequence comes from Lagenorhynchus albirostris, assembly GCF_949774975.1. Taxonomy (NCBI): domain Eukaryota; kingdom Metazoa; phylum Chordata; class Mammalia; order Artiodactyla; family Delphinidae; genus Lagenorhynchus; species Lagenorhynchus albirostris. The sequence goes on along the minus strand of NC_083112.1, from coordinate 1,012,556 downwards.
ACAGACCAGGGAACCAAACTCACCAAGGTTACACAGGTGGGGAGCGCTAGGTCAGGATTTATCTTCTCGTATCAGACTGAATTTCTGAGCTAGAAGCGAATGTAAGGTCTCTGGCTCAGTTTAGTGCCACAGGCTCTAGCGATGTATCTCCCACCATGATCCAAGAATTGGATGCATGTTGCATTTCATGTGAACTCGCTTCCACATCAGCTGTCCTCACAGAGTTAGAGAGACCAGCTTAGGTGGGCAGGGAAACTGACATCCTTCCAACAGGAACAGGTGGCACTCAGCCCCAGGAAGGGCACCTAGAGTGGCCCAGACCTTCTGATTTTTCACATTAACCAAGCAAGTGAGAAGTTGGAATTTTTATTTCTGATTTTTAAATCTTGGCTCAGATTTTCTTAATCACATTGCGGTTATGTGTGACCTCTGGTTACAATCTGGTCTAAGTGTTAATTCTGATTGACGTTAACATTCCCTTCCAGAACCTTCATGAGTATTTTCTTCCTGATCACTTTTGTTTTACTTCCTTCAGAGACGTTTCTCTGGGGCTGGCGGATACGTATGTAACACAGTTGTTTCGACAGTGACTTAAGGAGTGTTAGACTTTTTTTTTTTTAATATTTATTTAGTTATTTATTTGGCTGTGCCGGGTCTTAGTTATGGCGTGCGGAATTCTTAGTTGCAGTGTATGGACTCCTAGCTGTGGGATGCACGTGGCATCTGGTTCCCTGACCAGAGATCGAACCCGGACCTCCTGCATTGGGAGCGGGGAGTCTTAACCACTGGACCACCAGGGAAGTCTCTGTATTAGAGTTTTATATCCAGTCTTTATTACAAAAACACATTTTAGGTAGGAGGAGGTCTAGGAAAGACATCTCTCCTTAACGTAGACGTAAAAATCCTTAACAGAACTAATAAGAACCTGCTGTATATAAAAAAAATAAATAAAATAAAATTCAAAAAAAAATCCTTAACAGAAGGTTAGGAAATCAAATCTAAAAAAAATACAAAGAGAATTATATATCATGACCAAGTGGGATTTATCCTAGGTATGCAAGGCTGGTTCAGTACTTGAAAATAAATTAATGTAATCCATTACAATGCACTGCTACCATTTTTGCTTTGGGTGTTCACTTATATTTTAGAGCAACTGAAAACAAAACATTGATTTTACCTTTTTTTACCCATTTCCAGTGTTCTTCATTTCTTTGTATAAATCCAGTTTTCTGTCTGGTTACTTTTTTCCTTCTGCCTGCAGACTTTCCTTTAAAATTTGTTCCTAGTCATAGATTCACAGGTTGGCTGGGAATGAATTCCCTAAATTGTTGTTCGTCTCAGAAAAGTTTTTGTTTCTTCATTTCTGAAAATATTTCTGAAATATTTTTACTGGCTATAGCATTCTGAGTTAACGGGTTTTTTTCTTTCAGCACTTAAAAATATCACCCCATGACTTTCCATCTTCTATGATCTCTCACAAAAAGTCTTGCAACTCTTTTTTTTTTTTTTTTTTTGTGGTACACGGGCCTCTCACTGCTGTGGCCTCTCCCGTTGCGGAGCACAGGCTCCGGACGCGTAGGCTCAGCGGCCGTGGCTCACGGGCCCAGCCGCTCCGCGGCATGTGGGATCTTCCCGGACCAGGGCACAGAACCCGCGTCCCCTGCATCGGCAGGCGGACTCTCAACCACTGCGCCACCAGGGAAGCCCCTCTTGCAACTCTTCATTTTGTTTCTGTATATATTAAGTGACTTTTTCTCTGACTGCCTTCAGTATTTCTCTGTCTTCCATATTCAGCAATTTGAATATAATATACCTAGATGTGTGTGGATTCGGGGGTAAGGAGGGGTACTTACCCAGCATTGTGTTGTCTGATCTTCTTGCCTATGTGATGTGGGACTTTCATTAGTTCCGGAATGTTCTTATGATTTCTTTGAATGTTTTCTTCTGCCCCATTCCCCATCTGTAGAAACTTCGGGATTTCAGTTACACATATGTTAGATCATTTGATATTTTTCCTGCAGGTCTTGCATGTTTTATATGCGCTTCTCTGTCGTTTTGCTCTTTGTTTTTCACTTTGGATGATCTCCTTTGACTGATCTTTATGTTCACGGATTCTTTCCCAGCTGTGTTGAGTCTACGGATAAGTCAGTCAGAGGCAACCTTCACCTTTGTTCCTTTGTTTTTCATTTTTAGCATATCTGATATTCTCTTCTAGTTTCTATTTCTCTGCTAACATTACCCGTATGATATTGTCCACAATTTCCCTTTAGAGCCTTTAGTGTATTAATCATTTAAAATTCGACGTCAGATTATCCCACCATCTGAATCATATCAGAGTCTGATTCTAACGATCACTTTGTCTCCTGGGTGTGCACTTTTTTGTAGCTTCACAATTTTTTGTTTTGGAAAGTCAGACATCCTGAGTAGGACGGCAGATCTATGCCTGGGGTTTGGCCTTTCCTCCTGTGAGGCTTTTGTGGGTTTTTTTACATCTTTATTGGAGTATAATTGCTTTACAATGGTGTGTTCGTTTCTGCTTTATAACAAAGTGAATCAGTTATACATATACATATGTCACCATATCTCCTCCCTCTTGTGTCTCCCTCCCTCTCTCCCTCCCTATCCCACCACTCCAGGCAGTCACAAAGCACTGAGCTGATCTCCCTGTGCTATGCGGCTGCTTCCCACTAGCTATCTACCTTACGTCTGGTAGTGTACATATGTCCATGCCTCTCTCTCGCTTTGTCACAGCTCACCCTTCCCCCTCCCCATATCCTCAAGTCCATTCTCTAGTAGGTCTGTGTCTTTATTTCTGTCTTACCCCTAGGTTCTTCATGACTTCTTTTTTCTTAAATTCCATATATATGTGTTAGCATACGGTATTTGTTTTTCTCTTTCTGACTTACTTCACTCTGTATGACAGACTCTAGGTCCATCCACCTCATCACAAACAGGCTTTTATTGTGAGGATTTGAGCTAATCTAGTCAGGAGTTGGGCAAGCTTTAAGGTTTTTAAATTGCTATAGTCACCCTTGGCGCTTACAGGTTTCAAATTCCTTTAGCAATACCTTGTGTTTAAGATGAGGACTGCTGGCCAGAGGGCTTTTCCCTCAATATCGTTAAGTCTTCCCTTTGCACTGCCCTCGGAGAGGATCTCTTTCCATGTTCCTGCCCTGTCCCTTCCCAGAAGTATTCTTCTGTTACTCGTTACTTAATCCTTGCTAGCCTGGGGAAGGGTCTTTCCTTGGGGCTGTCTCTGATAAGCCTTAGTTTCAGGCAGGCACTGTGTCCCTGGGGCTTGGGGATGGGAGGTGGGGTGGAGGGGAGAGATAAGGGGGGACCTAGCATGCATTCCTTTTCCTCCCCCAGGGATAAGGGTTTTTATTTCAGTTCCCTTCCCCCACCTACAGTGGGTTTTCAGTAATGGTAGGGTTTTTGTGCTTTTGTCTCCAGTCATTTCAGTGAATTAAGATGTATTTGTATCACATATTGAATGAGTCAGATGTTGAACCACAATTGTTCCCGATTATTCCCTTAGAGTTTTCTTGTGGACATTTGGACTTTGAGAACTTTATGTCTGAGACGGGTCCTAAGTATTGGAAAATTAGTGGGCCTCATCATGTCCTTGCCGGGGTGTCTGTCTGCGCTGGGAGTAACATCGTCAATCTGCTCTCAGCACCAGAAGCTGTTATAACATGAACAGAAAATTTCAGCCACAGGTTACTCTTTTTGGCATATATATAGACTTACAAGAAATGATTGCTGAAAATTTAAACACTAAATTATAAAATGGTTTTGCCACAAGAGAAGGACTTTTTTTTAAGTACTTAGCAAGCAATATTTTAATATTTTAAAATATTTAATATTTTAATATCACAGGAGTACCAAGGAATTTTCCTGACACTGTTGTTGGATTAAACAATGGGCAGGTGTGTGGGCGTTATTCACCAGGCCAGCTGAGCCTGCCTTTGAGCTGGCCTTAGAGGTCTTTAGCCAAGACCTTGCTTCAGTTAACGTAGTGGCGCGACACACAAAGCTGTGCTCCACTGCCGAAGCCACACACGGTGTACAAGGTTAGATGTTTCTGTGGCACAGGTGGCTGCGGAAGATGAGGGCAAGCCCCCCGCGCAGCGCTCTGACTGTCCTCACGTCCTTGCACCTGCACGCAGAGGGGGTCTTGCTTGATGAAGAGGTGGTCTCCTCAGTGAGCAGAAAGGGAAAACTAGCCAGGTCAGCGAATCAGCTGATGACCAGTGGGTAACAGAGCTGCAGACAGCTTCTCCTTGGTTCTTGGTTCTTTTTTTTTAATATTATCAGTATTCAATTTAATATTAATTTTCTTAATCTTCAATATTAATATTCTTATTATTCAATTAAGAATAATAAAAATAACAGTGTTATGTTACCTTCCATTATTCCATCATTTCTTCTGTAATGCGCTTCCTTTGTATATGTAAATTACTCCTCAGTTCTTAAAATAGAACTCATCCCCTTTTAATTTAAGGCTCTGACTCAGGGCTTCAGAAGTTTCTGTTTTGTTTTTTAAATCAGGAAGGATTGCAGTTTTGTTAATCCAGAGGCTCTGAGTAAACGCACACCTGTTGGTGGGGTATGTGTTCTCATCAGCTGTTTTGCCAGATGAGTAAACCATTGGGGGTGTTGGTGCTTGTGCAACCCTTTAAGGTCTGCAGTGGGGAGGGGACTTTTCCTTTCTTAGACAAGAGGTATAGGACTGATATAGAATTTTAATGGATTCTTAAAGTCATCCTTGGGCCAACACTCTTTATTGTGAGACTCGTTACCTTTTTTTCTTTTCAGTGCACATGGGAAAAGAGACCAGAAAACACTTTTTCTTGGTTACATGGGGACCTGGCTGCGGGGAGATGATTCTCCATGGGTCTTGTGTTTCTGCACATCCTGTGAGCAGAGGCACCGACTGCCCTTTCATTCTAGACTAGCTTTTCACGGATGCTCGAATAACTCACAGCCTTGGAAGACAGGGAGAGTGTCTCCCTCTAGAGTAAAGGGCCACTTTGCCGTCTCCCCCTGGGGCATAGGTCGGTCAACTTGCTTGTAGTCAGTCGTAAAGGATTTATGTTCCCTAAGCTGTGACACAAACCCAGAATCCACTTGGGTCCCTTTGCATCACCCCTGTGGGACTTGAGGGCGATGTGAACATGAAGCTCGTGCTGCCCGATATCCTGTCAGTAACAGTCTTTTGTCTCTGACCAAAGAGTCTTGTGTCTTCTAAGAGCATCTGTGAAACTGTGGCAGGTTAACTTGTTAGCCTGCAAACAGCAAAAATCTCAGACTCTTTATACTTCCTGACACCGACCTTAAACATTGCCCTGCCTTAAAACTAATATCAAAAACTTGAAAAATAGAGGAAAAAAATCACTTTTAATGCCATCACTCTAAGATTATAATCTTAATAATATTTTATGTACATCTTTCCAAATACATTTCAACATAATTTTAATCTTACTGTAATACAAAATCATATCCTGCTTTCAATAATCAACACTCTTCTGCATATAAAGTAGTTCATTGTAATTGTAGACGTTAGAAAACTTGAAAAATGCCTATTGCCCGGCGATGGGGTCCCTATCACTATTTTCTGTATTTCCTTCCCATATTTTATGTATATTTATTATAAAGTTATAAGAAAGAATATTACACTCTTTATTCACCTAGCATCACGTCTGGTGTACTTTCCTATTTCATCAAATACTGAAGAATAGTCTTGCTTGCTTTAATGATTATAGCATCGCATTCTTTGGAGGTCCTTTTATCATAATCATTTTACAATAATTTTTAAAATCAATTTTGGAAATTCATTATCTATTTCTATATTGCTTCTACCTCTCTGTGTCTCTCTTTCTTTGTACCCCGCCTCCCTTCTTCTGGGACTATACTTACCTGTATGTTAGAACTTTTCAGCATCTCCACATGCTTTCCTTGTGTTCTTTGCTGTACTTTCCATCCCTTTGTCTCTCAGTACTTCAGTCTGGGTATTTTATCCTGACGTACCTTCCAAGCTATTATTTCTTTAGCTAAGTCTCACCTGCTTTTAAGTCTATCTTTTAAAGTTTTTAATTGTATTTTTCAGTTGAATTTCCATTTGATTCTTTGTATAGCTTCTAGTTATATGGTAAAATTATTTAATATCTCTTAGTTCCTTCAACATTACTTACAGCTGTTCTCATGTCTGCTAGCAGGACTCTCCGGCTGTCCTGTGGGTCTGTTTCTAAAGTCTGTGTTCTCTCTTGGCTTCCAGTCCAGGCTCCTCCATCTGTTTTGTTTTGTTTGCGAGACATTGTTATGAAAAGCTAAGGCTCTGCTTGAGGCTCTTTTCCTGCAGAGGCACTTCCCTGGAAGAAAGCCAGGCTGGGGGCACAGGTCCCTAATTTAGTCGTGGATTGTGATGAATTGAGGCGTGTGAAGGCTGGTCCCTGTTACTCCCAGGGTACAGCCCTTGAGGGTCCGAGCTACAAGTCCTGGCAGTTACAGCCTTGGGAGCTGATTTTCCCTCATCGCTGCAAAAAGCTGCAAAAAGCTCTGCTTATCTCTGCAGGCATTTTGTCTGTGCTTCTGCAAAACACAGGTACCTTGAGGATGAAGGTGGAGTCAAGTGTTAGGCTCGTAGCTCTGCTTCCCCTTTGACCTGAGCCTTGGCCCCGCGGTTCCTCAATGCTTTGGTTGCTTCCCAGTAACTTCAAACTGATTTTTAAAATAATACATTTTCAGCTTTTTAAAAGTTGTTCTCAGCAGGAGGGCTTGTCCAAGCAGTCCAGCCTACCGTGGCCAAAGTGGAACAGTCTCCACAGCTCAGTTGTTGCACATCCCCTGCTGTGCAGTGCTGGCCCTGGGGTGTGGTGGTAAATGAGACCTTTTGGAGGCCAAATGGGAACATTTTAATGTTCCTTCTGTTATTATGTGTGTGTTTTTTCTCCAGTAATTCCACTTAAGAGCAGTTTGTGTACTACATTAGTATTCTGACTTCGACCGGATGGCACTGGGAGTGTCTGTCTGTCCTCAAGGCAAGTGGACAGGCATGGCCCGCTGGTGTGGTGCCTTTTATGTCGTTCTCCTTGCTATTTTTTTTCTTCGTTACGCGGGCCTCTCACTGCTGTGGCCTCTCCCGTTGCGGAGCACAGGCTCCGGACGCGCAGGCTCAGCGGCCATGGCCCACGGGCCCAGCCGCTCCGCGGCATGTGGGATCTTCCCGGACCGGGGCACAAACCCGCGTCCCCTGCATCGGCAGGCGGACTCAACCACGGCGCCACCAGGGAAGCCCTCTGCTTGCTTTTTTGTTACAGCACCTTGCCTGCTCTCTTATGGCTACATGCATCTATGTTCCCCACCAGCACCTGTGCTTCTTGAAAAGCAAGGACTGCATCTGCTTCTATTTCTTGGCAAAGTTCCTTGCATAGACTAGTTCCTCAGTAGAGTTGTTTAAATTCACATGTTAAAGCTAATGTTTCGTGACTTGTCCGTCAATTTCAGACTTCCGTCTACCCAAGGTCACCTCAGTGGGTCTACTTTTGCAAGATTCCCAAATATTTCTAGACCAGTACACAACCACATACACCACGAGAGGCTTCGGTGGGACGTGGCGCAGTGTCCTGCTTTATACTGGGCGTGAGGCGGAAGTCATTGCATTGGATGCAGGCGAGAGACTTTTCTTCTATTAAAAAATGCCAGAGGTCATGCTTACAATGGAGAACTATCTGTGGGATTAGCAGCGTGGCTAGTAGCTGAATAAATGGGGGGAACGCCAGCAGGTAGTAGGCGTCATGCTTACGGGGCCCATCCACTGCACGTGTCCCACAGCTCCAGGAACAGCTAGTACTGCCCCATGGGCTGCACAAAGGCAGGAAATGTCCTGTGTTTGCTCTTCAGCCCACTTTAGACATTTCCTCTAAAGTAATGTGAGGCTAGAGGGCAGTAAATACGCATCCACTGAAGTTGTATTAAATTGATTACCACGTTACAGAACTTGTCATTCATTACTTCGTTAATTGATTCAACAGGCGTTTACCGACTGCTCTTGGAGCTGGGGATATAGCCATAAACGAAAAATAAGAATTCCTGCTCTCGTGGGACTTTCATCTTTGAATCCTGTTTTCCAGTACTGATGTTTTTAAAAATATAACCATTTTTAAAGTGACAGTTCAAAAGATGGGCAGTGTTCTCCTAATACTTTTATTTTCTCCTACATGTGAGGCAGCTTTTCTGAATGTAGGAATATACAGCTGCTCCTCCCCAGTCTTGGAGTTTGCACCATGTTTATTTGTATCCCAGTACACCCGGATGTGGTCAGATGGTTACTGGAGGAAACGGCTTTACTGCATCTTTAAGTATATAGCAGGTGTTTAGGAAAAATTTGTTGCTTACTGTTAGACTGCATTGCTGATTATAAATATTTTTTATCCCATAAATCTGATGTTTTAGAAACATTTTACAAGATAATGAGGCTCACTAAGGTAAACCTAGTGATCTTGTAGGCAGGGGACTGGAATTATGATGCTGCTTTTCTGTAGATCATTAGATTAATAGATTGTTAGGCTTCTTCTTTCTGTACTGGCAAGTTAATATATCAGCTGGCGCTAGAGAAGGGGACCAGATTAGATGAAGCATCCGTGTGACGATGGTCTGAGAAGGAGAAATAAATGTGAGTCGACTTTCCAGGTCGGTGATTGAAGCTGTGGGCCTGCGTAAGGTTTCCTAGGTGAGTGGAGGCCTGGGGCTGAGCGTGGAGACCTGTGCCCAGTGACTGGGCAGAGATGCTTCTCCAGAGGTTCGCCATGTTACCAGTCTTTATGGGACGAATTTGGGTATTGATTTCTGTTCTTATCTTTATTATGGTCTTTCTATTTTCTTTAGATTTATTCTGTTCTATTTCTGATTTCCTAAACTGGATTTTGGACTTATTTCTCAGAGCTGTTTTAGCTGAACTCACATACTTTGATGTGCAACATTTTATTGCTGCTCAATGCTAAGTATATTTTAATTTCCATTAGGATTTCATTTTGACCCATGAACTATCTGGAAGTTAATTTTCAATTTTCCAAGTCTATTGGGTAATGTCTTGTTTGTGATTTCTGTCTTAAAGACGTTGTAATTAGAGAAAATGGCTCATGTGATATGAGTCCTTTGGATTACCGAAGCCTGCGTTGTAATTTAGTACGTTGGCACCGTTGATAAATGTTCTGTGTGTTTGGAAAGGATGTGTATTTTCTGCAGTTGGCTGCAAGGCTGTCCATGTCCAGTAGATCAAGCTTGTTACTTGTGTTTATTTCTCCCATGTGCTCCCTGAATTTTTGAATGCTTTTCCATAATAATTGAGAGAGGGGTATGGAAAGATCACAGCATATGGTAGGTCTGTCCGATTCTCCTTGATGACCTGTCAACTTTTGCCTTTCTGTATGGCATTCTGGGTCCTTTCCTGGCCTCTGTTTTGTTCATTAATTTTCCCTTCAGCTGTGTTTATCCTGTTGCTTAACTTACTCAGTAACTTTATTTTTAATCCCAATTTCTAGATATTATACTTAGTGCTTTTCCAGATCATCCTGGTCTTTCCGGGTTTGATTCCTTTCTTCTAGTTTTAATTAATTTAAACATACTTACTTTACTAGGCTCTCCTAGTTTTCAGTTACGCGAGGTTCTGTCCTTTGCTGTGTCCACGTGGTCTCGCGTGTTTACAGTTGTCGGTGGTCTGTTTTCTTCAGTGTGTCTTACTTGTGAATCCGAGGAGAGGTGAGGCCTCTTCAGCAGGTGTACCTCCAGGGTCTTCTTGAGTGTGTGTCTCTTGGTAGCATCATCACCAGCCTGGGAGAGACTTTTATGTAACTTTCTCAGCTTGTGAGTGTCCAGACCACATGTGTAGTATAATTTTGAACCCCAAACCTGGGTGAAATTCAGGCTCATGAATATGAATTCACATATTTGTTTTCCTCTCCCTCCACCCTGTGACCTTCCCAGCTGGAGCCCAGATCAAGACAAGCTCCCTGTCTTCTCCCTCAGCAGATGGGCTGTTTTTGGTTTAAACTAGTTGACCAGTTCCTGAAAATATAGCCTTTTGAGGGTCTCGGCTGTATCACAGGGGCCCTGACTGCAGCTCCCTGAATCCTATGGCCTCTGGTTCGGCTCTTCCTGCGGTCATTTGAACGTTCTCCCTCCCCTGAGGGTCACAGGTCCCTCTACATCCCTCCTTACATTCCCGAGAGGTCAGCTGTCGGTTAAAAGGATGGTCGCTTTTATGTGGAGTGATCCAGTCTGTGGAGGAAGGATTTTAGGTCTCCTGGTCCATCACATGACTGGAAGCAGGGGTCTCCCTCAGTTTACGGGAGAAGCTTTTATTAGCATACATACTCTTCTTTTTTAAGTTTAAAAATATTTAGCGTGAATTTGCCTATGCACCTTTGTTTTCAGGGTTATGTACCTTTTCTTGTTTTAACAGTTGTTGCGCTGCCAGTTGGAGGAATCTGAAGAGGGCCTATTTTTAGCTAAATTCTATTGTAGGCCACAGGCCAGTTTTCAGTAAACACACGCACAAACCCATAAACAGATGCATATATACATTTATATTAACTATCTTTCTAAATTCACCTATTGTCTTTTCTGACTGGGAGGTAAGATATCAGGACTGCAGGATGGAGGCAAGCCCAGTGCCTCGGTTTTGGGTGGCCTGGTACTGCGGGTGATGGAAGCAGTGAGCCCACCCTACTTTCCCGGACACTTCATGGTTTGGGATGGAGAGACTCACATTTAAGGACCAGAGGTGAGAGGTCATGGCCGTGTTACAGCATCTGGCAAGAAGCACGTGGCTTGGTGGCTTTCTGAATGTTTAGCAGGACAGGACGGGCAATCGTAATGCCGCAGTGATTCGTGTATGACCCCACGAGCTTATACTCACTTTATTTAGAAATGCTGTGAAACTATATGCTAATTGCAGGCTTATGGGGAATATTTTAAATTATAATATTTTCATGTCAAGCATTTTAACTTAATTGTAAATAAATGATTTCATAAACGGTATAAAAAAAACATTGGAATGAGGATGGAAATAGACATCGCGTTAGGACAGCAGCTGATGCTGTGCCCCTCTGCCTGGCCTCCGTTCCCTGTGGTTATGTGAGGAAGGGCTCCTGTTTAAAGCAAACCAGTCATCCTGGTCATACTCACACCTAATCCGCAGGAAGTCACATTCCTCAGTACAGCCCACACTGGGTTTTGCTTTGGAAAGGTCTCTCTTGATTGGGTATGATTTGTTCTAGATTATTGTAGAACTCTGTTTAGGACTTATAATATGCTTTAAAAAAAACTTTTATTTTTATTTATTTATTGTTTTTGCGGTACGCGGGCCTCTCACTGTTGTGGCCTCGCCCACTGCGGAGCACAGGCTCCGGACGGGCAGGCTCAGCAGCCATGGCTCACGGGCCCAGCCGCTCCGCGGCATGTGGGATCTTCCCAGACCGGGGCACGAACCCATGTCCCCCGCATCGGCAGGCGGACTCTCAACCACTGCGCCACTAGGGAAGCCCTTTATTTTGGTTTTTTAGGAAAGATATGAGCCTCTGGTTAGGGCACAGTGCTGTGTATTGCCTGTGATATTGACAACTTGTACTTTTCCATTGTTTTTCTTTAACACATGCTATTTCTGCTAGAGCAAGAAGGTTTGTCTTTTTTTTCCTTGGTAATCGTGACATGCACCTCTTGAGAAGACTAGTCATAGCAGTCTATTGATGTGATGGATTTTAGAGATTGTGCTCTTGCAAGAAATACTGAAAAGAAATTGGTGATGATTAAACAGGTTGAAGCAAGAGATTTAATTAGTGCTAAGAGACAGAACTTACAGTAGATCATGTCCATCTTCAAGTTGAGAATGAATTCCCTCTGCCATGATTACAATAGGATTTTAGTTCAAATTTCCTTTCTTCCCATGTCTTTCCTGATAAAATTGGCTAATAGAACTTCTTTGCATGTAAAATACCTTAAGTACCAAAGTCTTCTAATTTAGTTTTTCTTTCTGGAAAGAACATTGAAGACTGCTTCCAGATATTTCGCATTAGCAAAGTAGATTTTCTAGCAACAGGATGCCTATCTAAAATGCCTGAATTGACTTTAAAAAATCAACTAAATTTCATTTTCCCCATGAAAGTATTTGTTTTGGAAAACGCATACGGTTGCACAGCATGTGGGTAAAAACTTCAGCGTTGAGCTCTCGTCCAGCGCCTCCTTTGCCTGGGGCTCATCCAGGCCACTGACTCGTGGCCACGCCCCTTTTCCAAAACAGGCCTGCTGGGTCGGGTGCTGTCATTGGTGACTTTCACTGATAATAAAACACTAAAGTATATACATCATTTACTTTAAAATTTCAAGTAAGTGGGGGAGAACAAAGAGTTAGACCTATAATACCATCATTCAGTTTCTTCCTTTCAAGAATGGAAGGGAAAAGGGGTGTTTAAACGTAACCCCACCTTTTAAGTGTCTGAACCCCCCTTTTAAGTATCTTTTAAGTCACGCGTAAGCTCCCTTTGAGGCGCCATTAATAGCTGTGATGCTTGGAAGGTTCCTTAGTGCTTTCCTTGTCCCCAGAGTTTTGATTGTCAGAACCTGAGCTTGTGGTTGTGCGTGAGAATATCACTTATTATGGGCTGCGTCTCTCTCCCACCTCAAAACAAACGAAACACAAACAAATCGTTGCTTTGAAAATGCTGTCAGAGTTTAATTAAGCCAAGTCCAGCTAATTACCTTCTGCAGTGAGAGAAGTTTCACTCTGACACTTCCCATCTGGTGGCTTTCCCTAGACAGGCCCCGGAAAGACACCATGAGCCCGCCCGGGGATTCGCACCCGGCCGCGCTGCTGAGGTCAGGAGAGAGCGAGGTGTGTGTCTCTCGCCGTTTGCTGTCCTTCCCTGCTTCCCTCCCAGCCATCTGTGGGAACCCAGCGACTGCAGCCGCTCTCAGCTTTGTGATCCACCCAAGTGATGATGGTCCTGCGTAACAGTTTGCAGGCCCCCTTCCTCAGGCAAGCCATGAGTAACAACAAGGAGATGAGCTCAAGGCTTGACAGGGACAGAGGCGTAACCCTGGCCCAGTACCTGGGACACAACTGGGTCACTATTAACAACAACAGCAATCAAACTTCAAGCAGATGCGCCGTTAAAGCCCTTACATAATTGTAGCAGGTTTGGGTTTCCTCTGGTTCAAGTGTTCTTGCCTCTTTGATAATCAAATGATCTGAAGAAAGGCATAGAATTTCAAGGGAGAATCTGCAGGACAGGCTCACAATGAGGCCATTCACGGGACTCTTTTATTAGCTTACACTGTATCTGCATCACGTTTAGCCCCTGGCGTTACTACAAGGCTCCATTTAAACTTAACCCAACTTGCAGACTTAACTGATCCAGGAATTACTCAATACAACCAGCCAGCTACTGTAGCTTTTCCCCTCTGATAAGGGGATGTAACACAATGGGCTTCACAGTTCTTAAATGACTCCGTTTTTTTCCCCCTGTCTTTGAGATGTGGTGCTTGTGTGACCTTTTGTTCTGAATAAAATTCCACATGGTTTGATTATATTTTTTAAAAGTACCAGCAGACACAGTATTGACTTCTTACCCTTAGAGGAAAACGTTTAAAATCTTGTAGATGGTCTAGAAATGGAATTCATGTCATAATATTTACACAGCTAACCTCACTATATTAGATATTAACTATTAGATATTATTCAACTTGAAAATATTTTATTTTTGGGGGGTGATTCTGATAAAATTACTGGTAGTACTTGTGCATTACACTTTGACTTTTGCACACTTCTGGTTATCTGCTGGTGTCTGTGCCGTTTCTACTACCACAGTGCGGATAGACTAACCTGGGCACACTCGGCCAGTATGTGGAGGGGAAGCGGCTGGGGAGCCTGACCTCGGAGTGGGAGACCCTTGAGGATGGATTTGGTAGCAAACCACTGAGAGCACTGTCGGCCCCCACTTTGGATCACACCTCAGAATAGTGGGTCTCAAACTTTAGAGAACAAAAGTCATCAGAAGTTTGGATAAAAATGCAGATGCCTCGATTCCACACGCAGGGGGTCTGAATCAGTAGGTCTGGGATGAGGGCCTGAGAATTTGCATCTTTAGCAAGCACCAGTTGATTCTGTTATCTGACCCCACTGAGAACCATTCCCCCCGATTCACCAGGGATTGGGAGCTCAGGGACCCTCCTGGGGAGGCGTGACCCTGGTGGGATTTCCCCAGGGGGTGGCAGGCGGGAAGGTTGCTCTGGAATGTCCAGCCAGTATCCTCTTCTGTTCCGCCTCCTTCCACAGCAGGGCGGCACCCGCCGTGAGCACCGCGTTCCCAGGGACCTGCGTCACCTGTGGGCCTGTGCCTGGGTGTCCGAGAACGTCTTCTCACCCCCAACCCCTTCTGTACGTCGTCAGAATTTCCGAGCAGTTGTTATCTGCGGTATTTAATCCGAATTTGCTTCTCTAGCCTCCCCTGTTGCCGCCTTATTAAAGTAATTTTAGATTTTTAGAAACAAAGGTCTTTGTCAAAAGATTTCCAATTAGAAGCGGACTCTCAGGAAGCCTTTTGGGAGTTATGGATGTAACATGTTTGTTCATTTCATGAAGGTAAGATTCTTCCTTGAAGATAAGTTGATCTGGTGATCAGGACAAACAAGTGGTGATGACTGCTGTTGATATCCCAGCGCTTTGCCTGCAGTGCTGTCGTGTATTCTGTTTGTAGAACCCACCCCCAACGCGGTTGAAGGACTTTTTTATTCTGAGAATTTTCAGTCCGACACACAACTAGAAAATACCATTCCCGTATCTGCGTCACCTGGTTTCCAGAGTTACCAAGATTCGTCATGCTTTTCAGCAGCATGTTTCCCCCTGTTCCTAAATTTTGCTGGTCGTTTCTTAATTGGTTCTTTTTGGAATGACTCAAACATGAAACGCTTTGCTTGGGGTCTAAGTGTGGTGATCCTGAGTAGTAACTGGAAGATGTCCTTTTCAGGAATGTGTTCCAGAAAACCTAGAGCTGAAGAAGCAGCTCTTTGCTCAGCTGGATGGAATCGTGGGTGACCAAGTTGTCCTGAGCAGCTCCAGCTCCTGCCTCCTGCCCACCAGGCTGTTCTCTGGCTTGGTACATGTGAAGCAGTGCCTCGTGGCGCATCCTGTGAGTATGTCGGGCCTGGAGATGCAGTGAGTCTCACCTGGCTTTCCGGGAGCAACGTGTTTGGATGGATCTGCTAGTGCTTTGTAACTGCTTTACTGAGATATAAGTCACATATCACACAATTCAACTTGTACCTTTCAGTGGGTTTTAGTACATGTAGAGAGTTGTACAACATCAGTGTCTTACAAAGAATTTTATCCAAAAATCCCTTGAACTGTGTATCTTGTCCCTCACGCACTGTGGGAGAGAATGATCAATTCTTACAGACTTTCTCCTTAAGTAACTCACCGTCTAGCTGAGGGGAGAGACTGCTCATCAGATCATCCCAGTGCCAAGGAAAGGTGCCACGTTAATGAAAAGTCTAGACCACATGGGATTCTGCAGGTGGGTCACCTGTACTGTGTGGTTTCCTGAACTTAGCTCAGAGTAGGGTCACTTGTGCTGATGTGCAGGGTCCGGGTCCCCCCGCCCCGAGATTCCGGTGCAGCAGCTCTGACTTAAACCCTCCTTTTTGTGGTCCCTTCCGCCAGACGTTGCCACTGACTGCGCCAACGCACTCACCGGGCGTGCGCTGCGAGGCGTGTTGGACCATGAGCTCCAAGTTGGCACGTGGGCACTCAATCTTTTTGCGATTAACGTGTTAATGTCAGGAAAGGGGAATCAGAGTGGGGATTCAGGGGTCATTCGGTGGACGTTTGAGTACCGAGTGGAGGTCAGTGTGACCTTGGAGACCTGGGACAGCCTGCTAGGACAGAGACGCCACTAACTTAGCTCAAGCCCACCCCGGGCCAAGAACGAGCATGGGCCTCGTAGAATTGCCAGGAGACCAGCTTGACTGCAAGAGCAGGAGAAAGGTGGACGGCTTGGTAATACTTGGGTCATGGAGAATCGAGAGAGTTACTCTGAAGAATGAGAACTGGCAGCTCCTGCACGGAACTTGGGGCAGAATTCCCAGCACGAGTGGCCAGGGCCTAGGGAGGTGAGGGGTCCTCGAGTGGGGAGCAGGGAAATTCCTCTTTCTGAGCAAGAGGAGGTTAGAGGAGGAGATGAAGACCCAGGGGAGTCATAGATGCCTGCTGCGTCTTCCGTGCTGCTCAGAGGGACAGACTGGACCACCGTTTACGTGACTGAATGGTCTGGATGTCCTCACACTGAAGTTTAATGGAAGGTGTAAAAGAATGGTTATAAGATAAGGAGACTTAGACCCAGAACACAGAGAAGAAAACCAAGCATTTAGTTACCACTCCATACAGGTGAAAACAGCACCAGAGAGACCTTAACTGAAGCATCCAAATACCAAGTCCCATGCAG
Organism: Lagenorhynchus albirostris; assembly: GCF_949774975.1. Classification (NCBI taxonomy): domain Eukaryota; kingdom Metazoa; phylum Chordata; class Mammalia; order Artiodactyla; family Delphinidae; genus Lagenorhynchus; species Lagenorhynchus albirostris. Next base: position 996,060 of record NC_083112.1, on the reverse strand, counting down.
CATGTCATGTCCTGCTTCCGTGACATGTGTGTGTCCATAAAAAGCCTCTTAGACACCGTGATTGTTACTTGGTTGCTTCAATAAAAGGTGCAGGCCTCTTAGTCAGGAGCTTCCGTTTCTAACCAGTGTTTTTACTTCTAAGTCAGTTTAAAAAACAACTGAATCAAATTGTTCAGAAAACATCCCCTAAGTCCTCTGACAGGAGTTTTACTCCATCTCTCTCTTTTTTTAAAAAACTTTATTTTATTTATTTATTTTTGGCTGCGTTGGGTCTTCGTTGCTGCGCGCGGGCTTTCTCTAGTTGCGGCGAGTGGGGGCCGCTCTTCGTTGCGGTGCGAGGGCTTCTCATTGTGGTGGCTTCTCTTGTTGCGGAGCACGGGCTCTAGGCGCGTGGGCTTCAGTAGTTGTGGCACATGGGCTCAGTCGTTGTGGCTCGTGGGCTCTAGGCGTGTGGGCTCAGTAGTTGTCGCGCACGGGCTTAGTTGCTCCGCGGCATGTGGGACCTTCCCAGACCAGGGCTCGAACCCGTGTCCCCTGCACTGGCAGACGGATTCTTAACTACTGCGCCACCAGGGAAGTCCCCACATCCCTGCTTTATAGTAAAGAGAAGTTCACCGAGGAGAGACATGCTTCCAGTTCTTATCATTCTGGTCTTAAAAAGGCTAGAGGTTAAACCTTTTTTCAAGAATTCAGTGATTATAGGCAGGAGACAAGTGATTCAACTAAGGCATTGCTTTGTAATTTATTTGAACTAGATGCTATCCTCGCTTGCTTTCTAGGAAGGCTGCGACAGGGTGACCAAGACAGGCTGGGAGCAGAAGAAACCTCTGGAGTGTGTGGACCAGCTGCCTCTCCAGCCAGTCCTAGGAGGAATAATTTCTTCTCTCTTCTGTAGAAGAAGTCCTTGTAAAGTGGTTGCTTCATGTAGTTACTTGGTAGATGTGAGATTCTACCAGTTTTCACCCCAACATGGAGGGAAGACAATTTACAGTCAAGCCTCGTTCGGGGAACAGTTTCGTGTGCATCTGCTTAGTGGTGAGGCTGATCAGCAGCCTTTAATCAAACAGCCTTTTCCTTTTTCTGTTTTTGTTTTTTGGCCATGCCCGGCGGCATGTTGGATCTTAGTTCCCCGACCAGGGATCGAACCCGTGCCCCGTGCAGTGGGAGCGCGCAGCCTTAACCACTGGACCGCCAGGGAAGTCCCTCAAACAGCCTTTTCTTTAGATGTAGGAGAATTTTCCTTGAGAATCTTCAAGAGTGGTTTCTCAAAGGAAACCAAGAACACCAGAGCTGGGTGGGCAAGCATTTCCGCTGTGGACAGACTCTTCCTGTCTTAGCATCCATCACGATGTTGAGGCTGAAGAGAGCTTCTGATGTTGTGTGACTTCTGGGTAAGGTATGATTGCGGAAGCAGATGTTTGAGGCTCGACATGGAGAAGTTAAGGAAATGCCAACGTTAGGGAAGATACTGCCAATCCAATCATTTTTTTTAAATTAATTAATTTATTTATTTTTGGCTGTGTTGGGTCTTCGTTTCTGTGCGAGGGCTTTCTCTAGTTGCGGCGAGCAGGGGCCACTCTTCATCGCGGTGTGCGGGCCTCTCACTGTTGTGGCCTCTCCCGTTGCGGAGCACAGGCTCCGGACGCGCAGGCTCAGTAGTTGTGGCTCACGGGCCTAGTTGCTCCGCGGCATGTGGGATCTTCCCAGACCAGGGCTCGAACCCGTGTCCCCTGCATTGGCAGGCAGATTCTCAACCACTGCGCCACCAGGGAAGCCCTCCACTAATTTTTAACACTGACACAGTAGACCGGCAATGACTGTTGTAGAAAGAGGATGGCTGGGGGCAGGGTAGGTAGAAGCTTACGAGGTCAAGACGGCTGGGAGCAGAGGAATCCCGAGGGAGGTCAGGGGTTTGGAGGTAAGCGGTAAATGTACGGGACGGCAGTTTGCACGCTCCGATGTGCACCTCAGTGTCGGTTATGATTCATACAGTTCTGTGCTCACGTTCTTTCGTTTCCTCCCTGCTCTGTGCATTACTTCATTTCTCGAGTTTCTTGTCACTGATGCTGAATCTCGAGGGGCCCCGTCCGCCCTGCTGCTGACCCTTCGGAACAGTGAGCCAGCCCTGCTGGAATGACGCCCAGACGCCAGTGCCGTCTTCCTGACTCTCTCTGCTCTGTCTCTCTCCTAAGGTAAATCCACCCTACTACGTCCCGTTGGTGGAGCTGGTCCCACACCCAGAGACGGCCCCTGCGACGGTGGACAGAACCTACGCCCTGATGCGGAAGATCGGACAGTCCCCGGTCAGACTCATGAAGGAGGTGGACGGCTTCGCTCTGAATCGTCTCCAGTATGCCATCATCAGCGAGGCCTGGAGGCTCGTGGAGGTGTGTGCGCCGCCCTCTGTCCTGGCAGCTGAGCAGAGGAGGCAGGAGCCTCTGGGCACGCCATGCGGGTGGGAGAATCAGACACTTGCTCTGTTCCGGAGACCAAGGGCAAGCTGTTTCTCTCTGTGTTTCAGAGGTTCCCCTGTGCGGTAGGTCACTTGACATTCGGATGTGGTGATGGGCTCCTCTTCCTGCCCTTTCCTGTCGTTACCACGTAATTATCTCTGTGACATGCTGCATTTTCCCACTATCTCAGATTCTGCTCCCCCCACTCCCAGTATTATAATTTTTCAGGAGGAAAAATAAATTATATTTTGAGTAAACTTGTATCCTCTAAAGGAACCCAGTTTATTTCAAGAGCTTGAGGAAGAAACAGTGGATGACTTTTTTTTTTTTAATTTATTTATTTTTGGCTGTGTTGGGTCTTCGTTTCTGTGCGAGGGCTTTCTCTAGTTGCAGCGAGCGGGGGCCGCTTTTCATCGCGGTGCGCGGGCCTCTCACTGTCGCGGCCTCTCTTGTCGCGGAGCACAAGCTCCAGATGCACAGGCTCAGCGGCCATGGCTCACGGGCCTAGTTGCTCCGCGGCACGTGGGATCTTCCCAGACCAGGGCTCAAACCCGTGTCCCCTGCATTAGCAGGCAGATTCTCAACGACTGCGCCACCAGGGAAGCCCTGGATGACTTTTAAACTTGTTAGTAGCATGCTTGTCTCACATATAGACAAGAGATTATTTATATATGTATAAATTTACACACATCTCTATTGACATACGTGTAAATTTATGTACATATATGTTTAACATCATCCTTGAATTAAAAGATTTTAGACGTGACTTTAAAAATTGCCTGGCCACACGCGCTCCCACCTGCATTTGTGTGAGGGGCCTGGTCCCTGGCAGGGAGACGTCAGGGCAGCTCCACACCTGGGAGTGGCCCAGGCTCTGCCGGTCTGTGCTCCATCCCTCACTTTCTGATGCTTCCCCAGCTTCTGAACTGGTCAGTAGCGTGCTCTGCCCACACCTGTCCTGCTGAAACTCGGCAGAGTGAGCAAGGGTCTGTCCAGGTACGTGCGGCGAGAAGGGGGCTCGGCCTCAATCATCTTCGCCTGAAATGGATTCACAGCCTCTAGTCTCGACTCCCGCGGACGCCTGGCGGTCCCTGCCTGAGACAGAACAGGGAAGCTGGCCTGGGGGCACCGGCTTTCAGCTTCCCAGTGCAGGATGCACGTGACCCTCCCACAGAACCCTGGCTGTGGCATTTGGTCACATCCCTGTTGGGTTCATCATCTGAGCTGACTGCTCACACTAGCTGCAGTTCTGTGTCCTCACTGTTTGAATCCAGTTAATGCTCCTACATCTTCAAGATGCAGTGTTGGGATTCCCACTGTGAAGTTTTCAGCTTCAATTTCTCGGGACTGTAAAATGTTTTGGAATGTCAATCAGCGGTAGAAGCACTGAAGTAAAAACAGCCCCTTGGAGATCTGTTTAAAATATTTCCACCAGGACTTCCCTGGCAGTGCAGTGGTAAAGAATCCGCCTTCCAATGCAGGGGATGCGGGTTCGATCCCTGGTCGGGGAACTAAGATCCCACAGGCCACGGGGCAACTAAGCCCGGGTGCCACAGCTACTGAGCTCACGCGCCTCAACGAGAGAGCCCACGTGACACAAACTACAGAGCCCACCGCGCTCTGGAGCCCGCGCGCCACAACTAGAGAGAAGCCCACGCGCCACAACAGCAACAGAAGATCCCACATGACGCAGCTGAGACCCGACGCGGCCAAAAAAATAAAGAAAAGAAAATAAAAATATTTCCACTTGTCTAGAGTACGGGAACTTAATATACCGCAAGAAAAATTCACTATTACAGTGAAACGTTGCGGAGATTTTAGGGCAACTTTTATTTGTAAGATATCTTAGTGCCTGGAAGAGATGGAGAAAAGCCCTGCAGTTGAATTTTGCTTTCTGTCATCTAAACGAGGAACACCAACTCGAGGAAAACTTAAGAGTTGGGAAGCTTTCCTTCCTCTTCTGTTTTCTGGAAGCGATTGTAAAAGTTCTGTTAATTCTTCCTTAAATGTTTGGTCGAATTCTCCAATGAAACCACCTGGCCTGGAGAATTCTTTTTTGGTCTTTAATTACAAATTCAACAGCTTTAGTGGTTGTAGAACCATTCAGGCTGTCTGTTTCATCTTGGATGAGTTTTGGCGGTTTATGGTTTTGGAGAAATCGGCCCGTTTCTTCTGTCGCTGAACTTACGAGCGTGAAGTTGTCGGTGGTGCCTGTCGTGACATCCCTGGGTTCATTCCTGTTGTGGGTGATTCATGTCTGCTCTCTTTATCTTTGTCATGCTAGAGATTTATCAGTTTTGGTGCTTTCCTGAAGAGAAGGCTTTTTGTTTCATTGATTCCCTCCCCCTGCCCCCCCACTGTGGTTTTCCTGTTTTCAGTCTCACTAACTCTGGAGGGAGGGTATCCCTTCATCCTTGCAACCAAGCAGGAGAGAGAAATTCTAGGAAAGACAGGGTGGGAGCGGTGTGTGTGCGTGCGCGTGCGTGTGTGCGCGTGCGCACGCGTGTGCGTGTGTGTGCGTGCGTGTGCGCGTGCATGTGCGTGCGCACGCGTGTGCGTGTGTGTGCGTGCGGCTCCTGCACGGGCCTGTCCTTCGTGGGGAACCAGGGGAGACGAGCCAAGGTCGGGAAGAGGCTGCGCAGAGCACACTGTCCCGTCCCAGCCCGTGAGCTCCGCAGGGCATCCACTGTGGGAGCAGGACGGGTGCCCCGGCTGCAAGGGCACGTGGGCGCTCACAGCCGTGCAGTCCGTTTTTTCCTGGACCGTTTGGCTGCAGAATTGGGACGGAGCAGCCCCTGTTGGCTGGGAAATGCCAATGGCTATAGTCTAGTCATCCGAGATGAGGTCACTGGGTGACAGGATCCTGTTGGCCAGAAAAGTGATTTTCAGTCGATCTTTAGCTGACGAGCACAATAAGGGAAGTAGTGTTGTAACGACAGACTCTCGCCCAGACAACAGCTGAGCTTGTAGTGCCCGTAAATTCTTGCCCTGTAGAGGGAGGGTCTGTGGAGGCGAGCGGGAGTGAATCACGGAGCCGCCCTTGGGTTCTCAGCCCATCGGAATGTGCGGGTGGTAATGAGCTTTAAATTGCTTACCTCCGGTTTTGTTCATCCTTCTGAGAAAGGTAACATCCAGGTGATTTCTGCTCCTTGGGCCTCTGGCGTCTTGCTCGGGGCTGTGGTCTGTGCGGGACCCTTTGAGAGATTCCAGGCTTCCGTGGTCCAGCTTTATTCCTGGCCCGAGCACAGCTGTTATGAGGACTGGTTTCAGCTAATAAAGTGCATCTCCAGGATCGTGTGGTAAAGTTCACAGATGAGACATTTTGTGGTAAAGCCACTCAAGGGTTTCTGTTGGATATAATTTAGGAGAGCACAGCGGTCCCTCCAGCATATTTGAAGTTGTGTCTAGATTACTTCCAATACCTACTACAACCTCAGTCACGTGTAAACAGTTGTTCATACAATGTCAGTGCATTTAGATAGTCGTAAATAGGATGTAAAAACTGTGTAAACAGTTGCCTTTCTAGCAAATTCAAATTTTGCCTTTTGGACCTTTCTGGATTCTTTTTCCTGAATATTTTTGATCCACGATCAGTTGAATTCGAGGATGTGGAACCCGTGGATACAGAGGACTGACTGTAAAACACAGGTATGAGGAGTCTTAGCACGGCAAACCACTGAGAATCATCTCCTCATCAGTGACTTCAGTTTGTATATAGTATTTCAGAGCTTACAAAGTACTTTCCTTTACATTTCTCATGATTTTCAGAGTTTTTCAGATCATCCAGTCCTAAAACCACGAGAGACGTATTGTTATTTTTGCCTTTACAAATTAAGTGGTTTGATCCATGCTCCCCGGTCTGGTAGGGATTCAGACCTGTGCCGCCTGTGTGCCACAGTGTCTGCATTTGTAAGTGAAGATGACAACGGACTGTTCCCCGTCAAGATGTGATGACGGCTGGACGGGTTATGTATGTAAAGGGCTTAGAACGTGGCTGGCGTGTACTAATGGTTGAGTAGGTGTTATGGTTACAGTGATGATGGTGGCAACCATGTTTTCTGAATCCCAGAGTCCAGGGATGTAACAGCAGTCACCTGTGAGTTAGCTCCGAGCCGAAATGCTCACATGCCAGGAGCACGAGTGAGGTCCTGGGGCTCAGGGTGGCAGCGCGGGCTTCACCTGGGCGCTTGTTGGAGAGTCAGCGTCTCAGGCCCCACCCCAGCCCTGCGCAACTGGACTCTGCATTTTATCAACCCCCTCCCCTCCCAGGGGATTCCTGTGCATCGTAAAAGGGGAGGAGTCCTGGCTCACGCCCTGAGACCTTGGCCTCAGCCTTGACGTATGGAATTCCATCCGTTCTAAGATAAAATTGATTTATTTTTTTTTACATTTTAACATCTTCGTTTTATTGGCAGCATTTTTCTTCCATAATGGAGCGTTAAATGCTAATTTAACTTTCAATCAATGGAGTCTTAACTTCCATGAGATACAGTATATTCTGCCGTCTTTCTCAGTTGCCTTTTCCCCTTCCATGTTTTCTGTCTTTGCGTGTCTCTTGTTTCTGACCCTCTTTATCTCTGACTCAGGGCTCACAATAGATAAACATGCAGCTCTAACCATCTTTGCTTAGTGGAAAGACTCTTACATGGTCCCGATTCCTAGTCCTAGATTTATGGCACTGAATACCTCTGGTTATCCCAAAAAAGATGTGAAAATTGATTTTAAGACAAGATTTAATTCACTTGTGATTAAAACACAAACACAGCAGAACAAACGAATGCTAGGTTTTCACTACTCCTCCAAATCAAAGCTCCCGTCCCCCTCAGTCCCCCAGATGCTGTCTTCCCCGTCACGCCGGCCGCACGTTTGGCATCAGCGATCCTCACGTGGCCTTTGGTTTCCGGAGCAGGGATGCAAACCGTAGTCTGGTTTTCCTCATTTAGTCGCAGGCCTGTGTGAACAGAGTGTCCCTCCAAGGGTGACGGCTCCTTGGGCCTGAGAGGCGGCCCTGCCGGCCCCCGTGAGTCCGGTGCTCCCGGGCTGGTGCTGTAGGCTGGGCTGCGGGTTCCCAGCCTCGCCGTGAAGCTACACCTAAACTGGAGAGAACTGCCAACTCCTTTACGGAGGGGCCGACACCGGGGACTGATAGTACTGAGCGGAGTTTGGGGGGAAGATGACCTAACGCCGTAGACTCACTGCCCGAACGACCCCTTAGGTTTCTCTCACTTGGGCTGTGATCGCGCGGCGGTAGGCGGTTGTTGGATTTCGCTCTTCTTTTAGAAGCCAGTGTGAGCATGGGCCCAGTTCTCCAAGTTCAAGTTCAACCCCAGAAGTTTGCTTCTCACACACGGAGCCTTCTGAGAAGGAAGCCAGGTCAGACAGCGAGCCGCCTTGCAGCCGTCCTTTCCTGAGTCTGGGGGGGGGGCCTTTTCTCCATGAATGTCACCCTGAGTACGTACAGGACCTGCCAATTACTCTGGAGGCAAACCAGCACGAACAGGTGGCGAGGATGAAGAGAAGGAGGAGCAGGCTCGGGCTGAGTCACCTGCTCTGCAGGCTCTGGGATCAAGGAAGGCTGCAGAGACTCGTGACCTGAGTGGCCCGACGAGAGAAAGCACATTCGAAGCCGTGCTTCCGGGCAGGTGGAAGGCGGGGCTATTTTAGAAGCTTTTATTTAGAGAGAAGGTGTTGGAAACACCAGGACCGCTCAAGGCTTGGCTCCCCTGGAGCGCGGCCAGTAGGAAAAAGCTGAGGCTTGAGCAACATGTTACAGAAGAGACCTTGGCGACACCCATCGGTGTACTTGGCAAGAAGAGTCATGTAGAAGGAGTGAAGGGCGGTTAAGGGCGCCAAGAAAGAGGCCAGCTCCTGCCCTCCCCGCCACACCCTCAGCTGTAGGATTTTCTACATGTTACGTCTTTTAAACTTTAAACTTAAAAGTTTAGGGGTTGCGAATTCCCCGGCAGTCCAGTGGTTCATACTCTGAGCTTTCACTGCCGAGGGCCTGGGTTCCCTCCCTGGTCGGGGGACTGAGATCTTGCAGACCACACAGCTTGGCCAAATAAAGAAATAAGAAATAAAAAACAAATTTATTTCTAAAAAAAACCGTAAACTTTTTTTGTTTTTTTGGGGGGGCCTTGCTGCACGGCTCGCTGGGTCTTAGTTCCCTGACCAGGGATCGAACCCGGGCCCTCGGCAGTGAAAGCGCAGAGTCCTAACCACTGGACGTCCAGGGAAGTGCCTATGTTTTTCTCTCAAACAAGTAAAGTGTCTGAGTGGATTTCCTCATGGTTGCCTTTTCCTCCCCCAGCTCTGAGCCTCGGTCCTTCCAGGAAGGATGCTTCCTCTGTTTGCCGCTTTCAACCGGGGCCTGGGCGGCTCTCCCTGCCCCACGCAGGGCTCGGCTTCCTGCGCCGCTGGGTGCCCGGTCCATCCCTGCTTGGTGTTCATCTGCTCCAGGGTCCACGAGTCTTATGACTGCCCGTCACCAGGCGCCCTAGGTCAAAATTAACCCATGGAAACTTTTTCTAAAACGTTTTCCTGCCATCTCTGCATTATTTATTGTACCTCCTGAAAACATAACCTCGACAAGGCTGAGGGAGCTGTCTTCCCCCGGCCCCTGGAGCTCACCTTTCAGCCCTGGACCACGTCCCTGTGCTCACCTGGCCTCTGTCTTGCCTTCCAAAGCCTGGGTCAGCTTGTCCGTGGCAGGAAGTCCATCCCCAGAGGACACTGAAGGGTCCTCTGGGTTCCGGCTGTTCGAGCTCTTTCTCCCGTGAAGTGTACCGAGCCTGCTGCAGGCCCAGCTGCACTGTCGTCCCCCTTAGCTTAGCCTGCCTCTCGGGGGACGCATCAGCTGGGACTACAGGTCCTTCGGAGCAGGTGTGCCACCCCCTTCATGAGGACCATCCTCCAAATTAACTGAGACCTGCTTTCTCGGCTGTAAGTTGGAAGAGCCTCCTATCAGTGGCCTTCCGTTCAGAGGCAGATGGAGAGGGAGGCGTTTCTCGTTACAGGGCAGCTCTGGAAGGACACCAGGGTCTCAGCATTTTAAGAAGCCCCAGAACTATATCAGGACCCACACCTGTGGCTCAGCAAGTGTTTCATGTCCTTCACTGACCACTGGGAGGCGATCAAATTAACAAGAGGCCACTCCTGGCCGACGCGCGTTAGGCCGCGTGTGACAACCTGTGGGCGTGTGGGCACGGCCCAAAGGCGGGGGGCGCTGGGCTGCAGGTGCGCGTCTGGGGCTCCTGTTCCTGCTGGTGCCTCCTGTGCGTGGAGCTGGTCCGTCCAGCTCTCCTGAGGTTCCCTCCTGCATGGGGAGCGCCCAGCCCAGCTGCAGCCCGCAGACTCCGACGGTCTCCCTCAGGGCGGAACAGCCGAGAGACTTGATCTGCTGGCTGGGAATCACCAGTTAATTAGAACTCTCCCGGCAGCGACGGCCTGTAAGAAGTAGACCATTTCTGTAATAGGATTTACCCTTTTACGGGAGGTTATTTTCTGAGTAGCCGCGCTGGCGAGCAGCAAAACCCTACTGAAAGGAGAGATCCTGCTGACTTACTGTTTCAGAGACAACTCCAGCCCCATTAACAGATACACGTAATGCAGACACCAACCACATACTCAATTTAAAAAACCTGCTTGGCATGCCTGGGGTTACTGCAGCAGTGTTTAAAGTAGAAGCACCTATGCCAGGATTCTGACCACTCTAAAAGAAAAGCAGGGACTTCCCTGGCGGTGCAGTGGCCGAGACTGCGCCTTCCAGTGGGGAGCTGGGATCCGCGTGCCTCGGGGCCGGGAAATCAGGGCACGGGGCACAGGCAGTATTGTAGCAAGTTCGCTGAAGACTTTAAGGATGTTCCACATCCCAAAAGAAAAAAAAAAATCTTTAAAAAGGAAAAGAAAATGAAATGAAATGCTGTCACTCTAACACCTGACTGGGAATCCCCACCCACAGCTAATCGGGCAGTGATGGCTTTCAGGTCCTCTGCTGTGAGCTGGAAAGTGAACAGGCAGGGCGGGGGAGGGCGGCGCCCCCGTGGAGGACAGAGGCGGAGGGAAGGCGTCCACAGGAGAACGGGCAGAGAGGCGAGGCGCAGGTGACCTCTGGGACAGGGAGCCTGAGGCCCGGCCATCCTGCTTCCCGAGGTGCAGGCGGGAGCGGCCCTGGGGGTGCGAAGCTCCGTGGCTGGTCGCGAGGGGCAGGCGGCCACGGGCCAGGTGTGCCTCGGCGTGGAGGCCGAGGGCTTCCGCTGCTTGGCGCCCACCTCTCTGTCGAGAGCCCCGTTCCCGGACGACCCCAGTTAGGGCTCCACCACCGCAGCGAGCCCTGGTGCGCTTACATTTGCACGAACGGATGCCTTGGGCTTTGGCTGTATTTAAGGTCCAGACCTTTTCTTTGTGTTGGACTCATAATACTGGTGTTTTTCTCCCTGAAAGCTTGTTACGAGCGCAGCAAAGTAAGAAAAATCACATGCGGGTGTCGCTGCCGCGGCCCAGACAGCTCTGGACTATCCCTCGGATTAAGACAAAGCCTTTCCCCTCTTTCCTTTTCATTTTTTGGTTTCTTTCCGCTAAAAGCTTTATTCTTAAAAATATTCAAAGGGAAAATACCACTTACGTTCCCTACCCTGAGTCAAATTGCTTTTATTTTTCTGCGTTCTTGTCTAGCCTCTGTTAAGAATACTTTCCTTGAGGGCTTCCCTGGTGGTGCAGTGGTTGAGAGTCCGCCTGCCGATGCAGGGGACGCAGGTTCGTGCCCCGGTCCGGGAAGATCCCACATGCCGTGGAGCGTCTGGGCCCGTGAGCCATGGCCGCTGAGCCTGCGCGTCCGGAGCCTGTGCTCCGCAACGGGAGAGGCCACAACAGTGAGAGGCCTGCGTACCGCAAAAACAAAACAAAACAAAAAACTTTCCTCGACTTTTTATTCATTTCTAATGGCTTCGTGAGATTTCATTCCACTGATCCTTTTGAAAAAATCTAATCGTTCGCCTGCTGTGGGTTGTTTTAAGGTCATTTCAAGTTTTCTGCCGTACGATGCCTCTTTGCACATACGGTCTCCTCCTCTGGCGCCTTCTTCTCCCAGAACAATTCGGGCAGTGGGATCGCCCTGTCGGGCCGGACACCTGCCGAGGACATGGCCCCGTCTGCCCCTCACTTCCCAGTGGCCTGGCCGGGACCGTCCGCCGCGAGCTCTCGTCTCCTTGCCCCGCGTCCCCTCTGAGGCGCTGGATGCGGGGGTTTGATGCGTATGAGTCAGTGTCCCGTTGCATCAGCTAAATGTGTTCAGTCAGCTCTTCTCCAGGGTCGCACGGTTTGCCTGTGTCATCCCGCAGGAATGGCCCCGCCCCGCTTCCAGGAAAACACAGGGTGCTGAGCGGCTCACAGACCCGACAGCCTCTGGGTGACAGCGGGGCAGCACTTAGCAGTCTCCCCTTTTTCACCTACGAAAGTCCTGTCCTTGCCTCGCCTTTTCCCTGGAAGGAAGTGTGGGTGGGGACGGGTGAATCAGGGCTTCGTCACTTGCTCCGGAGCCAGTTTTCATATTGTGTGTGGGAGACGCAGTGCTTAGCGAAGAGTGTAGGAAACAAAGGCATGCAGGCGTACGTGAGAGGAAGGAACTAACTCATGGTTCTACCTGGTTTCTTGTGAGAAAAACCCGAACCCTCATCATCATGATAGTCCTTGGTTTAAACTCCACGATCAGTAACTACGTTATTACTCTGTACCGTTTGTTCATAAGGGCTGCAGGGATGGACTTTCTAAAGAGTCCAGTGCCCCGACTCGGGCTTGACTATCTCTGCACCGGGGTCACTGGCGTCTGGCTTGACACTGGACGTCTCTGGGGATCGGGGACTAAGCCTGAGGTGGCCTCTTTCTCTGTAACCCCTTCTCCTGGGCCTCTGACGGGGGGGTGACGCTGGACCAGCGCACGCTTCCTTCACGCCCCTGGATGTTGCATTTCGTCGTCTGACACACTAAAGCTTTTTTTGTCTCAGTTAAGACATTGGATTGAAGCCTGCGCAGCTCTGGTTGGGGGAACTTGTGTATAACCTCGTCCAGATTCCTGGGAGGCGGGTCTGTTCCTCGTGGTGATGGTGCCGGCCGAGGTGGAGAAGTGTTTGCGCAAGAGAAACTTGAAAATTCAGGACCAGGTGTGGTGAAAAGTAGAGCAAAACAAAGTAGAAGATCAAAAGCTGGGAAATAGTAAAAAAGAACCAGACAAGGAAAGACGGCATGAGAAACGTGAGAAAGGCAAGTGACTGTGAGGCCATATGCCAAAAATATGTGCCTCGAACAAGAAAGTTTAATATGAGAAGGGGGTGATTAGAAGGAAGGGTATTTCTGGGCAGCTGGTCATCAGTAGAGGAAACAGTCCCATGGCTCTCCCTTCAGCAGATTTTGCATTCCTGAGCTACGCAAGACCCCCAGCGCCTCCCCCTTCTTTCGCGTACCCCCGAAGGACAGGCCGAGCACCACGGTCCTTATTTTAGTGGTGTCTTCCCATTCTCCTCCCCCTGCTCACGAAGTACCAGACCCAGGATGCCCGAGGGTAAGGATCGTGCTTTGAGCTTCCACTCTGCCCCCTGCGAGGATCAGCTGGGCTGGGCCAGAGGGCCGCTCCTTCAGTCACAGCCCGTGTTTCTCTGAAGATGTTTTATAGATGCGATTAGCAGCTACAGTCAGTTGACTTGAGTAAGGAGATTATTCTCAGTAATCTGGGCAAACTTCATCCAATCAATTGAACAGCCTTAAGGGCAGAGCTGAGGTCTCCACCAGCGGCTCCCGCCCTGGATCTCAGATGTGCCGGTGTCCACACGCCGATTCTTTGGCATAAATCTCTTGGCGTATCTATAGCTGAGCGGTTCTGTCTCTCTGGTGGGACCCTGACTGGTACATCCCAGACCTTTCATTGCACTTGAAGTTTGCACCTTGCTTGTGGGCGGCAGTCTGGGAACCTCCTGTGAGCACGCCAGGTGCCAAGTGTATGCCCAGGCCGTGGGTGTGTGTTGGTGGATCGTGGAGAGTCTTAGACTTTAGCTAAAGGAGGTGAGTTGAGGCAGGAGGTGTTCAGTGAAGGGGCTCCTGCCCACTCTGGCTGGGCTCTCCTCATCCAGTTGTTTTTCAGGACATGATGCAAACCACCTTTTGAACTAGCAGTGATCATAGTGTCCATTGCTCTGTCTGAGATTTAGGAAACTTTTAACCACTTGGGGCTTCTCCTTGTACGTGTGACTTGAGAATTTTACCACGAGATAGAGGAAGTACTGATAGCTATACTGACCCCCCAGGCACACTGGAATGAGGGGGTTTCAGTCCTCAAACTGCTGCGGGCGTCCTGTCTATCCAAGGAGTCGTCACCAGATCCATTCATCTCAAGCGCTTGGCCCGCCTTTTATGCCATAGCAAGGATTTATTTAGTTATTATTGATAATGTTAACATCTAGGCCACAGGTGGCACTAGGGCTCTGGGTGGAGCGGAGCTCACAGCACAACTTGACCTTCAGAATATCCCGAACATGAAGCTTTAGTTCTGCGCTGAGTGCAGCAGGGATGAACCCTGGGCACCTGCCTCAGTGGCGTGGACCCTAATCAGCGAGCATCTTGGCTGAATTTCTCGCGGCCGTTTCTTTTCTTTGGATTTAGCTTCTGGGTAAAAACTCAAGCTTAGAGAAATCTGCCTCAGAAAATTCAAATCGGGCAGAAAGAAGCAGTTAGGAAGAGGAAATATTAAAACTTTTTCTCTTTTCTAACTTGTTCAGCTAATGAATAGCAACTGGTCAAAACCTGACCGCCCTCCGTGGATGAAGCAGGAGTGAAGGAAGTGCAGGTCCTCTCCAGTGTGAGGGCGTCGGGTGATGGAGAAGCCCTCTCACGCTTTGATTGGTCGGGTCACTGTTAGCGCTCACGACGCTTACAAATCAGAATTTAATTAAACTCTGGGTGGCTCAGTGCGCGGGTATTTTGAAATCTTTGGAAGTCAGCTCTGAAAGTACTGAACACAGTTTTGGGAGAAGAGAGTCAAGGCAAACACCGTCGCAGGCCCAGGCTGGCTTCCGGGTCCGCATCCTTCCCAGTTTGGTGGTGGAATGGAAACTCGAGGCTGTTGGAATGTTGACCTGGGGGCCAGGGCCGAGGGAGGGTCGGCAGCCCCTGCCTGGCTGCCTTTCACGGCGCTCCCGAGCCTTGGGAGCCTTGGGTGCGGGAATGCCCTTCCTGCCCAAGACATGGCGCGGAGGGAGCGAGGGAGAGAGGCGGCCGGACCCTGCGGACCAGCAGTCGTTTCTTGGTGGTTCTGGGCGGCACCACCACGGCCCTTGTGTTCAGTGTTTCCTCCTGGTGCCCATGCCCCCCTCCCCCAGCTCTGCCACCAGGAGGGGAGGGCGGGCGACTGGTGAGTATCTGAGTGAACGGAGTTGATTTGCTCTCAGTAGCAGTCAGATGAAGCCAAGGATGGGTTAGAACTAACGGAAGCCCCTGGTCCGTGCCACCTGGGGACAGCGACACGGGTGCAGCCACAGCGGCTCCCAGTGGAGGACGCGCCAGGCCGCGGCTCTGCAGTCGTTTACGGTGGAAATGACGACAGCCCAGATGTTTACCAACAGTAGGACGGATGAGGAAGCCGCGAGGACGGGCGCCTACAGCAGCACACGACTCTGGTGAATCTTGAAAGCGTGAGGTGGCGTGAAAGACGCAAGTCAGGAAAGAACGCACTGTGACTCCATCTCCGAGAAGATGGAAAACAGGCCAAATGCAGACTCCATGTTTCGGGAACGCGGAGGAAGGGATGGTTATTACGAAAGTCAGGATGTTTGCCTCTGGGCGAGTCAGGAAGCCGGCTGGGCGTGCTGGAGGGGCCGCGCGCTCAGCTCCGCGTGCGGCTCCGCGCGTCCCCGTCTGTCACACGCGCGTGCGCACGTGTGTGCAGCCACGCGGAAAGGGCTTTTCACCCAGGGTCCTCAGTCGCCCCGAATCACCCCTGCCCTGCGTGGGCCCCCGGCCCCCCCCTCCTCGCAGACGCCCACGGGGGCCCGAGGGACTGTTTGCTCCCCCCGGCAGCTGGGCCGCAGGGGTGAGGGGCGCGCGGGCCTCCTGGGGGCCTGGACTTTGGCGGTGGAGCCCCCGGCCCAGGGGAGGGAGGGAAGGCGGGCGCCGGGCGGGGGGCGTGTGCGCGCCGGGGCTGAGGGTTCAGGCTTGCTCCACCCCCGACTCCCTGTTCCCGAAGCGGGGCCTCTCCACGTGGAGGAAGGCGCTCCGGAAACAAGAGCTGGAGACTTCGCAGCCACCCTGACAGCCTGGGCTGCTTCCCTCTCCGGCGGCCGCGCGGGTCATCACCTCGTGTCCCTGCTCCTTCCGCAGGCGACCGCGTGGAAGGTAGGGCCGTGTGAGCAGCACGCACGCACGCACACACACACACACTCACTGCTCGAAGCTGCCTTGCATCAAAGAGTAGCACTTGTTTACGAGCGCATCAAAAGCTGAGCGCGGCCGGGCTTGCAGGCGGACGAAGCCTGGAGGACGCTCTCCAGCTCTTTCAACAGCCCCGGGTCTCAGGCAGACGTGCAGAGAAGGCTTCCGCCCTTTGCTTCCGACAGGACGAGGGTTGTAGGTTAGAGAATGGGGGACAGTGGAGGGGCTGGAGATTGAATTGGTATTCGACCATTTCACAGCACACTCTCCTTTCAGGATCCGTTTGTATCCTACAGTTCTGTGATGCCGCGTTTAATGAAACCTGTGATAGTGCTTTGCAGAGAATTTTGGGATCCCGCTGTAGAGAAGTCAGGATGAGAATGATGGTAATTAAACGGTCTTTCCCGAGGATTCACCACCTTGCCGGCCCCTTCTCTCCACTTAGGAAGGAGTAGTGTCCCCGGGCGACCTTGACCTCGTCATGTCGGACGGCCTGGGCATGCGGTACGCGTTCATTGGGCCCCTGGAGACCATGCACCTCAACGCCGAAGGTAGGCTTCCGTTCCGTCGGGTTCAAGGTGGGATTCTGTGCTGTTTAGTGCTTTCATGGTTTTGTAACGGTCAATCTTGCCTTTTCTTACAACTGAATAGAAACAGTGTCGTGCAGGAGATGGCGGCCAGTCCGTCATTCACAGGGAGGGGCTGAGGGGAAAGTCCACGCGGGCTCCACGCACCTCCCTGTGGCAAGAACTGGGGGGCGGGGGTGAGATGCTGCCGACACCGCCAAGGACCCTCCAGCCTGAGGAAGGCAGAGCTGTGTTTCCTGAGAACGATGGTGAAGTGCTTTACAGAGGCAAGAAGAAGAAATAGGACTGGGGACGTGACCACCGGAACCTCGACTGCACACACCTTCTGCCCAAGTAGGAGCAGCTTCTGGGCGTGTTTGCTGAGCATGGGTCTCCTTCCAGAAGGCGGGGGAGGCCTGAGGGAGGGGCTTCTGCGGGAGAAGGGCTGGTGACAGCTGCGGGGACAGGCCTGGCTGGCGGCTGCCCCAGAAGCCGACCTCCAGACGCTGGGGGAGTAGGTGAGAGCCAGTGAGCTGGTGACACTGAAAGAAAAATAACTTGAGAAGGGGAGACTCTCCCAAGAATGAAACTTTCAGCCCGACTTTAATCAACTGAAAAAAAGGACATCATTTGAAAAACAAGCAATAAAACCTACAACAAATTAAGACAAAAATAAATCAAAAAAGCTATGCATAAAAATCTGGGAAAATGTCACCTAAATGTTATTACTGCTGCTGTCTTTTGGTGCTGAAATGATAAGTAATCTATCCTTGTGCTTTTTTATGTTGTCATAAATTTGTACAATTTTTGTGTATTGTTTTAAGCATTAGGTTATTAACTTGTGAAACTTGAGTACAAATAGAAAACAAATGTTGTGTTCAGCTCCATGGTCTACATTTAACGAACGTGTTGAGAAACTGGAGCATATCCAGAAGAAGGTGACCGGAGTAGTATGTGTCTGTCTGTCTGTCTGTGTCTTTTGTGGGGCTGGAGCTAGAACAGAAGACCGGAAACAGCCGGAGGAACTTTCTAGAACCTGGAGCTGATGTGCGGAGAGGCCCTGCTGTGAGAGGGGAGCTGAGGGGCCGGAGGCTGGCGCCCACCTGCCAGACGCTTGGGTTGAGAGGAGACTCCTGCAGTGAGGTCGGGGGGCGGGGGGCCGGAGCAGGTGACCCCTGGGAGTCTGTTGGACATAGATTTTAGAGTTCCACGGTGTTTTCCTGTTCGTTCAGTCACTTCTCACCACAGTAATTGGTGGAATATAGTTTCCAGTGAGTGAGTCAAGCAGTTGCCTAGATGCGTTGGTGCCCGGCTGCACACGTGTGCGCCCAGAAGCAGTTCAGTACGGGATGGTTCTCCCCGGGGCGGAGCAGGGAGAGGGGCAGCGCTGAGCGTGGGGCTGCGCAGAGAGCAGCGAGCAGGGGTTCCCACGATCGCTCATTAAAATGAAGCCTTGGAAAATTTCAAATGTTTTTTTCAACCAGAACCTTAAAAATGAGGAACATATTTAAGCATTTGAAGTGGACGTAGACACTGCCTGGTAACCGTCATGTTTTTCTTTTTCTTTCTACCTTTTTTTTTTTTTCTTGAGAAAAATAAGATAATTCAGGTATCACAAGAAATCTATAGGGAGAGACTGAGAACGGCTTTAACTCTCAAACAAATAGAAACAGAAGCCGATGAAACCAGAAACTCAAGAATCAAATAGTGTGCAGACAGGAAGGAGGCCCACAGCAATTTTTCAGACAAAGCAGAAATGATAAGCAAACCTAATTGGCTTAATATGATAGTGGTGGACGGATGTAGTTTTCAACTTCAGAGCATTCCAGAGACCAGAGTTAGACGGTTTTGAGATCTGGCTTGGCATCAATGGAAACGCTCGTTATTCCTCACACTGTCACCAGAATATATCAAGAATTCGTCCTCTGGATATAGTTTTATA
Source organism: Lagenorhynchus albirostris (assembly GCF_949774975.1). Lineage (NCBI taxonomy): Eukaryota > Metazoa > Chordata > Mammalia > Artiodactyla > Delphinidae > Lagenorhynchus > Lagenorhynchus albirostris. Next base: position 977,686 of record NC_083112.1, on the reverse strand, counting down.
TAAAGCCGACGTCTCAGGTTAAGGCTAGTTATTAGTCTTTAAAAGCTACAGTTTATCTGGACGTGGTAGAGGTATTTTAGGATCTGAGAAGCAGGAGGCCAGCACGCCTCCTCCGTCTGGCTACGTTTTAAGGCAGCGCCGGCTCTCAGAGTGGTGGGTCTGGCTGGTGGAGTCAGCCAGCGCCCCGCTGACCTGCAAGCTAGATGACCTTGGCAGGTCAGTGCACTGCACCTCAGTTTCCCCACCTGTAAAAGGGGTATAGCAGCAGTGACCGCCCCCCCACAGGGGTGGCATGAGAATACATGGTGTGGAGACACTGGGCTCAAGTTAGAAACCAGTGAAATGAGCTAAATCTAATTTCATGAGAATCTGTTCCCCCCCCTCCCCCTGCCGTCTTTTCTTATTCCATATAAGCATCTCTTACGAAGTTAGGTTCAGGGCTTCCCTGGTGGCGCAGTGGTTGAGAGTCCCCGCCTGCCGATGCAGGGGACACGGGTTTGTGCCCCGGTCCGGGAAGATCCCACATGCCGCGGAGTGGCTGGGCCCGTGAGCCATGGCCGCTGAGCCTGCGCGTCCGGAGCCTGTGCTCCGCAACGGGAGAGGCCACAGCAGTGAGAGGCCCGTGTACCGCAAAAAAAAAAAAAAGTTAGGTTCAGAGTCTTCTAAAAAGGTAAGCTCTATGAGTTTTTGGAAGAGGGTATTGTTGACAGAGCAGAGGGCATGGATGTAAAGAAGATATGGGGGAAGGGCAGACTAGTGGGATAAAAGGTGAAGTGGTTTTTTTCCTTTCCATTTTTTTTTTTTACATAGCTTTTATTTATTCATTAGCCTGTGTTGGGTCTTAGGGGCTGTGCGCAGGCTTAGTTGCCCCACCCCGCGGGATCCCGTGTGGGATCTTAGCTCCCCGACCAGGGATCGAACCCGCGTCCCCTGCATTGGCAGGTGGATTCTTAACCACTGCGCCACCAGGGAAGTCCCTAATTTCCAATTTCAATGAAATTGTTATTCTAGAATAATTCCCACTCAGTTCACCTTTCATGGTGTAGAGAAGCCAAAATTATCGTTGGAAATATTTAAAGGCCTCCTTTTTTACCCTCTAATGGAAGGGGATGTGTTGCAAATAATAGTAAGAGTGATACCTTCACTGGAAAGTTGTCAGTAAGGCAGGCACACCGCGGATCCTGACTGTAAGTCACTGTGAACTTCCTGTGTCTGGAGCGAGTGGAGGCTCCCAGCCTCGCCACAAACAACGGGCTGTTTCCCCTGAGAGCTGAGTGCATGTTATAGAAAGTGTTTTTATGCTAATGAGACTGAAGTTTTAATTGGTTTTCTGAACAAGTTGGGGAGAAGTTATGAACTGTAAAGAGTTTCACCATATTTTATTCTGTTCTGAAGAAATAAAAGCCCTTTTAAAACTACAAATTGTATAAAAGGCAGTAGGGAAAAAAAGATTCTAGAAAGCCCCTGGGAGACTCAGATGACTTCACAGGGGCAGTGAAAGAGGGACACTCGTTCAGAAAACGTAAAGTGACCCAGAGGTGAAACACGGCACCTGAATCGAGTCCCGTGGCCCATTGCTGGGGGTTGGGGGCCGGGGCAGCTTGTTTCTCCGAAAGTGGGTGAGTTCGCAGCTGCAGCACATCTGCCTGCTCTTTTCGCACTCAGCGTCTCCAGCTCACTTGGTTCAGCGTCTCTGCTTCCCCAACACGAGTCAGCTGTATTTGTGTCTGGATTTTATCACTTTGAGTTTGAATAAACCAACAAATCGTCACAGTGAAGTAAATATTGAGCTCTGGACCGTCCCCTGGTGCTTCTGGTAAACACAGTGAAACCCCTCATCTTAAAAGGGAGCGTCCACCACTTAATTGCAGGTGCTAACGTCAGAGACGTTGCATTTTCCAATTCTCACCCTTCGACCCACTTTCTCTTCTAAGACAAAGTGGGTATCATTTTATCACCCTCTGAGAGAAGGCAAACGATTTGGGACAAATGCAGTTGAAATCAGCGAATTTAGGAGATGCACCAAAAGCAACCCCACAGAAGCTGTTTTTCTTTTTTAAGGCGTAACTAGCGGAGATCATTTTTATTTTAAATGAATCGCGCAGCTTTCGTGGGGTCGGTGAGGGCCCAGCTCTGGATCTCTGCAAATCCTGCAGTTTCGTTTGTTCCCTTGTTATCTTTTTAGCCTGACTGACCAACTGCCGAGTCTCCCTGGTTTTGAGAGAGGTTGGCAAGGGGCCAGCGCAGCTCAGCGGCTCCGGGGCCAGGCTCCCGAGGCGACCTGCCTGGCGGGCAGGAGGGAGGGATGGGGGAGGGAGGGCCACGCTGTGTGCCGATTGGTGAGTCCAGGCAAGCCCGCCCCGCGTGTGGGCAGCTGACGGGCTTCCTCTTGGAGTCGGCCTCCGCCAGGCAGCCCGCGCGCTGCTCCTAAGTGCGGCGCTTCCCTCCCCCGCCCAAGCCCCGCCAGGGTGAGCCTCTTGTCCATGTGCTTCTCCACCAGAATCCTAGGGCTCCATCTTCGATTGAGGGCCCGGCGTAGTGGGAAGTCGTGTGGCCGGGGCTCAGATGCAGGTCGGGGCGGGTGGCTGGCGGCGCCCTAACCCAGCGGCCACAGCCTAGCCAGCCCCTGGGGTGAAGAGCCCGTGTTAAGGCCGCCGCCGCCCGGTGGGTCAAGTGCCAGGTAGAATCCAGGGATAAGAGCGGAGTGGGCAACGGATTTAGTTGAACTTGACATCTTTGGTCCTTAGAAAATGCATTCGAGCCATGTACACGAGTAACCTCATAGGTACATCGTTGAAGGAGACGCTTGTGGTGAAAACAGGATTAATGTGATAGTCGAGGAATCAAAGCAGGAACGTGGGCCGACCCAGCGTCCCTGAGAGGCGCTGACCCAGGCCTGGAGGTCGGGTTGCTTCTCGGACCTTTATTACCGAGAAAAGCTTGAGGAGTGAGCCCAGGGCCGCTGACAGGGGTGCCTTTCCCACCCGCAGCCCTGCCTCGTCCACGGGAGGGTGAGCCCAGGGCAACACCCTCCGGACACATTCTTGGTTTGAGCCGCAGACAAGAGTTCTCTGACTTGGGCATTCTTGTTTTCTTGTGCTTCCAGGTATGTTAAGCTACTGTGACAGGTACAGCGAGGGCATGAAACATGTCCTAAAGACTTTTGGACCCGTTCCAGAGTTTTCCGGGGCCGCAGCTGAAAAAGTGCACCAGGTGTGTAGACTCCCTGCCGGTGGAAGGCGAGGATTCGTTTGTAGCCAGGCTCTTTGGCTTGACTTTGAGGTTGCACGTCCCTGACTGTCTATAGCCCCGTCAGGGTCTCAGGGGACCCTCCGAGCGGTGTGACCAAGGAACTGGCAGGTCATTTTGACTCGTCTGAAGGAACCGTCGGCCCCTCTGGATTTGGAAAGTTACATTAGTTTAGGGTTTGCCAGGCTTCTTTTGTCTCTGAAAGCAAATTCAGAGTTTGCATAAATAGGAGAAATTTCCCCCCCTGCCAAGTTAGTTGCTCTTCATGCTTCTTTCCCCTTTTTCCCTCCTGTCTTTTCTTTTTCTTTCCTGTTCCCAGGCCATGTGCGTGAAGGTTCCAGATGACCCGGAGCACTTAGCTGCCAGGAGGGAGTGGAGGGACAGGTGCCTCATGAGACTTGCCAGACTGAAGAGCCAGCTGCAGCCCCAGTGAAGCCTCGCGCGACCACTGCCGCCCGTGCTGGAGCCCGTTCGCTGGAAGCACGAGCCCCTGTCAGGGGGCTCAGAGACGCGGGGAGGCCTTGGGAGCCCAGCAGGCAGAGCACGACCTGCTCTCCACTAGGCAGGCGCCCCGGTGAACTGGGGGTCAGAGCAGCGCTGAGGTCTGCGGGCTGGCTCCCCTGCCACCAGGGCAGCCAAGAGAGCAAATGGCCTGAAGATTTTACCATTTATTTCCCGTGTGGTTCCATGTGGATGCCCTTCATAGCCAGTGATCGTAGTTTCAAGTTACTTTAATCTGCTGCACAATATTTTTATCGTTATTTTCTGACCTCTCGCCGAGTACTCTGCGGCCCTGCATTTATGAGGCAACTCCCTTCATTTTCTTGATGCTTATTCCAAATAAAACCGTTTGATTCCATAAAGACGTCTTTTCCTTCTGTTCTTTCTGCGCAAGTCGGTGATCCTGATGACGAACGTCATCTCGAGTGACCACGACGGTCGAGTCGTAAGCGGATCCTTTGTTCAGGGCCCTCTGTCATTCGGGGACAGCCCACAGTTTGGGCCAGAGTTTCCCACGGCGCCACGGTCGGGTGTGCTTGGGGAGCCCCTTCTGGGGGTGGCGTGCAACCCACCGACGCCGCCACAGCGAGCGCGTGACCGATGACACGGCCCGTCTCCGGCCGTGAGCAGGACGAGGTGATCCTGGGCTGTGGAGGCCGCACCCAGGACGGGGGCTGGGCCGAGGCTGGGGATCCCGGGCCGGCCGGTGTCCGCAGGGCAGCCCCCGGCAGGGAGAGGGCGCTGGAGCGCACAGACCTTCGCTCGGGCCGCGCCCCCGCCCAGTCTCCGGAGCCCCTCCCAGCCCCCGGCGGCGGCGGCGGGGGAGGGCGGGCCGGCGGGAGACCCCCTTCCGGCTGTAGCACGGGGCGCTCCTGGGCGAGACCCTCGGCTCCTCTGAGCCGGCCTCGGGCTGCCCGGCCGGGGATCCTCGCCAGGTTCTGACTGGCCCTGGGGACCCTCCCAAGCTGGACCCCCTTTGCCACTCTCCCTTCGCCACGGCCGAGGGCTTGCTCTTGTTGGACAGCCCGCAGGGCCACCTTGGCCTCTGGAAGAGCTGCCACATTGTCCCTTCCTGGGCTGTGGCCCGGAGCTCGGGCTCTGACAGCCACCTGCTTGTTTCAGTCCGGACCCGGGGCCGGGCGTCCCTGGCGGGTTTTCTAGGTTGGATGGAACCATACTTGGCACTACAGCAAGCGGAGAGCTCACACACACCCCCACCCCCAAATTGTCATCTGCCCAGGTGGCGCTGGACAGGTAGGACTCGAGCAGCACGAGGACACCTGGCACTCTGCCTGGAAGTCCCTCCTGTCCTTTAAAGGGCGTCGCGTCGCCAGTCCAGTGCTGGGGCTGCCTGCCCCCCCGGAGCATCCCTCAGGTTCGAGGTGGTGACATTTTGTTTCCCTCCTCGGCAGGGAGCTCGTTTGTATTCTGCCGAGGTAAGAGCTCTGTTCCATTCCCTTTGGCCCGGCGTTTCTCCTTTTTTCAGATCTCCAGGCCCACGAATTTTGGGTCACTGCCCTTCCCCCACACGCCGCTCGGAATTCACTCCTCCCGCTGGCGTCCCGGCTGCCCCGGGCCCTGGGCACCTGCAGGCCTGCGGCTCCCTGGGGCTCAAGCTCTGGGTCCCAGCCAGCCAGGCCTGCGGACGCTGGGTTTCAGCCCAGTCCCGGGCTCGGGGCTGGTACACTCCTTTCTTTTCCATAAGGATCTGAAATGACCCCTTCACATTTTTGAAAAAACTGCCTTTTAATTTTCTGTCCTTAGATATGCTGTGCTTCCTCTTCTCTTTTCTTTTTCTTTCTTTTTTTTTTTTTTTTTTTTTTTTGCGGAGAGTGGAGCTGGCTTTAACCTGAATAATTCCCGAGTAAGTTCACTTCCACCACCTCTTTTCTTCCAGAAGCTGGCTGTAGAGGAATACACAGCAGATCAGTTTACCTCCTAACCCTCAGGCCTCTCGTCAGGATGACTCTAAGAGGCTCCCCAGAGAGGAGATCATGGACCCCAGATGTTTCCTCTGTTGCACTTCATGTTTCTGTGTAGCGGCTGGGTTAGCGTGCGAAGTGTGGACCAGTAGACAGGCCCGTGGGCTGGGCCCGACCCCTCCTGGGCACGGGCGCCGGGTGGGTTCAGCTGGTGTCGGGAGCTGCTGGTCCCTGCGGTGTCTGCCGGGTTGATGTACCAGCTGCGGCTGAAGGCGAGGACAGTGACGCCTCCCATCTCACATGTGCGGGCCTGGCCGGTGCCACCTCCCCCCGGAAGCCCTCCTGTCCCTCTGCCAGTTCCCTGACACTCTGCCTGGACCCGCGTGTGTCACCTCTTCGTTCTGCGCAGCAGCTGTGGTGTCACACGTCGGACCCCGGCCGGCTGCAAGGGCTGAGGAGTCATTCGATGTCTTGTTCCCGGTGGCACCCAACACAAAGCACGTTCCCAACAAACCGGCCCAACCAAACAACAAAGGAACTCGACATGTCCACTTCAGGCCACCTCTGGCAACGACTGGGTAACCAGCCCTCTGCTGAGGACGAATAAGAAACACATGCACAAAAATCTTCTTAAAACATAGAAGAGCTAAAACAGGACGTGAGGCATCTGGGCCACGGTCTGAAAACCCAGGGAGGGCACACAAGCAAGGACACTTCCTGAACCACTGGGGCCGCGTTAAGCCCGGAGCCGACAGTGGGGCTCTCTCTGCGTCAGTGAGAAAAGCAAACCGCCATGTGCTAAAGCGCAGTAAAGTGTCGAAGTTGGAGTTGCTTTTTCTTTTTTTTTAAAATAAATTTATTTATGTTTGGCTGTGTTGGGTCTTTGTTGCTGCGCGCGGGCTTTCTCTAGTTGCAGTGAGCGGGGCTACTCTTCCTTGCAGTGCGCGGGCTTCTCATTGCGGTGGCTTCTCTGTGGAGCACGGGCTCTAGGCGCGCAGGCTTCAGTAGTTGTGGCACGTGGGCTCAGTAGTTGTGGCTTGCGGGCTCTAGAGCACGGGCTCAGTAGTTGTGGCACACGGCCTTAGTTGCTCCGCAGCACGTGGGATCTTCCCGGAGCAGGGCAGGAACCCACGTGCCTTGCATTGGCAGGTGGATTCTTAACCACTACGCCACCAGGGAAGTCCCTGAGTTTCTAATGAAACTAAGAAATTAAAAAACCTCGGGACTTTCCTGGCGGTCCAGTGCTTAAGAATCTGCCTTCTAATGCAGGGGACGTGGTCAGGGCACTAAGATCCCACATGCCACAGGGCAACTAAGCCTGCGTCCTGCAACTAGAGAGAAACCCGCACACCGCAACGAAAGATCCTGCATGCTGCAAAGACCCGACGCAGCCAAAAAAAATAATAATAAATATTAAAAAATAAAAAGAAATTAAAAAACCTCATCAGTCGCTTTTGGAGCTGTTACAGACTAACGCATTGTTGTAAAAAATGGCAAATAAAGGAAGGGACATGTATCTGTCATCTGCCCTCTCATCAGGCCCCCGCACTGCATGCACACACGGCACCCACCGGGCACTGGGAGCTCCTGGACACTGGGCTCACACCTGTCTCCCCAGTTCCCTTTTCTAGGTGACCCACTGGCCCTGGACCCTCCCACTGGCTGCTGGGCAGCTCTGCAGGCTTGGCCATGGGGGCCCCTCGTGGGCATCTATTCCCAGCTCTGTGTCCCCATGTCCACCACGGTGTGTGTACACGTGTGGGCATCGGAACTCAGCAAGGCTCAGAATCAAGGCCTGTTTTTGGTGTGTGTGTGTGTGTGTGTGTGTGAAGGTTAAACCCTCACCAGCACAGCACAAGCTGACATCAACCTGGTGAGTCCTGCTTGGAATATACAAATCAAGTGTTCCGAAACCACCACACAGAAGGAATCGGACCCACCCGACACTTGTTAAAATTTAAGACAGATTCTGGGTCTTCCAGAAAGTCCGGCTGACTCGGAGTGTCCACAGGCAGGGCCCAGGGATTTGTGTTTTCGCAGGAATTCCAGGTAATGCTGGTGCAGCCAGCAACACGCTCATCCCTCCCCACCCACCTGACATCCTCCTGAAACCTCTGCAAAGACAAGTTCTGAGCCCCTCCCAGGGGGCCTGGATGACCCTTGGCTCCCGGTCAGTCCACGAACCAGCCTCCTGTCCTGCTGCTCCTCTCTGCTCCCGCCCTTTCCAGGACCATTTGTACAACCGACCCAAGGGGTCTCCTCTCTCATGATTATGGGATTCTCCTTATGCAATTGGAAGGGCAGCTATGTTTCAAGAAAATGGTACTTTCCGTAAGAAAAAGGGAATTCTCCAAGTATGTGAGATGCAAGTGAATTGAGCTCTTTTGAAACTTTGAGTCACGTCGTGTTAAACGTGCCATGAAAGCCTTATTCAACCAGACCCGGTTCAAGGTTCGACATTTACATGGCTCAGTGACCTGCTGCTCTGGCAGCGTGACCTGAGAAAGAAATAGTGTAAAGAAGCATCTCTTTATTAGTCCGAGATCTGGAAGCCAGTGTCCGTGACGGGCCGTGCTAAGAAAACGGTCTTGACAGAGTGAGAAAGTTCACGTGTCACAAGAAAAGCTAACCTTTGATATTAGTGAAACTTTGAAAACTGAACCAATAATTCTTAAGACTAAGAATCGGGAAAACTGTTTCTGACAATGTAGGGAAACACAAGTCACCTGAACCAGGCACCCCTCCAAGTATTAGGGCCACTGCTGTGCTTAAAACAATAAATGCTTTAGAAGAGTGCCCTGCACAGCTGAGTAAACGTGCCCGGCCCAGCTCGGCGGGAAGATACTTACCGCTTTCAGGCAACCTATAACTGAAGACCTTCTCATAATATACATGCAACACGTTCACTGTCTGTCTATATCCCTCCCTACATAATATATACTGCAGATATAACTACATATAACATATTTTCTATCCATATCATATATTGTATATGGTATTCTATATATAACTATATATATATAATAACTATATATATATAGTTATATATATATAACAGTTTCTCTCCTCCCCTCTCTCTGTGTACATATCACATCCTTTTGCTCTTGAATAGCTTCAGAAGTTGTTAGATCCATAAAGCACTTTGCCTTATCTCTAACCCATAATGGAAAACACTGCTTGCTTATGATGAGAGGCTGAAAAGGCACAATATTTTGATGGTGCTTGATTGACATTTTCTACAAGAGAATTTGGGGATTTCAAAATATACAAGTAGAGTGTCTTCACGTTGTGTTACCAAAGCCAAGGTAAGTCCTAGTTTTCCCAGCTTAACAGAGTATTAGTTCCACTCCAGTGCTCTGATCCTAAAATACAGCTTTGTCTCTTGTCTTTATCTACAGTGGAAACCCACTGGGATGTTACAGAAGACATGTACCTCAACATTAACTTTCTTACTTTGAAAATAGTGTCTGAGTTGATGTGGCAACTGAGCTCTATTAGTTGGTAAACCTTCTCACCTCAGTCTAAACCACAGTACAACCCTTTTATCAGGTGGTAAATTACAGACTGCTGGAGTCTGAAGAAACTTCAAAGGTCAGATAACACCATATGATGTACAGTGCTTTACAGTTTATCATCGATGACCTCATTTATCTTTACCATTATTATTCCCACTTTGCAGATGGAACTAAGAGATTGGATCACAGAGCTGGTAGGTGGTAGGGTTGGGTCTCATCTATGGTTTCCTTGCCCCCAATACTACTACTTAGCACTTTATTGGGCACCGACTGTGTTTCTGACACTGTTTCTTTATATACATTATCTTTGACCCATAAAACCACCCTGGAAGGAAGTACTTTCTTTAGTAATTTTGCAAAGGCGACCAGAATCCAGGTCCGTCTGGTCTCAGAGCCGGTTCTTTTCCCTCTTTCACTTCCTTTACTATTAGGAAAAGCATAAATGTGTTCCCCAGGCAACCTAGGGAAGGGTTAATAGCAAAGACTTGGAGGACCCTGAAATGGTGCCCATGATTCCCAAGTTGTCTTCCATCTGCAAAGGAGCTGATCACAAGTTGGTCTCTCCTTTCAGTCAGTCTCGGCCTGTCCTTTTGTGAATGAATCCTTCTCTGCGGGCAGATAACATCACAGGTGAATTCCCAGGAATCGCTCGCAGGAATTCAGCATCGCTTTTGCTGCAGATGGAAGCTTTCTTGCCCAGATTCCCCAAATCGAGCCTTGTTAAGTAAGAGAGTGAGCGAGGGGAAGCCTGAACAAGGTGGCACAAGAATTTGTTCCAAAGTAGCTGCTTCAAAGATTAATTCATGTTGATTTGAGTCTTTGAAGTAGAATTTTTGAAGAATCACCTCAGGGATGAGCGTTCGTGGTGGAATCTGTGTCCCTACCCTGGGGGTTGCCTGTCCCCTTGTTTGTAGGTGAATTCCCATCTATGACAGATTCACTCAAAAGACAGCACCCTCGGCATCGTGGGGATAATAACTGGGAAGAAGAATCAGGCCCTAGATTACAGCCTGGAAGGCACTGTTCGTTGTGAGACCACAGGATCTGCGCTTCCTTGGGGCTGGGGCATCCTCGTGACGATAGGACGTGTGATTTTCTCTGGGCAAAGCCTCAGAGAAAATGAGCCCCATGGGCGGTACCGTTTGATACCAGCATGTTGCTGATCCATTCTGTGGTTTATGAGTTCCTGGGTATCGTTACATGTAATTGGTGGTCAGCCAGATGGAAGTTTGGTAGGAAGGGAGCTTGGTGGGACAGTGCACTTTCCAAATTTGGGTCCTCCAGGGAGAAATGCATAATGCTGGCCATTCCATGGCCACGAAGGATGAGAAAATGAGTGTTGTGGTTCCTAATGACTCGTTTCAGGAAACAGGGCATCGAATGAACTCCTGAGGGGTTAGGTGAGGGGTCCGGAGGAGAGAGCGGCGGGTTTAAACCCAGAACTTGCCACCTGGTCAGTTCCCCAGGGCGGCCGCTGTGAGCCAGGGACACTAGACTCAGCACAAAGGGAAACAAAAGGTTAGACTTGATTGTATTAACCAGATTCTGTTTTTATTTCCCAGAAATTGTTAACGGGCTCTGCCGGCGACAGGACTAGCGCTGACCGGAGATTCCCGAGGGGCTGGTTTGAGACTCCGTTTCCAGGAGACCCGAAACCGGAATGAAGCTCAGTCTGGCTTTGCTGACGGAGGGTTTAGCATAAGAGACTCCATTTGGGGCCCTTTGTCTTGTTTTTTAACAACAGTAATACAGAGATTGGGGGGAAAAAAGTAGAGCTGCAGAGCTGCCCTGATTCCTACCGTTGGGAGCCCAATTCCATAGCCTTCTTTTCGACTCTTCAAGTTACCCAATAGCCTCTCCATTCAATCCTTCCTTTCTTTTTTTAATTTAATTTTTATTTTATATTGGAGTATAGTTGATTTACAACGTTGGGTTAGTTTCAGGTGTGCAGCACAGTGGTTCAGTGATGTATATGCATACATATCTAGTCTTTTGCAGATTCTTTCCCCATATAGGTTAGCACAGAATATTGAGTAGAGTTCCTTGTGCTATACAGTAGGTTCTTGTCGATTATCTATCACAAACTTTAATTTTGTGCCGCTCCACATACAATGTGAGCACCTCATACCATTATAATTCAATTTATGCCCCAGCCCTTTATGCTGTCTTGTCACACGTTTTACTTCTACTTACATAGAAATCATACAATAAACTCATTTTTATTATTTTTGCATTTTACAGACCACGCTTCTAAAGAACTGTGTTCCCGTAGGTTTACCACGCGCGGTGATTTTCATTCTTTCTTGCAGATTCAGGTTTAGATCAGGGATTTTTCCCTTCAACCTGGAGAACTTCCTCTAGCAACGAATTCTCTCATTTTTTGTTCTTCTGAAAATGTCTTTTATTTTGCCTACATTTTCAAAGGAGATTTTCGCTTGACCTAGATTTCGAGGTGGCATTTTTTTCTTTTTGAAGGTGTTTTTCAATTCTCCTTTAGCTTCTATCCCTTCTGTTCATGTCAGTCATCATCATTTTTGTCATTTCTCTGAGGGTAACGTGTCTCCTTTCTTCTCATTAGTTTTTTTTTGAAGATTTTCCTCTTTATTTTCATTTTTCAGAAGTTTGACTCAGATGTGTCCTCTGTATTTACCACGCACGCGGGTTGCTGAGCTTCTTGGCTCTGTGGGTCGTCTTGTATCAATTTTGGGAGCAAACGGCCGTTATCTCATTCAATATTCTTCTGCCCATTCTCTCTGTCTGTTCCTTCTGGGCTCCAATTCGTATGTTAGACCAATCATTTGCTGTTCTTCCACAGGACTTTTCCTCTTTGTGGTTCAGAAAATGGATCATTTCTACTGACTTGTTTTCAAATTCACGATCCTCTTCTAGCTGTGTAGTCCTTAGTGAGGCCTAGCCACTGAGTTTTTAATTTCGGCCCTGTTTTGTCCAATTCTAGAATTCCATTTGTTTCTTTTTGACATTTCTAGTTCTCTGCCAGGACTCTCTCGCGCGGCCCTCCCTCTTCTTTCCCTCTTTCTTGTGAATCCCTTACAGATTTGTCGTAGCTGTTTTAAATGGTTCATCTGCTAAATTCAAAATTTAAGTTATCTATAAGTCTATTTCTATTATCTTGATTATGGGTCACATTTTCTGTTGTTTTGTTTTGTTCTTTTGCTTGTCTAGTGCCTTTTTAAGGATGACTATTGTTTGGGGAATTGTGGATGATGTGCTGTGGCGACTTTGAGTTGCATCATCTTCCTCTCCTGTGGGTTGCCTTCTGCTCTGGGGTGCGGTCAGCTCCTGGCTGGGCCTCAGGCCTGTGGGCTCCGGCTGTCACTGTCCCAGGGCACAGCCTTCAGCCCCTGCTGAGCTGTAGTCCATCCGGTTTCTCAGGAACAGCCTGCGGGTTCACTGAGCCCGGTCCTGAGCTCAGGCTCCGGGGACCTAGGCCTCCACCTTGGCTTCCTGCATGTCCCCGCGCTCGGGCTGCCACTGCCGAGGACACAGGGGAACCTCACACTGATTCGGTGCCTCCCCTCCATCCGCCATGCTTCCTGGGACGTTTCACCTCTGTCTTCAGCCCAGTTCGATGGCCACTTTCCGCTCAAGTACCTGTTTTGCTATTTGGCGACTGGACAGCTGGTCGGTGTGGAGCCGGCCGGGGTGCCGCCCTCCCTTCAGGGAAGGGGCTGTACCTGCTCCTGCCCTTCTAGCCACTGGTCTTCATACTCTGACCAGTTTGTCATGGTCATGAGGATGGTTAGTCCAGTACGAGCTCCCCTCCCGTGGCTGGGACCAGAACGACCTGAGCAGCTCCGAAAAGCCTGGATGCTGTGTCTACACCCCAGGCCACCTACGTCGGAGTTTCTGGGTGTGGAACCCACCGTCCGTATCTTTTTTTTCTTTGTTGTTTTTTTTTGCAGTACGCGGACCTCTCACTGTTGTGGCCTCTCCCGTTGCGGAGCACAGGCTCCGGACGCGCAGGCTCAGCAGCCCTGGCTCACGGGCCCAGCCGCTCCGCGGCACGTGGGATCTTCCCGGACCGGGGCACGAACCTGTGTCCCCTGCATCGGCAGGTGGACTCCCTACCACTGCGCCACCAGGGAAGCCCAACCGTCGGTATCTTTTAAAGCACCCAGTGATTTCTGTGTAACCAGAGTTACTGGAAACGTTTATTGAGCCCTCGTATGTCTCAGTACCTCGCAGGAATTATTCTTCTTAATTCTATGGCAGCCTCATTGTTTTCATACAAGGGAACTAAGAGTTAGATGTGCGAACATTCCAAGGTCACACCGAACGTTCCAGAGCCAGGGCTTGATGTAGCCAGCCCGACCTCAGACCTGCAAGTTAACTCCACGCTTCACCGCAGTGCGCGAGGACAGCAGGCTCACAGGAGACCGAAAGTTTAGTTTTGAATGAATAGGACTCCATCACGTCGCCATCACTGACTTTGGAATTTCCCCTGTTGTAGGAGAGTCATGATGTTGTCAACATTTTTCCCCTTGTAAAGTATTCTGCATAGAATATTTTGTACCTAAAGCTAAGTGCGTCTCTGTTTACTTAGGATAAATTATCAGAAGAGGAATCAGGTTGTCTATAGATAGAAATGTTTAAAAATCTTGGTACATTCTGCTAGAGACTGCCAACAGTGTGCCTGAATGCTGGGTAGACCAGAGCTGTGGGGACGTTTTTCACTGGGAAATCAAGAATAGGATGGTTTTTATTTTCACCCAGCCATCTGGACTGGGATATCTGACTTCTAGTCCATCTTTCTGGTAATGACCTTAAATGTACTGAGCTTCACATCTGCCCACTGGAATGTGCGTGGGCTTCCTGGTGGGACAGTGGCGGCGAGAAGAGCGTGGAGGGTGTCCGTGTCCACGGCGTGAGCTCTCCTGTCCTGGATCAAGCAGGTGTATCTGGCTGCGGCTGAGTCAGCCATGACAGGCGTCCCTTAAGCCACCTGAGTTTCCTTGCCATTGTTACCTTTTCATAATCCTTTGCCAAATTTATCCTTGGACTGATTTGTGAGGGTTGATAAAGTAATAAGATGAGGTTTTAAAAAAACATGTTCCACCCTTTCTGGACTGACTACCTCCTTGTTCAGCGGTGAAAAGCAGGAAAAGAAGGGGAAGAGACGACAGGTGTGTGCAGGGCTGATGTGCCCCGGGCGTGATTGGGAGAACTGGCTCGTGCTCTGAGTTCTTTCTTTTTTAAAACATATTTATGGGCTTCCCTGGTGGCGCAGTGGTTGAGAGTCCGCCTGCCGATGCAGGGGACACGGGTTCGTGCCCCGGTCCGGGAAGATCCCACATGCTGTGGAGCGGCTGCGCCCGTGAGCCATGGCCGCTGAGCCTGCGCGTCCGGAGCCTGTGCTCCGCAACGGGAGAGGCCACAACAGTGAGAGGCCCCCGTACCGCAAAAAAAACCAAAAAACATATTTATGACAGATGGATAACATGGCATTTGTAGATATTTTCAAAACACTGTTTCTAGTAGAAAATACAATGTAAATCGAGGCAAGTTTTCAACACACACAACTCTGCGATGCAATGTCTGGAATGTTCCTTCCTTTTTCCCTTTTTAAAGTGGCCTTTTCTGGAGAACTCTAACACAGAATTGGCAGTTCCTCCAAGGCAGAGCAGCGCTACATGGAACATTTAAAGTCAGGCTGAAAAGCGCTTCTGAGGTTAAATCTGTGACCTGCTGAAAAATCCAAACAACTCCCTCACTCCCGTATGAATCTATACTACAGCCAGGTAAAAAGGGTCCTGACTCCCAGTGTGAATCTGTACTACAACCAGGTAAAAAAGGGTCCTGCTCAATATTTTTATGAAGGTTACTAAACTCACAACCAATTTCTGTCACGCCCACAGACGTGCAGGAGGGGGCGCCTTCCCCAGACGACCAGTCGTGAAGACGCCGCTATTGTTTCCATGAGGTTCACGGACGTGTAGTTTACATACAGTAAAATGCACACATTGAAGTCTGCAGTGTGAGTCCTGATGAATGTGTGCACCTGGGAACTGCCACCCAGTTTCGAGACATGGGACGTCCTCCTGAAACGTGGGTATCCCTGTGCCCCTAGCCCTCCCCTACCCCCTGCCCCGGGCGACTACTGGTGTGGTTCCTGCCACTGGGTTGGTTCCTGGGCTCTGGACTCCAGGGACGCGCAGGCGGACGGTGGGGCTCTGTGTCCGGCTTCTCTTCTCCCAGCTCTTGTCATCACTCTGTCGTGTGTGTCCGGAGTTCATTCTCTTTCTGGTGTGCAGCAGCCTAGGTTTCTGTCCTCTGGCCGTTTATCCGGTTGTCCATCACCAGCAACAAAGACTTCTTGTTCCCGCATGGTTTGGCTTTTATGAATAAAGCTCCCATGAATGGTTTTTTTTTTTTGCGGTACGCGGGCCTCTCACTGTTGTGTCCTCTCCCGTTGCGGAGCACAGGCTCCGGATGCACAGGCTCAGCGGCCATGGCTCACGGGCCCAGCCACTCCGCGGCATGTGGGATCTTCCCGGACGATCTTCCCGGACCGGGGCACGAACCCGCGTCCCCTGCATCGGCAGGCGGACTCTCAACCACTGCGCCACCAGGGAAGCCCCTTCCATGAATGTTTGTGTATAAGTCTTTTTGTGAGAATAAGGTTTTTTTTTTTTCGGTTTCTAGAAGTAGAATAGATGAGCCATATTGTGAGTCTGTTTAACATAAGCAGCAGCAGCCGGTGTGGTCGCACAGCTTACGTTCCCACCAGCGACGATGAGGAAAGTCGGCACCGCCTCAACCTCGCCAGCACTTGATACACGTGGTCTTTCCATCTGAGCGTTCCCGTGGGTGTGAAGATACCTTCACCGGGGTTTCATCTGAATTTCTCCTACGATGATGTGGAGGCTGTGTCCTGGGCTCTTTAGTGCATCTTCTGTGAAATTCTGTTCAAGTCCTTCACTCTGTTTTTAGTGGGTTGTCTGTTACCATGGGTTTGTAGGAGTCCCTTCTGTATTTTGAATGGAAGTTCTTTTGGGAAACACCGTGTCCGGCAAATATTTTCTCCCAGCCTGTGGCTAATCTCATTGTTTTCTTACTGGTTCCTGGGAGAGTTTCCCCCCCTCTCTTTCTTAGAAGTTTGTACGTGGATTTCCTTTCTCCATGCTTGTCAACTGTGGCAACTTCAGCACTTTTAGGAAGTATTTTTTTTTACAAAAGACGTACTATTCAGGCAATCTTGGCCTTTTCTCCATCACGTCTTGTCATTAGGGACAACAGTTTGAACACACTGAAGAGATAAAGAAAAGAAAAGAAGGCATTAGGGCAACACACGTTCTGGGTCATCTGTCTCGTTCCGTGCAGGCCAGGGAAGCAGCCCCTTTCTCGCTTGAAGGCAACTGAAGATTTATATCAAATTCCTGCTGGAAGCTTGTGTCTCACCTGCAACTGCTTTCAATCACCAGCACTACAGTGTGAAAACCATCTGTGGGGCCGAGGCTTCATCCCGGGGGTGGGGCAGGGGGGAGAATGACCAGGTGGAAATTGAAAATGCCCCCGACAGAAAGCTCCCCTTTTCCTTCAGCCCAGGCTCCCGAGCCCGCGGGGAACGGCCGTCTGTGCTGGGCCCCGTGTCCTGAAGCTCCGTCACAGCCACAGGCCTACATTTTGGTTACAGGACATTTTTAAAACCACCAGACCCTGTGTATCCTCGGGGACCCTGCGTACACCCCAGACCCCAGAGCTGAGTGGACGTGAGCCTCCCGACCATTTCTCTAAACACAGCCATCTCCTGAGCGAAGGCGTTTCTTGGAATGGCCGTCGGGGTCACCGCCTGCCCTTTGAGTTTTACTGCAGAGCTGCTAACATGGCCTTTCCTTACCTTTCGCTGCATTAACCACACATGGGACCTGGAAAACAGTGGTGATATTTACTACAAATAAGAATTTGCACAGAAAAGGCAGGAATGAGCAAGTATGAGGACAGACTTAAGGAAAGCTGGCTGTTCGAGCTCAGATTCATGAGCTAATAGGTATGAGTCGGGGGTGGGAAGAGGCTCGGGGTCCGTGCTCAGAACCCAGACGAGATGCAGGCGCCTTGTCGGACACACTTTCAGTGAGCCTGTGACTTACTCTGAAGACGCGATGCAGGCGTCTTGTCAGACACACTCTCAATGAGCCTGTGACTTTTACCCTGCGTATTTCAGTTGTACTTTTTAAAAGCAACACCGTGTCACCTTTTCTGGGAGAAATGCTTCATGCTGAGAATGCAGAGCAGACTTAAAGGACTTTGAATGAATTAGGGCTTATGTTTGAGACAGATGTGCCGATCTATCAAAAGTCAGCGTGCGTTCTTCTCCTCTTCCCGGGGGTGCGGAGCGCAATCTGGGGAGAGGAGGAATTCCCCTGATGCTTTCCCTTCTCTCCCGTCTGAACCCACCACCGGCCCTCCTCCTGCATCGGCTGAGCCGGGATGGGCCCCTGTGGCGGCCGTGGGACCTCCCTGGGGCGGAGAAGGGAGAGCTGGGCTCCAGAGTCTTGAGGGAGGCCTCTCACCTGCCTGTGTGCTTTGGAGAAGGCGGGAAGGAGAGGCTGGGTTCGCACCAGCTGTAACTAATTCCTGCGGTGGGGCCCGCACCTCGTGCCGCGTCTCCTGTCTCCTGCTCTGTTCGCTTCCCGTGTCCACGGGGCAGGGAGCCCGAGAGGAAGACCCAAGGCCGAGCCTCGTGGGCCAAGGTCTCGGGCTCGCCTGCAGTGGGATTTGGGAAGAGGGAGGTTCCACTCGGCAGCGGGTGGTGGAGACCTCAGTGCCTCTTCCTGCAGCTCATCTCTCGGTCCTGACCCACCACACACACGGAGGGGGCTGCCGTGACCACCCGTCCACGGTGTAGGAAACAGGCTCTCCTGAGGGTGGGGGTCGAGGGGCTTTTCTGTTTCAGCCCTGAGCTGTGAAATGTCAGGGAGACAAGACGACCACAGGCTGGGTCCCCATTCCTCCTCCAGGACTTTGTGATCCAGTCAGAGACTCGAGACTATCACACAGGAAACAACAAGAGGGTGACTGGTGTCCTCACAGGCTCGGGCGATGCACATGCCCAGTGGTTTGGAGGAGCCTGTGGGGCACAGCACGCGGGAGGGACCTCAGGAGGACAGAGGGGCTGAAGATGTGGCCTCTTGTGAAGGCTGGGAGGGTCCAGGCTGGGTGCGGGACGGGCGCCGAGCTGCGTGAGACGCAGGGAGGACCGCCTGCCCAGACCAAAGCCAAGGCGGCGTGTGGTGAGTCAGGGTCCCTTCCTTCCCAAGTGTGGGACGGGTCCTCTCCTGACCACAGGGCCTCTGTTTGGGGATGGGGCCTGGTTCCTGGCATTCGTTCCCCATCTTCACACAAAACAAATGCACGAGTCTCCTTCTTGGGACTTCCCTGGTGGCGCAGTGGTTAAGAATCCACCTGCCAATGCAGGGCACACGGGTTCGAGCCCTGGTCCAGGAAGATCCCACATGCCACAGAGCAACTAAGCCTGTGCGCCACAACTACTGAGCCCATGTGCCACAACTACTGAAGCCCGCACGCCTAGAGCCCGTGCTCCACAACGAGAGAAGCCACCGCAATGAGAAGCCCGCGCACCTCAACAAAGAGTAGCCCCCGCTCGCCACAACTAGAGAAAGCCCGCGCACAGCAACGAAGACCCAACGCAGCCAAAAATAAATACATAAATAAATTTATTAAAAAAAAAAAAGAGTCTCCTTCTCCAGCCCCATTGCCGTTAGGGATCTGGGTCTGATTTGCAGGCGCTGGGGCCTAGGTGAGGTGGACACCCCTCTGTGCCAGGCAGCCATGGTCTCCCCACTCCACGGGGAGCCCAGGACAAGCCGGCAGCTGGGAGGAGGTGGGGAGGCGGGCGCCCGCATGCAGCTGCCAGTCCCCACGATGCGACTTGGGTTGGAGCCGGGAGAGCAGGTGTGGCTTCCGGGCCCGATGGAGGCTTTCAGGGCTGGAGGCTTCCAGACCCGAGGAGAGGCAGCAGCTTCCGTGGCGGCCAGGTTCTGAGGTGTAGCTTTGGGAATCACTCCTGAACCTGCGTCTGTTTCTTCAGCCCTTACACAAGTAACGCTGTAAACTGCTGAGGATCCTACAATAACTCTCCTGCTGAAACTCAGCTGCAGTGGCTTGTTCTGGACCTGAGCCCTCCTGACACAGCCTCGCCCTGGTCTCACACACACAAACAGCCGTGAGGATCTTCAGCAATTGAGGATGAATGAAGTCATACACGAAGCACGTTGCTCCCCTTGGGAAAGAGAAAGAGGTTCTGTTAAGACGGCTCCTAACAGAATTCATCCTGGGAGCTGAGAGCTAGCAAAGCTGGGCCGGAACCACGGCCACCTCGCCAGCCCCTGGGTGTGTCACCGGGAGCGTCTGCAGAATCAGCACAATGATCCTCCCACCTGTGGTTTCTTACGGTTTGCTTGGCGCCAAGACAATTAAATGCTTCTCAGAAAGCAAGCTCCTAGGAGAGAGGGAAGATGAATCTATATCTGATAATTTACCATGTCTTTTGCATCTAATTTAACCACCAAAGGAAGATGGTTCTCTCGCTCTCCCATCGTCAGAGCCTGGGCCGCTCTGTCTGGGACTCTGGGCAGGGGCACAGTCGATTTCCAAAGACAAGCTGGTTGTCTGGCCTCCTTCCTCTGTGTCGCCCAGTGAACAAGCCTCCAGCCTGAGAGGGAGAAGAGAACACAAGGGCAGGAGAGCGCTGTCCTGCGCAAACCCGGCACGTGGTTACTGGGTGTGTGAGCAACGGGTCTGAGGGGGAAGCGCGCCCCTCAGAGCCGGTCTGCAGCCCGGGAGCAGGGGCGCCGCCATCCGTGAGGTCGCCCACGTTGAGCGCTGGGTTCTGGGTGTTTGCTGATCTGCCACTGGCACTGCCCTCGCTGGGCCCCCCTTGGCTCTCCAGGCCTGACCGTGGCCACGTCCCTCACCATCTACCCTCCTGGCCGGCCATCTCCCAAACACAGGGTTAATCAGGCCGCTCCTCTGCTGGCAGCCACGTAAAGTGTTAATGTCCTATCTTATCTGTGCCCATGGCCTCTAAGCCTTTCCCCATTTGAATATTGAAACGTAAGATTACCAAGATCACCCTGGACACCAAGAAACCTCGCCCACCTCCCAGCCCGTCCAGATCAGCAGTGAGAATATAAGTCTTGAAGCCTGAGGGGGCCTTAGGGACCAAGGCCAGGGCTCGCCAGCATTTAAAGGTCAGGCTGGAAAAGGACGAAAGTAAAAGTGGCTGTGGAGGAGTGGTAAAGAGACCGCGATGGGACAGAAACAGAGAAGAGTGTGGTGAGAACCAGAGTGGCCAAAAGCAGCAGTTCTAAAAAGAGGTCAAGTACGTGAGGACAGGGAACCGATGCAGCGGGACGGGGGGCGGCGTGGGGGCAGTGAGGACAGACGTCCAGTGGAGACTGTCTGTGAAGGGGACAGAGAAATGAGGAAGGGGAGGTAGAGGACGGGGGTCGGGGGACGTTAGACGTAGAGGAGGTGCTCTGCACCACAGCACGCTGCGTGCTGTTAGGAGTAACCCTCAGGTGACAACCCTCCAGTGAGGGGTCCAGAGGGTGTGGGACCGAGGGGTCCTCAGACTGGACGCATCGCCCACCGCAACAGGGGGACTGACAGGCTGAAGTGGACCGCCAGGGAGTTCCGGTCGACAGAGGTGAGTCAAGGTCATTGGCTGAGAGGACGCAGGTCGAGAAGGCTTGGGGGAGGAGGAAAGGCCAACTCTGAAACGGCCACTGGTAGAGTGGGTGACGGCGGCAACTTCAGCGACTCTCCCCATGAAACTGAGACACGCTCGCTCCCGCCATATTCCTGGGGCTGGGAGAAGCAGGGCTGGGTTTGGCTTCTCTGTGGGCACTCAGGGGCCTGTGCTAGCCCCGGACACCAGCTGCTCCCTGGGGCGGCCCGGGGAGCCAAGGGGGGCCCACACTGCCGGGAAGCCCACCGGCCATCCTCTCTCTTGGCCCTGGGCCCCCTGAGGAGAGGTGGAATTGTGGGACACCAACACCTCCACTTCTGACCGAGTGGGTGCGTCCGAGACAGGATGGTGAGACATTTACCTTTCCACAAACCAAAAGAGTTCACTTAAAAAGGCACCCTCAATTACACTAAATGGGCTGTTTTAAGTGGGTCTGTATAGACAACAAAAACTACAGGTTTTTAAAAAACAGCTTTATCGAGATATAGCTCACATACCAAACAGCTCACCCGTTTAAAGTGTGAAATTCAGCATTCTTAGTTTATTCACAGGGTTGGCAACCACTGCCACAGTAAACTTGAGAACATTTCTATCCGTCCATAAAGAAGCCCCACAGCCATTAGAAGCCCCTCCCCATTCTCCCCCTCCCCTCCCCATTCTCCCCCCTCCCCATTCTCCCTCTCCCCTCCCCATTCTCCCTCTCCCCTCCCCATTCTCCCTCTCCCCTCCCCATTCTCCCTCCCCTCCCCATTCTCCCTCTCCCCTCCCCATTCTCCCTCCCCTCCCCATTCTCCCTCTCCCCTCCCCATTCTCCCTCTCCCCTCCCCATTCTCCCTCTCCCCTCCCCATTCTCCCTCCCCTCCCCATTCTCCCTCTCCCCTCCCCATTCTCCCCCTCCCCTCCCCATTCTCCCCCTCCCCTCCCCATTCTCCCTCTCCCCATTCTCCCCCTCCCCATTCTCCCTCCCCTCCCCATCCTCCCCCTCCCCTCCCCATCCTCCCCCTCCCCTCCCCATCCTCCCCCTCCCCTCCCCATCCTCCCCCTCCCCTCCCCATCCTCCCCCTCCCCTCCCCATCCTCCCCCTCCCCTCCCCATCCTCCCTCTCCCCTCCCCATCCTCCCTCCCTCCCCATTCTCCCTCCCCTCCCCATTCTCCCTCTCCCCTCCCCATTCTCCCTCCCCTCCCCATTCTCCCTCTCCCCTCCCCATTCTCCCTCTCCCCTCCCCATTCTCCCTGCCCCCAGCGAGCCCCAATCTACTTCCCATCTCTGTGGATTTGCCTAGTCTCGATACTTCGCATAAATGGGCTTGTACAATGTTTGGCCTTTTCCTGACTTCTTTCACTGAGCATAGCGTTTCCAAAGCTCACCCACGTGTGTCAGCACCTCGTTCCTCTTCGTAGCCTCATAACAGTCCACTGTACAGATGGGTCACATTTTATTTTTTCATCAGTTGATGGTCATTTGGGTTGTTTCCACTTTCAGATTATAGAGCTTTTTTTTTCTTATAATTTTATTTATTTTGGCCACGTGGCACACAGGACCTTAGTTCCCAGACCAGGGATCGATCCCGTGCCCCCTGTGGTGGAAGCGCGGAGTCTTAACCGCTGGACCGCCAGGGAAGTCCCAGGTTACAGAGCTTTTTAAAACGACTCACAATACAGTTTCTCCATTCACTGTCCCGTGGGGGAAAGCTCGGCCGATGCATGTGGTTCAAGCCCGGGCTCGTGGCGAGCGCTCCTCCCTGCAACCGCAGGCCCCAGCAGTGCTGGCCGTCGGGAATCACGCCCTAGGAACTCCGCACACAGCTGAAAGTCGGCCTCATTGCTCTTGACACACTTGTCGAGTTGCTTCAATATCTACCCTGAGAAGCTCCACCCCGACAGGCACAGTCTAGCTTGAGCCGGGGTCTAGTGACTCAGCGCTGCCCCATGGTGCAACACTTTCTAATCTGATCAATTGAGCTTCGTTGTACGATCAGATAGTGAGATGAAAAATGTTCGTTTTGGTTACAGGCTGCAGCTGCGTCCTGGAACCTTCTTCAGGCCGCGTGTGCAGGAGGTAAGACATTAACACGGGTTTAGGGCAAGTTTCCCCTCACAGACGTGATGAAGCTCGTCAGCCTTCCAGGGGTCCCTGTGGACCCCCCGGGGGTCCTCCTGTTTCTCAGGTTTCACTCCTGCTGTTGGGCCCAGGCAGGGAAAAGCCCCGACCTCCAAGCCTTGGGCAGAGTGAAGAGAAGGTCACTGCCGGTGTCAGCTTCAGTCCGCTGGAAAAAGGAAAACAGAGGCGATTGTGTTCTCTGGAAGCCGAGGCTCCCAGCACAGCGTCTCCTGTTTTCAAAGTAGGAACGTGTCCACAGCTAATATTTGGATGGGCCCACAGGCGTCTTTCTGCTGTGGAGGCCTGGGCCGGTCCCTTCAGAGACAAAGAGCTCCTGCTGGGCGCCTGGGGAGAGGGGTGTTTGGCTGAGGGAGGGCAGGGCCAGCCTGATTGGGCTCTTCTTGTTTTAGGCAGAGTTTTGCAAAGGGAGCGGCTAAAGCAGAGTGTGGGGTGTCTGCTCCAGAGACCCTCTGTTTCTCCACCCAGCACGGCCGGTTCCTTCAGGCGCGGCCAAGGACAACACTGGCCCACGAGCCTGGACCACATGGAGCTCTCGCTGCAGAGAGAGTTAGGAAGCAAACAGAGCTCACTCGGCCCAGTCCCGCTCAGCCGGCTCCTCTGAAGCCTCACCCAGGGCGGCAACGCGCGGGCAGGCAGTGGGCCTGGGCCGAGCCTGGGCACCTCCCGCCCACAGACAGCAGAGGGTCTGAGCAGGGAAAGCACAGCCGGGTCCCGATGCACACGTGGTGCAGGTGCAATGACCTGAGAGGCCGTGAGCCATGTGCAGGGAGGTGGCGGGGAGTGCCCCAGGGATGACTTGGTCCGTTTTTAAAGGGCAAGAAGTCCTCTGGGACAGCACAGAGGCAGGGAAGAGGGCTGCGGAGGGAGGGGCGGCACCCCACGTCGCAGGAGCAGGTCAGGCAAGGGCCCAGGTGCAGCCGTGAGATGCGCCGGCGTGAGTGAGCTTAGTGATGCGTGTGGGTAGCCACGCAAGCGACTGGTCATCGGTCTGCAAAGTCCGGTGTGGACACTCCTCTGTGGACACTCATCACAGTTTATTACGTTATTTTTTAAATTGTCAGTCTTCTCACTAGATTGTAAAAGCCATAACTATTTCATCAACCTTAAGAAGAACTTGGGGACTTCCTGGTGGTCCAGTGGGTAAGACTCCACGCTCCTAATGCAGGGGGCCCGGGTTCGGTCCCTGGCTGGGGTACGAGATCCTTCATGCCACAACTAACAGATCCTGCGTGCCCCAACTAAGGCCCGGCACAGCTAAAATAAATATAAATAAATAAATATTAAAAAAACAAAAACCTTAAAAAGACTTGAATAACTGGAAAGCCGTATTTCATGGTCCTAGATGAAAAAACTTCATTTTGCAAAAATGGCAACATTCCACATTAAACTATAAATGTTTAATGTAGTCCCAATGGGATGCTTTTGTAATGTGAATCTAGATTTAAATTCCATCAGATTTTTAAATGAAGAATCATATTTGCAATCACATATTGAAACTGTAATAATAAAATAGATGGTGCTCATGTAGGAACAGCTAGATCAACAGACCAGAGGAGGAAATTTAGAAACAAAATTAGGTGTATATGGTAATTCAGTTATTATAATGGTCACACTGTAAGTGGTGTTGGAATAACTGATTGGTCGTTTGGAAAACAAGTCACCCGAATGGGGGAGCACGTGTGCGGTCCAGGTGTTCTCAGCTCACAGCGCAACGCGTCTGCCCCTGCATCCGCCAGCTCTGTGGTCTTGCACAGCCAGGGGACGTCAGTGTGTAAGAAGGAGTAACGTGTCTTCTGGGCATCGGCCCCCATCTGTCCACCTGCTAAGTACGCCTGGGGCCCTGCATCTTGTCCAGGAAGGCTTGTGTCCCCTGTGGGGGGTCGTGTCCTCTGAAAGACTCTTCTTTGAGCCCGTAGGCTACAGTGGATAAATGTCCGCCTCCAACGGCTGGATTTACATTTAGGGAGAGGCTGGCCCTTCTCCCAGGGGGGAAAAGAGCCAACCAGGCAACTTACAATGAATTCACTGGTGGGCTTTCTGGGAAAGGTTTCAAAGTGAAGGACTGCCAGGAATGTTATTAGGTATATTCAACAATATGATTGTAAACCAATTCCGTTAAGATTACTTGAGTGCCTAGAAAGGGGTAAGAAAAAGACAGGAAGAGCTTTTAACAGAAGCTGGTGAAGGGCTTTGGAGAGGGAAAGCGGTGCTGGTTGCGCAGCTGTGTGAGTGCACTTCATGTCCGAGCTGTGCACTTAAGGCAGTTAGAACGGCAGGTTTTATGGACATTTTACCACCTTAAAGAAAAGGAGGGGGAGGAAAGAGAGCTGAAGGTGAGCTGCCCGCCCTGT
Organism: Lagenorhynchus albirostris; assembly: GCF_949774975.1. Lineage (NCBI taxonomy): Eukaryota > Metazoa > Chordata > Mammalia > Artiodactyla > Delphinidae > Lagenorhynchus > Lagenorhynchus albirostris. Next base: position 952,295 of record NC_083112.1, on the reverse strand, counting down.
GCCCTGAGCCCCCTCTTCCCTGCCCTTCAGCGCCCGCAGGCCCCGCCCAGTGGGTGCTTGTCTCCTTTCTCCATCTGTCAGGAGGGTCCCTGGCGCCCAGGCTGCAGCCTCTCAGGACACCCCTCCACCAGGGCCTCCGACAGTCCCCCTTCCCCCCCACCCCGCACGTCCTCGTGTCCCCACAGCTGCATGGCCCGCACTCTGTCCTCATCTGACGCTCTCAGTGCGGAGACCACCTGCGTCCTCCCCCCGCCGCCCGCATGGGATGCGCTCAGTTCCCGCTGGAAAAAGCAGCCAATGGGTCCGAACCTCGTGCTGGTACTGCGGCCGCCTCGGAGCACCTGCTGCCCACGGCGGGGCTGCACACAAAATACTCAGGACCGAGGATGCACATATTTACATCCTGAACACTTGAGTGCGGGCATTTTCCTGGACTCGGGGCTATAGAAACATATGTATGATACTGATATATTCTTAGTGAAGATTGAAAATGGAAGATATAGAAAAAATAACTAATAATTTGCATCGTAATTCACATGAATTTAATTATTTTTCTTATAATACGTTATTATTCCTGTTACCATCAAGCAAGCCAGGGCTTATGGATAAAACATCGTCAGGTGAGGTGACTCAGGTCTCATGGTTTTGGGTGAAAACTCTGTGATTCAAGCTCAAGTGTCTGATTCCCAAGCACAGGTTTGTTTTTCAGAGGAAACACAGCTAGAATAAATTGCTGGAATAAATCAGTCATTAATGACCCATGTCGACAAAGGGGGAGAGTGTGTCTGAAATCACGGAATTACCACCCCTACACGCACTAGCCCCAGAGCTCACTAAAATGCTTAGAGGTTTAGGGTCAGGGCAGAAACCGTGGGCATTTGGCCGTCTCGCATAAGCTTTCTTTGTGGAAACAGTTGAGTAAGATAAGACACAGTCTCTTTCTCTCAAACACAAATCGCGTATCGGTTTAGGAAATCAACATACACAGAGTTGAGAGAGACTTAGGCAAATTTTGATTTTTTATAGCCATATAAGCGATTTAAGTGCAGGATAGAAAATTTTTAAAGATACATAAAGAAAATGATACAATCTCACACAGCCCTGCACCAGGGACAACCACAGACAACGCTCTGGTGCACGCGGTGGAACGCGAATCCACGCTGACTGAGACCACAGCGCTTCATACAGTAGCCCCTCACAGCCCACCCGGTCCCAGCCTTCCCTTTAGAGGCAGAGCCACACAGGGACCAGGTGGCCGTGAGCCAGCGGCGGCCCGGGCTGAGGCCAGTGCTGTCTCCACCTTTCCCTCCATCCTCAGGCAGGGCCCCTGTACTCTCGGGGACACACCTCCAAGGTCACCCAGACCGGCTCCTGGGACAGCGGGACCTGCCCCCGTACCAGGACAGACGGGCCTGCGTCAGAAAGGCAGCCTGACCCTCAGAATGTCCCTCTGCTGGGCTCAGGCGGCCACCTAAATCTGTCCTCCTGTTCCCCGTTCCACCAATGACACCTCAGCAGAGTGTTAAAGTGACACGACTTTCCGGCACCCCTCCCGCCTGTTCGAGGGGCTGATTTCCACTTAGGGGGGTTTATTTAGATGGTTTCCTCTGACGGCATCCCCGGCGTCCACCTGGCTTCTGGGCCAGCTCTAAACGGCTCTGGGGCCAGCCTACTGCCACGGAAGTTGGCACCGCCAGACGCAAGGACCCCAAGCATTTTGAAAATTAATTAATTAATTTTTTGACGCTCGCTATATTCATACTTCTTGGATATTTTATAGTAAGAAAGTATTCGCATAATCCTTGAGTTTTGTGGGGTTTTTTTGGCTGTGTTGGGTCTTAGTTGCGGCACACAGGCTCTTTCGTTGAGGCGCACGGGCTTAGCTGCCCCACGGCATGTGGGATCTTAATTCCCCAACCAGGGATCGAATCCGCAACCCCTGCATTGGAAGGCGGATTCTTAACTACTGGACTGCCAGGGAAGTCCCCCCAAGTACTTTTATCTTTGGGACTTTTTGGTGTGTGACATTTTGAAGTTATTTTGTAACGGGAAGGAAACTAGCCCCTCCTGGATCGCTGTGATGCACAGGTGTTATAACAGGTACTTTATGTAATTCTGTCCTTTTTTTCTCACAACCATCCTTATTATCCCCATTTTACTCATGAGGAAACCCAATCATATAGGTAATAAACAGTCAAACAAGGCTGAAATTCAGATCTAACTCTAACATGTTTTCTTCTGTGAATGCTGCTGCTTCCAGGAGTGTCATCTTAAAGTCTTCGCACATTCTAAAGTGTAGTTTGTCCAAGTGACGGTCACTCCCTGGGGGCCGAGCATCCCTTTGACATACAAAGTGGCCAGTTAGCATTTATGACATACTTAGTAGATGTTCCCTCACGAGCTGTGGCGTAAAAGGAAAAAAGTCGAGCGAGGTAGGAGGTTGTTGGGTCTGAGCCCCAAAAGCGCCGGGGCAGAATCGAGTTTCGATGGGTAGAGTCCTGGGTGGTGACGGGGCGAACCCAGGCCTTTCTCGGGAGCAGCCGCAGGCCATTACCTCGGCCGTGATGAAGGGTCCAGGGCAGAGTAACGCGAACCCACCCAGCGGTGCTGAGGCGGGCTGCACGCTGAATTAGCTAGAACCCGTTTTTCTGGGACGGAAAGTATGAGTGAGTTAAGTGGCCCAAATATACGCCTACAAATGACCCAGGGCAATGATTCTACTGCTTATGACTCAAACCCTCTCCCTATAACATGGGACAAACAATACTGCACTCCCTTTACATCCTGGAGAAGTTGGGAGAATTTGCAGAAGTTATCTTAACCCATAATCCTGGTTACACCCCCAATACAGTCCTCTGAGTCCTTATTTCTTGCATCCCAGAACCACAGGAAAAGAAGCTTTCCGACACAAAACACAGAAATTACACAGCGCTACCCGAGTTAATTCTAAAATTCAGTTTCTACCAAATCCAGGCACACTGTTGGTTCCTGCTTCATAAAACTGAAAGGTCTTAGAGGCGACCCGGTCCGGTGATGGCAGGTGTCTGCCCTGTGCCCAGTCCCCAGCGAGACCACCATTCCACGGCGCCTCAGCGGCCTTCTCAGCTGGTACCTGCACCCGCACCACAACTGACTGCAGCAGGCATCGAGTGGAAACCTATTTGCCGTCCCTGATCGAATCCTACCCTTGCCTTTTAGAGAAGAAGTGGACGCCTGGAGAGTGAAATGGTGAAACCAGAACGGAGCCAGGACCTCACAGCCGGTCGGTGGCAGAGCCAGCCCTGAGGTCCAGGGCTCTGACTTTCAGCCCACGTCCATGTCCTTCTCACTCCTTTAGGGCTAACGAGACCCAGTCTACTAATCACTTATTCATAAGCAGGTACTGAGAGCCTACTGTGCACCGGCCACTGTGCCCTCAGCCAGCCAGGCAGGAGTTCATAAACCACTGGCCCTTTGTCCCCTCAGCATGGGCTGGATCAAAATTCAGTGAGACAGCGAGAGCGAGAGCGAGGCCGGGAGGGAGGGAGGGAGGGAGGGAGGGAGGGAGGGAGGCAGGGAGGCAGGGAGGCAGGGAGGGAGGGAGGGAGGGAGAGAGAGAGAGAGGATAGATATTATGGTGTCACTTTTCCCAGGGCTTTTTTTTTTTTTTTTGGTACGCGGGCCTCTCACTGTTGTGGCGTCTCCCGTTGCGGAGCACAGGCTCCGGACGCGCAGGCTCAGCAGCCATGGCTCACGGGCCCAGCCGCTCCGCAGCATGTGGGATCTTCCCGGACCGGGGCACGAACCCGTGTCCCCTGCATCGGCAGGCGGACTCTCAACCACTGCACCACCAGGGAAGCCCTTCCCAGGGCTTTTAAACTTCTCAAAAAGAAGTTTGCCAAGTTAATAGTAATAAGATAGCTCGTGATCCCTCCCGACTACTAGCAGTCTTGTTTGTGAGTTTTTTGTTCCTTCTTCTGGTCTCTTCCTGGCCATTGAGCTATAAAAATCTATGAACATGACTATATATAGTTTTGATGGAAAAACTATTATGGCAGGAAACTTGAATACATTGCTCCAAGTCTCGTATCACGGTTTAGGAGAGAAAAAAGATCTAAGCGTCTTGGTTACATTTAAATTATCAACCTAAATAAAATGCCCGTTGAAGGTCAACTGTGTTATAGGGGAGACAGCATTGGACTAAGTTTCAGAAGCCCGGGTTCTGGTTCTGTTTTCCCCAGGCAGCTTGTGACACGGCGGGCCTCACCCCAGTACTGCTGACCCTCTCTCCCCACGTGCAAAGTGCCCGTGCGCTGCCTGCCCCGGAAGGCTATTCAGACTAACGATAATAGTAACAGCCGCGCCGCTACTGTGCTTTACCATTTGCAGCACTCTCTCACAGCACCTCTGAGAGGTGAGTGGGGCAGCTATACTTACCCCAATAAAGATGAGAAATCCAAGGCTCAGAGAAGTGAAGTAACTCGCTCCAGGTCACCAGCGAGAAAGTGGCTTCGGGGGAGCCTCTGCTCTCCGTGGGGCGCCTTCCCACACGCTCCTCCAGGGGAGGCTGCTGTGGTCAGGACCCGCACACACCGTGTCCCGGGCTCTCGGAGGTGGAGGCTGGCCCCCGGCAGGTTTTCCGGCTACAGGAATTAGGACGAGCTGCTTGCCGTGAGCAGTTTCTCTGCTCGGACGCCCTCTGCGTGCTCCAGGCCGGTCCGCTTCCCCGCCACGCACGCTAGGGACTGTTTCCACCCGCGTCCTCCTTGTTTAGGGACAATCCACATGCACACACGCGCACTCACACACGAGCACGCAAGCACGCACGCACACGCGCGCACGCAAGCACGCACATGCGCACAGTCGCGCGCACGCGCACGCAGGTGCCACCTCCTGCAAGCATGCCTTCCGGTGGAACAGCCCTGTACCAGCCTCTTAGAGGGCTGGGAAGGTCACGGCCCAGGCACAGGTCTTGCTCAGGAAAAGGCCGGAGGAAGAAATGGAAACGCACACCAAGTTGGTCAGCAGTCTCCCTCTGCACCTGGCTGGCCCCAGGGCACCCGGAGACCAGCAGGGACCCCTGGTACCATCCCCCTGACCCGCTGGGGGTCTGCGCCTTACGCCTGCGCTTACAGTGGCCGCCATGCCTCCCGCCCCGGGCCAGGGTGCGGGGCTGCCGCAGACCCGGCCTGGGCGCGGTCTCCACTCCGGGCTTTGAGGGTGGACAGCTGCGCTACAGCAGCGGCTCGAAAACTTTTTAAAGGGGTGTGTGTGAGAAACAAAAGACAGTGCCCTACGGGCCGTGAACTTGGAGGCTTCCTCGCCCACCCTCCTTCATGGGAGCGAGATGCTGGCTGCAGCCTGAGCGTCGATCTTATGGCCTCCGGTGGGTCGGGACCTATGGCCCGCACTGCGAAGGGCACCTTTCGAGGGCGCCCTCGTGGCCCCTGCTTACAAGAGGACAGACCCCGCTCATGGGGGCGGCTCGCAGAGCTGCCAGGCCGTCAGCGCAAGCCCCGCCCAGCCCCGAGCCCCCCGAGTGCTCTTCCCAGACCCCGCCATCCCCTCTCTCCCACAAGCCCCGCTCCCGCGGGGGTGGGGGGGCGGCCTCTTCATTCCCCCCCCCCCCCCGTCCACGTGGTTGTTGCCCACTTGTGTTTCTTCTTCAGAGAAATGTCTGTTCACTTCCATCGCCCATTTTTCATTCAGGGTGTTTGTTTTTTGTTGTTGTTGAGTTGCTGGCTCGGGAATTCATGAAGTCAGGATTTATACTGAATCTGTTAAAAAGTTCTAACTCGATGGCCCAGCCCCTGCCGTAGTGGAGAGGCAGGAGGCCAGGAAGGTGTTAAGTTCCTGTCTGAGAAAAGGCCCAGGAGGAGTCTTGCGTTGATGGAACGTCCAGCCCCTGGGTGCCCGCCACCGGCTGTCAGACGGCCCCGCTCCCTCGGCTCGGGGGCGAAGGGCTGTCTTCCACCCGCGGCTGGCAGTCTGCTCGGTTGCATGAGTTGGTCCCCAAGTACAGACCGGAGACGCGGCAAGAGGAGAAGCAGAGTGTGGGCCCGGGCTAAAGATAGGCTGCCGGCACAGGGGCGTCCCCGCTAAAGGCCATTGTCCTTTCAGCGGGGAGGCCAGCCCCTGGGGTCACGCAAGACCTGGGCCCGGGCCGCCCGTGTCCGGGGTGGGGTCCTCTGCCTCGTCGAGGGGAGGCCAGACCGGGACGTGGTCGCCATCAGACGAGGTCACAGGACAATGAGGAACCCCCCCATAAGCAGGTGGGAGCCTTCAGAACCCGGAACTGCAGCAGACGCGGGGAGACCTGCCATCACCACTGAGTCTTCTGTTCATTAAAATAATCTGAATTGTCCTTCCAGAAAAAGTTCATATTCTCTCTATTACCTCCCTTCCCCTTGTCCTTCTACCTGGGGTGGGACCTGGGTGTGGATTTAGGCTACAGAGTTGATTTCTCCATGTCAAGTCCTAAACATACCTTCCAGGTCAGCACAAGAGGAGTCAGCCACGAAGCTGCGCGTCCCGTGGCTCTGCCGTTCTCTGTGTCCAGGACCTCGTTGTCAGCCACTTCCACGGTGGGTGGAGAGGCTCGCCTGCCCTAAACAGCCCCGACGTGCAAGTAAAACACCACCTGCGCGCACGGCCCGGTCACTCAACTCAACAAGCAGGAGTAAACGTCTCACAGTCATTCCTCCAACGCCAAGAAGATCATTCAATAAGATTGCGAAGTAAATACAACAGTCAAAATGGAAAAACGCTACAGAAGGAGATTAAAAGGGAGCTTGCAGACATATGGAGACACACTGAGGGTCAAAGCCTCAACTGTTAACTCACAAATGGGACAGACGAACAAGGGACAGAGCTGGATGCTGGTGGACGTGAATGACCAACAAAGTTGGAGAGGTCTGGCGGCACCTCAGAGAATGAAAAAGACAAGAAAATTAAACTGGAAAGAAGCTAATGGATAAAAGTGACAAAGGGGATCAAAACAGGACCCGAGGTGGGGAAAACTCGGGCAAATGCAACAGAAGATGCATTCAAATATGTAACACAAGAGCATTTTCCCAATTAAAAAAAAGAACAGAACTCTGAACCCAAAAAGCCACATTCCAGGAAATTCTGGTATAGAGCACTCATGAATTTCAAGGTAAAGAATGGATCCTTCAGACGTCGGGCAGAAACATCAAAACACATACAAACCTCCCACCAAAATCAGTGTGAGCTCTGACATCCCAACAGCAACATCAGTGCCACAGACTCTGGGACAGCACCGGGCACCCGAGGGCACCCGAGGGCACTGGGCCGGCCGGAGGCCGAGGAACAGGTTTGTATGTTTGATAGCTTGTGAGAAAAATCAGAGGAATGTGTAAATCCGCCCCGGCAGGACTCCAGCGTGCTGCCCTTGGCCGCACAGACGGGGTGAGCAAGAGCTTCAAAGTTCTGTGTCGGCAGGGAGCAGCGGGGCGGAGTGGTCGGGAGGGGCTGCCCCCCCCGGGGGCGCCGCTGGTGTGGGGGTGTGGGGGCGGCGGCGGGCCCAGGATGCCCGTGGCCTCGGCCCCTCCTCATGGCAGAGCTGTACACTGGGCGTTGTGTTCCTGTTTCCCTTTTTGTTTTTTTTTTTTGCAGTACGCGGGCCTCTCACTGTTGTGGCCTCTCCCGTTGCGGAGCACAGGCTCCGGACGCACAGGCTCCGGACGCGCAGGCTCAGCGGCCATGGCTCATGGGCGCAGCCGCTCCGTGGCATGTGGGATCTTCCCGGACTGGGGCACGAACCCGTGTCCCCTGCATCAGCAGGTGGACTCTCAACCACTGCGCCACCAGGGAAGCCCCCTGTTTCCCATCTTTGAGAAAAGGGCAGCTAACTGCAGGTGGGAAGGCGAGGAAGATGAGGTGAGGCGTCCACACGGGAAGCAGGACTCCGATCTGACGCAGGTCCCTCAGGAGGCGTCCCTCTGGGGTGGGCAGGGAGGGTCCCGGCCGTCCCAGAGCCATTCCACTAGGGGGCCACACCCGCCGGTTCGACCCAGCCGAGACTGAAGGGTGTACACCAGACATCAGCTCAGCCGTGTGCACTGGGGCCCGGGATGCCCTGACCCTGGTTTGTGTTGGGACAGCTGTCCGGCGAGTGTTCCCTCGAGGCAGCGGTGAAGGTGTCCACACTGAGGAGAGCCGCTTTGTTGAGGCGGTGAGGCCCCTTCCAGGAAGTGCTGTGTCCCTGCGCCCTGCCGCACGGCCGCGCTCTACTCTCTGAACAGACTGCCCCCGAGGGGCTCGGTTTTCTCCTTCCTAAATTCCGATCCCTTCCAGCGCTGCTTCCCTGAGATTCGATTCGGGCCAGCCCTGTGGGGTGTGGATTTACTCATCTGCTCTTAAAGAGCAGCGTTATTTAAACTACGCACCAGAGGTTACTGGGAGGCCCTGCGAGGTTGCACCGCTAGTAAGCGGCAGAGCTGGAATTTGAACCCAGGTTAGGATGACCTTGAGCTATGTTCTTTCCACTGTGCAACGCTGCATACACCAGAAGCTAAAAACATGGAAAATATATAGAGTAACAGAATCGGATTTTTAAACTACTAAGGTAAATCCGAACGTTGTGCTGAATCTATCAGGATTCAATTTATTAAGGGCAAACGTGAGTCCTACACGTAACGTTCATAAAAGCATCTGCATAATTAGAGCACAGCACGGCCAAGAAAAACACACTTTGGATTGTTTTTAGTGAACGCCACTGGAGTTCTGCCCGTGACTTTGGACCTCAGTGCCTCGGCCCCTGCCCCGGTTTCATCATAGCGTGTAGATTCCTGCCCGGCATTCCGGGTGTGGCCATGCTGGGCACCCAGCTCAAGCAGTGCAGGTGTGTGTCCTGGGCAGTGACAAAGGGACTTGACCTTTCTGGTGTTGGAGGAATCTTGGATGGCTTGCAGACAGTTAACCAGAGAAGAAAATTCACAGGAACAGGACACCTGAACAGCTGTCCAGCAAGAGGACGGATTGGCACCAGAACCAACACAGGAGTCAGAGACCCATTTCCACTGCACTGAACAGCTAACTTCCTGGGGAAACAGCAGCTCAGGGGGCAGTCGAGAGCGCTGCAGCTGGGGCACACCTGGCCTGAAACCCACTTCCCTGCAGATTCTGAGTGATGGCTGGAGGCTCTTTACCCATGAGCGGTGACGTCAATTGCATGTCCTGGAGGAGCGCCCAGAGTGGAGGAGAGGTGGGTTCGTGGGCCTCGCTCGGCACCAAGCCAGGCACAGAGCCAATGCCCAGGGCCAGACCGCCAGGTCGTTATTTCTCACCCTAGAGCTGCCCAGGAAGCGCTGGAGGACCTGCGTCTGCCTCTCAAAAGACTTCCAAGGTTGAGGCCCTGCACTTCACCCAAGAGCTAATTTAGGGGACTTCCCTTGTGGCGCAGTAGCTAAGACTCTGCGCTCCCAGTGCAGGGGGCCCAGGTTTGATCCTGGTTGGGGAACTAGATCCCGCATGCATGCCGCAACTAAGGAGCCTGCCTGCCACAACTAAGACCTGGCACAGCCAAAATAAATAAATTAATTAATTAAAAAATATATTTTTAAAAAAAAAACTAATTTAGGAAGATTGACACCACTGAAAACACGACAAAAAATACCTTGTCTCACTAACAAGAACGCGCTGACTGAAGATCCTGATTGCCAGTTGGATTTTCGCCTCATCGATATTTTCGAGTGGATTATTGATGAAACACTGGATTCAGTGAGAAGACAAGTGCCCGGGCTTTCCCTGCGTTTCGTGTGGTGACGTGATGTGACCGGGGGTGTCTGGACCCACGTGACCGCCCGGTTTTGCGAGTTCCCATGTGTCATTGGGGGTGTTGATTCATCATTTTCCTGGTTTTCAGTATTTTGTGGTCATTTATGTGTTTGGTTTTTCTGCTTGGAAAGTGCATCAGTAGATGGAACTTTTTCTCAGCGTGACACGGAATCATCTGTGTTAACACAGGGTCATGAGCTGAATTTGCCTTTTGAAGTCTGAGAAGTGATAGGAGGGGCTGATGAGTCAGTGTTTAATAGAAGGAGAGCAGATGATGCTCTGAGGGGCGGGTTTTCGTTCGTTTCATTGTTTTTAGCACTTTTATTGAGCACCAGGGGTGAAATATGCAACTTGGAGCAGCTGTTTCAAAGGGACTGAGAGTCTTTGAGTTTTTAGTTTTTCAATAATCATGGACTCAACTCTGAAACTGCTGCTCACATGCCCTTCACAAACAGCGAGCAGCTGTGAAACGGGTTCGTGTGCGACTCCACACACTTTGCTTGCTGGGATTCCTTGTCCTGAGGGATAAAATGTTCCCTGGAGAGAATGTCACTGACAGGGAAGAGTCCAATGTCCTAAGAGGCTAATTCTTTTTTTTTAAAGAGCAGAACAAAACATTATAAACTCATTACTATAAAGACAACTGTTTTCAGCTTCTTTAAAGATGAGAAAAATGGGGCTTCCCTGGTGGCGCCGTGGTTGAGAGTCCGCCTGCTGATGCAGGGGACACGGGTTCATGCCGTGGGATGATCCCACATGCCGCGGAACGGCTGGGCCCGTGAGCCATGGCCGCTGAGCCTGCGCATCCGGAGCCTGTGCTCCGCAACGGGAGAGGCCACAACAGTGAGAGGCCCGCGTAAGTGGAAACCAGTGGCTCCCAGGAGTTCAGAATCTTTGAAATATTTTTCATTACTCCAAGTGATATTTGAGTATATAAGGTTCCTTTTGGTGGCTTGTGCCTTTAGTTAATGATTCATTTAGAAAAGGCAAAGGCCTGAAGAACGCTGTTGAGTGAGCTCCTGTCTGGGGAATGTGTTGGATCTAAGATGATCCGGATTAAAATCTGAATCACATCAGAGTCTGGATACCACCTCCTCCAGCGGTTCTTCCTTGAGTCCTCATGACGCAGTTACCCCTCCCGGCCCGGCCCCAGGACGCTGCGGGCACCCACCCCTTCCGCACTCGGTTCCGCTCCGTCACCCGCCGGGGACTCGGTTCCTCGTCTGCACCCACCAGTCCTTGTCTGTCTTGTTCAGAATACTGAGTACTTAGCTAAGTACCTGTGTGTGGAGGGAATGGAAACCTCTGTTGATATATGAGTTTTTGAATGACGTCCATAGAAATGAAATTGTCACCAGTCAGGAAGCGCCTGGATGCTTCCTCAGGTCACGGCGCAGGGGCTGGGAGCTCCTGGAGGGGAACCTGAAGACGGACATCATCACGGGCGAGAATCCAGGCAGATGAAGCTCCTGGTGGTGACATTTCCATTCTTTAAATCAGGCATTTCTGTCAAAGTGCCGTTATGTTTACAAGTAGGGGATTCACACCAGCAGTAACTGGTGCGCTCACCTCGGGCGGCAGTGACTCCCCCGGGGCTGCTCTCCCCGCGCGTTTGGAATAAGCCCTCCGGTTACGAAATGGCCGAGAAATGCCATTTCAGGAAGACTGTGCGATAGGACCCAGAGGAGGGCTGGTGGTACGAGAAGAGGAAGCCCGGGGGCAGGAGGAGGGTGAGTGAGACCCCGCGACTCTGGTGGAAGCTGTAAGGAACCCCGAGCCGGGAGCCTATGGGGCCCAAGGAGCCGCTCGAGGGACCAAACCTATCCTCGTGTCACAGATAGTGTAACGTGAGAGCATCCCAGGGCTGGGCTGAGGGAGGCGAGAGCCCTTTTGCTTCAAATCCTGCTCAACCCCAGCTTACAGTGTGGCAGTGACTTTCCCACGCAGCCTCCTGGGAGCAGGCGGGGCTTAGGGGGTGGGACACGCGGGTGCCCTGAGCTGAGGTTGGAGATGCTTTAGGCCCCAGGGCAGGTACCCAGGGCAGTGGGGCTTGGGTCGTGTCCAGGTGTTCTAGCCAGGCCCAACCAGGAACCAGGGGTCCCAAGCACGTGGGAGGCACGCGGGAGATGTCACCGCAGGTTTCCCACCAGGGCCCTCGCGCGTCACTCCACCAAGTCACTGCAGCCGCCTGGTCCGGAGGGAGAGCAAACGCCATCGCGCCAGGCTCTCGGCGGTGCCTGAAATCCCTGGTTAAAGACGCAGAGCCCTGCTGAAGCCCCCAGAGTCACGAGCACCCTGGGAGGTCCTGCTGCCGGACCGGCCGTGTGTGTCTGCACACCCTGCTGGGCCGCATGGACTGAAGCCAGCACCTCACAGGTGAGGCCCTTGCCCACCGAGAAAATGCTTTGCTCTTGGGCATTTTCAGCACTTCTTTCATGAAAAGGAGGTAGTACTCGAGCTGCACTGCTTTCTTTCAAAAACAAATTGGAAACTCTTCTTGTTTTGCTTTGGGGTGAAATGAAGACTAGTAATTGGACCTTTTGTTTTTTTGTCTTGATTGTTCATTTTTGTAAGAAAGTGAAAACAAAGCAAAATACAAATGGCTGTAGAAAATGCTGCAGGATTCAGCAGTATGTTTAAAAGTAAATGCACCGCCAGGAACGGGGGGTCCCCAGGGACGCACACCACACCTGCTCCGCCACCGCCAGCCCCGGGACCCCTCTGGCCACACGTTGCAGAGCTCAGCAAGAGCGAGCCTGTTCTACCCCACCTCTGCTTTCACATCTTTTAAAAAAACAGCTTTGATGAGACTAACTTACATACCAAACAATTTAAAGTGTACGATTCCGTGGTTTGGAAAATACTGTATTACTAACTTTAAAAATTGTGGTAAATATATGTATTCCTAACATCAAATTTGCTATTTTAGCCATTTTTGGGTGTACGATTCAGTGAGTGGCATTAAATACATTCACAGTGTTTACAACCAGCACCACTGTCTATTTCCAAGTCACTTTCATCACCCTAGACTGTACGACCATGAAAACACCAGCTCCCCTCCGCCAGCTCCTGGCAGCCAGCTTTTGCCTTCCGTCTCTGAATTCGCCTCTTCCAGGGTCCCCGTATGCGTGAACTCATACAGGTTGTCTTCCTGCGTGTGGGTGGTCTCACTGGGCCTGTTTTCAAGCCTCGTCCCTCTGTCGGGTGTATCTGCCCTTTACCGCATGCTGTGGCCCTTGTGTGATGCGCCCTGTGTACCTGTCATCTGTAAATGGGCATTGGGGTTGTTCCCACCGCTTGTTATAGTGAAGGATGCTGCTGTGAACGTTCGTGTGCAAGCATCGTTAGGGATATCCCTAGGCATGGAGTTGCTGGATCATGTAGTGAGCTTGTTTAGCTTCTTGAGGTACCGCCAAGCAGCTTTCCACAGCGGCGGCACCTTTTCACCCCAGCCATGTACAAGGGTTCCGTTTTTTTTACATCCTCAAAAAAAAAAAAAAGAAATTATAGCCATCCTAATGGGTGTGAGCTGGTATCACATTGTGGGTTTTTTTTTTTTGGCGGTACGCGGGCCTCACACTTCAGTAAACCTCCCTCAGATTGATAACATGGTAATAATGTGATGTATCCACTCTGTCGAATGACTTTCCTCTTATATCCGCAAATAAATCCCAGGTATTTTCACATGGAGGAGACAAAATCCTTGTGTTGTAACTGCAGAAGATAAATCCCTGGGGTAATTTCCTCACGGGGTCAAATGGCCAACTGGCCCAGAGATAAACCTGGGACTGGAGACTGAAGACACCTGACCTATCATCACGCCCCGCCCAGCTTATTACAGTACTTAGGCCACAGGTAGGCGTGCGGCAGATGGGGACAGAATCCTGTCTCAGCCAGCATCGAAACTGACTGCATCCCGAAGTCTGCAGCCGGGGGACGGGGTTGGGGGGAGCTCCTGCGAGGTACGAGGCTGGGGCTCTGACAGCAAGATGCTCTCAGCCCGGGAGCTGGTCTGCAGGCACTGCCCACCGCCTGCCTTTCAGCTCCCCCCTTCCCTCCCCTCGTCTAAGGGGCTTCATAACCCGCTCCTTCCTGCCTCCTGGGGCAGATCTGGGCAGAGACCCTGAAAGACAAAAGCAGGGCGGGAAGGAAGATCTGGCTTCATAAAACGGGCATCAGGACAAGAGGCAAAACCTGACGCTCTGAGCCTGGTCATTTCCCGTCGCCTCGTGTCAGCGGTAACTTCTGAAACTCCACTGTTTCTCAACCTTTTTGACTACGACCCACAGTAAGAAATAGGTTTTATATTGTGACCCACCACACACACACACACACACACACACACAAGCACACACGCAAGTATCTGAAACAAAATTTATACAAAGCAATACCTTGCAAAATACCGTGCATTCTGATATTTTAACTCTTTTATTTTAATTATTTAGAAAATTCTGGGTGTGACCCATGAAACTGATTTCAAAGCCTGCCGCTGGGCTGCGGTGGTTTGGAAATCAGGAGGCTTCCCTCATCGGGGCAGTGAATATGAGAGACCCCTACCCTCACCACCATGTGGGGCTTTTTTCGGAAACGTATGACTCCTAGATTTCTTCATTGTCTCTGATTGGCAGCAGATCTGAATGCAACATCAGCTCACACACGTCCGAGGAACTTTCCCCAGTCTCTCTAGCTCAGGTTATGAAGCCTTTTCAGAGCCTGGGTGACCAACGGGGCAGGATCAGGTGCACAGACTCACGAAGAGACGGACCCTCGAGACAGCGGCAGCGCACAGGGCGGGCCCTGCTGCTTGGCCCTCTTATGCTGGGGCTTACAAATGGTTGAAAGAGACAGTTAGGCAGAGGGTACATAGACTTCCCCCCCACCAGACGGTACGTTCGTTACAACTGACGAACCTACAATGACACGTCATCATCACCCAGGGTCCATCGTTTGTGTCACAGTTCACTCTTGGTGGTGTACATTGTATGGGTTCAGACACGTGTCCATTATCATAGTGTCATACGGAAAAGTCACAGCCTTACAAACCTCCTGTTCCCCACGTATTAATCCCTCCCTCCCCGCAAACTCCTGGCAACACTGGTCTTTATACTGTTTCCATAGTTTTGCCTTTTCCTGAATGTCATAGGGTTGGGATTGTACAGTCTGCAGCCTTCTCAGATGGGCTTCTTTCACTTCATAATATGCATTTAAGCTTCCTCCACGGCTTTTCATGGCTTGATAACTCATTCCTTTTAGCACTGAATAATATTCCTTTGTCTAGATACACCACAGTTTATTTATCCATTTACCTCCTGAAGGACATCTGGGTTGCTTCCCATTTTGGGCAGTTATGAATGAAGCTGCTATAAACACCTGTGTGCAGTTTCTCTGTGTAGACGTAAGTTTCAGCTCCTTTGGATAAATATCAATACCAGGAAGTGTGGCCGCAGGATCTTATGGTACGTGTAGGTTTAGTTTTTGAGAAACTACCAAACCGTCTTCCAAAGGGGCTGCAGCACCCTGCGTTCCCGCCAGCAGCGATGAGCGCTCCTGTTTCCTGCGTTCCCGCCAGCAGCGATGAGCGCTCCTGTTTCCTGCGTTCCCGCCAGCAGTGATGAGCGCTCCTGCTGCTCCACAGCCTCGCCAGCGTTTGGTGTTGTCGGTGTTCCAGATTCTGGCCATTCTAATAGTAATAGTGGCATCTCGTTGATGTTTCAATTTGCAGTTTTCTGATGCCATGTGATGTGGAACATCTTTTCATATTCACACTTGCCATCTGCATCTCTTTTTTGATGAAGTGTCTTTTAAGTTCTTTGACCCAACTGTACATCAGGTTGATTATTGTCTTATTGTTGAGCTTTAAGCGTTCTTTGTATAGCAGTCTTTTATCGGATATACATTTTGCAAATATTTTCTCCAAGTCTGTGGCTTCTCTTTTTATTCTCTTGACAATGTCTTTCAAGGAGCTGAATTATAAAATTTTAATGAAGTCCAGCTTATCTATGATTCTTTCATGGGTTTTGCCTTTCGTGATGTACCTATAATGTCATCATCAAACCCGAGGTCGTCAGATTTTCTCCTGTGTTGTCTTCTAGGAGTTTTATAGTTTTGTGTTTTCCATTTAGGCCTGTGATCCATTTTGAGTTAATTTGTGTGGAGGCTGTAAGGTCTGTGTGTCGATTCCTTTTTTTGCACCTGGATGCCCAGTTGCTCCAGCACCATTTGTTGAAAACGCTAGCTTTCCTCTGTTGTATTACCTTTGGTCCTTTGTCAAAGATGTTGACTGAGTTTTCGTGGGTCTGTTTCTGGGCTCTCTATTCCATTCCGTTGATCTGTGTGTCTTTTGTTTAGCCTGCAGTGCTCTGTCTTGATTATTGTAGCTTTATAGGAAGTCTCGGTGTTGTCCTTCTCCTTCAACAATGTGTGGGCTACTTTAGGTCTTTTTTTTTAAAAAAGTAAGTTTATTTATTTTTATTTTATTTATTTTTGGCTGCGTTGGGTCTTCGTTGCTGCGCGCAGGCTTTCTCTAGTTGTGGCGAGCGGGAGCTACTCTTCGTTGCAGTGCACAGGCTTCTCATTGCAGTGGCTTCTCTTTATTGCAGAGCACGGGCTCTAGGCACGTGGGCTTCAGTAGATGCAGCACGCAGGCTCAGTAGTTGTGGCTTGTGGCCTCAGTAGTTGTGGCTCGCGGGCTCTAGAGCACAGGCTCAGTAGTTGTGGCGCACAGGCTTAGTTGCTCTGCGGCATGTGGGATCTTCCCAGACCAGGGCTCGAGCCCGTGTCCCCTTCATTGGCAGGCGGATTCTTAACCACTGCGCCACCAGGGAAGCCCCCTCCTACACTTTTTTTTTTTTTTTTTTTTTGCAGTATGCGGGCCTCTCACTGTTGTGGCCTCTCCCGTTGCGGAGCACAGGCTCCGGACGCGCAGGCTCAGTGGCCATGGCTCACGGGCCCAGCCGCTCCGTGGCATGTGGGACCTTCCCGGACCGGAGCACGAACCCGTGTCCCCTGCATCGGCAGGCGGACTCTCAACCACTGCGCCACCGGGGAAGCCCTTGTCGCAGTTTTTATCTGTAGCATTTCTTTTGGTGCGTTCTTAGATTTCCACGTCTCTGCTTACACTGCCCACCTGCCCCTGTCTGCTGTCTGTTGATCCACTGGAGCACTTCCTCAGCGTATTTTCCACATTTGTCTTAAATTCCCAGTCTGATCATTCCAACATCCCTGCCATGGCTGAGTCTGGTTTTGACGACGCTCTGTCTCCTCAGACGGTGTGTTCTGCCTTCCGTATGGCTTGTGGTTTTCTCCCGATAGCTGGGCACGATGTCCTGGGTAAGAGGACCTGCTGTCAAGGAGCCGTCAGTGCTGTGGTGGTGAGTGGGGAGGGGGCCCCCGCAGGCCCAGGGTGAGTCTGTGTCTCTGGGGAGCCCGAGCCTCTGCATCACCACCTTCACACGTGCGTCAGGTCCCTGCCCCTCAGCTGGGACAGGAGGACTGAGCTCCCTCCCCCCAGCTCAGTGAGGCTCTGGTTACACAGTTTCTCCTGAGATCAGGCCTTGTTAAGGGGAACCAAATGCTCTGGCTTATTTCACGGTGGTTCGGAGCACGAGGGGAGTTTTCACCGCGAGGGCCTGGCAGGTTTCTGGTGGCAAAGCTCAAGAAAGCCCGGTGATTCCCGCTCTGAGTAGCTCCCCTGGAGTTCGATGCAGCCACCGCAGCTCGGGTGCGCTTACCTCTGCGTAAGTTCCCACCACGCTCCTCTCGTGGGTGAGCTGCGGTTCTCTGCTTGGTCTCTCCCATTTGGGGACAGCGGTCTCCCCTCTGACCTCACT
Organism: Lagenorhynchus albirostris; assembly: GCF_949774975.1. Classification (NCBI taxonomy): domain Eukaryota; kingdom Metazoa; phylum Chordata; class Mammalia; order Artiodactyla; family Delphinidae; genus Lagenorhynchus; species Lagenorhynchus albirostris. Next base: position 934,689 of record NC_083112.1, on the reverse strand, counting down.
TCGCTCATGGATCTAAGAAGAGTTGTTGAGTTTTCCATTTTCTCAGCTTTTTACCTGTTGCTGAGTGTGTAGCAGCGGCTTCAAAGCTTCTTACCTGCAGAAGCAGGACCCGGAAGGGGTCTTACTGGCTTTTTAGGAAGAATTTATCTGAACTATTTTGGTGTTTAATGGTCCCAGCTAAGGAACTGTCTCCCAGCCCTGGGCATTTCAGGCTCTGGGCCGGCTCAGCATAGATGTCTCCCACTGGTGGGGCTCATCTGGGGGAGCAGAGCTCAGGTTCCCAAGGTTTCTAGTGCTTTCTATAAAGCACCCTTAACTAGGAAATATGGCTGCAGAGGTAGGAAGTTGGGTTAAAAACTTAGATATAGGGCTTCCCTGGTGGCGCACTCGTTGAGAATCTGCCTGCTGGTGCAGGGGACACGGGTTCGAGCCCTGGTCTGGGAGGATCCCACATGCCGTGGAGCAGCTAGGCCCGTGAGCCACAACTACTGAGCCTGCGCGTCCGGAGCCTATGCTCCGCAACAAGAGAGGCTGCGATAGTGAGAGGCCCGCGCACCGCGATGAAGAGTGGCCCCCGCTCGCCGCAACTAGAGAAAGCCCTCGCACAGAAACGAAGACCCAACACAGCAAAAATAAATTAATTAATTAATAAACTCCTACCCCCAACATCTAAAAAAAAAAACAAACTTAGATATAAATATGCCCCTGTGTGTATGCGATGGGGTAGCACTTTCTAAATGATGGGCATGGAAGTGCCTTGGGATGTGCATGGTGTCATCGGGAGGGACACGTGTGTGGTGGTTGCCCAGGCCCCACACGGGAGCAGGTCTCCCCGTGCACAGGTCGCAAGTCCCAGCCCCGATACTACGGATGGATCGCCCCCGAGCTCCACTGCACAGATCTGCACCTTCACGGTCATCGTGACCACAGACCACCAGCTTCATCTTTCTAGTGCAGGAAAACAGTTTGGCTTTTGATATTTGGGGATTAAAGGAAATGGGTGTGTACGTGATTCTATAGTTAATTGCGGCTGCAGACAGGTGGCGGGCTTGTTTGCTACGAGGGGCCCACCTGGCTGCACCTCATCCTCTCCCTTTGGGATTCTTTGGGTTCTGTGAAGTTGGGGGTCCTCTGGGGTGCCGCTCAGAGGACACACCGGCTCAACTTACTCTTCTGTAAACTGGGCCCGGGTGTTGGGAGGCGGGTTGGTCTCTGTCCCAGCATCGAACAGAGGTCGAGTTGTGTTTGCTCCCAAGCTGAGTGCAGATAGCTTTTTGCATTTTATCGTGTAATGGCCCCAGTCTCGTTTTAACGTTACAGAACTAAACCAATTCCTCATAATCATGTACACACACACACACACACACACACACAATCGGGTACATCTGAAGCATGTGAGAATCTAGAACTAAATAAGAATAATTTAAATGCAATAAGGTAGCAATCTCCAGGTGAGAGTTTAGGAGAATGTATTAGTGAGGGTTCTCCAGTGAAACAGAACGGATATGATGTGTACATAGAGGAAGAGATTTATTCTAAGGAACTGATTCATGTAATTAGGGAGGCTGGTGAGTCCCAGACCTTCAGGATGGACCAGCAGCTGGAGACTCTGAGAAGAGCCCGTGTTGCCATGCCAGTCGGGAGGCGTCTGCTACAGAATTCCCTCTGACTCAGAGAAGATCGGACTTTCTGTGCTCTTCAGGCCTTCAACTGATTGGATGAGGCCCACCCACGTTACGGAAGGCAACCTGCTTTGCTCAAAGTCCATCAATTGAAATGTTAATCTCATCCGAAAACGTCCTCCCAGACACATCCAGAGTGTTCGACCCAATATCTGGCCCCGCGGCCCAGACACGTTGACACATGAGCTTAACCGTCACCAGTTCACCTGCTGTCCACCGGACACCCACACACATCCCCTTGGAGCACACGTAATCTCCGATAAAGATTAACTACAAGGCCGTGCCACCACCTCACGTGGTACAGCCATCCTTTGTGCACCACAAACTGAGTCTTTTCCAGAAAAGGATACAGCGTCCTTGCATGAGGTTCAGTCTTCTCCTTGATATCATAACTTAAATACTAGGATGAAAAGTCAACACATCTTGTGTTACATGAAAAGGGAACAGAAGAGAGAAGAAAACAAAGGTATGTGCTTAATATTTACACGCAACGTATTCATAACAAAACAGGACAGATGTACTGAAGACAACCACAGTCCTCAGGTCTGTGACTGGTCGCGTGGCCATAGCTGGTGTTTAGAGGTGTCCTCTTTGCCCGCCCATTCCGTGGCCCCTTGGCCATAGCTGGTGTTTAGAGGTGTCCTCTTTGCCCGCCCATTCCGTGGCCCCTTGGCCATAGCTGGTGTTTAGAGGTGTCCTCTTTGCCCGCCCATTCCGTGGCCCCTTGGCCATAGCTGGTGTTTAGAGGTGTCCTCTTTGCCCGCCCATTCCGTGGCCCCTTGGCCATAGCTGGTGTTTAGAGGTGTCCTCTTTGCCCGCCCATTCCGTGGCCCCTTGGCCATAGCTGGTGTTTAGAGGTGTCCTCTTTGCCCGCCCATTCCGTGGCCCCTTGGCCATAGCTGGTGTTTAGAGGTGTCCTCTTTGCCCGCCCATTCCGTGGCCCCTTGGCCATAGCTGGTGTTTAGAGGTGTCCTCTTTGCCCGCCCATTCCGTGGCCCCTTGGCCATAGCTGGTGTTTAGAGGTGTCCTCTTTGCCCGCCCATTCCGTGGCCCCTTGGCCATAGCTGGTGTTTAGAGGTGTCCTCTTTGCCCGCCCATTCCGTGGCCCCTTGGCCATAGCTGGTGTTTAGAGGTGTCCTCTTTGCCCGCCCATTCCGTGGCCCCTTGGCCCTCAGCAGGCACCTCAGCTGGTCGTGGGTCTTCACCTGGCGGGTGACGCAAACCTTCGCTCCTGAAGGGTCTGGGCCATCAGTAGTCCTGCCTCGTTGGGGCGTTGTAGTTTTCCACTGACCTTAAGCCCAGGGCCTGGCGGTGCTGAGATGCCCTAGGGATCTCCGGTGCCGCAGAATCTTCACCCCCATCTCCACTGTGGAGCTGTCATCCGATTTCCCCTTGGCAGTAGGATCAGCCCCCCCAGCCAGCAAGGAACCCCCTTCTCTGAGGGTTGATTCCGAAGCACGAGGAGCCCAAGGTGGCCAGGTGGCCGCCTCCCAGTTCAGTGGAACCGTTTTTGTGTCTCCGGGTGGAAGACTTTCTCCCTGTGGAACTAGGACCCACAGGCCCGGAGAGCATTAGGTTGCGGGGGTAGGGAGCAAAAATTCTGCTAGTGGGGCACCAGGGTGCTAGTGAGTGGCCCCACCCCTGACCCCTGGACTCAGCAGTCCCAGCTCTGGGAGCCCCACTCCGTATACCTGATGCTCGTTCAGAGCCTCCTGGAGACCCTTGGCCCAGCCCTGCAAGCTATTGCCTCCTGGCTGGCACTGTCTTCCAAAGGCCATCCTGTCGGTCCAGCAAGCCAGCTGCTTCAGGAAGGTGGGAGCATGGTAGGCCCAGTGAATTCCACGAGCATGGGCCACTGCTGCATTTCATTTGCTGTGAAGGGATTTCCCTGGTCCAAAGCAATGCTGCCTGGAACACCGTGACGGTGGATAAGGCTTTCTGGAAGTCTATGGACCGTAGTTTGGGCATTGCATGAGTGAAGGCAAATCCGTATCCAGAGTAAGTGTCTATTCCAGTAAGAACAAAACGCTGCACCTTGCATGATGGAAGTGGCCCAATGTAGGAAGCTGGTTGGTCACCCTGAGGAGTCAGTCTTGCCATACTGGGGGCAGGCTGGCCTCTCGGCCGCGGCCACAGCCAGGCCAGCCCTGGTGAGTGGAAGTCCACGTTGCTGAGCTCACACGTGACCTCCGACTCTGCCACTGCAGCCCCCTTGTTCACGAGCCCCGGGGTGGCTGAGGAGAGAGGCCGATTGGTGTCCTCAGATCAGATCAGCCCATCGCCTGGTTACCGATCTCCTCTCCGGAGATCATCACCCTCTGGTGGGCACCCACACGGGACACACGTACCTCCATGTTTCTGCCCTTCAGAGAGGTCTGCACACGTGCTTCTTCCCCAGACTTCTTTGTCGCCAATTTTCCAATCGTGTTCCTTCGGAGCCCCTGACCGTCCAGCCAAACCACTGAGCACAGTCTGTAATCACACATCTGGCCGTTTCTCCGTCCAAGCAGAATGACCAGCCAGCACGCTGCTCAGCGCTACCTTCACAGGTAACCGAATACATCGGAGCGTCTGCCACAGGGCCGAGCTCTGCACCAGAGCATCTCATAACACTTGGCGGGGTTGGGGTCTTTGGCATTTTAACAATTCAGTAAGGAATGATCAAGGCCTATTCCATTGTGGACTCAGAACACTGAATACCTCCTCCAGAAGAAGTAGAATTCCTGGTGCATATAGTGGCTAGATTCTAGATAAACGGCAGAGTCATCAGCCTGATCTAAAACTGCAAACAAAGAAAAGCGAGAAAACTCTAAAATCATGGAACCACAGGGGCGAGTACTTTTGTTGGCTAAACAGACATTAGGAACATGGTAGTCACCCCGGGATGAAAAATACACATAGAGAAGAAGTTTTACCGAATGCTGTGATTTGAAAATCTCTGGAATGGAATATGGGAAGAGTGGAAGACAAAGGCAGTCATTATGTAATGTTGCTTGCTTTTGCTTTTTAAAGAAGGATGTTTGTTTGATAACCTATTATGCATAAACTAAGTGAAGGGGAGGTTAAACTTTTACAAATGAAAAAGCAGCATAACCAGAAGTCCACACAAGGCCCTTCTAGTCATAATATTTAGGAACAAAGGCCTAAGATCCACCAGAATCAAGAAAATGATCTGTTTACTTATAATTTATACGTCACCTATTTGCAGAAAGCATTTGGGGTAACTTAACATTAAAAAGCATAAGGAGCGACTTCCCTGGTGGCGCAGTGGTTAAGAATCCGCCTGCCAATGCAGGGGACACGGGTTCGAGCCCTGGTCCGGGAAGATTTCACATGCTGCAGAGCAACTAAACCCGTGCGCCACAACTACTGAGCCTGCGCTCAAGAGCCCGCGAGCCACAACTACTGAGTCCGTGTGCCACAACTACTGAAGCCCGCGTGCCTAGATCCCACGCTCCGCAACAAGAGAAGCCGCCGCAATGAGAAGCCCGCGCACCGCAACAAAGAGTAGCCTCTGCTCTCCGCAACTGGAGAACGCCCGTGGGCAGCAACAGAGACCCAACGCAGCCAAAAATAAATAAATAAATTTTAAAATAAAAAATAAAAGCATAAGGAAAGGTAGTTAACACTTAAATGTGAGGTGGTCGGGTACGAGGGAAGAGATCATTGCTCCAGGGACCTCAGGCCCGTAGGGAGTTTTACTCCTGTTTCTAAGGCGAGGACAGGGCTCTTCGATCGCTTCCCAGCTTCCTTCACAAGCTCCTCCCCTTTCCCCTCGCCCCGCCTCCTCTCCCACTCGCTCTGCCTTGGAACTTCCAGCCCACGCCCAGGAAGCCACCCAGCAGCTGCATACTATCACCTCCCAAACCTGTCCCTGCCCAGGCCGACGTGTCAGTGCCCAGACTCAGCAGGGCCAAGACCAGCCCCATCGTCCCCCTCTCCACCCACAGGCTCGTCCAGGCACCTGGACCACACCGCCATGATTCCCCATCGAATGAGTCACCAGGGTTTGTTCTAGCAGCGCCCACATGAGCGGCCGTCCTCCGCATTCCCACTCCGCCCCAGCTCCAGAGCTCGTTTGCTCTCCTGGGACCTCACAGAAGCCTCCCCGTGGCCTTGCCTGCCGCCCTCCGCCCTCTGCCCCCTGCACGGTCCCATGGAGGTTTCCTGGAAAGTCAGGTCTGGGCATCTCAGTCCCGGCCCGGGGTCTCCCCCAGCCCCGCACGGTGAGCACGATGCTGTTCCCACGCCGAAGCGGCCTGTCTCGGTGAGCAGCTGCTCCGCCCAAGCGCGTTTTGGAGAGAATTCTGGTTTGTGTCTAACTACAGTAATTACATTCATATTGTTACAGATATTTGTCACATATTGTGAGAATCACACGGATTCTTCCAAACAGAGCAGCCGACATAGTTCACCTGCGATGGCCCAGGGCCACCACCGTGGGTCCCCACGACGGGCTGTGTTGTAACAGAGTAGGGTCCGCGGGGTTCCTCAGGCCCCCAGGCTGTTCACCTCTCCACCGAGCCCCAGTCCCATCAGAGCTGCTGCTTCCCCGTCCTCTGTTCTCACCGTCAGCCCGTTTAAACCCAACGCCATCTCCCGCATTTCTGATCTTCCGACCTTTGTGTCTGTGGATATAAACACGGCTGTGAGACCGGTGATCCTCTTTTTGCACGTAATTCTAAATCGGTGGGCTCCAGTCTGAGGACTTCTCCTCTGAATCAGAGTGCACGTGCTTCCTAACAGCCGTGCTGCTCTCCGATTACTCTTCCCCTCGTGCGGGGAACGTGATGGTGTTCTCGGAGCAGCACGATGGCTTACGAGCTTGGATGATGTGGTCTGCTCGAGGTTTGGTGAACTGACTTAGGCATTCAGCCGTGTGTCCATCAGACAACAAGAAATAAATGCAGAAACCCCAATCCGTGGCCTTGTTGTTTCCCTCTTAACCCGTGTACTCTCTCTGGAAGTTCTCCTCGAATGAACCCGAAGGCCAGTCCTCCGGGGATGCAGGGGTCCCAACCCAGGCTCCGCGGTCCCCATGCCCACCAGCACCGACAAAGTGTGCTGATCCCGATTCCTTGAGGGGTTGCCCTAATCGCGAAGGCTACAGAATGGGTCAGACGTTAGGGACTGCATAAAGAAATCAAACACCTCTCATAGAGCCTGGGTGAGGACAGAGAAAACCAGCTCAGGGCTGGCAGAAATTCCTGAGAACGTGACACTCAGCATTGAGGCCACCAGGCTTGTCACTATGGGCCTTGATTGTTTTTCAAGGAGAATTTGAGGAAGGAAGAGGATCTTTCCGACATTGTAATAATTGTAGAAAGAAGCCAAAGAACTACCATGATTGAGGGCATTTTGTCTCAAAGCCCACGTGCTCTGATGCGTGTGTGTGTGTGTCTGTATATCTGTATCTTCCGTCTCCTAAGGTAAGCCCTTTAAAGGTTTGTATCATCTTACAGCTCCTAACATTGTGTTCTGAATCTAAGACACTAACTAGATTTTTATTAACTGTTTCCCAGAGTATCCAGGTGATTTAAGTTCTACCTGATAAAAGGAACCATTTGATAAGAAACATCCTCTCGATGGTGTTATGTATATTTGGAAGCATGTGGTATTTGCCCAGGAAAGAAAGTGCACATCTAAGGTGCTGGGGAAAGGCTGGGTCCCCTAGTGAGCCCTGCAGTTTTGCATGTCCGGTAAAATCTGGGTTCAGCCTGGACTTAGGAGGCATCACACCACTTACTGAGTCACACACACACCCTTCTTGCGATTCCTGTGTTTTCCCAATCACCGTCTTCCCAAACCAGATTCTGTGAGTACTAACAGCTGAAACTCACACAGCAATGTGTTCTGCCATAAAGCCCATCAATGGGGCTAGAAAAATTACTTAACGTCAGAAGTCCCAGTGTAGGGCGGACCCTGGCGGGATCTCCCGGGCTGCCCTCAGCACTAAAACAACGTGAAGCCCCTCCTCCAAAAGCAGCTGGGCTCGCCGCTCTCTCGTACAGCCGTCAGCGTCTTTTAATTTTCTTCTCACCAGCCTTCAGTCCACCCAGATAATGGCCGGATTCTTCTTGAAGGGACATTTCCGTTTGATGGATCAAATATAAAGAGAATATAAATAAGAAGATGTGGGTAAGAACACAAAACAGCGCCCGAACCCGACGAGCAGGAGACATTCACGTTCCGCCTTTGAAACCCTGCAGCCTAGCAAAGGCCTTGAGAGAGTCTGTCTCCCAAACATACCCTCGTCTTTTGTGTTTCTTGAGCATTGGTAGCGCAGGAGAAGGACCCTCGCAGGGAACCTGGGACGTGCTGTGAGGGGACAGCCCGGTGCAGCAGAGCAAATGTGGGCTTCAGCGCCAGACAGATCTGTTCCAAGACTGGCCTCACTGAGCCCCGGGGACCGATGCAGGTAACGTGACACTTCTGAGCCTCGGTCTCCCTGTCCATACAATGGGAATACACCGCCTAACCCTGCGTGGTTAGTTTGAGGACTTGAAGGAAGGCATGGGAAGCCCCTAGAACAGCCTCTGGTACAGGCTTGGCACCCAACAAGCGACCCTCTGTGATTTCACCATATCTCTGGGACCATGGCCCTTTTAGTGTATTTTGATGTTGCTGCGTTGGATTAGCCCGAGGGGTGAACCAAGGGAGAGGGTGACCCCTCCCAGCGCCTTTGATCTGGTCCGAGGTGGGCAGCCCGCACCGCGCACCCAAAGGCAGTTTACACGACAGTGTCCAGCGGCACAGGCCAGGGCTGGCTCCTCTGGGGTCCAGAAAGCGCGCTGGAGGGCTCTGTGTTCCCGCCGCTTCTGTGCCTGTGGAGGCGTCCTTTAGCCGCTCTGAGCCTCGTTTCTCTCTTCCATAAAGAAGGCGTGACCTGTGCGCAGAGACCCCCGAGGCCCGACGGGGAGACCGTGCAGGGGACGCGCTCCGTGCCCGCAGGCCACGCACACAGACCGGCAAGGGTCAGCCTCAGTCGGTCGCTGTCCCCTCCCGGCGGCCCGTGCTTCCGCCTGCTGCCGGCCAATCCCTGACAGAGCATCAGCTGGTCATGACTGTGTTAGTGGACGTGGCCTGGCACGGCCCGCCCTGGGTGTGCGTGTGAGCCACACGTGGGCGGAGGCCGACCTGCCGCACCCGCTCCAGCGGGGCTGCGTCCTGGGGGCGACGGCAACGCAGCCGCACAGCTCGGTTCGCGTCCCCAGTGAGCCCTGGGACACCCGGGTGACCTCTAGCCCGCCCCACTGCTCCCCCTGGCCCGCTGCCGCGGGTGCTGCAGCAAACAAAAGTCCCCGCCGTTGCGTTCCCGTCCCGCGCGGGGGGCGTCAGAGGGCCAGCAGGTGCACAGAACCACGCCGAGCACACGGGCCAGGGTGTGCGGACCCCGCAGGGCAGGGTGGGCGAGCGGCCGGGCCACCCGGGGCTTGTGAGCGCCTTTTAAACACAGCGACCGGGGAGGCCCCCGTGTGGGGTGCCTGAGCGAGATCTGACAGAGGTGAGGGCTGTCTGGGGAGGCGTTTCCGCAGGGGCCGAGGCCCTGGGGCGGGAGGCATCTGGCGTTGTGGAGGGGCAGCAGCGGAGCAGGTGGGCTGGGCCTCTGGGGGAGGCGAGGAGGCCGCACCAGCAACCTGGGGGCCACCTGCGGCGATGCGGGCGTCGACCCCCAGCGAGGTGGCAGCCCGCCCCCCAGAATGAAGATGCTGAGCAGGTAAGTGACGTGATCTGACTGCACACAGGACACTGGCTGCTGCGTGGAAAAAAGTCTCTAAGGGCCGAGCAGGGAGGCGTCTGGAGGTCCCGCAGGCGGACACACGGGCGGTGAGATCGCGGTGCCGGGACCACGTGGAGGCTGCGAGCAGAGGCTGCTTCTCCGTGTTTCCTGAAGGCCGAGCTGATAGGATTTGCTGACGGGTCGGTTCGCTGTGAAAGAGAAAGAAACGGTGCAGACGGGCCGGGAAAGTCGGCCCCTGGCCCTCACCGAGACAAGCCACGGGGGCACGGGGCTGAGAAGGACACGAGTCCAGGGGAGAAGCAGTCTCAGGTGGAGAGACTTCCAAGGCAGCAGGGCGAACTGGAAAATGTCCGACAGCTGGCTCTCTGCGGGGAGAGCCCTGATTTGCACCATTTGCTTATTTCTGACGGGCAGACACTCCCACCACAGGTGAGGCCAAGCCAGCAACAATACTGAACGTGGCGCTGGGGACAGATGTGCAGGACTGGCCCTGGAGAGCACCACGGCGGACGTGTGTGCCCGTGTGCTGCCACCAGGGAGCATGTCACCCACACGGCTGTCACGTCTCCACATGCCCCGTTGGCCCAAGGGCTTGAGGGACCGATGGGTTCCTCTTCGTTTCATCGGTGCAAATGCAGAACCTGCAAGAGTTCAATCAGCATTCCTTGAACAGAACCGAGCTTCATTTTAATGCCGTATTCAACCACGTGAAGAGTAATGCGCATCTCGCCATCACACTGAACACTCAGGGCAGGCTCATTCTTTATATAGTTGACGTGTGCTAGGCGCTGAAATGAGTTATTTATTTCTATAACACTTAGTGAAATAAATCCTCCTGAGGCTGCCTGTGTAAGATCCCTTTTTATAAGTAGTCAAAATTGACCTTAAACTGAGCTGAGCAGCATAGGATTTTAGTTCTAATATCCTAATGATTTAGTAATTAATAACTTTTATATTAATCAGAAGAAGAGTATGGAAAATAAACTATTAAATAATAATAAAAAGGAAGAGAGACTTTTCTTTTCTTTTTTTTTTATAAGTAGTGAGTTTCCATCAAGGCAAGGAATGAATTACAATCAAGGTCATTTCCCATCTAGCGGGTCCTTGTTGACTAATTTCAGGTAGCTCCTCTGTAAAATCTGTTCTGTCTGTCTCCACTCTTCATACTCTGTTTTCTTTCTCTTTCTTTTTGCCACGCCACACATCTTGTGGGATCTTAGTTCCCCCACTGGGGAGTGAACCCGTGCCCCCTGCAGTGGAAGCGTGGACTCCCAACAACTGGACCGCCAGGGAAGTCCCCATACTCTGTTTTCCAAACTAAAAATCAATAACCTCTAACAAGGAGGCGCTAACCAACCCCTCCCTGCCACAGACTCTGCTGCCACGTGACTGGGCCTTTCCTGTCTCATCTCACTTCCTACTCAGTGTCATTGGCTTTCCTTCATCCTAACGCTATCAAAGAAATAGTGGAAAGATGGCAGATCGAATGCATGTTTTATCTGTTCTCTCCCCCAAGCCCCATTCAAATGACCACAAAATTATGTATTTAAATGTCTAACTCCCCAAGGATAAAATCAGAGGAAAGACGGTAGCAGATGAGACTGAACCAACAAAATGTGGGAATGGAGGGCCACGAGGGAGTGGCCAGCGCCGTCTCAGCAGCAGGGGAACAGCTGTGACCTCACTGCTGCAAGGGGGTCTGCAGTCACTTGCAAGTTCATGTCCTTGGGCCTCCAGCAGGCTCTTGCTCAGAAGAAGGGACAAGGCCGAAGGGCAGAAGGGCCCTCGCTGACAGTGCAGGCGTGCAGGACAGGCAGCTGCTGGCCCCGTCCCCCTTCCTCAGATCCCTCTCTGCTGAGAACTGAGAGCTGTGGGGGGAGGGGCAGAGTCCCTCTGCCTGTTGCTTCTGGGGCAGGAGTAAGAGAGAGACCCATCTGCTTCAGGAGCGACAAGGCAGAGCCTCTCCCAGGACATGGAGGGAGGTGGAAGCAAAAATCCTGGAGCACCACAGGAAGGGGAGGAAAATGTTTGGGGTCCAGGATCCTATGTGTCTGCCAAGAAGTGGTCTGCAGCTGATGAGGGAGGGGCAGGAAAAGCCTATTCACGTCGGATACAGGCAGTTTGGTTACCAAGGGGACAGGAATGGGGGTGGGAGTGGGGATCCATCCCTGAGGCCAAGGTGCGCAGGGCCTGCCCAAGACTGAGACTGAAACAGGAGAGCAGAAACCCTACCCCTGCCCCAAGCCACACACTTAGTAACAGTGGACGGCGGTCTACTGTGAGGGTCGGGGGGTGCCTTGGAGAGAGGCCCCTCCTCTATGGTGCAGTAACGCAGGGACAGCTAAAGCTAGAAACTGGCGTCAGGGAAACTGAGAAAACCCTCTAGCTGCTGGGTCCCCCCTCTGAGCTCAGGCACAACTGTGTCCTGTTGCCAGAGGCAGTGGAGGCCAGCGGTCCAATGACAGTAACGACGGTAACGACGAAACCCAGACCCTGCTCATCTACTCTACATCTGCTAAGCCCTCCACACCAAGTCCTGACAGCAGACACATGCCCATCTCTGCGTATAGATTCTGTTTACCTAGGTCTCTGCTATTCTTCTGCCTGCAATGTCCTGTATTCAATCAAAAATTACAAGACATATGTAAGAGCAAGAAAAAAACACCCATTGTTAAGGGATAAAGAGTCAACAGAATGAGACTCAGAGGTGACCCAGATGTTGTAACTACTTCTTTAAAATAGTGATTAATCTGTTAAAAGATCTACCAGACAAGGTGGACAGCATGCATGACGACTTTCAGCAGAGACATGGGAACTGGAATAAAGACTCAAGTGGAAGAACTGGAAGTGAATAAACATGACATCAAATCGAAGAACTCCTTTAATGGATGAATCAGCAGACTGAACACACGCCAAGGAGAGACTCAGTGACTTGATGGGAAGTAAACAGGCCAACCTTAGACTTCTCAGCAGCCACCTTAGAATCTGGAAGACGATGGTTACTACCTTCAACCACCAGTCGAGAATGAGGTTAGAGACAGTTATACGTGAAGGGTCTCAAAACATTTGCTTTCCATGCGCCTTTTCTCAGGAACTTCCTCAAGTGTTTTCTCCACCAAAACAAGGGAGTCAACAAAGAGAAAGGAGGAAGACATGGGTTCTTTAGTCGGGAACCCAACAGACGTAAGAGGCAAAGCGAGTCTCCAGGATGACGGTGCAGGGGAGGTGGCTGAGCATCTGGCCTGGAGGTCAGAGGAGGACAGAGGCTCCAGCAAGAGGATCGCCAAGAAGAAAGTGGGGCTGGTGGATACGGTTATAAGCGCCGAGCTTTCACCCAGGGTGGGAGAAAGCTAACTGGCCAGAGAAGCCCCATCGGCCATCCGTCCGACCAGCTGCCTGACAAGCTGACCTTCTCCTTGTTACGTCACCGCCCACCAGCAGGGCCACATCTTGGATCTTGTCATCGCTCAGACCTGCTCCACCTCCAGAGACTTCCTGCCGGAGCTGCCTCTCCTGACACCTCCACACCTTCACACCCACGGAACCTGCTCTTCCTCCCCGTCAGGAGTTCCGCTCCTGAGCCCGCCCTGTCCTCCTGTCCCCGTCACCTTCCTTTGAAGGCAATCACCTGCTGCCCTTCCCGCTCAGAATGGGAACTCCTTTACCTGTGGTTGAAGACACGACGAGGTCATCATGATTGCACACAGTATTAACTTAGAATGCTATTTCTAAACTTGACTTTGGAATTCAGGTGGTATTGGTTCTGCTATTTCTAAGTCTCATACTTCTGTGCTACGTAACGAGCACTATAAAATAAGTAAAAATCACCAGTCTTAGCGAAAGGACTATTGATTGCTAACACAATTATCCACTGAGGATTTTCGCTGCAAGGGGCTCTGAAGGGAGGCGTGGCATGCCTGCTGCCCAGTGAAGAGCTTCAGGACTTGGCTGAAGGCCACGTCCCGGGACAGACCTCCAGAGAAGCAGGCAAATGAATGGCAGTTTCTGGAACATGGCAGAAATTCAAGAAAGCAGGACGAGAGTGGATGCTAACTGCTAATAGGATCAAATGCCAAAGAAAATGGTCTAAGTAAAGAACACCCCAGCGGAAACGTCCTGGGGGAGCTGGTACATCGAGCGTGGACACGGGCTGCATTGCTATTTGGTCTAAGGCCGTGGCGCTCCAACGTTTTACTTTTTTAAGCAGTAGAACTCTTTCTTCAAATTGAAACAAAAGCAGAGCTCCGATTAAAACTGAGGTCAGCGGTCTGGAGCCCCACTACCCAGTCCCACTGACTTTGGAGGTGATTCCAAAGCCCCTCTTTAGAACTAGAAAGATGGGCGATCGTTTGGAAATCTCCCCTGATCCAACCCCCACTGGTTCCTAGCATCACTGCCAGCACGTACAGTAATATTTATGAAGACACTTGTCCTAGACTGCCTGAACGCATGTGTGGAGTTACAATATCTAATAAATAATGGAATCTGATTTTTTTTTCTAAGAAACTTTCTCAAATTCTTGCAAAGTTCCTACATGCTGTTCCTTTTATTTTTTCTCAGCTCCAGCACCCAGACACCCAACGTTAGGAGCGTCAATGTCACCTTCTTCAGCATCTCTCTCAATTATTCATCTATTACTCAAATACCTAATTAGTAATTAGTTATACACATATGTGTGTATACATACACGTATGTATTATGATAGGCAATTGGGAAACAAATTGGAATAAGGCATAATCTGTGCTCCCCAAGAAACTTGGAATCTAACAGAGATGAAAACTGATAGAAGATGCATAGATATTATGGACACCCAGAGAAAGGACATATAAATTAGCCTGATGACAGTGAACAGAGGTCAAGGAACACTTTCCAGAGAAATGACATTTGACCAAGTATTGAACGAGAAACAGGATTAAAATAAAAACAAATGATTTGCTAGAGAGATGGGCAAAGTCCAGATTGTGAAAAAGTTTGTGCTTTTCCTCTTGTATTTATGTGACATTCTCAACCAGAGAAAACTGTAGTCATGGGGGACAGATGAGTGACCGCTAAGGTGAGGGCTTAGCTCTCTGTACCCTGCCTGTGGTGGAAGTCACACAGACCTACTCCTGCGCTAACGTTCATAGAACTGCAGAGCCTCCACAGACCAAACTTACTGTGCGATCAAAAATACACAACTGCCTCTCAATAATCATGAGTCGCTCTCTCAAGGCCACCCATTCAATGCACTGGGGGAAAAATAAGTCTTCAGTGGTGGGTTTTTTTGTTTGTTTCCTTTGCTCATTTGTCAGTTTTCTAAACTATTCATTATTTATATTCCTTTTTAATTGATCCCATAATAATGACATATTAGAAAGTTTGAATCCCATTTTAAAATAAGAGTGATACATTTTAACCTTTCCAAACCCTGTATGATTTTGCAAAATAATATTATAAAATATAAAACGAAAAAATATATATATAAAATGTAAAATTTTTAAAGGAATAGTGACAAATAGTTTAAATTTTCTAAAGTTGGTACAGAGTTATTTATCAGCAATTTTCAAATGTAATCTCTTAGCTGAATATTTTTAATAGACCATACTGCAGTTATGAAAAAATTAACTGGATTTCTTAATACCAGTAACAAATATTTTAAACGCTGAAAATTTCAAAAGCTAGCATTTACAGTAGTATGAAAAATGTCAAATAGTTCTCATTATATGCAGTAGTTGCGTTCCATGAAGTCACCGCAAACACTGAACTAGCAAATCCTGAATGATCTTTCCTGGGGAAATAAAGGCTGAGGTTCCTGTGAGGCTCTGGCCACGTTTTCATCAACGGATCAGTACATAACCTTGTTTTATGTGTGTTCTGTTTAAAGACACCTAATTAATATATATTGTTGATTCACTGACATTGAACTCATAGCCAACAGCACTATAACTCCAGCCTCAATAAACCGTACCTGACCCACGTATTTTCTCCCTAAGGTAAATACATCCCAGCCTTCTTGTATTTCGGACACCAGACAGCACTTCAGCCCTACACTTTGTGGCTCTTTTAAATGCAGAATTAATCCTTCTCCCCTTAAAAAAAAATTAACCAGAAATGTGGGAAAGGTGACATTAAATAGATTTCAGAAAGGATACTTGTCTACGGTATGAGAGCGGAAATGAGAAAGCAGTACCCAACCCTGCTGGACTTCAGCTGGGAGTGTGCATTGGGTGACGGGTGACTCAATGGTTTTTGCCACAAGTATTGATTTTGGAGTCAGAAATAAATTTGAGCGACTAGGCAAACTTGCAAATTGCAGAATCCGCAAACAAGGACAATTGACTGTTCCTGGGAATAGATCCAATAAGAGGTGTTCAAGACACGGTAAGAACATTCCTGAGAGGAAGTGAAGAAGAGATCTAAGGAAATGGAAGAATACCCCATGTTCTTGATGAGAAGACTCAATACGGTAAAAACGTCAATTCTCCCCCAAAGGAACACAATGCAATCCCAACACAGTTTTTAATGGGAATTGAAAAGCTGATTCTAAAGTGTGTATGGAAACGCAAAGTGTCAAGAATAACCATCATCCTCTTGAGGAAGAGTAACGAGGAAGACGTGCCCTACGAGGTGTGGTGATGGGACAGGGCAGGGAAATCCCCCGGAGAGGGAACATAGCCAGGAAGAGAAGAGTCGGCTGCGATGCTTGACTTAGGACCAAGGCAGCCCTGCGAACACAGCAGTGAGGGAAGAATTTTCTTTTTTTGATAGATGGTCTCGATCAATTAGCTGCCCATATGGAAAAACATGAACCTTGACCATTACTTCACACCATCAGCAAAATCATTGCAGTTTAATTGTAGCTCTAAATGTGAAAGGCAAAAGAACACAAAACGTATTAGCTATAAAGGAAAAAATTAATAAACTGGACTGTTTTGACAATTATCTACTTCATACTTAAATTACTTTGAGAAATTTACTTAATTTAAGATCTAAACTAAGACTTCAGTTCAACAACAGACTCCATTAAGAGAGTGAAAAAGGAAGACACAGAGTGGGAGAAAATAAAATATATATATATATATTCTTGGAAAATAAAACAATTTATATTTATTTTATATAAAATAATTTTAATAATTATGTATTTTAAAATAAAAACACCTATAGCTAAATAAGAAAAATGACAACCAAATTAACATGGACAAGGCCCTTCCTGTTTTCCCACACCCATAGCATCTCTCTTGGTCCAAACTTTCTCTTCTTAGAAGGACAGAGTTGGGTTGGATTAGGGCCCACCCCAAGGCCTCATTGTAACTCAGTCACCTCTTTAAAGACCCTGTCCCCAGGCACAGTCACATTCTGGGGCACAGGCATTAGAGCTTCAAGTGTGAACTCGGGGGCAGGCTCAGTCCACAGCCGTCCACCCCCGGTTCTCCCAGGGTCACATCCCTCTCACGGCAGAGCCCCTTCCTGCCATCCCAACAGTCCCAAGAGCCTTAACTGATTCCAGCATCAGCTCACAGCAAAGATGTTTAAAGGGGACAGGACGCCCCTCAGGAGCATCTCCCAGGAATCCCCGGGGTCTAAATTGTCCATGTTTTCAACTGTAGAGACGAAGACAGGTTCTGACCAGCCCCTGGGAGGAAAGGCGAGCCTGCTGTGAAGAGACCAGGGCAACAGACCTCGCCGTCGGGGAGCAGCCCTGTGAGCTGTCAGGCCAGGTTCCTCTTTGCAGTCAACAGAACAGTTTTAAGGCAGAGACCCTACAATGGGTCCACAGAATCCTGCAGCTGGAAAAAGCAACGAGGATCCAGGAGTCGGTGATGGCCTTACGAGGCAGATACCCTAGGGGAGTTTAACGAAGAAAGTGAGACAGTTAACGGTGATGCCCTTACGGGGCAGATACCTTAGGGGAGTTTAACGAAGAAAGTGAGACAGTTAACGGTGATGCCCTTACGAGGCAGATAGCTTAGGGGAGTTTAACGAAGAAAGTGAGACCGTTAACTCACTGGTGAGTGAGGCACAGGGCAGCACACAGCCCCCTGGATGCCTTAACGACCACTGTCCAAAAGGAAGAGCAGCTGTGTTTGGGACCCAACGGCTAAGCCTCAGGACCTCCTTAGATGAAAACAGTCGGTTAACTTGTTTCACTCTGTATGACAGTCTCTAGGTTCATCCACATCTCTACAAATGACCCAATTTTGTTCCTTTTTATGGCTGAGTAATATTCCATTGTATACATGTATCACATCTTCTTTATCCATTCATCTGTTGATGGACATTTAGGTTGCTTCCATGACACAAAGAGAAAAACAAATATCTTATGTTAACACATATATGTGGGATCTAGAAAAATGGTACAGATGAATCTATTTGCAGGGCTGGAATAGAGGGGCAGACGTAGAGAACGGACTTGTGGGCACAGAGGGGGAAGGGGAGGGTGGGATGAACTGAGAGATTGGGATTGACATATATACACAGCTAGGGGGACAGCTAGGGGGAACCTGCTGTGCAGCACAGGGAGCTCAGCTCGGTGCTCTGTGGTGACCTAGATGGGTGGGACGGGGGGAGGGAGGTCCAAGAGGGAGGGGATCTATGTATTCATACAGTTGATTCACTTCACTGTGCAGCAGAAACTAACACAACATTGTAAAGCAACTATACCCCAATTTAAAAAAAAGAAAGAAAGAAAATAGTCGGTTAAAATACAATATTGATGTCAATGTTCCCAGCATGGGCCGTGGGTGAGAATCTAAAACATATGTCGCGGGACTTCCCTGGTGACGCAGTGGTTAAGAATCCACCTGCCAATGGAGCGGATGAGTTCAAGCCTTGGTCTGGGAAGGTCCCACATTCCACGGAGCAACTTAGCCCGTGAGCCACAACTACTGAGCCTGCGCTGTAGAGCCTGCGAGCCACAACTACTGAAGCCTGTGCGCCTAGATCCTGTGCTCCACAACAAGAGAAGCCACTGCGGTGAGAAGCCCACGCACTGCAACGAAGACCCAACGCAGCCAAAAATAAATAAATTTATAAAAAAATAATAAAATAAAATAAAACATACGTCACTGCCCTGCTGCACTGGGCCAGTTAATTCCAAACCTAAAACAAGGTTTCAAGTGCAGGACAGAAAATACCTAAAAGATAAAAAAGAATAGCTATTATAAAGATGAGTATAACAAATGACTGTATTAGACCTAACATTAAGCAAAATGGGTGAGAAAACCACAGAACAAAATAAAAATAAATGACAGCTAGAATGTTTATAATATGTATTGCAAGATGCTGATATTATTAATTCATAGAATCTTACACCCAGATTTCCAGATTTAAAAGTAGGCACAGCATATCCACAGCAATTTGCAAAAGGACAAGGCAAGTGGCGAATACAAATGGGAAAAAAAAAAAGTGTAACTCATGGAAGTAAAAGAAATGCAAGTTAAAAGGAGTTCCTTTTTCTTTTTTCTTTCTTTTTTTTTTGCAGTACGCGGGCCTCTCACTACTGTGGCCTCTCCCGTTGCGGAGCACAGGCTCCGGATGCGCAGGCTCAGCGGCCATGGCTCACGGGCCCAGACGCTCCGCGGCATGTGGGATCTTCCCGGACCGGGGCATGAACCCGTGTCCCCTGCATCGGCAGGCTGACTCTCAACCACTGTGCCACCATGGAAGCCTGGAGTTACCATTTTTAACCTTTAAAATTGGCAAAGATTTTCAAAAATTATAATTCTCAGAGTTGGCAAGGGATTAATGAAATAGAAATTCCTCAACAGGTAACAAAAAGTCTTATAATAGTCATCTCTAGTGACCTGGGAAATCTGCTTTTAGACTTCTACACTAGAGAAATAATCAGAGATGTATTGAAAATCACTGCAGTTATTTTAATAGCAAGATATTGAAATTATTCAATATGCCTAAAATTGGGGGAATGGCTAAAAAATTGTGTTACAGTCATAAAATTGAATACCATTCAGCCACTAAAAATTATACAGGTTCAGTTCCAGACCACTGCAATAAAGCAAATATCACGATAAAGTGAGTCACATGAATTTTTTGGTTTCCCAGTGCATGTAAAAGTTATGGTTACACTATACTGTGGTCTATTAAGTGTGTAATAGCACTGTGTCTAAAAAAATGTACACACTTTAACTAAAAAGTACTTTATTGCTAAAAAATGCTAACCATCATCTGAGCCTTCAGCGAGTCATAGTAGTAACATCAAAGCTCACTGATTACAGATCATAATACACATAATAATAATGGAAAAGTAGGAAAATGTACCGAAATGAAATGAAATGAAAAGTACCAAAATGTAACACAAAGACTCAAAGTGAGTAAATGCTGTTGGAAAAATGGTGCTGATAGACTTCCCACAAGCCTTCTATTTGTAAAAAGTACAATATATGCGAAGTGCAGTCAAGCGGAATACAATAAAACGAGGCATGCCTGTATTTCCAAATAATATTTTAAAAATATTTTGAAATATGCTCACATTATAATGTTAAATTAAAAAGGCAGTTGGGACTTCCCTGGGTTCAATCCCTGGTCAGGGAACTAAGATCCCACATGCTGCGGGGCAGCTAAGCCCCCGTGACACAACTACTGAGCTCGCACTCCTCAAGGAGGGAGCCCATGTGCTGCAAACTACAGAGCCCACGCGCTCTGGAGCCCGCGTGCCACAACAAGAGAGAAGTCCACGCGCCGCAACTAAGACCTGATGCAGCCAAAAATAAATAAAAGAAAGAAAGAAATAATAAATCTAAAAAAGAAGAATACACGAGTGACGATTCTTCTAAAAAGAAGACAATGGCAAGGGGACGCAACAAGGAAACAATCCAAGGAGAACTCAGCACTGTGTCACAGGTGCCACCTGCTCGCAAGCCGTGTGCCCTGGGTGAGTCACTGACCTGTCCAAACCTCAATTTCCTCATATTATAAAAGGGAATAACTCTTTTGTTGTAAGAATTGAGAAGACATATGTAAAGCAATTTGTAATGTCTTAACACAACAGTGCCTCTAAATGATGTATTTAAATAATAATAGTGATACTAGTCATTGACATTTATTAAATGCTTATTCAGGATCAGACACTGTGTTTTGAGTATTATTTATTTAATCTTCGAAACCACCATGGAGTTAGGAACTATTCTCTCCATTTTACAGAAACTGAAGGGCAGAGAAGTTAAAGTAACTCGACCAAGCCCAACAAAATACATTAAAAAAACCCAAACAATCAGAGATAAGGATGATGCAGAGATGAAGCTGTGACGTAGACTTCACATCACACCGTGATCGCCTCGGCCCGTGGAGACCCGCTGAGGAAGGACAGCGGGCTTGGAGGCTCGAATCTGCAACACGGTTGGTCCAGCCGTGCTCCTCGTGTAGCTTCTGGTCTAAAATAAAGGGGCTGAAGCGCCAAAGGCTGTGAGCTCCCTCCCTCCCGCCTGTGTGTGTGTGTGTGTGTGTGGCCAAAAAAAAAAAACCCCACGTAGCAAAATTGACCATCGTCACCATTTTTAAGTGTGTAGTTCAGTACTGTTAGTATACAGTCGGCGCTTTCTATCTCGGTGTTCCCCACCAGTGAATTCAACCAACTGTGAATCAAAATTGGTCCCCAAAATTCCAGAAAATTCCAAAAAGCAAAACTTGAATTTGCAGTGCTCCAGCAATTGTTTACATAGTATTTACATTGTATTAGGTATTGCAAGTAATCTAGAGGGAAGGTGATGGAAATTCCAGTCTAACTTTTATTAGAGCAGCAGCTTCCTTTTTTTTTTTTTTTCTTGCGGTACGCGGGCCTCTCACTGTTGTGGCCTCTCCCGTTGCGGAGCACAGGCTCCGGACGCGCAGGCTCAGAGACCATGGCTCACGGGCCCAGCCGCTCTGCGGCATGTGGGATCTTCGCGGACCGGGGCACGAACCCGCGTCCCCTGCATCGGCAGGCGGACTCTCAACCGCTGTGCCACCAGGGAAGCCCAAGCAGCAGCTTTCTTGCTCCTCGTGCAGCCTTCTTCCAAAAGGGCTGCGACCCGAGAGCGGTCACAGAGCATCCGCGCGCGCCCTCTGGTCTTTTGCACCGGTTATGACCCTTTCAGTAAACAGTGGAACACACTGACAGAGGTTGTTTCACGCTAATTTTTGGCCTTGGGGTATAAAAGCTGGGGAGAGGAGCATGAAGTGAATGCGCGCGGCCACTCTCCACTTTGAAGGAGCCCCTGAGCCTCACGGGCTGGTCCCATCGCGTCCCCCCGGCAACCCCCTCCTAGGAGCCTCCACGTGGTGCTGTGGCCACCGGGGCCACTGAGAGCTCAGATCCCGCCACCCCCCATCCCCGGGACCAAGGATCAGAACCCCAGGCCAGGCCCGGCGTCAGGGGAGGGACTTTCTCAGGCCCCGGGCCCCCCACTCGCTGCCACCTCCTTCCCTCCCTCTCCCCCTCCCCTCCCCCTCCCGTCCCCCTCCCCTCCCCTCCCCTCCCCTCCCCTCCCCCTCCCCTCCCCTCCTATCCCCCTCCCCTCCCCCTCCCCTCCCCTCTCCCCCTCCCCTCCCCTCCCCTCCCCCCTCCCCCCTCCATCAACTTGGCCCCATTCATGAGCACACGCTGGAGGTGGGGACAAAAGACTAACAAGACGGGCACCCTGCCCTTCAGGAGATGGCCATGTGACGAGGGGACAGCAAGCAGGACCCCACACACCAACCGGAACACAAGCCAGCAGGTGCTGGCCCATCTTCATCTCCCAGAACCAGAGGGTCGGGGGACGGCCTTGGGGCCCCATTGATGGACTCGGGCCTCGACCTCGAGCTCGGCACAAAGCTGAAGACCACACGGCCCAGTCCCTACAGCCCCATGCGTGGGAGCCAGAGGGTCATAAATCACCAGGAAGCAGGTGACAGGTCGAAGGGGGGGGAGTGTGAACTACACGCAGCGAACATGGGAACCAGCCCTCGATCCCACCCCGCCAGACCCCTGAAAACTAAAGTGGATAAAAGGAGACCCCAAAATGCTCATTTTTAATTTGACTCCCTCTTTCAAGAAGAACAACACAAATAATCACGTTGATGCTGTGTTTGCTGTACTGTTGACACGAAGTTTAAAAAGCGCCCTGCTTCTCAGCAGCAACTATAGAAAACTGTGGGTGCGTTTGTGTGTTTTGTTTTGGTTTCGGGGTTTGCTTCGGAGAGACAGCTTTGACTTGTTTGATTTCTGTAGGATAATAAATAACAGTTGGCAATAAAAAAATGTCAGGACTCTGCCGCAGCAGTCAGGCTCCCGAACAAACAGTCTTCAGTAGCCCTGGAAAACCAAACACCAAAAGGACCTTCACTGGGGAAAAGAAAAGGAAAGACACAGCAAGCACCCCCAAGCCTCTGCATGTTTGCAGAAGTCCAGCGTTCGGAGAAGCTTCCTTGCTTGGCCCACATCTGCTGATTGGTCATTTGTTATTCAGGTTAAAAACAAAACAGAAGTGGGCATTGTTCTGATACTTGCCCTGATAATATCCCAAGAAAACTCTAGAGCTGGCAGGAGAGAAAAGCAGATAATGGTCAATGCTGTCACTTGACTTTGAAAAGCACTGATTTTTCTTTTAAAGGAACATCTTCAGTTTCCAAGACCGTACACGGTTTCTCACTGCAGCTCAAAATTTTCCACTGGGCTCCCTCCTGGGAACAGACAGGGCCCAGGGCAGACGCTGCGGGACCCGCCACAGAGGCCAGGGGTCGGCTCCGTCCTTGGACCGCCTGCCACTCCCCCGGAAGAAGGACCTCTGTTCCTGCTTTGCCTGTAAAGAGGACTCCTCAGACCGGCGCTCTAGGTCTTTTGCAATCACAGTCGAGTTTCCTAGACCGAAAAGAATTACCCATTATATTTATTAAGTGCTTCGATTGCCTATGATAAATTATTTAATCCTCCAAAGAGCGCTTTGAGGAGGCTGCTCCCGCCCATGTCGCCAAGGCAGCCTTTCCCGGGGTGGGCGGGTGGGGGGGTGCGGGTGGGGGAGGTCGTCGGTTGAGGTCAGGGAGAGCGGGGGCGGGGCCACCCGCACCTGCCGGACCACCCCCCGGCCGTGCTGGTCGCTGTGTCTCCCACCCACTGCTTCTCTGCGTCACTGGCACCCAGCACCGGCACCGCTGCCGTGACTCACTCTCCCTGGAGCCACACCCCCGTTACCTTTGCCACCCCTCCTGTCCTCACCTCCTCCCCGAAGCCCGTCCCGGTAACCCCGCGGCCCGGCATCTCTGGGTGCCGATCCGAGTTTGCAGATGCTGGCTTGTCGGCTGGTGGGTGGCAAGGGACGGTCTGATTCAGACTCGGTTTCCAGGCCCTGATCTTCAGTCATTACGTGCGTGGCCTTGGGGACGTCCCTTCACCCCACGAGTCTCGTCACATCACCTCCCAGAGGCACTGAGGGCCCGGCTCACAGGGCGCCCCCCGCCCCCTACGAGCGCTGGGGGCCTGGGGTCTGGGGGACGGGGTTCCTGCCTCGCGCCCTAGACGTGCCCTCAGCTCCACGCCCACCTTCAGTGCCACTCCAGTGACAGCCAGAGAATGGTGCAACTGGGAAGACCGAGGCCAACAGGAGAGGAGAGGACAGGCGGGCAGGCAGGGCGAGGCGACAGGAGGACACAGCGCTTGGCCCAACACCTTCCCTCTCTCAAGAAACTGCTGGAGGATATGCTTCGGCAAAATGAGGGAATAACGCAAAGAAGAAACGTGGTCCCAGGAAGGGCAACGGCGCCCGAGGGGGCGGCGGACAGGCCCGGGGGGGCGTCCAGACGGTGGAGGGACAGCGGAGAACAAATGGAGCGCAGAGAAGCCAGAGCCCCGTCCGGAGCTCTAACAGCGCCTCCCGAGCACGTGACGGGCGCGTGGAAAGGCTGGGAAACCGAACAATGGCCACACAGAGAGCCCAGCGGAAGGAAGCGCCGTCCCTGCGGCTGCGGGGGCGGGAGGTCGCGAGGGAGGAACGGCGCAGACAGCAAGCTCGGTCCAGAAGTGACTGTGTACGCAGTCAAAGTAACATAGAGAACCAGTATGTATTTAACCAGAATCTGGGACGTGGATTTGTGACGAGGACAGAGGGAAGGGGTGGGCACTGGGTGGGAGCAGTGAGGGTGAGTGGAAGCCAACCCTCCAGGTTCCATAAACGTCAGCAGGTCTAAAACGCACAATCAGGAAGTAGCAGAATAAGCACATTGTGTAGAAATCACGGGGTAACTCTCAGAAGAGCTCTAACAAATGAAGGGCTTTGGTTGCCTTTGGGGCAAAGTGTGGCTGTAAGTAGAGGGGTGGGCGGAGGGCTGAACTGTTTCCTGAAAGCCTTTTAGGTCTACTTGAAGTTTTAAATTGTGTACACTTATTATTTTGATAAAATTTTTAAAATAATTAGTATTTCAGTCAATATTTAGTTAAACGGCATGAAATACAATTAAAACCTGTATTTCACGAATTTAAATAATGGAACATAGTTTTACCACGACACTCAGCAAGTATTTAGTCCCAAATGAGACAGAACTGGGAAACAGAACCTCCCGGCTGAAGGGACGGCGGCCTCGCCCTCGGCAGCCCCAGAGGAGTGTTGTCACTGCCAGTGGCATCTGACCCCGCAGACTTAATAATGGATTTGAAATGCAAGACCTCTGAAGACGAAACATTTAGCTATAAACGTTGTTTTCATGATGGAGAGGAATCTAGGACAACTTAAGGACAAGGAAACGTTTATGACCTGAAACACCCAGGTCAGCCGTCCAAATTGATTAGGCCATGCCCCTCCTCCCTTCCACGGGCCCTAAAACAGGCCGCTCTGGGAAACAAGGAGGGCTCTGTCCTAAGTTCTCTTCCCTTAGGAAGCTGGGATAATCAACTCCCCTATGAGTGCAGTGCGCATCTTTCTTTTCACACATTAGAATACTGCTCCCCCTCACAGAAGTGAATGAGATTTAAGACTCTGAGCCCCACCCAAGAGCATGTGGTTACGAATATCCCCGAAGGCCTTTACTTATGGGCTGTTTGCGTTGTGCAGACGACGCTATGGTACATTTCCCGGGGGCTGATGGAATCCTGGACTGAATGAACCCCAGTGAGCATCGGACGTCATCACAGGCACAGAGTGGAGAGAGGCCTGGAAGGAAGAATTCCTGTCCCGGAGGAGCTCGTGATCCCACTAAGGATGCTGTAAACCTACAGAACAGGCAGTTCGAGAAGGTGCCTGAGGAGGAAGGAGGGGGAAGGGAGGGGTGATTTTCTGCTGGAACCATCAGGCGAAAACCTCGGGAAGCAGGCGGTCCAGCAGACTGGCCGCAGCTCCTACAGCCGCTCACCCCGGCATATCCTGCTGCTCTGACTGTCCCCTCCCTGTCCAGTCACCTGCTGTTACCCTGTCGTCCATCTGTTGGAAGAGAGAACATCCATCTCAAAGTGGGAGTTGTGATAAAGCATTTCCTGATTGCTCACTTGAAACACTGTCATTGGGACTTGCCTGGTGGCACAGTGGTTAAGAACCCACCTGCCAATGCAGGGGACATGGGTTCGAGCCCTGGTCTGGGAAGATCCCCCATGCCGTGGAGCAACTAAGCCCATGCGCCACAACTACTGAGCCTGCGCTCTAGAGCCCGTGAGCCACAACTACTGAGCCCACGTGCCACAACTACTGAAGGCCGTGCGCCTAGAGCCCATGCTCCACAGCAAGAGAAGCCACCGAGATGAGAAGCCCGCGCACCGCAACGAAGAGTAGCCCCCGCTCGCCGCAACTAGAGAAAGCCCGCGCACAGCAACGAAGACCCAACACGGCCAAAAGTAAATAAATAAATGTTTTTTTTTAAAAAAAAAAGAAACACTGTCATTTAACTAAACTGCTGGCCCTTCCTCATGCCCCTACCTGGAGCTCCCAGCGATCTGCTGCATTTCATTGTCTAAAATTGTGTCGTTCCCAGTCGTGGCTCCTGACACCAGCTTAAAGCAAAATGGACAGCAGTTGACAACCCATCTGCACAACTGTCAGGAAACTCTGAGAAACCACAAGATTTCAGGCAATGGCTACTAAATACTAAACCCCACGGGCCTCCATCTGCCTTGTCACCACTGTAACCCAGTGCTCAGGACAGAGGGGCCTGATAGGCCTCTGCTGCCTTGAGAAAACACGTGAATGGCCAGTGCACTTATAAGAAATCCTCCAACCCCGTTTCTGGGTGGTTACCAGGAAAAACAACGCTAACTTGAAAAGGCATCTGCGCGCCATGTCCACTGCAGCATCATTTACAATAGCCGAGGTCTGGAAACAACCTAAATGGCCATCAGTGTTTGAATGGATTAAAAGAAAGATGTGTTCCCCACACAATGGAACGTTACTTGTTCAGCCTAAAGAAGGAAGCCCTGCCGTTTGCGACAATGCGGGTGGACCTCAAGGGCATTAGGCTCAGTGAAATACGTCAGAGAAAGGCAGGTACCGTATGATCTTACTTCGTACAGCCAACAAAAACCAGGCGCGTAGATACAGAGAACAGACTGATGGCTCTCAGAGGTGGTGGCGGGGTGAGGAAGGTGGGTGAAGGGACTCAACGGGCACGAACTGCTAGTTGTGAAATAAGTAAGTCATGAAGGCGGCAGCACATAGCATGAGGGCTATAGTTAGCAACACTGCATGTATATTTCAAAGTTGCTAAGAGAGTAAACCTTAAAAGCTCTCCCCACAAGGAAAAAACAAAATTCTGTAACTGTGGATGTTGACAGATGTTAGCTAGACTTACCATGGTGACCATTTCACAATATATACAAATATCCAATCACTGTATTGCACACCTGCAACCGATAAAATGTTATATGTCAATTATACCTCAATCAAAACAAAACAAAACAGAAAAAAACCCCAAAACCACAAAAACAAATTCTCCTTGGTAAGTAAGAGATGGCAAACTGTTTACGCCTACAAGAACTTCTGTGCTGTGAAAAATGCATAGCATATTTTGAGGCTTCAAGAAAATGTTTCTAAAATACCTGATCTTATGAAAGGAAGAGGCTGAACTCAGCCACGTGAAAGCACTGTTATCAAGAGAGTGACTGTCAGGCTCTGAGCTTGAAAAAGGAAGAAGGGAAATAAGGAGCCCTGCTCAGGGTGAAGTGACCTGCCCGCTGCCCGCCCGAGAAGGCACAGAAGAGGAAACGATGAATAAATGGATCACATTGAAGGAAATGACAGAGTGCGACAGCCACCGGGACAAGAAGGACATGAAAGAAAAACTGGAGAGACTCGTTAGGGAGAAAAATTTTAAAGATAAAAGGTTTTAATTTCAAGGCTTCCCTTTTTCCCAGCATGCTTCTGAATAGAGCTTGAAAAGGAAGCAAAATGACCCCAAACCAAAAAGTGGCAGCAGAATTCCCCAATGCAGAGCTGGCGACCACCGTCGGGGCCAACAGGGACCCCCAGGCCTGTCGTGCTCACCAGGGGGGACCTGCGGCAGCGACGGGGGACTCGCACATCCGCTCAGGCCACGCTCGTGTCCACACCCGCTCGGAGTCAGCTCTGAGACACACAGGAAGATAACACGGCCCCATTTCTCACTTGGCCGAGCGGTGCTTCCCCAGCTCAGACACTTCTTTGTAAGCAGCCCAGATGCAGAACAACTTTCGGGTGTTTCCAAATATCAGATCCACTCACCGGGTGAAGCTCCGTCCGAGAGCAGCTTCTGTAGCAGCGGGGCCCAGGGTCAGCAGGGCAGGTCCTGGGTCCGCCTCTCGCTCCTTATGGGATGTCAGGCTCGTCCCCGTCCTGCTCTGAGACGTGGTTTCTTAGGTGCGAGGGCTACAGTTGCTCTGCAGATCGTGTCAGGTCGCTGCGCAGACAGGCTTTGCACGCTGTCGACCTGCATTCGCACAGGCTCCGAAGACAGAGACCCGTGATGGGCCAGAGGCGGGGGCATGGCCAATCCAGGCGAGTACTGTATGGGCCTGACGCTGGGCCCAGCCAGGGGGTCCTGCACCCCAAAGGCAGCTCGGCTCAGGCTGAGCCCCACGAGGAGAGAGCCCCGGGGCGGGGGGCCGTCCTGGGTGTGCCGGCCCCAGCCCAGCTCCCGGCGGACAAGCTGCATGAGATGGGCAGAGCCCACGGGATCCTGAGAAATAACCCACCAGTGGTTTTTTAAACCACTAAGCTTTGGAGCCGTTTGCTACACAGAACCGATAACTTAAGCGACAACTCTAATAAAAGTTTCCATCGTTGACAAAACGGTTCCTTCGACAGGCAGCTCTGAAGAGGAAGCCGTCATTCGGGTGACTAAGCCCTCCTCTGGGTTTACGTTAATTAGCAAAGCTCCCTGTCCACAGAGGTGGGAAGAGGGACCCACAGCTGGTACCTGCCGGGCACCAGGGCTGCTCACACCTGGCAGCTCCGCCACTTTCCCCAACCCTCCCCCAAGACCCACAGACAGTTGGCTTGCTACAAATAAAACACAGATTTTTACTCTTTTCAGTTTCTCCTTTTAAAATTAAAAAACCCACTGAAGGGCTTCCCTGGTGGCGCAGTGGTTGAGGGTCCGCCTGCCGATGCAGGGGACGCGGGTTCGTGCCCCGGTTCGGGAGGATCCCACATGCCGCGGAGCGGCTGGGCCCGTGAGCCATGGCCGCTGAGCCTGTGCGTCCGGAGCCTGTGCTCCGCAACGGGAGAGGCCACAACAGTGAGAGGCCCGCGTACCGCAAAAAAAAAAAAAAAACCCACTGAAATAGTCACTCCACGTACTACAGAAAAGGAGGGCAAACGGGCTTGGAGATGTGAGCTGAGCCTGTGTCACCCCAGGGCAGCAGGTGGCTGCCTGGGCCCCAGGTGCTCTGTCCGGGGCGGCCGCCGTGCCCTGTGTTACAGCCGGGCGTCCAGTGGATCCGCGCCGGGTGCTGGTCCTTCCTGTGCCCCAGTCAGCCCTGGACTGTCTACGAACCGGTCACTCTTCCTGAGCTGGCCGCCCACCTGGTGTTTCCGCAGGTAATCAGCTCCCAGCCATCGGCCGCGTGGCACAGGCCTAGTGAGGAAGCGCTGGGGAAATGACCCTTGTGCCACGTGGAACATCAGGATGCTTTTCAAGCTCTCGTTGCCCAGACAGGTCCCCGTGAACAGCACCTGGAGGATGTCGCGGACGAGGGGGGCCTCGAAGAGACGGGGGTCAGGGGCAGGCTGTGCCCTTCCTGTGAGGGTTCACTTTAGGAAGCAGAATCAAGGGGCAACTTTGCAAACAGCGGAGCTGCTACTTCCAAGTGTAAAAAGACCCCAAGAGGTACAGCCTTTTACGGCTACAACCTTAACCTCAAACTTTACGCCCCCTTCACCCGTGTCTGGGTCCACACTGCATGACAGATGACAGAGAAAAAGATCATCGTTACGAACATTTATAACCAACCTCATAGAAGTCAATTGTTTGGGCTGAATTACTCACATGATGAATGGAACCTGACATTACATTTCCAAGACCTCAAAAAGGCCAGAAACTTCGACAGGAGAGAGTTGCTCTTCTCCGGGAGGGCGCGGCTGGTACAGAGACAGGAGAGCAGTCAGTGTAGACCGGAGCATCAGGACCCGCTGACCGTCCCTCTGAGGCTGTGGGTCTCTCTGAGAGTCTAATCAAGGCTACGACACCTTCTCTAGAAAGACGCACGTAAGCTTGGACACAAGCTTTGTGGACGATTGCGTGGAGCTCAGGGACCAGAAGCCCATCCTTGTGGCTTTGCTGGCAGAGCATGGGCTCCAGACTAAGACTCCTCCACACGATGCCTGGGGTCCCCGCCCCGAGGCCAGGAGATGGGAGCTCAAGTCCTACCTCTGCCATTTCCTAGCTGGGCATCTTGGTCACACCACTTAACCCTCGACCGTAGAATGGGGATCACGCTTGTATTTCAAGGATTGTTGTGAAGCTTAAAATCAGTTAAGATACACCCGATAGCACATTATCTGCACACAAACAAATGTGAAAACAATGCCTGAATATGTGGGTGACATTCGTCTGCAAGCCCTAAGAAAGCGTTGACTCCGCTGAAGGACAGAGACGAGGTTTCTGGGTCACTGTTGGCCACAGGCCGTCACATCTGTGAGCAAATCAGAGACCAACACAGTACCTGGAGGGACCAGGGTCAGGGACCCCCAGCAGCTCAACGCAGTTCTGCCGGGGACCGTTGTAAAGGACAGGAATGAAGGGTGAGTAGGTGGCCTTGCTGTCCTTCCAGGGGACTCTCCGCTGCAGGAGGAATGAAACAATGTCACTGGTAAGCTGGCCCTGATTTTGTGAAAAACTGGAAGGAGGGATGAGCCCATAGAACTGGGGTCCGTCCCGGGGCTCCCGCAGAGGCCACAGACGTCCGTCCGACATCCCCGTTCTCTTCTGTCACCTCCTGTTCACAGCGTCACGCCTCTGCTCTGCTTTACAGGACGGAGGTGTTCCTGCCACCCCCATTTCTGCCGGTATTTCATTCCAGGCACATGAGGTGGCGGGAAGAGCCCAGGTCGGGAATCAGGAGGCTGGGTTCAGACACTCTTACGTGTCTGGGCAGGTGCCTGCCTACGTATCTGGCTCTGCCTTGTCCAATAAATACTTGTGAAATGAAGAAATGAATGACCCTCTCTGAACCCCTCGCTCCTTCCTCACCTGAGAACCGTTTTCCAATGAGCTCCCGTGTGGGAAAGCACCATGTGGGAAAGCACCGTGGGAAAGGATCCGTGGGGCACGGACAGTGAGTGGTGTGAGGACACACACACACACCCCCCTGCTGAAGACCGGGAGAAACCACGCGGAGGGGGGCTCCCCGTGGGCGGGGGGGCCGCCAGCAGAGCTCAACAGTCGTCACACCCACAGGGCAGACCTGGGTTCAGCAAGACAGGTCTTTGCCTCGATGTCACCTGTGCCCACCGAGCCCGAGAGGTGTGCGTGTGTCCACCTTTCAACCGCACTTGCCTACGGACGGCGGCGGCAGCTCCGCAGGGCTGAACCACGTCCCCCAGTGCGGGGTAAGGACCACGTCAGTGTCGCTCCTTGCCCCACACTTAACTACGTGGACTTGGGTGTCAGCTATCGAGGACACTGGGTTTTAATGACACGTGAAAAAGTTTACAGCAACATCACACCTACAGAAGCTAATTCTGCAGAGCTGATTTCCTAGCAAAGGAAGAGTCTTTAAAATCATTACTCAGAAAACCTACGTGAGAGAAGAATCTGAAAAAGAATAGACATATGTGTATATATATATGTGTGACTGAGTTACTGTGCTGTACACCTGACACTAGCACAGCAGTGCTAATCGACTAGACTCCCATACAAAATACAAAGTTAAAAGAAAAATCATTACTCAGGTTAAGGAGATGAGTGCTCGTTCCAGTTAACAAAACTCCCTGCACACCTGCTGTGGACAAGGCACTTTACGGGCTGCTGTGCTGGGTGCTGGGTGCCGGGTGCCGGGTGCCGGGTGCCGGGTGCCGGGTGCTGGGTGCTGGGTGCTGGTGCTGGGTGCCGGGTGCTGGTGCTGGGTGCCGGGTGCTGGGTGCCGGGTGCTGGTGCTGGGTGCCGGGTGCTGGTGCTGGGTGCTGGTGCTGGGTGCCGGGTGCTGGTGCTGGGTGCCGGGTGCTGGATACTGGGTGCTGGCACTGATGCTTGGTGCTGGGTGCTGGTACTGGGGCTGGGGGCTGGGTACTAGAAGAGGCAATGATATTTCTGTTCTCAGGGGTCTTTTATCCTGAAAACATGCAAGTAAACTCTCAGTATCACATATCACAGAGCGACCTCAGTACGGAGTAACCGTGTGAACGACACACAGAACGGTCAGGGGGAAATGCCTGTTATTCATGAGAACCAAGAAAAGCAGCTGTCAGCTGAGCCCTGAGAACAGGAATGAATTTTCCAGCTGGAGGAAGCAAAATCCAGACCCCAGGAGCGGCATCGCCCAGAGACGCGCAACGACCGGCACCACGTGCGTGGAGGGCATCGAGGACGGATGTGCCCGAGGCCGGCCGTGCGGGTCCACGTGGGAGGCAGGCGCCCAGGTGGGGCAGGGCGGCCTCAGGGGCAGCTCCGCGGCCGGAAGCTCTCCTCTAGGTGCCCACTTGAGGGCCTGGGCCGCCAGCCCGCAGCCTCTCACCTCCTCCGGCCACTCCGCACAGGGGGTTGGGGGCGTCCCGGCCCTCTGCCTGCCTGGCCCCCGGCAGGCCCCAGACAGAGGGTCCAGGCCCCCCGCACGGTCCCCAGGGCCACCCCGCCCCCATTCGTGGACCCTCAACAAGCGAGGCGAATGGAAGAACCCGCCAATGAAAAGGTGACAACGGCCCATATAAAGTCACCAGAAAGATGAGAACAGAGACAACAGAGAAATGGGAGGAGAGAAGCAAGGTGGTGCCCCAGGGAGGGGAGGACGCCGGTGAGTGGGAGGCTGGGATCCCGGGTGGGGCTGGATGGGGCAGCGTCCCCCCTACCAGGCTCTCCCCTCTCCCCTCCATCACTTTCTGTGTGATCAAATTTGGCAGGATCAGTAATAAGACACTTTCGAGTCTCTACTTCCCCACCGACCGTTCCCTCGCCCTGTTGGAAACTAGCACACAAGGGACAAACTAAATCAAAGTTCTCACTAGCCACGGGTCTCGGGGTGTCATTCACCTCGATTAAGAGGAAATGGCTCCAAGGTTGCAATGGCCTGTCGCAGAAGATGCTGCCCGTCGGTGCCACCTGATTCAGGGATGTGAGTTGTGGACCAGCTGATGCTAAGCTGCTCTCCTAGCAC
This sequence comes from Lagenorhynchus albirostris, assembly GCF_949774975.1. Taxonomy (NCBI): domain Eukaryota; kingdom Metazoa; phylum Chordata; class Mammalia; order Artiodactyla; family Delphinidae; genus Lagenorhynchus; species Lagenorhynchus albirostris. The sequence continues at coordinate 901,553 of NC_083112.1, read as the reverse complement.
CAGCTGGACGTGCACAGGCCAGGACGCGACCCGGAGGGGGGGCCCGCCTCCAGCTGCTCCCAGGCAGCATGGCTGCGCGTCCTCCGAGCCGCGCAGAGGTTTTCATCAAAGATTAGACAGGGCAGCGGTGGGCACGGCCCTGTTCCGCCGACACGGAGGGCTGCCTGCCTGGACGGCCCGCGCTGTGGGCTGAAGGAAGCCTCGGGAGTAAAACAGCTGCGGCTTTGGGTCAAAGTCCCGCCGCGGCCGGACAGCCCAGCGCACTGAAGTCAGCTCCCATTCTGCAAACAACCCCAGCGGAGTAGACGATAGGTGTGTCCAAACCCTCTTTGCTGCTCAGAAAATAACGCTTCGGGAACCCAGACCTGCCAACGTGGGGTGCTCCCTGCCTGTCCTCTGTAAAAGCCAGAAGCCCCTATAGCCCTTTCTAAGCAGCCGCCCCGCAGACACTGCAAAGGAGGGACCCTGAGTGTGGAGGCCGGAGCCCCCGACATAAGGCAGCTGAGAGGAGACACAGACAGCAGAGGGGCTGAGGGGGCCAAGGGCTGCAGCCTGGGTCTCCCGCCCTCGCTCGGCCCCTGCCAGGTGCTGTGTGAGGCCTGGAACACCACAAGTCCTCACCTATTTGCTGAGCAAATGAGAGAGAAATCGCCGCAGGGATCCGTGTGATACATCTCTTAAGAGAGGAAGCTGTTTCAACATTTCAGCATTTGTTGTGAGTAAATGCTGTTAGCTACAGAGCACTCTTCTGTGAATTAACGCCAGACCTTAAGCTAAAGAGCTCGGGGCTTTTCTGTACTGATTTTTTAATTAACAGACTTTATTTTTTAGAGCAGCGCTATGTTTGCAAGCACAAAGTATAGAGAGTTCCCACACACCACCTCTCTCCTACACAGTTTCCCCACTATCAACATGCCCGAGAGATGGTACCCTTGTTACAATAGATGAACCTATAGACACACATCATCATCACCCAGAGTCCATAGTTTACACTGGGGTTCACTCTTGGTGGTGTACTTTCTATGGGTTTGGGCAAACGTATAAGACGTGTCTCCACCATTCTAGTCGCATACAGAGTAGTTTGCCCTGAAAATCCTCTGTGCTCCATCTTTTCATCCCTCCATCCCCCCAACTCCTGGCAACCACCAATCTTTTTCCTGTCTCCATAGTTTGGCGTTTTCCAGATATCATATAGTTAGAATCATACAGTCTGTAGCCTTTGCAGACTGGCTTCTTTCACTTAGGAATATGCACCTGTTTCCTCCATGGCTCTTCATGGCTTGACAGCGCATTTCTTTGTAGCACTAAATAATATCCCACTGTCTGGACGCACCACAGTTTATTTATCCATCACCTACTGAAGGCCATCTTGGTTGCTTCCAAGTTTTGACCGTTATGAATAAAAGCGCTATAAACATTCGCGTGCAGGTTTTTATGTGGACATAAGTTTCCAGTTTCTTTGGGTAAATACCAACGAGCACAACTGCTGGACCTTATGGTAAGACTAGCCTTGTAAGAAACAGCCAACTGTCTTCCAAAGTGGCTGTAAATTGTGAATTCCCACCAGCAGTGAGTGAGGGTTCCTGTTGCCCCACACACGCTCTGCAGTATTTGGACTTTTCATGGTTTTGGATTTTAGACATTCTAACAGGTGTGTAGTGGTATCTCATCGCTGTTTTACTTTGCGTTTCCCTGGTGTTGTAGCTAAAAAGTCATCACCAAACCTAAGGGTACCTCTAGATTTTATCTCCTATGCTATCTTCTAAAGTTTTAAAGTTTTGGATTTTACATTTAGGTCCATGATATAACCCATTTTGAGTTAATTTCTGTGAAAGGTCTGTGTCTAGATTCTTTCTTTCTTTCTCTCTCTCTCTCTCTTTCTTCCTTCCTTCCTTTTTCTTTTCTCTTTCTTTGTCTTTTTTTGCATGTGAATGTCCAGTTGTTCCAACACCATTTATTGAAAAGACTATCCTTTCTTCGTTGAATTGGTTTTGCTCCTTCATCAAAAGTCAGTTCACTGTATTGATGTGGGTCTGTTTCTGGGCTCTCTGTTCTGTTGCACTGATCTGTGTTTCTGTTCTTTCACCAGCACCACACCTTCCTGATTCCTGTAGCTTTATAGTAAGTTTTGAAGTTGGATAGTGTCCATCCTCCAACTTGGTTCTTCTTCAATATTTTGTCATCTATTCTGGGTCTTTTGCCTTTTGCCTTCCTGCTCTTTTGCTTGGTATAAATTTGATGATCGTCTTGCTTGTTGTTGTATCCACACATAACTTGCTGAGATGTGGACTGAGATAGCTTTAATCTAGAGACCAAGTTGGGAAAAGCTGGCATCTTAATAACGTTAATTCTTCCTGTCCAAGAACATCATTGTGGGTTGAATGGGGTCCCCCAAAACGACATGTTGAAGCCTTAACCCCCAGTACCTGTGAATGTGACCTTATTTGAAAACAGAGTTTTGCAGATGTAGTTAGTTAAGACGAGGCCACACTGGATTAGGATGGACTCTAAATCCAATATGACTGATGGCCTTTTAAAGAGGAGAGAACGGTGACCTCAGAGACACCCAGGGAGGAAAACCATGTGACCACAGAGGCAGACACAGGAAGGAGGACCTGGAAGCCTAGGAATGCCAGCCACCACCAGAAGCTGGAAAGGAGCAAGGGCGCATTCTCCCCTAGAGCTTTCAGAGGGATCAGAGCCCGGCCCAAAACTTAATTTTGAACTTCTAGACTCCAGAACTGTGAGAGAAAAAAGAAATACTGTTGTTTTGTTCACTCAGTTTGTGATATTTGTTGCAGCAGCACTAAAAAACGAATTCAAACATGAAATATCTCTCTATTTATTTAGATCTGTTATTTCTTTCATCAGAGTTTTGTGGATTTTCTCATATAGGTCTTGTACATATTTGCTAGATTTATACCTATTTAATTTTCGGGTGCTAATATAAGTAGTGTGGTGTTTTTAATTTCAAATTTCAATTGTTCATTGCTGATATATAGGCCAGTAATTGACTTCCGCGTATTTAATCTTGTGTCCTGTAATTTTTCTATAATTGCTTGTTAGTTGCAGGAGAAATTTTATTGATTCCTTTTTTTGGTCATGTATAAAATAAGAGAGTTTTATTTCTCCCTTCGAAGTCTGTATGCCTTTTAATTTCCTTTTCTTGTGTTATTACATTAGATGGTACGTCCAGTGGGATGTTGATTGGAATGTAGGGCCTTGTTCCTGATCTTAGGGGAAAGCATTGAAACATTTAGAAACAAATAACAGAATAAAAAGCCAGCTGTGGGGCTGGAACACGTCACCCAAACGGAAGAGATGGTTTTTGCCCTGTGTTGAGGTGGTCCCTTTTTTGGACACTAGCAAATGCAACACATTCTCTGTGGCTGCTTTGGTTGCAAAGTTCTTTCCTCGATGGTCCTGGAACAGCGGCCGCTGGTCTGGAGCATGACCGCTCAGGCGGTGTCGTGCGGAACCAGCCGCGGGAGTGGGAACGTGGGCAGTCCTGCCTCAGGAGCAAGAGCCATTTCCAGGCTCAGCTGCTGTGCTGGTGGGCCCCACCAGTCAAGATGCAGACCCTCACGGAGTGGCATCTACTGTGGGGTAAGGACCCTGCCTGGTGCTGTGGGAATGAGAAAACGTCTTAAACTGCTTATAATCCCCAAAGAAGTTTACAATCTACTTTAAAAAGTGAGTTATTTAGGGACTTCATTGGTGGCTCAGTGGTTAAGAATCTGCCTGCCGATGCAGGGAACACGGGTTCGAGCCCTGGTCCGGGAAGATCCCACATGCCGCAGAGGAACTAAGCCCGTGCGCCACAACTACTAAGCCTGCGCTCTAGAGCCCGCGTGCCACAACTACTGAAGCCCGCGTGCCACAACTACTGAAGCCCACGTGCCCAGAGCTCACGCTCTGCAATGAGAAGTCAGTGCACTGCAATGAAGACCCATCGCGGACAATAAATTAATTAATTAAATTTTTAAAAATTGAGTTATTTTACTATGCCAACTTTTGTGCCCTGCCTGGGGCGGCCTTGGGCATTCAGAGCCGACCTGTGGGAGGGGGCGCGGGCCGGGTCTCTGCCAGGAGCGCGGGGCTGGCTGAGGAAGGCCCCCTTCGCTTCCCGGGATGAGGGGGCAAAAAGCAGAGGTGACTAATAAAATAACCCCTTTAACTCAATAACGTGGTCATTAATGAATAAAGACCCACAGTCTCTGTGCCTCCAGGCTGCTCTCTGACAGGGCCTTGCACGGGCGCCTGGCGGGCTGCTAAGAGGGCGGCAGTGTCCAGAAAAGAGTAGGCTAAGTCCCGGGAAAAACACAGCCTGCGCCGAGCACCGATCCCACCGGGTCGAGCCCGTCGGAAGCCTGGCTGCGGGCCCACCCGGGCCCACTCGGCCAGGCCTGCTCCCGGGGGGCGCGGGCGCAGGCCCTGCCCCCGACCCCCCGGCGCTGCGGGGACACCAGGGCCGCCCCGCCGGGCCCGGACCGGGCTGGGCAGGCCCCGCGCCCCGCGCCGCAGAGGGAGTGCCCGCCCGCACGCCCGTGCGCCCCGCAGCCCGCGCCCCGGGGCGGGTGCGCTCCGATTCCCGCGCGCTCGTCTCGCCTCCCGCCCGAGGAGCGTCAGGACAGAGGCGGGGTGGGGCGCGGTTAAAAGGCGCTGCAGGTGGGAGCCGGGCCATCCCAGAGCGGGCGGAGGGCAGCTGCAGACGTCGCACTCCCGCCGAGCTCGCGGCTCCCTGCGGCTCCCTGCCCTTCCTGCCAGTCCGGCGGCCGCGCAGGCGCCGCCCCGCGCCCGGACCCCGCGCCCGGACCCCCGCGCCCGGCCGCATCCCCGCCGAGCAGGTGAGGGGGGCGCTACCTCTCGGCCCCTCGGGCGGAGGGCTTGTCTCCGGAAGCCGGAGCAGGTAGGTCGGCGGCCCTTGGCCCCCTCCCCCTCATCCCCCGCGCCCGCCCCCGTCGGCGACCCGCTCCAGGGCCCGCGGGTGGGGGGCGGCCCGGCGCGCTCGCAGGAACGAGGAGGGACTGATTTGACTTTTACACCGGGCGGTCCCCCCTGACTCGCACAACAGGTTTTGCGGATGCGTCACCTCGTGGGTACAGGTGCCCCTTTCCCCCACCTCCTCTGCTGCCTTTTGGATTTTCTTGGCTTTCATGGGTCCCTGACGAGGTTCGGCTCGCGTTTAGGGGAGCGGGACTAGCCGGCAAGCCCAGGTGGAACTGGCCGGAGCGGCCGCTGGACGTAAGCCCGGGAGCCTGTGAGCCGCACGTGACACTAGCACAATCACTGGACAACAGTACTTGTCACTGGTGACACATCTCAGTAAAAGGTGGCGGCACCGGAAGGTACTTCCTGTCTTGTGGAGGAGACCGGCCCCAGGTGTCACCCGGCACAGGGTGTGGGCTTTTGACCGGCTTGGCCTCCCTTCCTGCAGAGCAGGACGGAGTCTGAGGTGAGTCGGCCTGGATACAGCTGTGGACGCCTGCAGGGGCTGGGGGCCTGCAGCCACGCAGGGACCCGGGCCAGCGACCCTGGCACCATGTCCCCCAGGTCGAATCGGGCCGTGGGTATAGCGCACGGTTGAATTCAGCCACGCACCCTTGCTCTTTCCCTTGGGCGGACTTGATGCCACACAAGTCTTTTCTTGCCCCAGTTCTGGCAGTCTGGTCAGTATTCTAGAAGAAGACGTCCTGCCCCAGCCAGACTCCTTAGAATTTCAGGATGTGCTGTGTAGAGCTTTGTCTGCTGCTCCGAATCCCAGGGCCACTGGGGTGGTGTTGGAACCCTGCCAGGCAGGGGAGAAGGGGTTATGAAGAGAGAACGTCCATAGAGAGAGCCTGTGATATAACTGGGGGAGGGGTGTTCCCGTTGCCATCACCGCGTGGATCCAACCCAGAAGGCGTCAGTCAGTTCAGCTGCTTCACGGTGTCTTGATTTAAAACAAAATTCTGATTCAGGAAATGGGAACTTCATTCTCTTTTTCTTTGACTTTTCTGAAGTATAAGAGCTTTAAGAAGGAAAAGAACCAGCAGAGGTTCTGACTGAACAATTTCAACAGGGTGAGAGGAAAATTCTAACTTGCGGGTCCTTACCATGCACCCCTGGCTCAGTCTGAATGTTCTAGGAGCTGTGAGTGGTTTGTATATTTTAGTTAAAAATTTTAGGTAGAATGAAATTGTGGGAAAATAATTTCTGGCCCAAGCTTCTGGGTCCGTGAGGGCATAATCCTGCCAGTGGCTTCATTATCATGGTAAGATTTCTGTTTGACTCATTTGATCCATGAGAATGGACCGGGGTCCCCAGAGGGCTTTTTCTGTTTTTATTCCCAGGATCATTTAACTCCAGCTGGACTTAAATGTTTGGAAAGGACACAGGTTTGCTTCAGGGAACAGAGACTGCTAAATGGAAAAAAAATTTTTTAACTCTTTGAATTCTCCAATGGATTAAGAATTACATGTACGGTATTAAAATACTCCTTCCTGAAAAAATATTTTGTGGGTTTAGATTCTAAATAATTGTGGCAGTTTCCTCTGGACTTTAACTGTATACATTAAATGCATTTTTGAATATACATATGTATTCAAATTAGAACATATTTTAATTTTAAATTTATCCTTTAATAAATATTGATTGTATTCTCCAAAGAATTTAATTCAGAAGACCCCATGATATAACACACCTCCCACATATGGACATACGATTACATTGAATCTTGGATTATGATAGCTCAGAACCATCAAAGTTTACTTTGGACAAAAAGAAAAAGAAGTCCATGTAATTCTATGAATTGTCCATTTTTATGTTTAGACTCCATAGACAGGATTTTTTTCATTTTTATTGAGTTAATTTTGAAGAAGTCTATAAATCCTAAATCCATTTTATCACTGGTCATTACTTTGAAGGGACAGTTGATGGATTTTTGAGTCACTAAATTTAAAAATCAGCTATCAGTTTGTCCCTTGGATGACCTGAGATTTCCAGAGACAAAAGGAAAAGATTCTTCTTGATTACGGAGAGAGTTTAAGAATTTTTTTTTTTAGGCTGCTGACTTGTGGGGTAAGGGAGTATATCCAGTTCCTCAAACTCCACCTTCTTTTTTTTTTTAATGCTCAGGGGCATGGGCCTGAGGTTTGGGATTGGGCGTTATTATCATTATTGTTATTATTTTGAAAGGGAAAAGGATCCACACTAAAGATTTTATTTTGATGTTACTGTGTATTTGAAGTACAGGGCATCAGGAAACTGGCAGGTCCAGACACCCCCTTAACCGTTCTGGGGACGAAGGAAAACTGCCACCCGGGGTCGTGCAGTGGACCCCCGGGGAGGAGCTGAAGGGCTGTGGCCACAGCTACTAGCTTTCCTGTCACGGGCCACACCCTCACTGCCCTCCGGAAGCTGCACCCGGGTTCCCGTTCCTGGGGGTGCTGAGCGCCACTGGTGGCCCGGTGGTCGGTGATCGATGGTGCAGGGGAGCCGGGTCCCAGAAGAGGGAACCTCACCCTGAGTCTCCTCTGGCCGCAGAGCTGCGAGTGCCTCAGGCACTGCTTTTGCCTTGGCGTTATTGCGCCTCATCAGCACAGACTCCTCCGCTGTCCAGAGCCAATGTGGACATGGTGAGGGATGCTCTGTCCTCAGGTCCGACAGGGAGTCGGGGATGGCTTTGGAGGGAGTGCAGATGCTGAGGGGATGCTGGGGCTTTAGTTTTGGTCCTGTCGTCAGTGAAACTGACACGGCTTTGTTAAGCAAACTAGTTATGCTTAAATTCTTAAATAAGAATTTTTAAAACAAGAAATTATATTACTGAGGCAGAATGCTAATAGATTTAAACTATTTGAATTTAAGAGGGAAGCACCATCTCTCTTCCTAACACCCTGTGTCATCAGAAGTCAGGTCACTGATTTCCTATTTTCAGAGCTAAGCAATTGGACCACAGCTGTGTGTCCGCAGTGACTAGAGACACTAGAGCCCAGTGGCGTTTGCTTCTGTGAGCTTGATTGTCAACCACCTTTCTACACAGGAGCCAAGCAAACTTATTCTTTGCCTAAAAGACAGCCAGGAAGGTGCCAGTTAAAATAAACCAGTCTGGGGACTTCCCCGGCAGTCCAGTGGTTAAGACTCTGCCTTCCAAGGCAGGAGGTGCAGGTTCGATCCCTGGTCAGGGAACAAAGATCCCACACGCTACGGAGTGTGGCCAAAAACTAAAAAAAAAAAAAAAAAAGTAAAATAAAATAAACCGCTCTGGTTCACAAAGAAAGAGTTAATATTTTGCTTTTTATTGAACAAAATTTTTATTATTAAAGCTTTGTTTAATACTAATTGTGAGGGGTACCGACAGAGGCAGTTACTTTGGAAAGTCATTTTCAAAGTGTCTTCACATCTTCTGCCGCCAAAATGTTTCTGGCAGGCCCCCCTGAGGCTCTCCTGCCGCGGAAGAGTCCTGGGGGCAGTGGCTGCGGCCTCAGGGCAGGAAGCCTGGCCGGGGGGAGGGGGGGGGTGTCCACACCCCCGGCCAGTCTTCTAGGAGGTGAGGTGAGCTCTGCTTCTGTTCGAAGCCTCGACAGTGACGTTCATCCAGACAACAGGGCTTCTCCCTAAGGGAAGGATGGGAACAGACGCTGTAGGAAGCCATCTCATTTCTTTTTCACCCTTTAAAGGCAAATTGCTGATTTTTAGTCAGAGTCAATAAGTATCGTAAAACAGATTATTTTCTGTTCAGCTTTGCTACTTTGATAGAGCGTGTAATCTGGGGACCCAGAAAAGTCAAAAGAAATAAAGATGCTGCCACAATAATTGCCCCTGTTTTTTAAGAGATGCCCCAGGGGGCAGGAGTCAAGGATTCTGCTCTAGAAAGCGGGGGACCTCGTGGGGGGAGATTTGACCTCCTGACCTCTCCCATGACGTCAGCCTCTCCTAATTCCTTCAGGCCAGTGGCCTCTGGCCCCTGGGAGGGGGAGGGTGCTGCCTTACTCAGGCAGCTGAAGATAGACAACTCAGAGAGGAAACAGCGTTCTTACCGGTTGGGGAGTTTCAACTCTCTGCACTTTGGAGGGTTGGAGAAAATGTGACCTTTATTTGAGAAATCAAAACCTTGCTGGTCGGGCGTTGAATTCTGCACTCTTCAGTGGGAGATGCTTACCAGTTAACTAGAGAATATCTCCAGCTTGTAAACAGACAGGATGGACCTCCCAGGTGAGCCGACACTGTAAACTACATTCAAACCTCAAGATATTTGTGTTTCTTCCTTCCACTGGGTGCGTCCCGGTGCTTCCAGGTCAGGAGGGCTACAACTGGGCAGATTTATTCTAACAACTTCCACCAGGAGCTGAGAGTGAATTCTACAGTTCGTAGCTCTCCAATAAGGTTTTTAAATCAAAGACTCATTACCGTGGACTTGGAAATCCTTTAGGTCATGGGGTCAGTGGTCTGAGGCGGGGGTTAGACGCAGATCCTGGGACCAGTCTTCCTGACCGAGGCCCCCGTGTCCCCCCAGACCCGCGTTGGAGGCTCACACAGCCTCTGATCAGAAGCATTAAGGACAAGGAAACACAGCTTTAAGGAGTGTGTGTTTAAGGAGCTGTGCTTTTTTCTCAGCTCTCCTTTTCAAAAAGCAAAAGCCTGGCTGTGTGTACATCCGCCTTTGAGTCCCGCTTAGTCCTGGATCCACACAGGAATCCAGCCCCCAGCCCCTTCGCTGCTCCCGGGGCTCCTTCCAGGCCCTGGCCCCCGTTCCCGGCCAGGTGGATGCCCACCCGTGTGCGGGCCGTTCTGGAAATGCGCGTGAAGAGCCGCCCAGGGTGCCCGGGCTCCACTCTCCTCACCAGCCTGAGAGGGAGAAGCCTGAGCCCACGTTCAAGTGCAAGAAAGTCTCCCCCAGGGGGGTTGACAGAAGGCCTTTGGGGCCCCTCCCCCGAAAAGGCTATGAGAACTTGGGTGAGCGTGTCTTTCTGAGGAGATGGTCTTTCAGAAGATTCTCAAAGGGTCCATTATTCTTTTTTCTTCTGAGCAGAATACTGACCGACTCCGGTCTACCGTGGCAATGCAGCAGGGGTCCGTTTGCTTTGTGCAGAGTTTCTTTAGGAGTCAAGGCCCCTTCGCCTCAGGATGTTGGATCAGAGCCTTCACAGGGGACCCTGCACTGCAGGTGGGGCTGGTCCTGCACCTGCGGCTCCTGCTGTAAACTTGGCACCTGTCTGGCAGGGGAGCAGCGCTGCCCATTAAGGGGAGAAAAGTGAGCACTTTCTGGAAAAGCCTGTGGTTCTATTCTGGAAGAGGCTCTTTGAGTAGCTTACGGCGTTAGGTTTCCTAAGAGCACATGATTATGGCAGGTCATGTTGTCCAAGCTAGAAGTAAATACAAGCTTATTGTACAAAGTGAACTAATAAGTGTTTGGTTTCCTTTTTTCCTCTTCGTGGTCCATTGGGTAAAACAGATTGTGTCATTCCAGTGAATGATTTTTTTTCTTGGATAAGCCCTTTAACAAATAAAATCTACTGAGGGGGCTTCCCTGGTGGCGCAGTGGTTGAGGGTCCGCCTGCCGATGCAGGGGACACGGGTTCGTGTCCTGGTCCGGGAAGATCCCACATGCTGCGGAGCCGCTGGGCCCGTGAGCCATGGCCGCTGGGCCTGCGCGTCCGGAGCCTGTGCTCCGTAGTGGGAGAGGCCATGACAGTGAGAGGCCCGCGTACCGCAAAAAAAAAAAAAAAAAAAAAAAATCTACTGAGGAACATCTGTGATCCCTTGGGCAAAGCGAAACAGGGATTAAAAGGGAGCTTGGAAATGAATGTGTTTGCCTGAGGTCCTGGGTTAGTGGCTAGTGTCAGGCAGCAACCTAACGTATAATCCGAGTTCAGCTGGACCCAGAGGCTTGTCAGCCCCCGCCAGACGCGAGAGTGCTTTCAGAGTGGGTGCTGTCCCTCCCAGAAAACCACCTCCGAGCAGCTCGCGGGGTGAGCTCAAGAGAGACGTGCTCCTGTCTGTAACATTACAGCAGCTTTACAAATTGCAGGAAGGTTCCACTAACTACCCTGTGCTCATTTTCGCCTGTTCAGGATAAAGCGGCAGCATGGACTGGGGCACGCTGCATACGTTCATCGGGGGCGTGAACAAACACTCCACCAGCATCGGGAAGGTGTGGATCACCGTCATCTTCATCTTCCGCGTCATGATCCTGGTGGTGGCCGCCCAGGAGGTGTGGGGCGATGAGCAGGCCGACTTCGTGTGCAACACGCTGCAGCCCGGGTGCAAGAACGTGTGCTACGACCACTTCTTCCCCGTGTCCCACATCCGGCTCTGGGCGCTGCAGCTCATCTTCGTGTCCACGCCGGCCCTGCTGGTGGCCATGCACGTGGCCTACTACAGACAGGAGGCTGCGCGCCGGTTCAGGCGCGGGGAGAAGAGGAACGAGTTCAAGGATCTGGAAGACATCAAACGGCAGAAGATCCGGATCGAGGGCTCCCTGTGGTGGACCTACAGCAGCAGCATCTTCTTCCGAATCATCTTCGAGGCCGCCTTCATGTACGTGTTCTACTTCCTGTACAACGGGTACCACCTGCCCTGGGTGCTGAAGTGCGGCATCGACCCCTGCCCCAACCTCGTGGACTGCTTCATCTCCAGGCCCACGGAGAAGACCGTGTTCACCATCTTCATGATCTCCGCGTCCGTGATCTGCATGCTGCTCAACGTGGCCGAGCTGTGTTACCTGCTGCTCAAAGTGTGCTTCAGGAGATCCAAGCGAGCACAGACGCAAAGAACCCCCCCCAACCACGCCCTCAAAGAGAGTAAACAGAACGAGATGAATGAGCTGATTTCCGAGAGCGGGCAGAACGCCATCACGGGGTTTCCTAGTTAAACGGGGCCAGGCACCGCGCAGCTGACGTAGCGTCGCGGAACTGCGGCCTTCCCCAGAAGGCAGCGCCGACCGGGCGTCCTGGCTCTCAGCTGAGACTCTGTCCTTACAAACGGCTTTCACCATTCATAGACACCCGAGTTAGCTTTCTGTAGAATAATTGGGCCATGAATGTGCCACGTAATCAAATGTGTGGCCCGGCTCTACAGCCGGGCCTCGGTGTGACTTTTACATGTGGGTTTAAGTGGACTGTCTGACATGGCGGTATTTCCTGAAAATTTAAGGACGTAACTGTTATCGACAAAACATTTATCTAGAAATTGATACTTTTATTAGGAAGAGATATTTTTATAGGATTGAATGTTTTAGTTCTGATTTTGAATTTATGTAAAGTATTTTTATAATGACTGGTCTTCCTTACCTGGGAAGACACACAATGTTAATTTTAGAATCATGCCTTCAGTGTCTAATATTTAAGCTTCCTCTGTCTCGTCGTAGGTATTGTTTTTCCTTGTCTGCTGACAAATGTGTGACCTGTCATGGCTCTTAGGGTGGAAAGGGTTCACTGTACCATGTATTTTCACTGCTGTCTGGGCATGGCCGGAACTGTATGGAAGCGGGAAGCTTTTCGTAGGGGCTGATTTGCAGTCCTCGTGAACGGCTGACGCAGGAACGCGCTCCCTCAATAAAGATGAGCCCTTTGCTGAAGCTTCTGTTCCTTCTGGGCCACTGCGTCGCTGGCGACCTGAGGGGTGGCTCGGGGCAGGCTGCTGGGGAGGCCGCGTGGCTGGAGTGCTGGTGTCCGCGCACCCCTGCACCCTCTTCCCATCCCTCTGGCAGGGTCGCTTTAGCAGCCCCCAGGCCTCAGCTTGGAGAGGGGTTGGCTGCTCCAAGACATGGAAGGTGTCCCCTGGGTCAGCTTCCAGCCCCTCGGACAAGGGGAGAGGGCCCTTCAGTCCACAGCTCTGCACCCACAGGTGGTACAGGGGAGGGCTTCCTCCCGGGCTTTCCAGGTGGGACACGGATGCCTTTAGTGGGGGTATTGGTGCACCAGCCGGGGACCCATCACCCTGGAGATGCCACACCCCAGGGCCAGCCCTGTGAAGGGCGCAGTCAGCACACGTGCTACGCATAGGGACGGACACCTGGTGAACCGCGAATATCCTCCAGGGCTGGACCTGCGTGCCGGGGTTCCAGACCCTCTCCCCAGAAACGCAAAACAGGAAGTTCCATTTTCTTCAGAGTCCGAAGCAAATTCCAGACATATCCTTTCGTCCGTAAGTATTTTAGTAGCGATCCATGAAAACCAAGATCTAACCTTTAAGAACAAAACCACGATTTTTTCACAGGGAAGATCCAGTCCGCCTCCATAATTCCTGATGGTCCCATGACAACCTTTCCTGATAAACGGCTGTTGAATGGGTCTCAAGCAAAGCCCATAAACAGGATGGGGGGACATGGGGGGATGAAAAGGCTGTGGTGGCAGCCGCACTGCATGGGAGAGGCTCGTCCCGCCCGCCGTGCTCCCAGGGCTCCCAGCCACCCCCTTCCTCCATTTTCCCTCTCTCCTCCGCTCCTTCACTGCCCTCAATGCTCCTGCCCCCGGAGCTGTGTCTCGGCCGCCCCTCCGGGTCTGAGGTGGTGGCCACACTGCCGGCCTCGCTCACCCGTCACCTCCCAGCACCTTAATCTGGGCCCAGCCCCGCTACCAGCCCAGGCCGCCATAAGCACCAGTGACGTTCTGACACCAGCGTAATGGCCTCTTCTCAGCGTCATCCTCATAAAGCTCTCCCTGAGGCCGTGTTCTGTCTGGATTCCGAGACACTGTCCCCTACCCTTGGGCCTCCTGCGCTGGCTTCTCTCCCTCGCCCCCTCCCTTGGGTGGAGACCTTTCCTCTCCTCTCCCTGCACTCTTCTTGTGAGATATTATCCCCATTTTACAGATGAGGCCACTGAGGCTCAGACCAAGTTTACCCAGCTAATCAGCAGCAGAGCCAAGATTCAAAGCAGGCTGAATGTCTCCAGGATCGGTGGCTTCACTGCCGCTCCCACAGCTTGGTGCTCAGGGACCACAGTGCCAACATGCCCATCATCCCTCATCCAGCTCCAACAACCATCTAGCCGTGCCCGTTCACATTCGGGGGGTCTCGCCCGATTATCCCCCAGCCTGGATGACTGTAAAGCAAATCCCAGACAGATCGTTTCTTCTGCAGATATTTCAATATGGGTCCTTTAAGAGTATAGACTGGGACCTCCCTGCTGGTCCAGTGGTTAAGAATCTGCCTTCCAATGCAAGGGACATGGGTTCAATCCCTGGTCGGGGAACTAAGATCCCACATGCCACAGAGCAACTAAGCCCGCGTGCCACAACTAGAGAGAAGGCCGAGTGCCACAACTACTGAGCCCTCGCACCACAACTAGAGAGAAATCCGCGCATCACGAGGAAAGATCCTGCATGCCGCAACAAAGATCCCACGTACCGCAACTAAGACCCGACACAGCCAATAAATAAATATTAAGAAAAAAAGAGCATAGGCTAAGCTTTTAAAACAAAAACAATGCCACCATCACACTAAAATAGCTAGTCCATGTTCATAATTTCCCAATTGTCCTGCTCATGTTCTTTTCTTTTTTTAATTAAACTTGTTATTTTGAGATAACTGTAGACACATGTAGGTGGAAGAAATAAAACAGACGTCTCGTGTGCTTTGGGCAGTTTCCCCCGATGGTAACATCTCGAAAAACTACAGTCCAAGATCTCAGCAGGACACAACACTGACACAGTCCAGATACAGAACATTTCCATCACCACCAGGATCCTGGTGGGGCCTTTTTATACCCATACCCGATACCCTCCGATTCCGATCCCACCCACTCCTGGCAACCACTAATTTGCTCACCATTTCTCTGATTCTGTCATTTCAAGAAAGTTACATAAACGGAATCGTGCAGTACGCAACCACTGGGACTGGATTTTTTTCTCAGTGTAATTCTCTGGAGACTCACTTGGGTCGCCGCACCAAGGGTTTGCTCCCACTGCTGGGCTGCATGGTGGTTGCACGTTTCATTTTTGAAAGCAGCCGGTGTTTTCCAGAGCAGCGGCATCATGACACACCCCCACCAGCAACGTCTAAGTCACCCGGTCTTTCCTGAGCCTCGCCAGCATTTGGTGGTGGTGTTATTTTTCATTTTAGCCATTCTTTTTATTTTCAATAACTGGTTTTTAGATTGAAGTATAGTTGAGTTACAATGTTGTGTCAGTTTCAGGTGTACAGAAAAGTGATTCAGTAATACATACATTCTTTTTCAGATTCTTTTCCACTATAGGTTATTACAAGACATTGAATATGGCTTCCCACGTCATTTTGTCATTCTGATAGGTGTGTTGCATGTGCATTTCACAAGTAGCTAATGAACTTGACCACCTTTTCATGTGCTTCTTTGCCATCTCTCTGTCCTCTTCAGTTCTTTCGCTCGTTCTCTAATTGGATTGTTTGTTTTTCTACTGTTGAGTTTTGAGAGATCTTTATGTATTGTAGACACAAGTCCTTGGACACAGATAGTGGTTTGTAAATATTTTTCACTCTGTGGCTTTTCTTTTCATCTTCTTAACAGGGTCTTTTGCAAAGCAATAGCTTTTCATTTTAATGAAGTCCAATTTCTCATTTTTTTAATTTTATGGGTTGTGGCTTTGGTGTCAAATCTAAGAACTCTTTGCCTAGCCCTAGATTCCAAAGATTTTCTCCTATGCTTTTTCTAAAAGCTGTCTAGTTTTATGCTTTACATTGAAGTCTGTGGTCCATTTTGTGTTAATTTTTATAAAAGGTCTGAGACTTGAGGTTCACTTGTTGCCTGTCGACATCCAGCTGCCCCAGCACCATGTGATGAAAGGCTTGCTTTCCTCCATTGAATGGCTTTGGCACTTTGTTAAAAATCAACTGGAGGGCTTCCCTGGCAGCGCAGTGGTTAAGAATCCGCCTGCCAGTGCAGGGGACACGGGTTCGAGCCCTGGTCCGGGAAGATCCCACATGCCACGTAGCAACTAAACCCGTGCGCCACAACTACTGAGCCTGCACTCTAGAGCCCGCGAGCCACGACTACTGAAGCCCGTGCGCCTAGAGCCCGTGCTCCGCAACAAGAGAAGCCAACGCAATGAGAAACCCGTGCACCGCAACGAAGAGTAGCCCCTGCTCGCTGCAACTAGAGAAAGCCCACGCGCGGCAACGAAAACCCAACGCAGCCAAATATAAAATAAATTTTTTAAAAAATCAACTGGGCATGTTTGTGTGGGGCTACCTCTGGGTTCTCTGTTCTCTCCCTCCACCAGCACCACAGTCCTGATTCCTGTGCTTCATTTATGTCTTGAATGCTCGAGTGATTCTTCCCTCTTTATTCTCCTTTTTCAAATTTTTTCAGCTACTCTAGTTTCTTTCCCTTTCCATATAAATTTTAGAATAATCTTGTCTATGTCTACAAAAAAATCTTGCTGTGTGTTTGATAAAAATGGCATTAAACTTGTATATCAATTTGCAGAGAATTGACATCTTTATTATGTCAAATCTTTTATCCATATACACAGCATATCTCTCTGTTTATTTACTCCATCTTTGATTTCTTTCATCAACATTGCATAGTTTTCAGCATACGAATACGAAAACTTTCATTTTATGTAAAAAGTAAAAAGATTTACTTCTAAGTATTTCATTTCCTTTGAGTGATTGTGGATAGTATCGTATTTTAATTTCATTGTCCGTATGTTCATTGCCAGTATATAGAAATAACCGTTATATTTGTTGGCTTATTTGCTTGTATCCTGTGATCTTGCTGAATTCATTTAAAAGTTCTAGATTTCTGTAGTTTCCGCGGGATTTTGTGCACAATCATACCATCTGCAAATAGAGATAGTTTTATCTCTTCCTTTATGATCTGTGTGTCTTATATTTCTTTTTCTTGCCATGTAGCACTGGCTAGAACTTCAAGCACTATGTTGAATAGGAATGATAAAAGCAGAAATTCTTGTTCCTAATCTTAAGGGGAAAGGATTCAATCTTTCACCACTAAATACAATGTTAACTGTAGGGTTTTTGTAGATGTTCTTTATCAAGTTGAGCAAGTTCCCCTCTATTCCTATTTTTCTGCTGGTTTTTATTATGAATAGGTGTTGAATTTTGTGGAAAAAAAATGTTGCATTAAATGATATGATCATGTGATTTTTCTTCTTCAGCCCATTAATATGATGGATTACCTTGACTAATCTTCATACAGAAACAACCTTGCATCCTTGAAATGAACCTCACTTGGCCATGGTGTGTAATTCTCTTTATATATTACTGAATTTCATTTGTTAATATTAAACCTTCTTACATCTACGTTCATGGGGGATGTTGGTCTGTAGTTTTCTTTTTTTTTTTTTTGTATTGTCTTTGTCTGGTTTGTGTCAGGGTAATACCAGCACCACAAAATGAACTGGGGAATGGTCTTGCCTCCTCTGTCTTCTGGAATAGGTCATGCAGAACAGGTGTAATCCTTCTTTAAACATTTGGTGGAATTTCCCAGTGAAACTATTTGGGTCTGGACATTTCTTGAGTTTCTCTTTAACAAATTCAATATCCTTAATAGTTACAAGGATCTTAAAATTATCTATTTCATATTTGGTGAACTGTGATAGCTTGTGTTTCTTGAGGGAGTGATCCATTTCATCTAACTTGCAAACTTTGTAAGTATAGAATTGTTTATAGTACTCCTTATTATCCTTTTGATGCCTGCAGGGTCTGTAGTGATGTGTCCTGTTTGATTCCTGATACTGGTCATTTGTGTCTTCTCTCTCTTTTTTTCTCCCTTTGTCAGTCTTGCTGGAAGTTCATCAGTTTTATTGATCTTTGCAAAGAACCAGCTCTTTGTTTCATCAATTTGCTCTATTCATTTTCTGTTTTCAATTGAATTGATTTCCTCTATTATTGTCTTGCTTTTGCTTGCTTTGGGCTTATTTTTCACTACTCTTTCTAGATTCTTGAAGTGGGAGCGTGGTCTATTGACTGGCGTCTTCTCTTCTTCACTCATGTTTGCATTCAGTGCTGTAACACCCTATCAGCACTCCCGTAGTGTGTCTTGCAAATTTTGATCCCTTGGATTTTTTATTTTCATTCAATACAATGTATTGACCCATGGTTTATTTAGAGCTGTGTTTTAGTTTCCAAGTGTTCAGAGATGTTTCCGTTTTCTTTCTTTCCACTTATTATCGATTAATAATTATTGACTTCCACTTTGATTCCACTGGTTCCATCAGAGAACACACTCTATTATTTCAACTATTTTAAATGTGCTGAGGTTTTTTAATGGCCCGTGTATTAAGCATGCGTCTTTATCCTGATGCCTTGGTATCTGTGGCCTTACTAACACTGGGGAGACGGCCCCTCCCAGGGCTGGCTAATTCCTAGAGACAGCAAACAACGCTTCTGTGACGTGCACTTTTCATATGCCCACCGTCCAACCCAAAACCCACACCCACACCCCCTCTCTCAGGCTCTCACAGGGCTGTCACACGCCAGACCACTGTCCACCTGCCCTAATCACCCCAGAGCCAGGCCCCAGACCAGTCGCTGAAATGTTTCACGCTAGCCAACCCTACGCCCGTCTGCCCTGCCTCGCCTCACCTTTCCGACAGAAACCGCACTGAAGGGTCTGCCCGAGGGCCCTGCCTGGTCTGCTTCCTTCTCACCAGCTTTCAGAGCTGTTTGCTTTTATATAATTTCCAGGGGTTTTAGTTGTACTTGGCCAGGAGAATAGGAAAAACGACATCAGCTGTGTTCCCAGAAGTGAAAATCCCCTTCTTTTCAAAGAGCAGTTGGCTCGGAATCACTGAAATCCATATGCTGCCATCGGTTAACGTTTCTCTCAAGCCTCTTTAAGCTGCTGGTTCCCCTCCACCTCTTTTTATTTCCTTGCAACTTTCTTTTCTTAGAATCTGGGTCATTCGTCTCCCAGAGTTTCTCACAGCCTAGACTTTGCTGATTGTGTATTCATGGTGGTGTTTCATGTTCTTTCATCCTCATGTTTGCTATAAACCAAGAGCAGGTGTGACGTCAGCGTTATTCCCCAGTCTCTCTCACTGGCGTCTCTGTGCTCTCCGTCCCCATCCCTGATTTCCCCACATATATCCTCCCCACCTCCCTGACCGCCCCCCTCCCCCCGGCATCGCACGAGCTCCCTCCTCCAGCCCGTCCTCCTAGACTAGTTCAAAGTCTTCACTCCCAAACACCCTCCCCCAGGGTCACTGTGGTGTTTGTGCTCCAAGGTCCTTGCTTCTCTGCTGGGGGTGGGGGGGCTCCTGGACAGAGCAGGGCCAAGCCTGCTCACTCTGCCCCCCAAATGTGTCCCTTCACACAGCGAGCACCGGTGTGTGTGTGTGTGTGTGTGGAATTCACTGCGGTCCTGATCACCAGCCCTCTCTCTCCAGCTCCAGGGCAGGGCAGTGGGAAGCTCGCCCTGTGCCCTGCCGTGGGGACCTGGGGTGGCTTCCCGAGGCCCAGGGAACAACCTCCCAGCCACCAGGGACACTTAGGTGAATGCTGATGCCACAGCAGACATGGCTGCCCAAGGCCTTTTCAGGTCATTGTCAGAGGGAAAAGTTGGAGAAGTGACAGAATGCCTTGAAGTCATTCAGATGTCAGAGCGCAGCAGGAAGAACTCACCATGATTTAGTTCCTCTAAATTAACTGTGAAACCACGGCCAAGAATCATTTTAAAACTAATACTGCAGACCTCAGAGACTCCATCCTTAATCAACCTCAGGAACATGAAGGTTCTTGTCAACCTAAATCGTTTCTGGGTGTGATTTATTAGACAGACACTAAAATAATTTATTTCTAGCTTGTTTGCTAACATAACTTTTAAATGTACGGAGTCAGGACTAATGTGGTATTTTAAATTGTAGTTAGCACTAAGCTCTAAGTAAGTAATCATTTCTTTGTATCCGTGTTACCCTTATTCACCGCTTATTAGCTAAGAGATTGGTTTCTATCCAAAACATAGTAATAGGGACTTCCCCAGTGGCACAGTGGTTAAGAATCCGCCTGCCAATGAAGGGGACACACGGGTTCGAGCCCTGGTCCGGGAAGATCCCACATGCCACGGAGCAAATAAATCCGTTCGCCACGACTACTGAGCCTGTGCTCTAGAGCCCGCGAGCCACAACTACTGAGCCCGCGCACCACAACTACTGAAGCCCGCATGCCTAGAGCCTGTGCTCCGCAACAAGAGAAGCCACCGCAATGAGAAACCCGCACACCGCAAAAAACAGTAGCCCCCACTCGCCACAGCTAGAGAAAGCCTGTGCGCAGCAACGAAGACCCAACACAGCCGAAAATAAGTTAATTAATTAATTTTTTAAAAACACATATTAATAAAACCTGAGGCAGTGTCTTCTGATCTGTCTTCTGGTCCTCAGTATCCAAATAATCAATGTTCAGATAAAGGAAGGCCTAAGTTGAGAAGGGAATCAATTGCTTCTGGTTGAACTTCAGCCTTGAAAGGACCCGGGAATGGCCTAGATTCTGCCTAACAGTCGTGAGGAACGGACATCTGGGTTCAGCACTCACACCAAAGAGATCCTCCTGGCAACACGCCAGAGCCTCTCCCCTTCTCACCAGACACTGGGATTCGGGATTTGATCCCATTGTGCCTCCACCCTGGACACGGCAGTTCTAACGCAAACAGGAGGCGGACAGCCCTCGGGTGGAGTGCGCGTTGCGGGGTCGGGATCCCAAGTTTCCCCTGAGGCACGTCTGTCAAGGCAGTGCTGAATCCAGCCACAAAATCGTGAGGACAAACTAACACATATCACAGGCCATGGGTTCCCAAAGCCACTGGGTCAGACTGTCTGGCCCCACAGCCCAGGAATCTGCATGTTTAAGAAACTCTTGCGCTGGTTTTTATGCAGCCAGCCTGGTCCCACTTTCCCATGGAGCAGTCAGGTTCAGCACACCCTCCCAGCTCCACTCCAGTCTAATTCAGCCAGCTCGGTGGGGGGGGGGGGTCTGCATTCCAACACCCCCTCCACGGGGAGCCTCACGCTGGATTCCAGAAACACTCACATTTCAGTCAGGAGCCTTGACAATAGCTGCCCTCTGGAAGTGCTATGCACGGCCGGCAGGACGCTAAAAACCTGCACAAACACTATGGCCTGCTTCTCCTCTTTGCAGCCCCCGTGGACCAAAAGCAAGAGTCTGCCCTTCCAGCAGCCTGTCGTCCACCCCCCCCCAGCTCCCGCCCTGGGGAGGACGTCCTGCTGGCCACTCAGCAAACACCCTGCGGGGGGGCCAGGCCCTCATCTCCTCAGACAAACCACAATTAAAGGCGCTGATACACACTCTTCGGGACCTGCTGCCCGTCTTTACCCCGATGCGCTGTCTGCGTCCTCGCCCCTTTCCTGCCAGCTCTTCTGCTTTGTTTTCATGCCGCTATCTGCTTTCTCCTCCTTTTCAAAGGGTTCTCCTTATCTTCCCCCAGAAAGACCTGGTCAGGGGCCAAGCCCATCACGAGGTGACAGCCCAGCGGCACCGTTTGCTCCGTCAGGGGACCGTACCTCTTGCAGGTCCAGAGCCCGGGATGTCGTTTTCACCACCATCGATGTTGGGACCACGTCTTCCCTCCAAGGGTGGAGGTGGGTCGATTTCTGGCTCCAGCTGTTCCTTCCCCCAACATTTACTCCATCCTTTATGCAAAGGGAGTCCAAGGCAGGTGCTGGACTGGATTAAAAATGTTCTCACAGAGTTGTGTGATAAAGAAAACCTACAACGTGCGGCACACTTCAGAGCACCCAGTCGTGTGTAAATGTTTAACACAGGGACCTCTGCCTTGGAGGATACCCAGAGACCCCTTCGTTTATGTGTGTGTGTTGTGTGTCAGTTACACAGTCTACACTCGTGGTCCAAACACGTGACTTCTGCAAGTCTGTTTTGTCCTTTGGTAAATTGTAGGCAGGCTATGCTGTCCGAAAACGTAGCATCCTAACAACCTAGTGCAGAATGTCACACAGTCTGTAAGGGAAGATGGCTACTTCCCACCAGACGGTGGCTGAGATGCTGCTGCCTCCGTTGAGGATGAGACCCTCCAGGCTGACCCACACCGCTTCCCCCAACCATCCACTCCACGTACGGAGCCCCCGACCACCAAAGAGAGGAGCCCAAGCTCCACCCTCAAGGGTTTATTTCAAAGGCAGTAAAGAAACAACAATAGGCTATCTGTCTATTGTCTCTTCTTTCCCAAAGCACAATAGTCCGACACCCACTTTTGACATTAAATACGTAACCCATTAAAATAGCCGACCTGTGACCCTGAGCTTACTAGACATCAGGGCATCAAGTATGTGTCCTTTTTTAGATAAATAATTTTATTGTTAGTAAAAGACCCAGTCAGATAGCGCTGTTGCTTCTCCCCCATCCCACGAGCCCACATCCTCAGACCAGAGAGGAGCCCCGGGGAAACAAGTCCGATGGAGGAAGGCATCTTCCAGGGTCATAAGCGGCTGGGAGCTGCTGGGGTTCTTGGGGCAGTGAGCTCGCAGGGGGCACGGAAGAGGAGGGGCCGCGCTCAGGGCCTGGGTGTCTTTCCTGCTGTGACACCACTTCTCCTGAGGCCACAGTGATATGCTTTCGCCCTGGAAATGACGTTCCAACGTTTTGTGACAGAAGTCTACAGCAACCAGTACATTTTACACTGGGACTAGCACACGTGTGAGTATGAAAACACACACGAAACACACATTTCCTAAAACACGACTTAACTCTTATTAAGAGCAGTGTGTTCTGATATTTCCTATTCTATTCTATTTCATTTAATTGTGAAAAAAAAGGAAAGACAGTTATTTCCCAGCCTATTAACGAGGTCGCGACAAGCAACACCAAAGGACAAGAGTATCCATCTTCCTTCAGCGATCGTCCCCGTTTCCCTGACGAGTCTTCCCAGTGCCATCTACTGGGAACTCTGGGTATTGCAAGCACCTTTTCCCAGCACAAAGATTTTTCAAGGATGAGGTGAAACCAGAGAAATCTATACACCAATACAGTATGTGCTTCTTCCCCCAACGTAGAAAGGGCTCTGAAACAGTTTAAGGAGAAGTCTAGATGAATGGCTAACACACAAACCAAGCTCTGAATTCTAAGATCAAAGACACCATGTCCAATTCCCAAAGAGAATTTCCAAGCCAGAGAACAGCCACCTGACCGGGCTTGTCGGTGCAAAACTGACCCTGGAATCAGTGGTTTCCAGACAGCGACAGACCTGGGACCGTCCACACTAGCATTTCACAAAAAGCCGCTGTGGTCTAGCAGACACAATCCAACAAAGGAATCATTACTCTGCAGCCCTTGGTCAAACCTATGCCTATAATTTTTTTTTTTTTTTTACTAAAGCCACCCATATTATGAGTGTTTACTAGACCCTAACTTATTCCCAAAGCTCTTCAAGATGGTATATGACACAATATTGTTCTGACACACTAACATGTAGAAATCTCTTTTGTTCCTTTATGAGTTGTGCAGAATTTCCTTTTTGACAACTCACCAAAGCGTACAGAATTTAATTTTTATATTCAATAGAAGTCAATTTTCCCCACCAGTTTGCCTGGGGAGTTATAGCTTTGAATTCATTTCTGACCAACACATGCCTTTGGTAGAAATACATTTGGAAGCATCTTTGTAATCTCTCCACAGTCTGCTTAAATAATCATACAAGAGCTATACGGATGTATTTGCCACTAAGAGCATCTGCTCGTCCAGTAAAGCCAAGGAAATTGACTTATTTTACCATGGCCTTGCAGCTGACACATCTGAGAACTCAAATTTTTCATGTATGAACATAAGAATAGAGTGAGGAAAGTGGAAAGGCTTATAACATTTTCAAATTCAAAAGTGGGAATTTTTATGACTTTAATTTGAAACTGAAGAGAAGAACAATTAAACTAGTGAAATCTGAAAGTTTAACATACGTGGAATGTAACAACTGATCCTTTCCCCTAAATTATTTGACATTAACAATTTTCAGGATACATAAGTGAGGGTGTGGGTCAAATGTACAGAGAGAAATCTTGTGAAATGCCCTTCTCCTGTGATAATTATATACAAAAACGTGAAAGGCCACTCCTGCTTTCAAATGATATTATCGTATGTAAGTCATTATTAACAAATTATGCAGAGACTTCCAGGGGCTCTTAATATCTGCTCATTTGAGGAGGGCTGAATTTTCCCTTTTTTGCCAATTATTAATATGATTAATATTTCAACAGCAAAGTCGGGAAAGTGGCTGCAGACCACTAGCTCGTGGCTCAGAGACGCCCAATGACCCCCAGACTGCCAGGTGTTAGCACGGGGATTCCTCTCTCTCATCAGTCCCTTCTTGCCTTGAGACATTTCTGCTATCACCTTCTGCTATCACGTATGATTTGTGAGTCAGAAATTTAACTGAGACATTCTTCATGTACATTCAGACCATCCTTCCCAGGGGGAACTCAAGGGGCTGCCCCATCAGGCAGCTGGCAGGCAATCAGTCATTAAAACATATTAAGAAATAGGATTCGTCTCACACTGATTTCTTGCACAATAGCAGCTTTTTTTTGGCTTATTTGTAAAACAACTGTCAACTTGAAATATCAAATAGCTTTACACATTAGCACTTCCCCTTATAGCCTGACAACTGCATCACTTTAATTTTTGATTTTTTTAATAACGACTTTTTAAAATAAATTTATTTATTTATTGCTGCACTGGCTCTTCATTGCTGCACGCGGGCTTTCTCTAGTTGCAGAGAGCGGGGGCTACTCTTCGTTGCAGTGCGCGGGCTTCTCATTGCGGTGGCTTCTCTCGTTTCCGAGCACAGGCTCTAGGCGCGTGGGCTTCAGTAGTTGTGGCACGCGGGCTTCAGTAGTTGTGGCTCGCGGGCTCTAGAGCACAGGCTCAGTAGTTGTGGCGCACGGGCTTAGTTGCTCCGTGGCATGTGGGATCTTCCCGGACCAGGGCTCGAACCTGTGTCCCCTGCATTGGCAGGTGGATTCTTAACCACAGCACCACCAGCGATGTCCCTGCACCACTTTAAATACCGGTATAAAAGATCAGCTAAATTTTGAATGCCTGGGATTTGTCTTTTTGCTACTAAGTACATATGTAAAAACCTTAGTCACACATATCTCTGACACTGTGAGGTGACAGGTGCAGCTGTAACACATACCCACCAGTTTAGCCATCAATATTTATTCAATGATACCCTGACCTTCCCTGAAAAGGGCCAGTCCTCTGTATCAGCTTCACTCAAGACCTACCCAGGAGACACCAGAGTTCTTCCATAAAACCGAGTCCAAAACTGTGCTCTATGTTGCTTGCTGCCTAGTTGATGAGGCTGGAGAGGCGGGCGCATCGGGCTGGGGAGGCTGAAGCGGAGGGCAGGACGGGTCAGGATGACCCTTTCAGGATGAAGACCTGAAAATGAAGGCTTATTTTCTTTCTTTTTTAAAAAATTAATTTATTTATTTATTTTGGGGGGCGTTGGGTCTTCGTTGCTGTGCGCGGGCTTTCTCTACTTATGGCAAGCGAGGGCTACTCTTCATTGCAGAGCACGGGCTCTAGGCGCGTGGGCTTCAGTACTTGTGGCACAGGCTCAGTAGTTGTGGCACACGGGCTTTGTTGCTCCGTGGCATGTGGGATCTTCCTGGACCAGGGATCAAACCCGTGTCCCCAGCATTGGCAGGTGGGTTCTTAACCACTGAGCCACTAGGGAAGTCCCTGAGGCTTATTTTCAATGTTTACATATAACAAAGCAATGCTTTTAACCAAAAATAATGCCGCAATATGATTGTGCTATTCACAGAATAATTACAGGATTTTTAAAACATTAAGCTGTGGTGTGATCTGCTAAGTGCATATGCATCTAAGCTCGTGTGGCGATAACTTCAAATGTCCAGACGTGAGACCCTTTGTCCATCTTACCCTCCCTCCCCTCCTCTGCTCTGGAGGACACGAAATACCTCCACGAGATTTCTTGCCCCATCCGAATCCGAGTCTGGTTGGGAAGAAGACACCAGTGCACAGAAAACAACAGAAGTCACACCAAACAGAAGACAATCAGGTGCTGCGTTGTAGTTAAGATTTAAGAGCTGTAGGGGTTCTAACCATAAATCCTCAAATACAGAGTGGCTAGGATATTCAATCAGACAGCAATACACTGTCATTATGCAAATCAGGAGGATAAGTCAGGGAACACAGGAACAGGAAGTTGAACAGCAACCTGCGATCATGATATAGACACGAAAAGGCAAGGGGAAATCCTTCAGTGGGGGAAAGCGAGTCAGCTTTCAATGTCCAAACCGCCTTTACCAGCTGGCTTCCTGCAAAGGTTCCAGACACTTCCTTCACTCCAACCCCAGAGCCCCACAGAGCGATGCCCTGACAACCTGAAGGGCGTTCCCTGCCCCCCAGCTCCCAGGAGGCTCAGGCCAGGAAGGTTCCTCCAGGCCACCCACCTTTGCCTTGTAATTTCCAACCAGCCGATTCAGCACATCTCTCAGATGGGCCTTGTAGGGCTTTGTCTGTTCATGAACAGACACTCCTTCCCGGACTAAGACCTGGGGCTGGAAGGTGGGGTAGTGACAGGGGGACAAACTCAGGTTCGCCTAGCAAGAATGGCCTAAACTGGCCCGTGGCGATGAGGTGCAACCTTTAAAAGGAAAAGTCAGTACCTTTACGCTAATGTTCACAATCACGGGAAACCCATTTCTAAGGCCACATCTGCCCTGTCAGGGTGAATCATCTCTGCTCAACTTAAAACCGACCTAAGTGAAGCCAAGCGTGGGAGCGAGCACGCCTGCACCTCAGGGCTGGCCCCTTTGCAGGAATCCTGGGGAGAGTTTCCTGCCCCCCGTGCGGGACACAGTTCCCCAGACGCGGCCCACTCTTGCGATTTTAATTCTCCATCCACTTGCTTTGTGAATGTCAAAATACCCAGCCACATGTGAACAATGAAACCTTGTAATCCGAGCTCAAGCTTCCGGGAGAGGAACCGAGCTTCCCAGGGAGCCTCTCCAGAAATCCCACCAGCGCGCCCCTCCGAGACGTGTGTGCAGGGGAAGGGGTCGGTAGACTTCATTCGGGGGGGCTCCCCACCCCGAACTGAGTAACCTTGCTATTTCTCAGCCGTGGAAGTAGGAGGACGTGGGCAGGGTCCGGGGGCACCCTCTGACGGGGCGCAGGGCTGGGCCCGCGTGCAGGGTCCCTGGCGCTGGCCTTGTGTCCTCACCACGTCCAACTCCGGCCCTTGGCACGTAGTGGAAAGTGATCGAATCAAACAGGAACTCAAGGAGACATTCGTTAAGTTTGCCTGCGAGGTTTGGGGGAGAAAGAAGCAGGCCCTTGGCCAAGCCCGGCGGTGCAAGCGGTGCCCCCCCCACCCCGCCCACCGTGAACCCACATTCCCAGGAGGGAACCGGCCCAGGGCAACCGCGCTGCCCGGGGGGAGCCTCGCGGGGAACCGGACCTCCGGCCTGAACTTACTCTTCAAATAAAAAAAAATTAAAAATAAAAATTAAACCGGAGCTTTGACTACGACTGTGCTCTTGAACCGGTCCACGTAGAAATAACAATAACAGCAACGACAACGATCCTTTAACCTCATCCTCTCCCCAAAATCGCAGGGAGCCGAGGCTCAGCGTCGCCCCGCTCGGACCCGGGCGGCCGGGGGTCTGGGGGCGCGGGGATCCGGGGTGCTCGGGGGACTCGGGAACACGGGGAAGCGCTGAGGACCCGGGGCCGGTGCGCCCCGCCCGCGGCGCTGGGGGCGGCCGGACGCCGAGGAGCCGCCCCCTCCCGGACTTTCTCAGCAGCTCCGGGGAAGAGGCGGGGTGCCGGGCGCGGTTAAAAGGCGCCGACGAGCGCACAGGTGTCCAAGGCCCGAGCGCCCGGCGCGCCGAGCTCTCCCGACACCGAGCAGATAGCGGCCTCCGCCGCCCCCCCGCGCCCCCTCGCCGCCGCCGCCGCTCCGGCCCCGCCGAGCGCTCTGCGAGACCCCGGGGAGTCCGCCCCGCCCGTGCGCCCCGCTCCAGTCGGTAAGGCCGGCTCCCACTCTCGGCTCCTCGGGACGGCTGGGGGCTGCGGACCCGGCGGGGAGAGACCCCAGGAGGCCTGGGGCTGTGGGACCCTCGGGAAGGGACCCGGGTACCCCGGGCTGGATCCGGCGCGCACCGAGGCCCCGCGCCGCCCGTTCCCGGGCAGTGGCGACAGAGGCGCTGGGGTGCAAGGAGGGTGGCGATCGCGAGCCCCTGGCCGGCAGCTCCTCGGGCCGAGTCTGGGGTTGGACCCGGCCGACCCCGCGGTGCGCAGCGCGCGGACTGGCCCGGAGCCGGGGCCGCGCGGGGAAGGAGGGCCGGACAGGTGCGCGGCCCCCGAGCCGCCTGGCAGTCGGCCTGGTTCCTCCGGGGAAAGCCTGGCACAGACACCGGCGCGCTTCGCCTGCCGCCACCAGGAGCCTGTCCACCAGGAGCCTGTCCACCAGGAGCCTCGACCTGGCCGAAGGGTTCGCTCAGAGAGGAAAGTCCATCCCGTGGGTTACGCGGAAGCTTAACCTGGAGGAAACTGACCTTTGCCTCCTGGCGCCGCTTTGCCGCCCCGCACAGCCGGATCGAGTCCGCGCTGTGGTTGCCTGTTTTTCTCCTGCAAATTCGAGAGCGGCGTTTCCAGGGGGCGGTGCAGTCGGGGGGCAGGTGGGGTGGGGGGCGGCTTTCGGGGCGCTGGTCCCAAACCGGGGAGCCGTGCTTTAGGGCCGGCTGCGTCGGCCCTGAACGTCCCCTACCGGACAGGGAAGAAGCCTAACCCGTCCTCCAGCTTCCTGAGAGCTGGCCCCTGCGGCCGTCCCCCGGGACTCTCTCGAGATGTGTGGCGACAGCCGTGTCCCCATTTGCCCTTTGAGTCGGGGTCGGGAGTAGTGTGCGGCCAGTCACAATTACAGACACGGGGGGACGGGGGGGGGGCCTGTGGGCCAAAGGGCCACCATCAGCAGAAGTAAGGACTGTGAAGCTAAGGAGTAAGGGATCCCTTTTGCCCCTTCTGGAAGCTAGTACTTCACCCAGCAGCCTCCCGACAGGACAAAACAGCTCCTCCGCCCCCGACCCCACCCCCGCAGGTGTGGGCCGGCCAGGAAGGGCGGGGGCCAGCACCCCGCTGCTCACTGTGGAGAGCAGTTTCATCCCGCTGGGTCGGTCCGCCTCTCCCTAGCCCATCGGGATCCAACTTTAATTTGCTCCTCTTTCTAAAGGATCTTTAGAACAGGTAGCTGCAGCCCAACCAGGCGCTTTAAACAACAACAAGAGTATAGGGTTTACTTGGAACTGTCTTCTGCGCAGCCGCTGCTGACTGGACTGGTGTGAGGGGTGCGGGTCCTGCACTGGGCGCTGGCCTCATTCCAGATTTTTAGCCAGATGTACTGATACACGCCAGACGGTCTGTTTCTGTGAGTGTCCTGTTTCCACTTAGTAAGGGCCAGCGAAGAACTGGAGGGTCTGATTTCACAAGAGCTTTGAGTACACTGCTAGGGCAGGACGGACCAGGTGCAGAACCTAAGCCCTCCCGGACCGTCTGTATTTAAGGGTCAGGGCTGAGCCCAGAGCAGACCTTTTCCCAGGGATGTTTCTCTCTTTCGAGCTGAGCTGGCTGAGCGTTTCACTAGGATGTCTCAACGCTCGTAGCTCTCCTGCCCTGACCCTTCTCATGTCTCTGCTGTGGCCTCTGAACGAGGTGGCCTTGGATGGTTTCAGCCAGACCTCGGTGCCCCCAGCAGCGCCCCAGAGGCAGCAGGGTGATCAGACTCTCCCCAACCTGTTCAGGAAGCCCATCGGGAGACAGGACCCGACTTGCTTAGAATAAGGAGAGCACTAAGCTTTTAAGTAAGAGAAGCTGGAGGACTGAGAACCAGTTTGGAAGGAGTGGACACATTACTCATCAGATTGTGGAGGGTGGGGTCTTGTTTAAAAGAGGCTTGATTGAGACAGACAGGTGTGACTCTTAAGTATGTGAAGACTGTTCATACCCTGGGATGAAGAGGCCACTGGCTGGTGGAAGGTGAGTGCACAGGCTTCCCAGGTCCCTTCAGTAGGCAGCACATCACCCAGCAGTGTCGGTACTGACCTTCAGTACCGTGAGGGTGCCCGGTAGGGCCAGTCCTGGGGAATCACCGAGTTAAACTTTGTCATTTTTTTTTTTACAATGCACCCCTTTAGAAACACTTCTAAACACCATAGTCCATGATAAAAATGCACCGTCGCAACACTTTCCAAACCTGAGTACTAACCGATCGGTCAGTCCCAACAGGACAGCAAGGACCCCAATCTATACACAGAACAGTCACAAAAACCCACGCACACAGGGGCTTTTCTCCATGGAAGGACCATTTCTAACCTGCCCCTTTTCATATAGAGACAGGAAGTGAAGCCCTTTGGGAAACATTAAACGTGGATTTTACCATCGGGGACAATCATTTCACTGCTGCATCCCACATCCATGAAAATGAATTGAGATAAGTGAAGGAAGGAGGTGCTGCCGTGAGACTTGGCCTCTCGGCCTTGAAGGCGACGTCGAGGTCGTCCCCGGCTGGCACGAGGCCAGGGTACCGTCCAGAACAAGCACTTGGGAGGGCTGCATGCCGTTGGAGGGTTGGGGGGACCCGCGCAGGGGTTCAGTCAGCGCCTCCAGCAGGGCCCTGCGTCGGCGCGCACGTTTGCCGGGGTGCCCCACCCCACGTGTTGATCGTGTGCTACGGACTGGGTGCGCTACTCAGCTGGATATACCCCTCTTTACTAGAGAACGCGTTCCAGGTGTTCTGCGCACTACGCGGCTAGCCCTACGGCAGAAGAGGTTGGTTTGTTTTCCTCTTGGGTGAGGTAGTGTGAGAGCCGGCATTTGTTCGGGAAGGGATCTCTGGGCGCTCACTTGCCCGGACCCAGCAAGCCCCCCACGAGCCGGTCCTGCCCGGTCCCCTCCATGTTGTGTCACTTTGTCTTTTCCAGCGCAAACTGACCGGACGAGAAGATGGACTGGGGCACGTTGCAGACGATCTTGGGGGGCGTGAACAAACACTCCACCAGCATCGGGAAGATCTGGCTCACTGTCATCTTCATCTTCCGCGTCATGATCCTTGTGGTGGCCGCGAAGGAGGTGTGGGGCGATGAGCAGGCCGACTTCGTGTGCAACACGCTGCAGCCCGGGTGCAAGAACGTGTGCTACGACCACTACTTCCCCGTGTCCCACATCCGGCTCTGGGCGCTACAGCTCATCTTCGTGTCCACGCCGGCCCTGCTGGTGGCCATGCACGTGGCCCACTACAGACACGAGAAGAAAAGGAAATTCATGAAGGGAGAGATAAAGAGTGAATATAAGGACATCGAAGAGATCAAAAGCCAGAAGGTCCGAATCGAAGGGTCGCTGTGGTGGACCTACACGGGCAGCATCTTCTTCCGGGTCATCTTCGAGGCCGCCTTCATGTACGTCTTCTACGTCATGTACGACGGCTTCGCCATGCAGCGCCTGGTGAAATGCAACGCGTGGCCCTGCCCTAACACGGTGGACTGCTTCGTGTCCAGGCCAACGGAGAAGACCGTCTTCACGGTTTTCATGATCGCCGTGTCTGGAATTTGCATCCTGCTTAATGTCACCGAATTGTGTTACTTGATGATTAGATATTGTTCCGGAAAGTCCAAAAAACCAGTGTAACACAGTAGCCAGCTTTAGATACAAGAGAGCGTGAGAGGATGGGGCAATCAGTGCTCAGCTGTGGGGCACGGTCACCCGCGCCACCCAGGTCCAGCGTCTCGTCTTCAAGGCCACCTTTGACCCCCTGTAGATCTCACGTGCGACCCCAGATGCCCCCAGAGGCTGCACTCTTGCGAGTGTCCGAGCCTCTGCTGCTCTCCGAAATCGGTCCGGTGAGGCCCGAGCCAGCGGGGGTGACAGTGCCAACAGTACTTCCCTATTTCAGACAAAGGATATGGCGTTTGTCTTCCTTTCTTTGAGGAAAGGAGAGAAACGCCAGGGCCTGAAGACGATGCTGAGAAGGTCTGGTTGATCCCCTTAGGGCTACCTGTGCCATTTCCCTTGAATTAAAGGTAAACATGAGAATACTGGGTTTTTTATTTGCTTTGACGCTTTAGTCTTTAACAATGGACGAGGTTACCTAATGCTTCAAACTCTGTTATACTTTTTTAAGTGAAAATTTTAAATAAGATATGTTCTTTTGATCTACAAGGAACCATTCATTATACGTTCCTCTAATTTCGAAGGCTCAGATTATGATATGTAAACGGTGTATCATTAGATGCTCTCAGTGAATTTAAATACGGCCTTTCAGGTATGAATGGTTTGCAGCGCCACCAAGAGGCTGTCCGTTGCATGAATTGTGGCGTGTGCTACCTGGAAGCATTTCAGCTTCTCTCAAGTGAAACAAGCTAGAAGTCCTTAGTGATGGCTTTGAATAGCAAACGGCCTCATTTCAAAAGCTTAGATGTGATTTTGTATGAGAAATACAGATTGCATGTACCACCAGCTACTACCGATGGTGGGTTGCCTCAAGACACCCTCAGCTCCCCTACGACGTTGCCTTTTCCACTCCCATGGTCCACGGGAAGAATACTGACTGAAAGAGATTGCTTGGGAGTATGTTATTGCCACAGTACAATTTAATGGTGCAGAACAAAATGGAAAAATTGCGGGGGGTAGTTACTGTTTCTAAAGAACAGAGGGAGAGACTAGACCCTAAATCCTGACAATTAAAAATGAGTTTCATCTACTTCAAAGGTTTGTTTGCTTCCCTTTTCAGCATCCAGGTTTTTTAAGTGAAAACAGAATTAATAGACACTTCTTAAAAATACAAACTAGGGTTTAGATAACTATTTAGCAGTTCTATAAGACAAACTGAATCCTAATATTATCATGATGCTTGACATGGTTTCCAAAAAATGGTACTCAACATACTTCGATGAGAGTAAAGATTTTCCTGTTGCCAAGAATAGCATTATAAAAACATTTTGTAATAATAAATAATAGCTTTAATTACATACTTGTAACTAAAATAATTTTGTCATATCTCAAGTCATTTAAATATTAAAATATAATTAATTCACATAATAGTTATTTAAAATCTATTACAATTTTTAATCGAATAGCAGCTTTTAATTTCACCTATATCCAGGTTTGTAAAAGTATGTTAATATTTTATATTTCAAACACTAAATGGGTAAGTTACCACGGTGTCTGTCCGCGATTCTGGGATTCTTCCACGCCAGTTACAGAAAAACCTGTCACCAGAAAGACTGACAGGGAAGGGAGAAAGAAGGATGATTCCTATCCCGCCCCACGCTCACCGCTAAAGGGTTTCTGAGGAACACGCACAGTGTGGGGTATGGATTGCCTTCACCGCTTGGAGGATGCTGAGTTGCGGTCACATGACCAGTCTGGCTCCTAGAAGAATTATTTAAACACTTTCAAATGTTATTCACGGTCAAGGTTGGCTGAGGCATGAGAAAAATTCTGTCAGGTGTCTTTTCTATGGGGTTTTCTACAGGATTTCATACAAATGCACGTTTGTATATAACCACAACTGGTCTCATAAACTGTTTTCTGTTCCGGGAGCCCTTTCCCATCCCTGTGTGTGGCTTGCTGGCCCCGGCACCCTCCCGGGACAGCCAGCAGCAGGCCCGTGGTCTGAGCCTTCATCCAGGGGCCTGAAAGCACTGTACACATCAGTAATTACGAGTGTTTTTATGAGGAACCATGCGCCTTTTAGATGATTTTTTTTTTTTTTTTTTTGGCTGCACTGCGCAGCTGGTGGGATCTCAGTTCCCCAACTAGGGATCGAACCCGTGCCCTCGGCAGTGAGAGCACGGAGTCCTAACCACTGGGCCGCCAGGGAAGTCCTTAGATGGATTTAAAAGGACAAAAAACAGTCAGCTTTCCTCCAGGTGATAGAGAAAGGGTGAGAAATGGTCCCCGGCCACCTTCCAGGGTGCCCTACACACAGCCCGTCACGGGAGCACGTGACTTTTTAAATAGATGTGCTCACTTACAAGCTATGAAGATTGTTACTCTCGGGTATTAAAAGCCTAGACTGGAATAATCACAGATGACTACTGACCACCTTTAAGAACTTACAGACAGGCTTGGCCACATGCCTGAAAATTAGAGCTTGAACCCTGGAAGTGATCGTCCTGAGTCTATATCTCAGACCATCCACTTACAATTTGTAGTAGCTAAGAAAAAGCTCCGTTTTGTCTTGTTTTGCTTTGGGTCGCGCCGTGCGGCTTGCGGGACCTTAGTTCCCCGACTGGGGACAGAACCCAGGTGCCTGCAGTGGAAGCGCGAGTCCTGACCACTGGACCGCCGGGGAAGTCCCTGTTTTATTTTTAACGATTCCACCAAAGTTCTCTGTGTCAGGTTGGCCACAACAAGCCTGTGGCCTCACAGGCCAGCCTCGGGAGGGCCTCGGCGCTGGCCAGTTGCCAGCATGACCTCTGGGACCTTAAGAGGCAGTGGGAACAGCCCAGCTGCTGATTCTTCCTTGTTCGAGGACACTAGCAATCCTGGGAACAGCCCAGCTGCTGATTCTTCCTTGTTCGAGGACACTAGCAATCCTGGGAACAGCCCAGCTGCTGATTCTTCCTTGTTCGAGGACACTAGCAATCCTGGGAACAGCCCAGCTGCTGATTCTTCCTTGTTCGAGGACACTAGCAATCCTGGGAACAGCCCAGCTGCTGATTCTTCCTTGTTCGAGGACACTAGCAATCCTGGGAACAGCCCAGCTGCTGATTCTTCCTTGTTCGAGGACACTAGCAATCCTGGGAACAGCCCAGCTGCTGATTCTTCCTTGTTCGAGGACACTAGCAATCCTGGGAACAGCCCAGCTGCTGATTCTTCCTTGTTCGAGGACACTAGCAATCCTGGGAACAGCCCAGCTGCTGATTCTTCCTTGTTCGAGGACACTAGCAATCCTGGCCTCACCTCTTCCGTACGTGCGAGGCTCTTGGCAGGTGGATCCGGGTTGAATCAGGAGGACAGAGGTGGGGTTCTCGGGGTGGCCGAGGCTGAGCTGCCCCTCACGGGGTCATTGACCTTGGGGGTGGGCCGGGGCGCAGGCAGCGCGCCGAGGGGTCACCGTGGGTACACAGGGGCTCACCTGCTTCTCCAGACCTCTTTCCTCATCTTAAAGGGCCTGCCGAATACTCCCCGAGGTTAATGGCAATCCAACTGCGAAGTAAGTCAGAAAGAGAAAAGCAACTACCGCATATTAACGCATATATGTGGAAACTAGAAAAATGGTACAGATGAACCGGTTTGCAGGGCAGAAAGAGAGGCACAGATGGAGAGAACAAACGTATGGACGCCAAGGGGGGAAAGTGGTGGTGGGATGAATTGGGAGATTGAGATTGACATATATACACGAATATGTATAAAATAGATAACTAATAAGAACCTGCTGTATAAAAAATAAATAAAATTCAGAACTTCAAAAACAAAAATAAGGTAATTTACGTAAACCTCTCCGCGCAGGAAAGCACAAAGCGGAATACCATTGAGCTTTTCCACTGGACGGACCCCAGGCTGCACAGTGGATAGATGGGGCTCTAGACAGGAAGGACCCTCGCAAAGCTCGACACACGGGAAGCCTGGGGAAATGCCCGTTTCCTCAAAGCCTGAAATAAGTCCAGTTGGGCTGGGCCGGGGGACTGAGACACCCCTGAGGAGGGGGAGGAAAGGCAGAGGGGGGATGGGACAAAAGGGCAGCCCCGTTTGTAACTGGAGAAAGATCACGCGTAAGAAAGCAAGCTCTGATTCATCCCCTTGGGGTCGCCACACACCTTCCGCCCACATTACCAAGTACTTTACACACAGGACGTCATCGAAGCCGCCCAGAGACGCTCCAGAGTTGTAGCCGAGGCCTCGGGATGGTGGGAGCAGCTCAGGGCAGGGGCGCAGGGGATGTGGGCGGGATTCCGGAACCCCCAGGGCTTAATTCCTGAAGCTGGCGGCCCTTCCCCAGCGCCGGCAGGGCTGAGGGATCCCGCCTCCGGAGACACCGGCTCCGCCCCTGCCCCCCGCTAAGTATTTATTCACTCAGCCAGTATTTACCGAGTGCCAGCCGAGCGCCAGGAGCTGTTGGGCAGCAGGGCTGCGAACAAGCGAAACACAAACAAAGCCCCCGAAGACGAGGGCAGTGGAGAACAATAAAATCAACGGGAAGTAGGAGGTGTCGGGGCCCAGGCAGTGCGGCCACCAGGACACCTGCAGGTCGGGTGAGGGAAGAGCCGCAGGTGAGAGACAAAGGCCGGGGCGGTGAGGGGCCCGAGAAGGGGCCTCTGGGCTGGCGTGACATCTGCCGCAGGACACCTGCTTCCCTGTCTTCTCTGCCCTCTGCTGGTCCAGGAGGAGTCTGTCTGCCACTCAAGAACCTTCCATAGACGAGAACACGTCCAAGTTCAGCCCTAACTTCATTTTCCAGCGACACGGGTCCTCGTTCGCCATTCATTCGTCCACTCACTATTGAGCTGCTCCTGGGTCCGGACCCACTGGGTCCAGGCAGAGAAGAAACAGGACCAGACGCACTCTCGCCTCCGCCGTGGAGCCCGGCCCCGGCCAGTGTCCAGCAGGAGGGGCACCTCTGGACCCTCCTGTCTTCTCCGCAGGGAGGCGGGCCCGGCGACCACCTGGGACGTGGCCTTATCGCTAAAGGGGTCTGATCTCGAGTTTGCTTTTTAACAGTCTCATCACCTTTCCTCATTGTCAATCAAAAAGGCCCCCGATGTGATGTGTGTAATTGTAGAATTACTATATAAATACATTTGCTTTGGGATTAAATACAGAAATAGATAAAGTCAAGGTGAAAGTCTCCTCTCCAGCCCTGCTCAGAGTGTGGGTACCAACGTCTCGGTGCAGCGCCCCCCAGGAGTCCCGCGTTGCAGGTGCTCACAGGCAGACACGCACACACACACACAACCACACTGTTGGTTGGCCAGCAATTCTTGCACCATTTTCTCTGTGATAGCGTCTCGTTTGCTAATGCGCCTTGGAACTCGCTGCGGGTCTGTATATATAGCTCTGACTTGTTCTTTTTAACAGATGTGCAATGTTCTGCGGAATGCCTAGCCTTAGTCGTGTAACCATGGCCTCGTTAGTGAGCAATGACACCGTTTCCAGCTTTTCACAAAGAGGACCCCCCCTTCCTCCCCCCTTCCTCCCCCCTTCCTCCCCCACTCCTGCCCACACCTCTACTTTCCCCTGTAGCACGTGTCGCATGGATTTTCCAGCCTAAATCCAGGACTTGGCCTTCTCCTGGGTGGATTTCATCCTGCTGGTCCTGGCGCGTCCCTCCGGTCCATTAGACCTTCCTGGGCCCTGTATTCAGTTTATTAGCAATGCCTTCCAACTGTACGTCACCTGTCAGTTTACTGAGCCTTCAGTTACTTCAGCCGATAAAAAGGTTGACTGTGGAACGCTTCCAGACACTTCCTTCGAGCTTTGCCGCAGTCCCTTTACCAGCAGGCTTGGAGTTTTCAGGATAAATGTACTTAGCTGGGTCTGGTTTGCACACTTGCTTCTTACTAGTAAGGATATTATGACAACTGGGTGAAGGGTCTTACACAAACATCCGAGTGTGTTTGCCACTCCATTATCCACTCTAGACACACTCGCTGAGGTCCTCGCGTGCAGAGCACCGGCGGGCCCCTGGCGAACGCAAAAGTGATTCCAGAAGAGGTCACGGTGTGCAGGACAGATGTGTCCCAGGCGGTCACTTCACAGAACAGAACGTCGACTAGCTGGGTGTGACCTGCACACCAAGTCCCGCAGGAAGAGGTCGGGGCCGGAAATCGTTTCTTTGGGGACTAAAGGAACACAAACTGAACCATGAAAGATGGCAGCCTTTTGCCAGGAAAGGAGGCTGCTGTTCAGTCTGGTGATCTTCCATTTCTCTGAGAAGCTGCATGACTTATCAAGACCGATTTCTGCCACCGTTACAACTGGCCGGCGGGTTTCTGGGCAGCCCAGTGGGGACGGGACCCCTAAGCGATGCTTCCGCTTGCCTCAAGGGAACTGCGGGGCACGGCACCCCCCCACTACACCCCCCGCTTCCCTCGCGACTGCAGGGCGCCAGGTGGAGGCGGTCTCCTTAAGAACCGGCCGCATCTACCCTCATGGAAACCACGTTGCTTCCTTGCTCTGGGGTTTGTATTTCCAATTTGTAGGTACATGGCCGTTGTTCTTTAGGGTAACCGTAAAAAATGAAAAACAAAATTCACATGTAAACATGCACCATTTCCTCTCATAAGCAGGATATGAGCAGTATTAGCAAACTTCTACGATCTCGTGGTTATATTTACAAGGTCCTGATTTAGGTTTTTCCTCGGGCTTCTCTAACTATTCCATTGCTTGTATTTTGAAATCTTACCATCCAGGGCCGTGAATGCCACGGTGAGATTATTTCTTATTCATTACTCATCTGTGGGGCAGGGAAGTCTCGTATTTAAAATATTTTTAAACCGTCATCTAATATTAACACAGCAACTCTTTAAATATTCAGTATTATTTGGTCTTAATTCCCTTACGTTGTCTGGGGAGAAAATCACCTAATATATTCCACTCAGAGTTTTCAGGCTCTTTTCTAACTGTGATACCTACTTTACAAAACTTGAAGAGTCGGTTTAGGGCCACTGTGAGTCACAAGAACTCAAGAAAGCATGAATTTTTCCCATTTGCCTCGACTTTTCCAAAAGGAAAGATCTCAGTGTAAACAGGTATTTGTTTGCCCACGTTCACAGCAGCATTGCTCACATATGCCAAAGACTGCAAGCATTACAGGCGTCCATCAACAGATGAACAGATAAAAAAATGTGGTTCATATATTCAATGAAATATTATTCAGCCTAAAAAAAAGGAGATTCTGACACAGACTACGACATGGATGAACCTTGAGGACATTATGCTGAGTGACATAAGCCATTCACAAAAGGACAGATACGGCGTGATTCCACTTCTGTGAGGTCCTTAAAGCAGTCAGACTCACAGAGACAGAAGTAGAAAGGTGGCTGCCAGGGGCTGGCGGGAGCTGGGGGGGGCATAATAGTTTAATGGGGACAGAGTTTCAGTTTGGGAAGATGAAAAGCTCTGGCGCTGATAGTGGTGATGGCCGCACAATAACGTGAACGCACTTTAAAGTGTGAGCATAAAAATGGTAATATGGTAAATTTTATGGTATGTATATTTTACTATAGTTTTTTAAGACGTCTTTTCTCAACACAAGAGACAGTGGATGGTCTTCATGAAGGACTCTGATGGTGACCACAAGCCCTAAGAAGTGTTCTGAGCCCAGACACATGTCACACACTGCGAACGTCTCCAGGCTAGTTTACTAGCGCTGTAACGCCCCACGTAACTCCCCGGATTAGCCATAAACATGATGCAAATGAGACAAGTCTGAGCAAGGAACCCAGTCCTTCCTGACCCGTGGGGAACACTCCTTCTCAAGTCCGGTCAAGTTCAGATGCAGGAGTGACCTCTCCTCACCTCGGAAGTACTTGCTGTGCTCTGTTGCCCGTGCCAGGGAGGATATTACGAATAGAAAGGATGTTCAGGAATGGTGATGAAAACAGAGGAAATTCCCATGGCCAGATCGTAAGAGCTCACGTGCCTCTAAGTCCCCGAGCTGCCGCCAAGTCCCCGGTCAGCTCCTCTTCCGAAGCCGGTGTGAATTCACGCCCACTGCAGTACCGTGCCCCGGTTTCACTTCCACCCCAGACGGAAGCAGCAGCTTTCACAGTACTCACGTCCCCTGAATCCAGAAGCACACGGGGGCAGAGTGTGCTCCCAGCCGGCAGCACGTTAAGTCACAAAAAGAATTCTTGTGGGCTTTTCGTTCTCAAGCATCATGACCATTTTTGTGTTTCTGAAAACGTATGCAAAACTCCGGCAGCAGCAGAGTCACCGTCTTTACGAGAAACAGGAAAGGACACTTCTGTGCTTGTTGGCCTTTTTAAACAGTGATTTCTTCGCGGCTCCTTCTGCTTTGTCAGGGACAGGAAGGTCCTTTTGTTTATCGCCTGGGAGATGGTGGAGAGCTGAGCTGAACGGCTGCATGTGTCGCTGCCTCGGGGCCATCCTGTGCGGCTGGGGGCCGGGGGGGACACTGGCCCCTCGTGTGCACAGGGCCTTGATGAGAGCCGCAGGGATCGAAACCCCGGGAGCTCCTGCCCTGACCCCCTACCTCTCCCACGTCCCCTGCGTGCGCCCTGAGATGAGACCCCCAAGGACCTGAACAAAA
This sequence comes from Lagenorhynchus albirostris, assembly GCF_949774975.1. Lineage (NCBI taxonomy): Eukaryota > Metazoa > Chordata > Mammalia > Artiodactyla > Delphinidae > Lagenorhynchus > Lagenorhynchus albirostris. The sequence continues at coordinate 861,373 of NC_083112.1, read as the reverse complement.
CCCCAGTCTATTGTTTGAACTGACCGACCCCACCTTATTCCGGGACCCCAGAGCGGTCCACCCTGGACCCCAATAAAGGACATGCCCAGGTCCTGCTTCTCTCTGTCTCTGCACCTGCCTTGACCTCCCCGGGCGGCCCCGGTTCGTCCTCCAGGACCCGTGAGTCCTAAACTTCTCTGTCTCAACTCCCCAGTCACCGTCCAGCTCCAAGCGCGCCGCCGGCACGGGGCTCACGACCAGAGTCAGAGCAGAGAGCGGAGCTGTGGTCCCGCCAGAAAGGAGCGGAACAGACGAAACTGGCAAATGTCCAGCACTGCTTTTACAGGTGCAGGAAAGCCCAGGGGCCGAGGAGGAAACACTTGATCCCAGGGACGAGCCCAGAATAATTCTGGATTCACCCGCGCAGTCCCAACACGGCTCTGAGGAGTCACGGTGCCCTTGCAGGAGGACGGGGGATCGTTCACGTCGCGACAGTGGCAACAGTCCGGGGACGTTTCAGGTGGAGGAACAAGGCGAGCGGTGCCCGAGGGGACAGAAGACGGAAGGTGGGCCGGCGCGGCTGTGGAGCTTGTCGTGTGGGGACGGGACGTGAATGCTGCTCCAGGGAGACAGCTCTGAGCTCCAGGAGCCGCAGAAGGGAGGCTGCAGGGACGGGAAGGGCCAGACACCCTCGTGCAAGGCTCAGGTCAACCCAAGGGGTCGTGCACCTCGCAGTTCGTTAAGGGGGTAGATCTCCCGTTAAATGTTCTTACCGAGAGACAGAGAGAAGAAGGACGCACGCTCTCTGTGTAGCGAGACCCCGAGCCAGCGTGTCCCCACAGCGGTGCAGAGGGACTTTGGGGCCAGGACGAAGGCCAGGCTTTCCAAGGACACAGGCCCCGAGATCCCTCCTGAAGGCTGCGCAGACGGCGGCAGCAGACCGTCTGTCGGGGTGCAAGGAAGCGGCTCCTCTCAGCGAGGCCTGGACATGGACGGCTCTCCCGGGGGGGAGGCCCTGGCCTCCTTTCCAGCCTTCTTCCCGAGGCTGCCCGGCCTCCCTCCTGCTCCGAAGTGTCCTCTTTCCACCCATGTTTGTGGAGACGGTTCAGCGTTTCTCGTGCTGACATCACTGGTGCAAACCAGTCCTGCAGAATGAATGGTAGCACAGGGGCTACCTGAGCTTTTCCACAACCATTAGGATTCTTCACATTAAAGATCCCAAAGCATGTTTGGTCTGAAAAACAAAAGCCATGAAAACGCTGGTGCCTGTTTCCACGGAAGGGAAGCTGTACCTCCAGAAACGTGAGCTCATCAGCAGTGCTGAGTTTGGCCCCGAGCCCTTGTAAAATTGATCGTGTGATCTAAGCAGAGGGCGCGTAAAGTCGGTTGGATAGAGGACACCAGGTATTCTGCTGGCCGTCCTCAACTGCGCCGCCTCCCAGGTGGGAAGATGGGTCCCTCTAGGAAGACGGCAGAGGCTTTAAACATTTATCGTCAACAACAATAGGGACTTCCCTGGCGGCGCAGCAGTTAAGAATCCGCCTGCCAATGCAGGGGACACAGGTTCGAGCCCTGGCCCGGGAAGATCCCACATGCCACGGAGCAACTAAGCCCGTGCGCCACAACTACTGAGCCTGCGCTCTAGAGCCCATGAGCCACAGCTACTGAGCCCATGTGCCACAACTACTGAGCCCACGTACCTAGAGCCCATGCTCTGCAACAAGAGAAGCCACCGTAATGAGAAGCCCGCTCGCCACACCCAAGAGTAGCCCCTGCTCGCCACAATTAGAGAAAGCCTGTGCGTAGCAACGAAGACCCAATGCAGCCAGAAATAAAAATAAGTAAATAAATAAATAAAAAACAACAGTAATATGCAATGTTTGTAAGCTGCTTTGTAGCCTTTCCTGGTGCCTTCACATCTGTGGGTTCATTTAAGTCCTGTACTCCACACTTTGAGTTTGTTGGTATTATTCCAGGTTCACAGATACAGAAATTAAGTTCAGAGAGATTAGCAGGCTTCCCCCATGGTTATACAACTTACCATCACCAACACTCGAGTAACCTTTTGAGCACCAGGCCATTTATGAGAAAGAGCCCGGCATGGTGGCCGCACGTGGCCTTGGGGGGCCGGCAGCTGCCACAGTGCACCCCCTTGCCACGGGAGTGCCCCACGCCGCGGAGGAGCAAAGCGCTGCAAAGAACTAGGTGGCCCGTCCGGAGCAAGACAGCGAACAGGGGCCGCGTCGGGACTTGAAGGACCTCCGCCTTTTGTGACCTGCAAAGGCGTCATTCCGTCTGAACCTCTGCCCAAGGAAGCCTTCATGTCACTGGTAGATTATTCTAAACTTCTCCAGAATTTCAACCACTGGCACTCAGCGTAAGCACCATCTCTGTTTTTAAAATGGTGGAGAACAGTGACCTGACAGCCCAGCGAAAGGGAAGAGCTTTCAGAACCCACCATCACAGGGTCGAGAGTAGGCGTGTCTGGATTCTGAGATCCTTCTGCCGAGACAAAGAGAAGCAGCCTCCTGCCTGGAGGAAGCGGCCCGACCTCAGATCCCGGTGGCGGAGTGGGGCCACGGGGGAGGCCCCGGGCGACCGGCAGGTGCTACTCTCTGGGTCAGGACAGGTGTTCGGAAAGGGTGTGAGGGCCTCATCTCCCACGACCGAGGAAGAAGCAGACTTTGCTGCTGGAATAAAGGAATAGGACCGTGGAAGCTGAACGCCCGAGAGTCCGGAGCCCCGTGCAGATGGACGGCAAGCACGCCCAGCACCTCGAGGGGACCAGCCACCGGGCACTGAGCTGACGGGGGGAGCAGGGCAGCCAGCAAGCAGCCCGGCCTGGAGGCCCTGAGGACCCGTCAGCCGTGGACCGTCGTGGCCTGAGGCTGGGGGGCACGCCCGCGCCCCTGGTGAACGAGAGTCACAGCCCTGCCCTGGCCCGTTCCCATGCTCCAGCAACACCTACTCAGTGCCGTGTACAGACCTGCCTCTTAAATGCCCAGGGGAAGCTCCATCCAGGTGAAAAGCGAGACAGGAGGGCAGCGGTGCTGGGGGCACCCCCGAGGGCTCCTGGGGGACAGCACCCCAAGGTGCCCTCCCAGCCCCTCCTTGAGGGGGTTCCACGCGTGGATGAGCTCGGACGGTGGGGCTGGCCCGCGAGGCTCAGTCCCTGGCTCTGCTCTGTGCTCTGTGCCCCGGGGGAACCCACAGGCGGTGTGCACGCAGCCGATTCTGTTTTGGAAGGAGAATTGGAAAGCCGCTTGCCGTGCCTTTATAAAGCTGATGCTTGATTTCCACTTCTGGGTCCCGCGTCTTATTTCTCCTCGCCTTCTGAACTTGCGGGGAGCTCGGAGGGTGCCGACGTCGATTTGGATTAAATGAAATCCCCGAGAGCCCAGGGCCCACCGCTGGCCCCACTCAGCACCAAGGGCCTGCTGACTCTCCACCCACAGAGCAAAGGGGGGACGGGTTGGTCCTGCCTCGATGCAGGGGATGCTCGACAGCGGAGGGGACACTGCAGGAGCCTGGGAGCTTGCTAGATGAGGCGGGTGGACCCTCGCTAAGCAGACGTGGGGCCAAGTGACGCACAGCAGCAAGAGCAGAGGGAAGGACAGCCCCGCCCCCCCAAGGGTGTCCAAGACCTGCCCGCTCCCCACGCCTTTGCCCCACCCTGGGTGGGCGGCCTGCAGCCGGAGCCCCTCTGACGTCACCACAGCCTCTGAAGGCCCCCTCGACGTCCTCGGAGCCACCATTTCTGGAAGACCCCGTCCTCCTCTGCATCTGATCTTGGCGTCAGGACACTCCTCCAGCTGGAGGGTCTGCGGCCGCTCTGACCACACAGAGTGGATGTCGCCCTAAGGACCCCCTCCACCCTCGCAGCCACTGCCACACAACTGTCCCAGCGCGGAGCTCCCTGCACCTCCCCCAGAGGCTCCTCTGCTCAGAACTGGCTCTGTTTGCAGGACTCCTGGCCAGAGAGATGTGGAGACGGGCTCCTGTCTCTCAGGCCTCAGGGTCATAAGCAGGCTAGTCCTGTAAGTCCTTGAGAGACAGGTTTATAGTCGAAGCCACAGAATCAAGCAGAGAGCTTTTCAGTGAAGTCTTTATTTTCTAACTCAGAGGACATTCAGAAACATTCCCATGACCACCTAGAATAGTGAAATGCACGGGGACAGAACCGTAAAGGGGCTGGGGGAGGGGGAGGCGAAGATGACCCCCGACCACGGGCTCTGGACACGGGGGGGGGGGGTCAGCTCTCACTGACCTGCTGACACTCAGGGACCGTTTCCAGCTCTGGGACTCAGCGAGGTGGGCGTCCTTCACTCTCCGACCGAGGTTCTGCACCTGTGAGCCTGGAGGACACCCTGCGCGGCCGTTCCCTGCTGTAACCCACACGGTACCCCCGGGGGCCTCCTGGGCCCATCGTCACCTGGCAAGTGCCCAGGGGCGTCCGAGGGCTCTGGCAACGCTCCGCTGCCACCCACTCAGAGCTCCTCCTTGTCTGCAGGCCCCCAGCACCCCCCGGCCTCGGACACCCCAGGCACGGCGCTCCCCGCCCGGCGCCGTGTTCTCTCGCACACGGTGCTTGTCACCCTCAGGCGCCCCGGGACCGCCCTGCCATGCTGGGTTCGTGGGGCAGCCCTTCTGCTCCTCCCCAGAGCTCCTGCAAATGCCCCACCCTGGGGTCTCCAGGTCTGGCTCTTTTCTGGGAAGGTGAACTCATCCTGTCTCTTCACTTTGGAGCCCGTGTGCACAGTGGGGAGCAGGGGAGACTCCTCCCAGGATCTCCTGATGCCTGAGAGGTAAACTCCTTCTGAACTGTCATCCAACGTATGCCTTTCACATCTGGTCCCCGTCTCTGTTTCCAAACCCATCTCTTATTGCTTCCTTAGCGAAGTCCTTCACTCCAGCCCAAATGGTCTCTGCCTGGAGCTGTGGATATGTCCCATTAGCTTTTTTTTTTTAATTGTGGTAAATACATATAACATAAAATTTACCCTTTTGGAGTGCGCAGCTCTGTGGCGTTAAGCACCTTCACGTTGTGCAGGCATCTCCACCATCCGTCTCCAGAACCTGTTCATCTTCCCAAACTGCAGTTCTGTCCACATTAAACACTAACTCCCCATTCTCCCCTCCCCCAGCCCCCGGCCCCCACCAGCCTACTTTCTGTCTGTATGAACTGACTTATCTAGGGACCTCATATAAGTGGAATTGTACAGTATTTGTCTTTTAGCGTCTGGCTTATTTCACCTAGCGTAACGTTCTCAGAGTTCATCCGTGATGCAGCCTGTGTCAGAATGTCCTTCCTTTTTAAGGCTGATAATATTCCATTGTGTGGATGGACCACATCTTGCTAATCCAGTCATCTGTCCTGAACTCTTGGGTTGCTTCCATGTTACAGCCGCTGTCACTAACGCTGCTGTGAACGTGGGTGTACAAATATGTCTCTGAGACCCTGCTCTCAATTCTTTTGGGTGTATTCCCGGAAGTGGGATTGCTGGATCATATGGAAATTTTATTTTTAATTATTGGAGGAACCACCAGGCTGTTTTCCACAGCAGCTGAGCCATTTTGCGTTCCCACCAGCAATGCACAAGGGCTCCAATTCCCCCACACCCTCGCCTGCACTTGTTATTTCCTGGGTTTTGCTGTTTGTTGCTGTTGTTAGTAACCGTCCTAATGAGCGTGAGGTGATATCCCGTTGTGGTTTTGATTTGCTTTTCCCTAATCATTAGTGAAGCTAAACATGTTTTCATGTGATTACTGGCCACTTGCATATTTCTTTAGAGAAATATCTGTTCAAGTCCTTCACCTGTTTTTGAAATGGGTGAGTTTTTTGTTGCCAAGTTTTAGGAGTTCTCTGTACTTTCTGGATATTAATTCCGTATCAGATATAGGATTTGCAAATATTTTCTCCCATTCTGTAGGTTGTCTTTTTACGCTGTGGGTAGCGTCCTTGGATGCACAAAGGTTTCTGATTTTCACGCCGTCCAGTTTGTCTATTTTTCTTCTTTGTGGCCTGTACCTTTGGGATCATAGCCACAGAGCCAAGAAATAATTGCTGAATCCAACACTGTGATGCTTTAGCCCTATGTTTTCATCTAAAAGTGACAGTTGTAGTCTTCTGTTTAGGTCTTGGATGCAATGTGAGTTACTTTTTGTATATGGTGTGAGGCAGGGGTATAACTTCCTTCTTTTGCATGTGCATATTCAGTTTTCCCAGCGCCATGTTTAAAGAGACTGTCTTTTCCCCATTGAATGGTCTTGGCATTCTTGTCAAAAATCATTTGACCATATTTGCGAGGGTCCATTTCTGGGCTCTATTTCTGTCCCATTGGTCCATCGGTCTGTCTATTTGCCAGTACCACACTGTTGTGATGAGTGTGGCTTTGTAGTAGCTGTTGAAATCGGGAAGTGTTTGTCTTCTGACTTTGTTCTTCCCTTTCAAGTCTGTGCTTTGGACGTTCCTGAGATTCCATGTACACTTTAGGGTGGGCTCTGCGCCCATCCCTTTGCTCTCTGCCATTGCACTGTTACACCTCTTTTGGACGTCCCTGAGATTCCATGTACACTTTAGGGTGGGCTCTGCGCCCATCCCTTTGCTCTCTGCCATTGCACTGTTACACCTCGTGTCTGGGGCTTTCTTCCCAGCTGTCATTCAACCCAGGGAGGGGGAGGGAGGCAGACACAAGAGGGAAGAGATATGGGAACATATGTACATGTATAACTGATCCACTGTTATAAAGCAGAAACTAACACACCATTGTAAAGCAATTATACTCCAATAAAGATGTTAAAAAAAAAAAAATTCCAGCTCGGTTCCTCCCTGGAGATTCCCACCCGCATTGACACCCTCCTCTGAGCTCCTGCTTCCTTCGAGTCCTGTCCTGTTCGTTCAAGACAGCGTCTGTCTCTCTTCCTCACTCTTAAATCCGTAATCCTCAGCTTGGAGGTCACCCAATCCGCCGGTCCTTCTTGTAACACGGTGGGGTTTTTTCTTTAAAGCACTCACCATGAGTAACAGTGAACTAATTTCTTTTTTTCATAAATTTATTTATTTTATTTATTATTTTTTGGCTGCGTTGGGTCTTCGTTGCTGTGTGCAGGCTTTCTCTAGTTGTGGCGGGAGGGGGCTACTCTTCGTTGCAGTGCACGGGCTTCTCTTGCTGCGGAGCACGGGCTCTATGCACACGGGCTCAGTAGTTGTGGCTCGTGGGCTGTAGAGTGCAGGCTCAGTAGTTGTGGCGCATGGGCTTAGTTGCTCCTCTGTACGTGGGATCTTCCCAGACTAGGGCTCAAACCCGTGTCCCCTGAATTGGCAGGCGGATTCTTAACCATTGCGCCACCAGGGAAGCCCAACAATGAACTAAGTTCTAAGTTAATTCTTAAACATGCAGATTCTAAGACAAACAGTTCTTTCACATTTGAACATCCCTGAAGCAGGGAGCTGTGTCCTGCGATTAATGACATCTTAGCATCATAAACGTAGCTTTTATTTTGGTGGAACAAAGTACAGGGCTCCCTGCTTCTCTAAAGTTCACTTTATGCCACTTTGCTTTTACCAAAGATCTGCATTCGTGCCTGTTTTTGCTAACCAAGAGTAATTTGAAGATTTTCACTTTTACAATAAAAAGGAATTGCTTCTTCATTTTACGCCATTCCGGCTCATGGAAGGCCTCACGGGAACGCTCTGCTTTCGGACAGCTGGGGACACCCGTGATGGCGAGTCTTACAATCAGGGGTGCTTTGGAGTCCATGGAACACGGTACACGTCTGCTGGTGTAGGGCCCTGTTTAGTGATGGTCTCATCGGACTGTAAGTTCCCAGGAAGCAGCGGCCAGCTCAGCTCACGGCTGCACCCCAGGCCTGGCTCAGTCTCTGACCGGCTGCTCTAGTCAGCTATTTGACGGATGAATGACGAGTCCTTCAAGGGTGCCGTCAGTCCATGTTGCTTCCTCCGGAGCACACAGTTCCTGGGACACTGCTGCTTGCACTTAGCCACTTGCTGAGTCAACAAAATTCAAGCGTGATAGCATCACCCCCAACGGGTCTGTGCTCTCTGATAGAAAGAAAAGGATTAAACACGCCTCATTCTTCTAGAGGGAAAAGCAAGGTAAGCGCGGCCAGGAGAACCCACTGACGTCTCCTTTCTTTTCCTTGGCAAACAACTGGCTGGCCAAGCAGTAAAGAGAATGCTGCTTCCTGAAATCTGTACACACGTGATCTCTCGTTTTGTCTCTGTGGCAATGCTCTCTGCCTTGGACTTTGCACAGGAATCATTTGCAAGTGGTATCATTTTTTTCTCCCGGGGGTCGACAATGTTCAGAAAATGACACACTTGTAACTCTTGGCAGCTACAAACCACTTACGAGCACGTTGTTCCTACATATCAAGTAAAATGACTCTTGAATAGGCAGGAAGGCAAGTCTGCCCTGTTAGGAGGGGACATTGAGCTCCTGGTCCCGGTTCCTCAAGTGCAAGTCCACAGGTCGGCGCTTGGGCCGCACGTGCACAGGCAAGTCCTTCCGCCGCTGCCCTGCTGGTGACATGGGGGCCGCGCAGAGGGGCTCAGAGGAGAAAGAGGACACAATTCATGCCATAGGAGCTCCGTTCCCATTTCTGCCTGTTTATTCTCTGCCAAAGCAAGTCCCTGATCCCTTGGGGACTGATACTTTTGTAAATTACAGTGTAAACGTCACAGCAATGTTAAATTTCTAGAAAGATCTCCAAGTAATAACAATGAGAGCCCTTTGGGGAGCTGGGTGCGGCGGCTACATACCAGGCACTGTATTCGATTGCTTCACACACTGGGTCACCTGGATTCATCTTCAACATGATCCCACGTAGATAATCCCCATTTCGTGCCCTCTGGGGCACATGACGCTTGCCGAGTGCTGGGGAGCCGATGAGGGTCAGATCTGTGATCTGGACTCAGACACCCTCTCAGTTATCTGAAGAATATACGTGCTGCCTGTCTGATCAGCGCTGCTGAGGGCAGGGACTCTGTCCGCAGGAGTTAGCTGGGGGTGGGGGTCTTGCCTGGCCCCCCTCTGCTCATGACCATCACAGGTGGCGGGGGAGTGCGGGGTGGAGGGCGGTGCCGGGAAGAGCCATCCTCGCTGGGGAAGCGGGCGAGGGAAAGAAGAAATGGTACGTTAGACAAAAGCACGATTAAAATGAGGGGGTTGGAAAAGGTAACTGAGAAGCAGATGTAGCCAGGAGAAGCCAAGAAGAAAACGAGTAGATAAACAATTAAACAGGTAATCAATGAAAACAGCCTGTTTCATCAACACCCCAGCGGCAGGAGGGCGGAGCTCGGCCCCGGGGTTGCGCGGCCCTGTCTGTCCGTCTCCAGGAGCAGAGGCTGCCGTCAGGAAGTGGCTCAGGAGGCCCAGGGCAGCCCGGTCCTCTTCTGGCTCTTCTTATTCAGTGCCGTGGACACTCCGGCTCAGAGAACCCCAGGTTCCAGCAGGTACCGGAGCCTTCTCCTCCTTCATGTACGGAAGACGGCTCAGATGTCCTCTTGACAAATTCCAAAAGTCAACCAGGTCATCAAGTAGGTTTTATTTAACGCGTTGACACACAGTGCTGGTATCCAGCCTTAATTGGATCTGAACTCATCCCTCCCTTCCAGAAGGCTGTCCTCATCACCTCAGCACAGGTGCAGTCCCTGCCAGGTGCTCAGGCAGGCGTTACCCCCTCCTGCCTCGAGCACCTGACCCTACTGGACCTCCAGCACTGGGAACCACCCACTTCTTGACAACTCCCGTAGGGCACTTGTAATGGATCGAAGCAAAAGCCATTCTCCAGTAACTTTTGTCCATAGGTCATAGTTGTCCCTTTGGAGAACACACAAAACAAGCCTAACCTTTCTAACCAAAACATATACATACACTACTGGTTAAGAGCAAGGGCTTGGGGGCTAGCAGGCTCATATGAATGTCCTGGCTCTGCCACTTACTAGCTGTGTGACCTTGGGCAAGTTAATTAACCTCTCTGAGCCTCCATTTCTTCATTGGAAAACCGGGGAGCCTGTGAACCTCACAGCGTTGCTGTGAGAATTTCTCTTATTGAAGTGTAATTGACATAGCATTTTATTACTTTCAGGCGTAGAATGTAATGATTCCATATTTGCATATATTGCAAAATGATCACCACAGTAAGTCCAGTTAACATCCGTCACCACATGTAACATTGTACCTTGGTATCTGCAGGGGATTGGTTCCTTGAGGCCCCAAGGCTACCAGAATATGCAAATGCTCAAGTTCCTTTTACCAAAGGGCATAGTAATTGCATATAACCTATGCATACCCTCCCGTATACTTTAAATCATCTCTAGATTACGGTACTTTTTTTTTTTTTTTTTTTTTTGCGGTACGCGGGCCTCTCACTGCTGTGGCCTCTCCCGTTGCGGAGCACAGGCTCCGGATGCGCAGGCTCAGCAGCCCTGGCTCACGGGCCCAGCCGCTCCACGGCATGTGGGATCTTCCCGGACCGGGGCACGAACCCGTGTCCCCTGCATCGGCAGGCGGACTCTCAACTACTGCGCCACCAGGGAAGCCCGGATGGTGTCTTTTGATGCATAAAATGTTTACTTTTCATCAAGTCCAATTTTTCTACAGTATTTTTCTTTTTGTTCCTGTCCCTTTGGTGTCACATCTAAAAAACTATTGCCAAATCCAATGTTGTGAAGCTTTAGCCCTATGTTTCCTTCTTAGAGTGTTATTGTTTTAGCTCTTGCTTTTAGGTCTTTGATGCACTTTGAGTTAATTTTGTATATGGTGTCTGGTAAGGTTGTAATGTCGTTCTTTAGCATGTGGATATCTCGTTTTCCTGGCACCATTTCTCAAAAGGACGGTCCTTTCCCCGTTGAATGGCCTCAGCACCATGTAAAAAATGTTTATTTGTGAATTAATAGTTTGTATTTCAGAACGGGGTGCAAATTCCCCCAGTGGGCAGAGTTGGGCCCAGAGCTCAGCGCAAGGAATTCTTTGGCTGGAGGAAGTGGGACCATCTCACCTCCCCTAGCACCCAGCCACAGCCTTGAATGAGCAGATGTTTAATAAACAGTAGTAAAATTAATTTACAAAAGTACCACAGAAGATACATACACCTCACAAGTAACTAAAATACCATGCATCGCCAATTAGTATAAATAGGTGATGAACGAGTAATTTCCAACTAAATGGAAAAAGAAATCAGGTACCAATTTTTTAAGCACCTTAAACCTAGTTACTTAAAGAAAAGCACCATTAAATTCTGCTCTCCACGATTACGACAGGATTACTGTGTTTGCTCTGGGCCTCCGCCTTCAAGAAGGACGTCTATATCCAACAAATATTTGTTGAACTTCCTTTGTATACAAAGTGCGGATTTATCCAGATTCTATACAGGCCCTGAAAGGTAGTTCCATCCCTGACCACCAGGAGGCAGCCGAGGCGAGCACATCTTCGTGACCGGTGGGAAGGACAAGGGCCGGTGGTGCCTCTGCGGGACCCACGCGCCAGGGGTTCCCCGCTCACAGAGCAGCAGTGCGCTCCGGGCTCTCGTCTCTGCACACTTTTCTGAGCTGGAAATGTGGTCGAATATGGAAATGGGACCTATCAGTTGAGAATTCGGCTCTAAGCAGTTTGGCGCGCACGCGCGTGCACACGTGTGTATATGTGTGTGTGTGCGCGTGTGTGTGTGATATATGCATGTATGTACATATATATATATTTCCCTGAAGTTATCCTAAACACAATCTCTCTTGAAACCAAATGAGAAGCAGTCTTTACAACTAAAACTTAAACCACATGATTAACATCTTAGCTGTCTACCCAGAGTACGTACAATATGACACGTAAGGAAACCAGTGTCTTCTAGTCTTGCTAATCTTTACACAACATCACTGAACATTTTTATTGTGGTAAAATATGCATGCTATAAAATTTACCGTCTTAACCATTTAATTGTGCAGTTCCGTGTCTTAGTACATTCGCGTTGTTCTGCAATCGCCTCCGTAACCTCATATAAGTGGAATTGTACGGTGTTCGTCTATTCGTGACCAGCTTATTTCACTTAACATGATGTCCTCGAGGGTCACGTGTTGCAGCCTGTATCAGAATTTCCTTCCTTTTTCCCGGTGGATAATATCTCATTGTACATATAAGCACATTTTTTTAGCTATTCATGGAGCTGTTTCCACCTTTTGGCGATTGTAAATAATGCTGCTATGCATATGCGTACAAACATTTGATTGACACAATATCATTTTAAATCGGCATTTTTAATGAAAAGTTTTAAATTATTGCAATATTGTATTTCCACTTTTTATCCTCGGAATACCAATAATAGTGTTTGTTTAAGAGACTAAGTATTAAGAACTTTCAGTTCTTCTGAGATCAAGAAAAGATAAAACTATTCTTGCACTTCTCAGAGAGAGTTAAAAATCGAGAAAAATATCTGAAGACCTTCTCTAGTAATATTCCCCAATTAAAAAACAAAACCTAAAAACCTAAGTCCACATAACCACCACCTACTACACACAAACACGTCCGAGTTCTACAAGGTGAAGGTGCTGTAGACATGCCTCTGGCAGCTTAACTTTCCTTCTCCGTGGGAGAACCTGAAGTTCAGACCTCAACTGAACAGGCAAATTCTGCGGGGCAAGCAGATGGCTCATCAGACAGATCCGAGCGCTAATAAAGGCTCCGTGCGGCTTTGAAAACAACCAGAGCCTCGAATTTCGCCGCCTTCCTGCCCCACTGCCGCCGCTCACTCGGGACTGGTGAGAGCGGCCGACCCCTCCAGTCACCCAACATTTACTACACCTCCTCCCGGGCCGCCCGCGGGACGCGGGCGCAGAGCAGCGCAGGCCGCACGCAGCGTAGACGCGGCCGCCCCCTGGCCCCCCGCAGGGCAAGGCGCCTCCCCAGGAATCCCGGGGCCCTCGACTGAATTCAGCTTGTCTGACTTGAGCCAGGCTCGCCGCGCTATTTAGAGACCCCCGCACAACGTGGCCGCAGCGGCCGCGGAACACGCACCCCGGGCGGAAGCCGGCCCCGCGCGGCGCCCCGCACTCCACGCCCCGCGCCCGCGCGCCTAGCACCCTCAGCGAGCAGGCGGGAGGTCCAGCCGCGGGGCAGGTGCGGGCGCGGGGCGTGGAGTGCGGGGTGGAGCCAGGCGGAAGCGGGCTGTGGAAGGCGGGGTTCGGAATGTGGAAAGGGGCGCAGGACGCGGACTGGGGGGGGCGGCCGTGGAGCGGGGTGTGGGACGCGCGGTGAGGCGGTGGGATGTGGGATGGGGACGGAGGGGGGGCGCTGGGGGCGGCCGCAGGACGGGGCTGGGCCGGGCGAGGCGAGGCGGGGCGGAGGCGAGGGGCGTGGCGCGGGGCCCGGGCGCGGGGCGCAGCGCGGGGCGCCGGGATGGCTCCGGGGCGGGGAGCCCGGGTGGCGCGGGGCGCACGCGTCGAGCCGCGCGCACGGGACGGCGGTGTCCGGCAGAGCGGCCCGAGCCCTGCCCGCGGGAGGAGCGCACCGGGTTGGCGCGGCGGGTAAGCGCGGGCTGCTGGGAATTCCCTCGGGAATCTGGGGGGCGTTTGGGGGCAGCGGGAACGGACAGCGGGGCTCGGGCACTTCCTGGAGGCTTTCGGAGCCACTGCCACCCGTCTGCTCCTGGAGAGCTCGGCGGAGCGATGGCTTCCTGGGTGGGCGGCTGGAGGCGGCTTCAGGCCTCTTCCTGGGTTTTTCCCCTGAGGGGGAGCGGGACCTGCCCTAGAAGTTCAGGTCCAGGGTCTGAAGGACCCTGTGGACGCTGGGCCGCTGCCGGCCTCGCCACGCTCCCTGCGGGGTGCGCGCTGCTGTTCCCGAAGGTCTTGCCTCGCCTGCGTTCTTTTAAGAAACTCTCAAAGTTTTTAAGGAAAGACTTTGGCTCTAAGTGCCAAGATCTCATTTCTTGCCGGATGTGCGCGTGGTGGTGCGTTTAAGTAGAATTTGCAGAGAGTGGAAAGATCCCTTATCTGCGCCCTGCCGGAGCCCCTTTGGGGCTGTGCTGACAGCCGTCGCGGTGAGGTCTGGTGAACAGAATCCGTCCTAGTGTGCAGACCTCTCGGTTCAGAGTATTTGTGACAGGGACTTCAGCGACCAGGGGAGTCCTCCAGTTTTTGCTTTATCGAGATATCGCCCAGATGTACCATTTAAAAATGGTTGTATACAAACAGCCGGGATGCGAACAGCTTTGGTTTTTATCACCCAGGAATTCAGAATGATGATTTATGACATGTGCTTCACTTCACTGGCAGGCCATCAATGTGGTGTGAAATGTATTGCAAATCAGACATTAAAAGATTAAAGAGGAAAAAGGACTTTTCCCCGAAGGTCAGTATATTCAAAGTAAGCATCAGCTAGTCGATCTGGCAAGGGTTCCACTGCTTCAGCAGTTTGGTTCTTGTTGAGATAAGCATCTAATGAGGGCAGTGCACGTGACTGTCGTGTAAAGTAATTCACAGAAACTTTACAACTGTAACTAATTCGACAGTGCTGTTCATGTCGACCAGCAAATGCTAACGGGCTTAAAGCTGTCTTATAATAATGGCGTGTAACAGAATTTCATTGTTTGCCAATGAGAAAAAGAATTTTGACATAATTTCCCTGAATGTTGCTTATATTTTGTGTTCATTTTCTTAACTAAGATAACTTTTACACTACACATTTGAGACTTCAAAATAATTATATGTATTTATCACAACCATGTTACACAGTCTCACACATGTAGAGAATTTAAACCATAATTCGCCTTTCACCTGTTACCATTGCTTGAACAAGTAACAGAATAAATAGGATACACATGCCTTTAGGATTGTACCTCAGTATCGCACATAAATACATCAGTAAACACATAGTTTTTGTAATGTATTAAAATATTATTGGGACACTCTAGACAGTGGGAAGGCCTTTGAGAAGCACTTCACTCTGTACAGAAGGCCTGGTTCCCAGGGTCTGTGTGTGAAGAAAGACAGCCAAACTCAGTTGCCATCTCAATATACCATCTCCTTCTCCCCCGACTGTATCAGCCCCCGCCCCTCCCCAATCAGGGCCATTACCAGTACTTTGTAACACGTGTCATATTACATTTTGACCAGTTTTTTACAAGCCTGCCTCTCCCATACACTGAGGGGATGGATGGGATCTGAATTATTCTGGTAATCCTAGTCCCACACACGTAATAAGCGTTTGATAAACGTTTACTAACTTGAAGAGGGAAAATATCCAATACATGTGACCCTAAACAGCACACACGTGTCTCTAAAAACAGTATGTTTATATGGGGATATATGTATACATGTAGCTGATTCACTTTGTTATACAGCAGAAACTAAACACGACATTGTAAAGCAATTATACTCCAATAAAGATGTTAAAAAAAAACCAGGACGTTTTTGCAATTTCAATGTAATTCTTAAAAGCAATAAAATAGCGAGAGATTCTCATCTTAATTTTCATTCTTACAGTGGTGGAAAATTCATCATGATAGATAGGTTAGTACTCTACAGCTTGCTTTTTAGTATCTGCATCTTCAAAGTTGTGACTTAATAATGGTTGATGTAAGGGTTTCTGCATTCTTACATTTTCTTTAATTTGAAAATTTGTGGTTTGCTTTAAGTTTCCTGTTAACAAACTAAATGACACTAAATGTAAAAATCACTTAAGTTTTTTCATTCAGATCACCTGATTAGCTCCATGAATGCTCAGCTATTCATGAAACTCCATTTCCCATTAGCTTTAAAATGAATCTTTTATTCTAGAACAGGGAAGAGATTTCTGGTTTATACCAATAGAAATAAATTTGAATAAGGAAATTCAAATTCTATTTATACTATAGAAATTATTATTTCTGCAAAAAGTAGAAAACATTTTGACAGATGTAATTTGTGTCTGTAATATAAATGGAATAATAAAATGCCATAAGGCTGTCGAAATGTAACATGACGTTACATGTGACCCTAAACAGCACACACGTGTCTCTAAAAACAGTATGTTTTTGCAAGAGTGAAGATAATACCGGAATTTGCTTTAAAATGATAATTCCAGTTTATATGATGAAGTAACTGGCTGTTACTAGCACATCAATAATATTTAACAATTGTAGATACTCTGGACTGGAAGAAAAAAGCAAAAGCTTAAAATGTGCTCTAACCCGTGTCTCTCCACATATGTCTTAAAGTGTGGCAGAAACAACTCAAAAGGCAAGTGTTGTAATCTGGACAGTCTGCCTGCTGCTTAATCCCGTGAAGTCATGTGGAAGGGGACCCAGAGTAGACAGTCAGGGGTTTTCGTGCCAACTTCAGCACTGTGCACTGTGCAACCTCAAGCAAATCCTAGAACCCTCTCTGGGCCTCCATTCCCAATCTGAAATGAGGAGGGTACTGGGGCCACTTCTAAGGTTCTTTCAGCTCTAAAATGCTATGACTCTATATTCCTTCCATGGATTATGAGTAAGAGTCCTGAAAGGTGTCATTGGGATTTGTACAGGGAAGTTACCTTTTAACTGCATTTATGAAGTCAGGGTTTGGTGTAGTATTGAGACTTCCCGACCTCGTGTTTCAGACACGATGAGCTATTCAGAGCGCTTGTAGCTATTGTACCCCTATAATTTTCTTGATTGTTTTTTACTCTTGGCCCAAACCAGCCTTCAGAGAGTGATGCATTAAGTTAAGGGCAATGACTTTTTTTTCATTATTCAGTTATTAAAACCTTAGGGCTGATGTTGAAGTACATTAAAATTAACACATCACTGAAATGTCTAAATAAAATGTTCGGATAAGTGAAAAACTCTAATGGTATTCCTAGGTCTTTCCCGGAGGTCATTGTAGGAACGTATAATGCTGTTTAATAATGGGCAGAAAAACTAGAGGAGCCTGCAGGGTGGTGGGGCAGGGAAGCTATTTGGAGGGTTTAAAGAGGGAGCCCTGCGTGGCATGAATCGTCTTGGAAGACAGTCATGTTTCTAATTCCACTCCAGACTACCTACATTTTCTGTCAACTGAACTGAAGCTGGGCCAGCTGGTAAATTTCTAGCTTAATATTAGAACTCTAATTGTGGAACTGTGATGTGATACTGATATCTGGAGGGAATATTTATTTTATTCAAGTATTTTGAGAGGAAATACTGTGGATTAAAAACTTAAGTGTACTTTTAATTTTGCCATTGTTGATATACAACATTAAAGGCATTTGTTCTTAAACTAACACAGTTGTTTAAATTGCTTCTAATTTAAAATTAGCTCTCACTAAGCTTGCAAGTGACAGAAGGTCAAAACCAAAGACTGATGAGTACTTCCCTCTGACTAAAGATCAAAGTGTTACCCATATTTACCTTAGCCAAATAAAGACTTAGGAGCATGTGAGTTTTTGAATATTCATAAATGATTAAAATCCCCACATGAAAGAGAAAAATATGAGGATAATAATAATACATGGATGGCAGGAACTATTAAAAGTGCTTTCCATACATTCTTATTTAATAACTAAGATAATTAAATTAAAATATTATTTTAAAACAATTTTATGTTTCTGGAGATTTATTCTCTGCCAATAAAATATATAATCCTAGAAGTGCTTTAGAATTATTAATAAAGAAGTTGAAAGTTAGTGTATTATAATTTCACTAAGTCAGTTGTTTCTGGATGAGAGTGATGTTTCCTTCCAGAGATTTACATTATTGAAAAGTTGAATTTCCACTTAAAATTAGGAAGGAAAACCCCTGGAACTATATAATAATGAATACTTTTATACTAAGGTAAAGGATACTCTTAAATTGTATGTATGCCATTTATAAAACTACCAGTAAACACTGAAATCTTCATTATCTATTTAAAAGGTCCACAGGAATTTTTGACAGATGTATTCTGTGTACTGTGAATATAGCGTGCATGGTACGACATTGAAAAAAATAAACTCTCGTTCTGTTTCAAGATATCAAAGTTGGTTCTTTAATAAAAGAGAAACTTCTAGCAAGACTAATATTTTAAGTCTCAAACAATATTTGGAACCAAACAAAGGAATCTAACTACAGATACCATAGGGTTTTAAAATCATAGGAAAATACCATGAACAATTTTATGCCAATAAATTTGAAATTTAAATGAAATGGAAAATTCTCCAAAAGATGTAAACGATCAAAAATCACTTAAGAAGGGCTTCCCTGGTGACACAGTGGTTGAGAGTCCGCCTGCCGATGTAGGGGACACGGGTTCGTGCCCTGGTCTGGGAAGATCCCACATGCCGCGGAGCCGCTGGGCCCGTGAGCCATGGCTGCTGAGCCTGCGCGTCCGGAGCCTGTGCTCCGCGATGGGAGAGGCCACAACAGTGAGAGGCCCACACACCGCAAAATAAATAAATAAATAAATAAAGTCATGACCGGTAAGGTGTTCCACCATCTAAAAATCACCATAGATGCAGGGCGGAAAAAAAGTATTCCACTAAATCCATACTTGTTCATGATTTAGAAAACAAAAGACTGAAGGAAAATTTCTTTGCCAGATACAAGTTGAAACATCACGCTCCGTGATAAAACTTCAGAAGCATTCATTTTAAGGCAGAAACAAGGAAAGATGTCACCACGTCCACATTGTACCAGAAGTCCAGGCCAGTGCAAGAAGGCAAGAAAAAAAAATAACAGGGATTCGAACGAGACTTCTCTCCTTCATGGCAGACAGTATGATCGTGTGTCTTTCACAGAAAATCCAAAGGAGTCTCCTGACTTGTTGCAACTAGGAGGGGCTTTCTAACAGGTCTCTGGATACAAGATCAATATATAGAAATAAGATTCCTAGGTAGCAATAATAACTACTCAGAAATTATAATGAAAACAACTATTTAGAACGAAGAATTAGAACAACCACAAAGCTACCTGGGAATAAATCTAACAAAAGGTGTATAAGACCTTTCGGGACAGCGTCCAACAGCATAAAGATGCCCTCCGTGGAACAGTTGTGTTTAGTGGTGGGGGCCCTACATTGTAAAGAGGTAGATTTGATTCATCTGTGAATCCTATGCAATTCCAATCAAAACGGTGTCCAGATTTTTGTGGAACTTGACAAGCTCTGCCTAAATTTCATATGGAAGAAATAAAAGGCCAAAAATTGTTGAGACAAGTATGAAGAACAAAGCCGAGGACTTGTCCTGCCAGGTGTCAAATGTGTCTGCAGCCATTGCCACTGGGTGTCCTGCTGGTCGCTGAGATCGGTCCTTCTCTTCCGGAGAACAAGTGTCCCGTGTTATTCAGTCTGACACTTCGGAGGTTCAGCTTTTTCCTCTTTCATGCTTGTCTCTGTGGTTGAACTTTTCCACGTTGCTGTGGCCCTGAATAGGGCCGACTCTTACTCTTGGGAGTTTGGACAGAGCTACATGTTGGGGTCACCTCCCCAGAGTAGAAGAAGAGTGAGTCTTCTGTTACGTTGACACGTTTATTTTGAGTTCTGTTTCCTCTTTGCGCTCTGTTCCGACGTGACCCTGTGCGTGCTCTGCCCCGCCCCCGTGCTCCTCTGGCTCTACGCGAACACCGCGTGCTCCTCTATTCCGTCCTCACGACGTGTCTCCTTCCTGGCCTTCTTCCCCTGTCGCCCCTCCTTCGGCACTCACTCCAAGATCACCGCCCTCTCCCCAAGGCCCTTCTTTCTGAGCAACTCTCGCAGGGTCCTGTCCCCTCGGGGTGGCCGAGTGAACGTCCGCCCTGTGGCCCCCGCCCCGCCCCCCTGACCGCCCGCCGCACCTTTGCCACGGCCACCGGGACGACGCTCCGGCCTGGAAAGGCGCTCCTTCTCCCTCATGCTTCCCGAAGCCGCACCGCCTGATCCCGCGGCCAACCCCCCTCTTCCCTGGGTACATGATTTCACACAGATGTCCTTGTTCTCTGAGACCCTCTTCGCTTGCATCACTGCCCGTTTTCCTGACTTCCGTCTCCACACACAGATTTCAGAAGCAGGTGTGTTTACTTCTACTGTGTCCAACGGAACCTGTGGCCCAGAGTTGGGCAGCAGGCTGCCACTGAGCAAATAACCATTGATGGACCGGGAGGGAGAATAACATGACCTCAAGCCCAAGGGGAAACATATAATTTGGAAGGAAAACACAACCATTGGAAGAATGAGAAAGCGGCCACGTAAACTTTGAGACATAAGATCTTCTTTGTTCTGCGATAGTGTCAGAATGAAATTTTTCCTTGAGATAAAAATAGAAAACAATCAAATGGCATCCCATGAAGATAATTAACGTCCCACCTCCGTGTGAGCTCAGTGGTGTGACAGCGCTGGGCCCTGGGGCCTGTGGGCGGCTCTAGCTTCGTCCTGAGATGGCCCTGCGCCTGGATGGTGCGTTTCCTCTGCCGACTCCTCTCAGGACGGCCCACTCTGGCCTCAGCAGGGCGTGGAGTCCGTCTGTCGTCCGTTTCCGCAGCCGACTCCTCTCAGGACGGCCCACTCTGGCCTCAGCAGGGCGTGGAGTCTGTCGTCCGTTTCTGTCCTTACTTGGCCCAGCAGGGCTTGCTGTTCTGAGGGTCTCATCCTCTGCTGTTATTTTGTTCCTTAATTGACGTTAGGGATGCGTGGTACTGACAACACACCCCGAGGCCCCTGTGTGCCGTCTGGAGAGACAGGCTGAGGAGCCTCGGAGGCTCCCGTGTGGATCCGACCGGGCCCCGTGTTGCCGGTCTCCCAAAAGATACTCAACCCTTTGGTTAACTTTTTAATTCATTCATTCATGCATTTTCCACAGCAAGACCAAAGCTTCAAAGTGTGGTAGGAAGGCCGGGAGCAGGAGGAGACAGTCCGGCCCCTGCGCACCTGGGGCCCCACTGTGGGGGGAGAACGTAGCCCAGGGCAAGCCCTGCGTCCTCCGTGACGGCCACTGTTGGGCCAGTGGTGCAACACGTATTGTGCTCGTCCTTTGCGTGTTTATTAGGGACACAATTTAAGAGATCTAAGGTTACAGACCATAATGAGAGAACAATGAGAAAGGAATTGGCAGACTTTTTCCAAAACCAGAACGTCAGAAAATGAAAGTCATGGTCATTAATCTTTTATGATGATAAATGTGATAAGTTGTAATGGGAAATGCAAACAAATATGAAAAGAACAGAAAATTGCCCAGTTCTCAGAAACCCTGCAGCTAACATTGCAGTATCATCCCTGCCCTTCCTTTTCCTATCTGCACGTACAAATGTTTGCAAAATCTAATGAATACCTTACATTTTGGGAGTTATGAATGAACCGTGGCTTTTCATTTATGCCTGGCCTTATTTTATAAAGATTTTAAGATAGCATATCAGTTGGGAATTGTTTTGTGTGCAGGCGACAGAAAATCTGACAAGCAAATAGGGTTCCTCCTCTCCCGTGAGTCTGGAGGTGGCAGCTGGGGTCAATTCAGCAGGTCCACAGTGTCACAGCAGGGGCCTGGGGACTTTTTTGATGGTTCCCTCACGCTTATGACACATGGTTGCAAGATGGCTGCCCAGCTCCAGGCATCACATCTGTACTCAATGTGGAAAGAAGGGAGAAGGGACAGCATGAGTAGCATCTGCCCTTTTATTAGATATCAAAAGCTTTCCTAGAGGTTCCCCAGCTGACTTCTTACACATCATTGGATAGAACTGCCTTTTATAGTCACTGCCAGCCACACAAGGAGATGGGAAAGCAAGAATTCCCTTCCTGGTCATGTTAGAGAAGAGTAGCACTGCGCATGGCAGCTGGGTCGCCAGACCATGATGTCGCCGTGGACAGACAGCTGCTCTTCTTCATTTAACTGTTCGTCTCTCAGGGGACGCTTCGTTCCCAAGTGTTCCTTCTTATCGGCAGTGTTACAGTAAACATCCATGTGCACCACTTATCAAAGGCTCTGATTAGCTCCTTAGTGTGACGTCCTGGAAGTAGAATTGTGGGTCAGGGTGTCATCACCTCCACAGCTCTTCACACGTGAGACGAAGCTCCTTCCCAGGAAAGCCTCCCAGCCTGTGCTGCCACTCAGTGCAGGGGATGGGTGCTGCCCCCGGGGACACAGTCTCACTCGCGCGGGGACACAGGCTCTCCGCCGGGGACACATGCTCACGGGTGCCGTCGTGGACTTAGTGAGCCTTGGAAGCTGCCAGATGCCCGCTGGGTTTGCAGGTGGTAACCGCCTTCTGTAGGCTGCACTTGGGGGTCGTGGTGCAGCTTTAAGGCACATTGTTTGAAAGTGTTTTGCGGCCCCTGGACCCAAGGGCTCTGGAGAGGCTGGGCCGCCGCCCCTCCTCCCTCTGACTGACTGAACAGGCCCATCGATAGCCCGTGTCTCTCGGCAGAGGGCGTTTGGGGTGGGATGGTTCGTTCCTGTGTCTGGTTTCCTAATAAAAGGGCAGATGCCGTGGGTGCTGCCCCCCTCCCACGCGCACACACACACACTGCGGGACATTTCGCCTCCCTGGCCCCGCAGGCAGATGCCAGCAACACTCTCCAGTCTCCAGGTCCCCTCCCTCTGGGCGCTGGGTGTGTGGACCTGCTGCCCTCGGTCTGGGACATCCCTCCGACGGCTCCCCAGCGAGGATGACCTGCACCTGCTCATCCCGAGGGAGGCAGGAGAAGGACCGAATGGCCCACAGTGTTCAGCTGGTGAGGCCCTGAGTGCCCTGTGCCCAACCCCTCTGCCTGCAGGTGTCGGACAAAGGTCCATGGCCTCAGAACTGGAACCAAAGGGGAAGGCCACGGGTGGTCAGGACCGTCCAGGAGGTTTTCTGTGGAGGCCTGAGGCCACGCCGCCGGGGGCCCTCTGAGGCCAGGCGTGGTTGGGGAGGGCGGCAGACCCGCGGGCGCAGCCTGACGAGGACGAAGGGCCAGCGCGGCCCCACGGTGGCCTAAGTGTGGATGTCAGCAGGCCGGGCCCCGCCCCCCGGCCAAGCTTTAAGGTGAAGAAACAGCGGGTGCGGAAGCTCGAATGAAGCGCTGGGGGCACAGCGAGCTCGTCCTGCCCGGATAGGCTGGCGGGCAGCAGGGGGAGGGCGCAGCAGGGGGAGGGGGGCGGCAGGGGGAGGGCGGCAGGGGGAGGGGGCGGCAGGGGGGGCTGGGGGAGGGGGGCGGCAGGGGGAGGGCGGCAGGGGGAGGGGGCGGCAGGGGGAGGGGGGCTGGGGTGAGGCGGTGCTGTCCAGGCCCAGATGGGCAGCTGCAGTGTCTGCGTGAGAGTCAGGTTTAACCCAGAAAGTGCCGGACACCTGACTTCCTTCACGTTCAGTAAGTTAAGTCTCTAAATTGAAACATTTTACTCTCTGAGAACAAGCAAAATAGAACAGGTGGCAGTCACAGTCAGGGGCAGGTGGGCTGGTGGGGTCTGAGAAGAGTAAGATGTCGTGAAAGATCTCAAACAACCAAAACAGAGTTGGACATTTGGTCTAAAGAGAGCTAACATTTCTCTGTTTCTTTAGGTCACAGTAAAGTTTTGTATTTTGCCTCAGAACCAACTCATAAACATCAATATTTTTAAACATTTTAAAATTCAATGTGAGAAGAGTTGTCTTTGGTTCCACTGGAGGGCCGTGAGTGTGTATATATGTGTGTGTGCATGTGTGTGTGTGTGTGTGTGTGCATGCGTGTGTCTGTATCTGTGTGTGTGTGCATGCATGTGTGTCTGTGTGTCCATGAGGCTGGCAATGCCCTGCATCGGGGCATGGAGGCCCCCGGATTCCCCCTGCCGCCTCCCGTGGGGCAGTTGGCCACGTGCGCCCGGGTCCCGTCTTGCAAGGGGAGGCGGCATGGCTGGGCCTGCAGCGAGCTGACCGTTTGTGGAACATTTGCCTGGTGAGAAGGGAGGGGAGGGGAGGCAGTAGGTGGACACGGCAGGAGTTACAGCAGTGGCCTGGGAACCACGGCCGTCTGGGAAAATCACTCTGATTTCACATGAACAAAAAGGTCCGCTTAGGAATCCACCCAGCTGTGTGCAGAGCACCATGCCCCCCGAGAGCCGCTGGACTAGACCAGGACGGGAGTCGGGAGGCTGGGGAGAGGTCCCTCCCCTCAGGCACCTTTCCCAGTGTCCTCGGCTCTGAAGTGAGAGCGTTAGCAGCCTGCGGTCGTCTCCCTCACGCTGGCCCCTGTGCCGTGTAACTGCCGCCCGCTCAGGGCCACACGTGCTGTGGATGGCCACCAAACCCTGCTCGGTGGACAGCCGGGAGATATGCATGCACGTGTCTGCTACACACACCTGTGCGCGCACGTACACGCACACACCTTCCCGTGGAGAGTTCCCGCTGGTCGGCAGGAGCACGGCTCCCCATGACAGCAAATTCCGACGGCCCTCGGGGCCCAGGGCTGCCCGGGGCTGCACCCTCAGCTCACCTGGCGAGCCTGCCTAGTAACGAGCCTGTTCCCTTGCAGGTTAGCCATCCGAAGCGATGGGCGACTGGAGCTTCCTGGGGAGACTCCTAGAGAACGCCCAGGAGCACTCCACCGTGGTCGGCAAGGTCTGGCTGACCGTGCTGTTCATCTTCAGGATCCTGGTGCTGGGGGCCGCGGCCGAGGAGGTGTGGGGGGACGAGCAGTCGGACTTCACGTGCAACACGCAGCAGCCGGGCTGCGAGAACGTGTGCTACGACCGCGCCTTCCCCATCTCGCACGTGCGCTTCTGGGTGCTGCAGATCATCTTCGTGTCCACGCCCACCCTCATCTACCTGGGCCACGTGCTGCACCTGGTGCGCATGGAGGAGAAGAGGAAGGAGCGGGAGGAAGAGCGGCTGAAGGCCGACGGCCCGCCCCTCGGGCAGGACAGGCCCCCGGTGCGCGACGACCGGGGCAAGGTCCGCCTGGCCGGCGCCCTGCTCCGCACCTACGTCTTCAACATCATCTTCAAGACGCTGTTCGAGGTGGGCTTCATCGCCGGGCAGTACTTCCTGTACGGCTTCCAGCTGAAGCCGCTGTACCGCTGTGACCGGTGGCCCTGCCCGAACACGGTGGACTGCTTCATCTCGCGGCCCACGGAGAAGACCATCTTCATCCTCTTCATGCTGGCCGTGGCCTGCGTGTCCCTCTTGCTCAACATGCTGGAGATCTACCACCTGGGCTGGAAGAAGCTGAAACAGGGCATGACCGACCCTTACCGCCCGGACACTCCCGGCTCCAGCGTGAGGGCCGCAAAGCCTGCGTGTGAGCGGCCCCTCCTGCTGCCCTCCCACTCCAACCCACCCGCCCTCACCATCGGGTTCCCGCCCTCCTACGCGCCCTCGGCCTCTTCCCTGGGGCAGGCGTCGGCCCCAGGCTACCCCGAGCCCCCTCCGCCGGCAGCCCTGCCCGGGACCCCCGGCAAGGGCCACCCGGTCGGCTCCCCCGGCGGCCACCAGCACCTGCTCGCGACGGCGCCGAACTGGGCCGGCCGGGAGGCCGAGCAGCAGACTTCTGCCGGGAAGGCCTCCCCGCCGTTGTCCGCGCCCGCAGCCCCGAAGCCCCCGGCCGGCCCCCAGCAGCCCCCTCCGGAGGGCGGGGCGGGGAGCTCGGGCGACAGCGACGGGGAGGGGGCGGTGACTGCCGTGGAGCTGCACGCGCCCCCCGAGCTCCCCGCAGACCCCGGCCGGTCCAGCAAGGCCAGTAAGTCCAGCGGCGGCCGGGCCAGGGCCAGTGACTTGGCCATCTAGCGGTGGCCTAGCATCCAAGACCCAGGGGGCTCACACCGGCGGTGGAGCCTGGAGGCGGGAGGAGGGGGCGAGCGAGGGTCGGGCTCGTGTGTCAGTGCTTGCTGTTCCTAACGCTGGGAGGTAGTGGGGAGCGCGTCCGAGGCAGGGAGGGGGTGCAGGGGCGGGGCCGCCAGAGATTCTCCCAGCAGCCCCCGCGCCCAGCAGCCCGGCCGCCTCCGCAGGTGCTGCGGTCTCCGCGGGGCGCTGTTCTGTGGTGGGAAAGCAGGGGTGTCTGTGGCAGGCAATTCGGTTTTCCTTTCCTACGCCCCCATCCCCGCCCCGGAGCCTCTGGACGGCCCAGCAAGTCTAGATGCTCTTAGCCTTATCTCTGTGTGAGACTTTAACTTAGAGTTGAATTTCATTTGGGATATTTGCCAAACCGCACTAAAAAAAGATTTTGAGCAAGTCCATGTAGCGTCACTGAGTTTCTGAACCGGCATGTGAAGCCCAGGATATCAAGCCACACACTTCATGACGAGTGACAGGAAGCAGCCGCCCATCAGAGGCAGAGCCGCGGCAGGGGGAGAGCAGACCCTTGAGATAAGTCTGAACAGCAGAGGAAACTGAGTAAAAGTGTGGCCGGTATGCCTTAGGTATTTATTTTTTAAATGACATTTTGTGCTTTGATCTGAATCGTACAGGTAAGCCTATTTCCCCCACTTTCTATCTTTCAGGAGAAAAATGAAAGAAAATAAAAGTATTAAAATGGATACTGACCAAGAGAATGCAAATGTGTCCCATTACATACTAGTAAAGATTTGAACTTTATTTTGAAAGAAATTCTTTGACTTTATGAGTCGGCTAATTAATATGAAAATGGACCATAGAAAACAAAAGCAGGGGAAATCTTTAAGTGCGTTTCAAACGCTTGAAGTTGTGAAGTTTTTGAACGGGAGGTTAAAAGTTAACTACTGTTGCCAGAAAAATTATTTATACAGATGAATCCACGACCTACATTTTTTAACAGTACAAAATAAAACTCTTCCAGTTTCCTAACCATTCTTTGTGGGTAGCCTCTTTGCTTTCTAAGCATGAGTGACATTGTCGGGGTCTCCTGCCCGCGTGAGTGCATGTGCTGGTTGGGACGAGGGCCCCGTTTGGCGTCTACACAGATCCTGCGCTGACCGGGGAGGCTGGAAGATGACACAGGGGTCCCGTCGCTGTTTGTGTACAAGCCAGTGGACACTGGTGATGTTGAGCCTGGGCCTTGTCACACCTCACATCCTACCTCCTCTGCGGCTGGTCAGTTCTTGTCCCACAAAACTGCACCCTGCCCCACCTGATTCATCTTTTTGTGAATTACTGTAACTTCCTGATGATGTATTTGGGGCCAGACTCCACAGCAGACTGTTGTGTTTTTTCTTTTTAATTTTTTATTTATTTTTGGCTGCATTGGGTCTTCATTGCTGCACGTGGGCTTTGTCTAGTTGCGGCGAGAGGGGGCCACTCTTCGTTGCGGTGCGCGGGCTTCTCATCTCGGTGGCTTCTCTTGCTGTGGAGCATGGGCTCTAGGCATGCGGGCTTCAGTAGTTGTGGCTCGTGGGCTCAGTAGTTGTGGCTCGCGGGCTCTAGAGCACAGGCCCAGTAGTTGTGGTGCCCGGGCTTAGTTGCTCCGCGGCATGTGGGATCTTCTCGGACCAGGGCTCGAACCCGTGTCCCCTGCATTGGCAGGCGGATTCTTAACCAGTGCACCAGAGGGAAGCCCAGACTGTGTCTTATATCGTAAAGAGCGACCCACTGACAATCTGATGAAAAGATGACTGTGTGCAGCTGGCTGGTGACCGCCGGCTTGGAAATTAAAGGCTTTCCCAGCAGACTGATGGAGAGACTTCTCCAAGTGGCTATTTTCTCCATCTCCCCAGGCTGGTGCACAGGAGAGAAGGTAATTCCTCACCCACAGGGGATGCCTCAGGCCCCCGGCTGTGGGGCTGAGTTTTCCTGGGCGAAAAGGGCCACTAGAAAATCCAAATTTGAAAAGCTTTCTGATAAAAAAGCTTCAGCTGCTGTCGCAGTGACCAGACGGTGAAAGGACAGCTCACTGGGTGGCTGTGAATGTTCTCAGTACCCCAGGTTCCACCAGGACACATGTCAGGTGCAATCGTGACCCACGATGTGATTCTGAGTGGGGCTGGAGATGGAAGCGAGAACTGTAACGGTAGGGCCGCTCGGCGCCGGGTCGGGAGGGTAAAATTAGACGCTCCTACGTGAAAACCACTAATGGATACAGAAGCAAAATTTCGCAATTCCACGGTGCCTGTGGTATTTCTTCAGGTTAGTGTTTTGATTTCAGTTCGTGTAAAAAATGAAAGCATGTCTCACATTATGTTGCTATTTGGGGCGTCCGTGGCCCTGAAGGCCAGGGTCCTCCTCCCTCACAGGGACATGGCCAGGGAAACGGTTGCCTCTATTCAATCACTTTTAGCACTAATATGTGTGTTAAAAACAGAAACCATCGCCCCTGTGGTCAAGATTCCAGATGTATTTCTTCTGACTTGTTAATATTTGGAAATTTCACTGAAACTATTTTTCTCCCAATTTAATAGAAATTTTTTAAATCCCTAAGCTTATTTTTAAACTGAAATGCCATACCTATTACATTTACACACTCTGTTTCTTTAATCCACAGCGTACAAGACAATTATATTCTTCCACTCCTGTTTTTGGAAGCCCGGTCATCCGGCTGGCGCTGCACAACCTATAGTGGTTACAAAGTGTCAAGTATTACTACATTCACAGTGCCCAAATCCAGTGTTTAAAATCCTAAAACACTTCATACATCATCACTCACTTTCCCTTTTTTAAACTTCATTTTACTGAGTTGTTTTTCCCCATGAAATTAACAAAAAAGATACCTTAAGTTTAAAAAGAAAAGAGAAAGGCGAGAAGAGCCAGCCAGACGATTTCCGATATAGCCCAGCTTCTTTGATCTTTAAATAAGTGGCTAGATCATAGGTTTCTTGTACGAGAACACCTAGAATAAGAACTGTGAAGACAATTCAAACATCCTTTACAAAAATTAACCTGATGAGATTTAGGTCTCTTTTCTGTTTAGGCTTTTTTTTTCCCTTCTATTAACACTTTCTTTAATTCTTTAGTGTTACTGAATAAAGTGCTTTTTCTAAAATGCTTTCTTTTGAACTTATTCTTCTGATATTTGTAACATTGACTTATGGATCAATTTTTGGATCTCCACCAGAACAAAACTCTGCAGAGTACTGCATGACTTCAAAGGGTGAATCTTTTGTAAAGACCCTGCCACCCCACCCCTGCCTTCAGAGGGCACAGGGCATTCTCGGAATAACTTTTTAAAATAACATGCAGACATTGTACATTAAAGTCAGAAAATGTATTTCTCTTCCTAATTCCACATTACACTGCAAAGCTTCAGTTTATTCACTCTAAGATTTCTTACGGCCCCAAAGATTTTTTTTCCCCTTTGCATTATGGAATGCCATAGCAAGACTTTTTATGGTCAGTTAGGAAGTTAAATAACTCTAAAACAGTGAACTGTGCCTAGTACCATATATGTAAATGGTAACTTAGGTCATAATGTTTACAAAACTCTTACTAAAACTTTTTGTGCTATAACAGTATCTTTCATAGATTAAACTGTAACTGAAAATAAGCATTTTACCAGATAAGTAATTAAAACTGGCCTTAAATTTAAATCGCTAGTTCTGTAGTGAGTTAATTGTTTTTCCTTTTTTTAACTTTTGAAAACTTTTTTTTTGAGGTATAGTTGATGTCAATATTATATAAGTTTCAGTTGTACAACAAAGTGATTCACAATTTTTAAAAGTCCTACTCCATTTATAGTTATTATAGACCACAGACTGTATCCCCTGTGCTGTACAATATATTCTCGTTGCTTTTTTATTTTATACATAGCAGTTTGTACCTCCACACTGGTAACTACTAGTTTGTTCTCCATCTGTGAGTCTGTTCCTTTTTTGTTATAGTCACTAGTTTGTTGTATTTTTTAGATTCCACATTTTAGTGGAAACACACAGTATTCACCTTTCTCTGACTTACTTCACTCAGCATGATGCCCAAGAGATCTTTCCCCCAGCAAGGCTGGAGTTTGTGGTTCTTGGGGAAGACCCTTCTGTGTATAATTACACATAATTGTGTATTTGTAGCTCTGCTTTTATGACGCGGGGCGATACCTGTGTGTGTCTAATGGCAAGTTCTTGATCAGAAATGCAATATTCCCACTCACACTGCCCCCGCCTGGCAAACCCACTTCTGGATGGATGCAGGACACAGCATAACAACACCAAGACCAGCCCAGATGCTTCGAAGGCTCGAAAGAAACCCAAAATCAAAATGCAGCCCCCCCAGACAAGAATTGGCGGGAAGTTCCCATACTCTTCACTGGTTGTGACCATGGGTGCCAAAGCTGTCCCCATGGATAGTTTTGGGAAGGGGCTTGGCCCTGCGGACAGCGCGTCACCGGCGGTGCCAGGCCTGAGCTGCACGCACGGGGCTCCAGGGGCGCGTCCCGACCCGTCGCCACGGACACACGAGCGGCGCTCTGAGGGGAGGTGGCACCCATCGCCCCGGCCCCGCCAAGCATTCCCGGGGGCGGCCAAGCGCATGGGGGCGGCGAGGGGACTCTCCGCAGCCGAGGGGACTAGGGCCACGGGCAGGTGCCCAGGTGCGCGCTCTGCGGGCCCCTTTGGGGAAGACGACCCCAGGCCGCCACGCTGCAGGCCCCACTCAGCCAGGCCCAGGGTGACCCCGAAGTGGTCGGCAGGAAGTCAGGGCTTCTGCGCAGGCTCAGTGGTGCCGTCACGCGTCCTATAACTCGGAAGGTTCCCACTCCCCCAGCGCAGCCACCCTGCAGGGTGGGCAGGTCCAGCCCAGCCCAGGCTCGGCCTCGGTCACAGGAGCGGGTCTGCGCTCAGCACCGCTCCTTTCCAGCCCCATGACTTCGGGGAATTGGTTTCACCTCTCTGCCTTTATTGATGTTTTCTCATCCGAAAAAATGGAACTAAAGTTGTGGGGAGTAGACCAGAATGGACAGAAAATGCTACGTGTAACCCTGACCCACAGAAGCACCACACAAACCCGCCGGGTCAATGAATTAACATTATCCACGGGCTGCCAGCATTTTCTTGTGTCTATGCATTCCCACCTTTTACCTTTGTTTTAAAACAGAAGGGTTTATACCATGAAAATGGAAGGGTTTATTCCATACCATGGAATGTTATTCAGCCCTAAAAAGGAAGGGAATCCTGACACCTGCTAAACATGCATGAACCTTGAGGATGTTATGCTCAGTCAAATAAGCCAGACACAAAGGACAAGCACTGTGTGACTCCACTTGCGGGAGGTCCCTGGAGGAGCCGGATCCACAGAGGCAGAAAGGAGGGTGGGTGTCGGGCTAGGGGAGGGGGATGTAGAGGTGTTATCTGGGAAGAGTTTCAGTTTTGCAAGATGACAAAGTTCTGGAAATGATGGCAGCGATGGTTGCACAACAACGTGACTTAATGCCGCTTAAAAATGGCCAAGATAGTAGATTTTATGTTGTGTATTTTACCATGATTAATATATATATATATATACACACACACACACACACATATATATATCTATGCAAAAACTTTTTAAGTTTTACATTGAACTAAAATGTACACACAGGAGGACACAGCTTGATGAATTGAACACACCTTGGCAAGAGACAGAACTTTTCTCCTTCCCAAAGCCTCCCTCTCTTTTTTCTTTTCTGTGTCACGCTTTTCCTGTTGTTGTCATTCACTCTGAAAGTATTCCTTCTGGGGGACCTTCGGGAGGGGGAAGGAGGAACCGCGTGGAGGGAAGCAGGTGGCGAAGTCTCACCGTCAGAAGCCATCCAGCCCTGCTGCTCCCAGAGACGAGAGCGTAGCGAGCTCTGAACACGGCCCAGAAACTACTGTCGTCCCTGGGAGTCTTCTTCGAGCCACTCTAGGAGTTTTCATGACATTTTTTAGTGGGAAAAACAAAATGGTTTATGGTTTTTTAAATGGCTTATAGTTTTATTGAATAAGTTCTCAAACGTGTGAATATCGAGTGAAGGCATGTAAACGTCCCCCTGGCCTGAGGCCACGGGAGTCACACATGGGGCCGCTGGATCAAAACTCGCCGCCTCTGCAGGGACCTCCCCTGGGTTCCGAACGGTCTGCTGCTCAAGGAACAGGCGCCGACCCCTCCCTGGAGTCTATGCACATGCAGCTTTACTGTGTGCGACGCCAACAGAACCAGACCTGGACCTTTCCCGGCCGCCAGAACTGCAGGTCCCGTGGTCCACAGTGGGGCGGGCTGGGCGGCACCCCGGGATGCCCAGGGATAAGATGATGACGGCTGGGCTCTGAGGGCGTCCGTGGGGTGGAGGCCCAAATAGGGAGCTAGAGACTCTCGTGGGATAGAGGCCGCGCCCCCCTTCTAGTTTCCTCTCAAAGTTGAAAGCGAGATCAACAGCAACAACAAAGTCACCCTCAGAAGTCAGCGGTTCTCTGGCGGGAGCTGGGACCTGCTCAGGGCGGCCCTCCGTCCTCACCGCAGCGCCCTGGTCCCAGGCGAGGCCCCCGGCGCCGGCCGCGGGGTCCCCACGAAGGAGGAAACATGGGAGCTAAGAACTTTCATTCCCAAGACCCTCAAAACCCCTTCAGAAAGCGCGTCCCTGCGTTCTAGCGTTTATCCCGAGCGTGTGAGTGTGTGCGGACCCCGGTCCTCCCCGTCGTCCTTTCAGGTTTGTTCTTCAACTGTTTAGGGCCCAAACCAGACGAAACACGAGGCAGATGCAGAACCGAGTATGATTTCCTGCCGTTCGCTGCGATGGAGGCTGCGGCTGAGGGTGCGCTTGGGGTCCTGCTTCCCTCGCTCGAAGGCGCCAGGACACCAGTCCTAGGGCACCTCTCGGGTGTCGGGGGTTGGTACCGGGGCATCGTGCCACATATCAAGAGCAGAGCGATCAGAGGAAACCCAGTGTGTTCTGGAGAGGAAGGGTTTTTTCTTTTCTTAAGAAAAGGCCAACACTAATATCACAGATCCAAGCATCAGTCTGCAGGTTCCTCTCCCAACTGCTCACTCCGGGTAGAGCTCAGGGCCGACATCACCACGATGAGGTCATCGCCAGGCAACCCCTTCCCCTCCCTCCCCTCCCCCACTCCGAAAGCTGGGAGCCGGGACTGTGCACGAAAGGCCAAGGCCCGTTCAGTTACGTGTGGACTGTGTCCAGCTCTGCATGAATGAAGGCTGTGAGACTGTGTCTATGTGTGGTTTGGGTCTTCGGGTTTTTTTTTTTTTTTTTTAATGAGCGACAGGGACTTTAATGCACAGAAAGAACTTTACAGCTACTTAAATTTCAAATGAATGATGCCTTATTAAAGTTCAAATTCAAAAAAACCTTTTTTTCCTCTAGCTTTTATGTTCATTGTACAAATCTTATGTCATGTTCTAGTATGTGTAAAACTTCAGATAACGTAAGAATCACCTTCAATCAGTTGAACCACCTAAACTCTTAAAAATCAATCCATTTAATTAAATTCTTCTCCACATTTTGAACTGCACTTATAAATTTAATATATTCATTTTTCTTCTTAAATATTTCAAATGTCTGAAGGGCGCAAGCAATCTATATCCCCAACTCAAAAAAACTTATGACAACCTTAAACAACTCGTTAAAAATCCAATAAATCAAAGTTGTAAGTACAGGAACTTTCAACTTCTTGTATACGTTCCAATAGCATTTACAAACTTTGTCAAATGCTCTTAAACTTTTTAATTTAAAAATTACAAGTCTATCAGCCGTAAAAAGAAACGAAACTGAGTTATTCGTAGTGAGGTGGATGGACCTAGAGTCCGTCATACAGAGTGAAGTAAGTCAGAAAGAGAAAAACAAATACCGTATGCTAACGCATATATATGGAATCTAAAAAAAAAAGGTTCTGAAGAACCTAGGGGCAGGACAGGAATAAAGACACAGATGCAGAGAATGGACTTGAGGACACAGGGAGGGGGAAGGGTAAGCTGGGACGAAGTGAGAGAGTGGCATGGACATATACACACTACCAAACGTAAAATAGATAGCTAATGGGAAGCAGCCGCATAGCACAGGGAGATCAGCTCGGTGCTTTGTGACTGCCTGGAGGGGTGGGATAAGGAGGGTGGGAGGGAGGGGATATGGGGATATATGTATACATATGGCTGATTCACTTTGTTATACAGCAGAAACTAACCCAACACTGTAAAGCAATTAGACTCCAATAAAGATGTTAAAAAAAATTACAAGTCTACACTTAATTATATACTTTACATAGAAATGACAAACCTATTTTGTCAGACTCCCTAATATGCCAGATTCTCCTAAAGATTACGGACATGTTAAATATCCGATATACAAGATGTGACACTGACACTGACAGAAGGCAGATTAGTGGCTGCCTCGGATCAGGGTTTTCACTTCATGGGGTTGTGGTGAGATCGACACCCAGAGAACACGTGAAAAGGCCACCTCCAAATGAAAACAGGCAAATGACACCTAACTTTAGGCTTAAAGGCATCATCCAACATTAACAATTTTTACAGTTACATCCTTAGCTATAAACTTCCGAAATAAATAACTTTGACTTATTGAACTTATCAGACAGTTTACCTAAATCATCTCATTTAATCCTCACAACAACCACACGAGGCAAATAGTGTCGTCAAAGGCAAAAGCTGCAAATTAGACCAAAAGCAAAGTATGAATCATGCCCCTCACAGCCGGTGTGTTCTCTGCCCTCGTCCTTGGCAGCGGCCTGTGTGTGTGTGTGGGAGGCTCCCATCGCCACCTCCTTCTCACGGGCAAAAGCTGAGGCACAGAGACGCCCAGGCACCTGCCCCAGGTCACAAAGCACCTTCTCTCCAGCACCGAGAGGGGCGCTCTGAGCCTGCAGGGAACATCGTGCACGTCAGCTAGGCACTGGCTCCTTCGCACCCCGAGGCACCCCCCAAAGTCCTCAGCAAGAAAACACGTTTCCATTTAAAATGAATTCTCAGTACATTGGACAAAATTCAGGTTATTGCTTCTATGATCCAGCGTTTCTCTTTTAATGAGTTCTCAAATCTGGGGAGTGGTGTTAACATGGCTGAAGGCGTGGTTAAGAAACTAATTAACTACAGCAGCAAAGTCGCCACCCAGCGTGGGCTGCACGACCAGATCTCCTAGGACCGCCTCTACTAGTCAGACGGGGCTGGTTCGGACAAGACGCGGAACAGCTGCTGAGAATCCTCGCACCCATTTGGAACTGACCCGTTTGGCAAGTCCGGCTAACGTGGAAACAGTTCCTCCCTGTTCACCTGTGTTCCAGGCCTCGTGAGACTTCCGTTTGCTCCTCGTGCCCTCTACGCTCTGTCTTGGGAAGCTTTCCCTGGTGAGAAGTGATCCGTGGCCTCCGGATCATGTTGAAGGTGGCAGTCGGCTCGGCCCAGACCTCCAGGCATCGTGAGACTGAGGGTGAGGCCGGCTGGAGGCCCGAGGGCCAGGGACACCCCACGTTCTGTTCCAGCCCAGCCTCTGCCTCCTCAGGTCCCCCACGGGGTGAGGGAGGGGCAGGGGGATGGGCAGGGCCAGCATCAC
Organism: Lagenorhynchus albirostris; assembly: GCF_949774975.1. NCBI lineage: Eukaryota > Metazoa > Chordata > Mammalia > Artiodactyla > Delphinidae > Lagenorhynchus > Lagenorhynchus albirostris. The sequence goes on along the minus strand of NC_083112.1, from coordinate 826,125 downwards.
CGCCTACCTGGAAGGGACAGTAGCAGGAGGAACACCCCCGCCCCAGCCCCTGTGCTTCAGATGGGTTGGGCCCAACTTGGTTTCTGCCCGACCATCTAAACATCCTGTGTTGCAGGTTGGGGCAGCAAAGGACATGGTTTCAGAGAAGGTCACTCCCGCCAGGCTGGCTGATTCTTTCTGCAAAACCAGCTCTGCTGAGACAGAACGCGCGTTTGCCCCGCGTGCGCCAAAGTGCCACTGCCACTGGGGCCGTGCCCGTCACCCCACGGGCTCCCCGTGCCCCTCAGGTCACCTCCCCTTCACCAGCACCGCCAGGCTGCCCTCCAGCGTCACAGCCCCGTCTTCTCTGGAATTTCACACAAATGGAAACACAGTATGAACTCATCTGTGTCTTTTTCACTCCACACAGGGCTCTCAAGATTCCTGTCTGTTGTTGCTGTCTCGGTAGTTTATGCCTTTTTACTGCTGAGAATTCCAGGATTCGTCCATTCACCCGCTAGTGAACCCTCTGGGCGGCATGGGGGTGTATGCTGAGGAACTGCCTCCCATGGCTGTAGAGGCTGATGACCCCCGAGGTCTGCGGTCGACAGGCTGGGGGCCTCGGGAGCCCATCGCGTAAACTCCAGTCCAAAGGCCAGTAGGTTTGAGACCCAAGAGAAGCCAATGATTCAGTCCGAGACTAAAGGCAGGAGAAACACAGTGTCCCGACGCAGAGCCGTCGGGCAGGAGAATTCGCTCTTCCCCACGGGGGGTCAGTCTTTTCATTCTGGTCAGGCCTTCAGCTGCTCGAATGGGGCCCACCGTCAGGAGGCGAGGCGTGCAGCTCCATTGCTCATCTCATCCTCAAACACCTTCCCAGACACACCCGCGATCACGTTTGGCCAGATACCTGGGCACCCCGTGCATGGCCTGTCAAGTTGACACTACAGTTAACCATCACGAACGGTTTGCTGTTTGGGGCTGATGTGAACATTTGTGCACAAGCCTTCGTGGAGACACATTTCAGTTCTGCGAGTCTGACCACTGGGTCGTGGGGTGAGTGCACATTCAACTTCTTAAGGAAATGGCCATAGAGGAAAACAATAGAGTGGGAAATCCACCAATGAGTAGGAGAGCTTCAGGTAAAGCTGCCTAGTTCTTGGCAAATAAATAAACATGGAAGATAAATATTTTTATTGAAAATAGAGGAATCATGAAATATACACAGAGATCTCAGATTTCTTTACATGCTGTTTTTAGGGGTTAGTTACTTGATTATATCTTTGGCAGTTAACTCAGTGGAAAAGGAAAATCCCAAGTTACCTTCCAGGAACCTGCGTGTCTCCGTTTTACGTTGCCTAACAGGCCGTGGCATCTGCAGAAAACACAGTTTCTTTTCTATGCTGCGGCTTCGGCTGGGCCGGGCCGGGCTGTCAGTGTTGGTCGGGACCGTGGTCACCTGCAGGGTGGCAGGAAGGTTGACAGTGGCTGGCCGTTGGCTGGCGCAGGGCGTCTGCCGACCGGAGGACCAGGGCCCACGCTCAAGGCCGCGGGAGAGGCGGGCACAGGCCAGCACGTGCCTCAGCCTCTATGGTACCACACCTGCCAACCCCCATGTCTGCGGCGAGTCCACAGCCGAACGCAGGATCAGGGCAGAGAAATGGCCGAGGAAATGCTCAGCGGCAGTGCCAGTGGTGAGGCTAGAGGGGAGGCCAGAGGGGACAGCGGGAGGGGGTCGTGAGAAGAGGTCAGACTCCAGACAGAACTAAAGACAAGCCACTGTGATGTCCTGTTGGATTCATGGTGCAAAACAGAGAGGAAGAAAGGGGTCAAGGGGGCTTCCCTGGTGGCGCAGTGGTTGAGAGTCCGCCTGCCGATGCAGGGGACGCGGGTTCGTGCCCCGGTCCGGGAGGATCCCACATGCCGCGGAGCGGCTGGGCCCGTGAGCCGTGGACGCTGAGCCTGCGCGTCCGGAGCCTGTGCTCCGCAACGGGAGAGGCCACGGCAGCGAGAGGCCCGCGTACCGCAAAAACAAAAACAAAAACAAAAAAACAAGAAAGGGGTCAAGGGTTAATCTGAGCCTCAGTATCCATGACCTCATAGGAGGAACTCGGGTTAAGGGTAACGTCCATCCGAGGAGTGGACAGACACCCAGAGCCTGGCACCCAGAGGACCGCACACTCAGCTTAACAGTTAGAAGAAGAGGGGCCTTCCCTGGTGGCGCAGTGGTTAAGAATCCGCCTGCCAATGCAGGCGACACGGGTTCAAGCCCTGGTCCGGGAAGATCCCACATGCCACGGAGCGCGCCACAACTACTGAGCCTGCGCTCTAGAGCCTGCGAGCCACAACTACTGAGCCCACGAGCCACAACTACTGAGCATGTGTGCCACAACTACTGAAGCCCACGCGCCTAGAGCCCGTGTTCTGCAACAAGAGAAGCCACCGCAATGAGAAGCCCGCGCACCGCAACGAAGAGTAGCCCCCGCTTGCCGCAGCTAGAGAAAGCCCGCGTGCAGCAATGAAGATCCAACGCAGCCAAAAATAAATAATTTTTTTTTAAAAAAGCAGGGTTTATGTTCTAAAAAAAAAATTAGAAGAAAAGAATTAGAAGTCCCTCCCCTGCTCCAAAGACTGCAAGAAACGTTGCTGCTTTAAACCTTGGTGCCCAGGGGACAGGGTATCCTGCCCCAGGTACTTACAACCATCGCTAGTTCTCATTGCAGATTTGCAGCCTAAACACACGTTCCTAGTTCAATAAAGTCGCTTCACACTGAGAGCTGGATTTAAGGCATCTCCAAACGGGGAAAAAAAAACCCTGCACTTCCTCTCTGGAGGAATTTTTCTTTATCTTTCATCTCTAAGAAACCCACAAATGATTTTCCAGTGAGTAGCAACTGGAGAGGTAATACTCTCTTTCCCTTTCAGCAACCAGAAAATTCCATTTTTAAATTTACTCTTACAGAGCTCACAGATAAAACTCATACAGGCACAAAAGAAATGAGCCTCCAGGGACTTCCCTGGCGGTCCAGTGGTTAGGACTTGGCGCTTTCACAGCTGAGGGTGCGTTTGATCCCTGGTCCGGGAACTAAGATCCCACAAGCCACTTGGTCAAAAAATTAAAAAATAAAATATTAAAGAAACAGAAATGAGGCTCCATGATTGAGAATAAACAGAAACAACAGACAGCAGAAATAGACCTACAAGGACTTTAGGTTTTAGAATTATCAGACAGAATGTAATTGAACTATGTTTACTATGTCTAAAGAATTAAAGGCAAGATTAAAAATATGTGCAGAGAACAAGAAATTATAACTAATGACCAAATAGAAGTTCTAGAAATTTTAAAAAATAATAATGATATTTGAAATTTAAGACTCAATGGATAGATTGAACACACAGATGAAGAAACACTAAAGATACAGTTGAAGGAATGACTAGAATGTTGCAGGGAGAGCCACAGAAATGGGAAGAATGAAAAAGAGGTTCAAGGACGTGAGGACAGAGAGAGAGGGTCCAGGGTATGTCTAATCAGTAACCAGAGGACAGGAAACAGAGAAGGAGCAGAGACAATATTTGAAAAGATTACAGCTGAGAATTTGCCAGGATTAATCGAAGATCCTATCCATAGACTCAAAAGCCCAATAGATCTCAAGTCCAAGGAAAAAATATCTACACCAAGACACATGATACTGAAAGTACAAACACCAAAGCATGAAGAAAAATGTACAGGACACTTAAAATCCCACCCCCAGAGATAAACTTGGCTAATGTTTTGATTTATTTTCTTTGACATATTTTCCAAGTGATCATATTTATTCTGATATTTTTTTCCTAATATACTATGAACATTTTCCAGGTTAATACATTTTCTTCTAAATCATAATTTTAAAGGCTTCATGACATTCCACCATATAAATGTATGACAATTTGTTTAAGCAGAATCCAATTGCTGGACATTTAAATTATTTCCGATTTTTGGCTATTTTAAATAGTGCGTGTGGTACATAAATCTTTTCCACATCACTGTTTCTTTAGGACACATTCTTCGAAGGGGAATTGCTGGGTCAAAAGACATAACTTCCATTGAGACTTTTGATGTATCTGCCCCCCTGCTTCCCAAAGAGACCAGCAGTTCCCGTGGACAGAAGTCTCCTCACCTAAGGAGAGGATGTCCAGCTAACTCTGGACGGCTCGGTGGACGCACTTCCCAAGTTAACTGATTCTCATTTACACATCAGTCCCAAACCAAAAGAGCTGATGCTTCTATACTTGTGGAAGAACACAGACCAGGAGCTTGGGAAGGGGAGGCCGCCCCCGGCTGAGGACTTTGCTGGTGAAGGGAGGGGAGATCAGAGCCCCCCTGATGTGGGACCACTTCACATCCCACGTAGGAACTGAAGTGACCAAAGTCCCTCGGGAACACAGAAAATACGGGCATTTGAAAAGCTTTTCAGCTCTTTTAAAACTTTGCTTCCCTGTTCTCCAAAATGACCATGCTTCATTCACTCGGACAAAACAGTTTAAAATGCGGTTGCCGTCTGTTCTATAGCAGCCAGACAGCTGTTTATAATAAAGGTGCTCTCAGTTCATGCTGTGTGGCTGAGGGCATTCGGCCTCTAATCGCAGCCGTAATCTCGTTTTCACATTTCTCTCTGGTCCATCCTACTTGACCCTGCTTATTGAAGCACTTTTATTGTGCTGGTTCAAAGGACAAGGGATTGAGCAGAAACAAAAGTGAGGTCTGAGGATTGTGTGCACGACATGTGCCCGGTCCTGCTCTACCGTCCATGAATAGAAACTCTGGAATCCGGCCAAGCCACTTAATGGAAAACTCTGACTTCTAAAAATTATTCCTGGTTCTTTTTTCAAGCATCACAATTCGCCCAGGTTGAAAGAGGAAGGTCCGTCTGCTCACGATAGGAGCCAGCCAGCTAGGTTGCCAGCCATATCCGCCAGGTTCCTCAAATTTTCCGTAAAGGGCTGGGTAGTAAATAGTTTAGATTTTCAAGCCAGACGGTCTCCGGTGCAACTGCTCAGTTCTGCTGTTGCTGCTCGAGAGCAGCCAGACTGTGTGAGCCCCTGGCGTCCCCGCACACCAGGAAACCCCCCAGAGGCCGGGGCAGGACCTGGCCTGCAGGCAGCAGCTTTGCCAGGCCCTGGTTCTCAGCTGACAGTCACCTCGAGGGGCCCCTCCAGCCTTGAAGTCCTTTGAATCTGTCAGTAGGCTTGGCATGTGGCATTTGGATTAGGTTGCCCGATGCCGGCTGGTGTGGGGATGAGGGTGGAGGGAGAGGAAATTGCTCCAATCTGCAGAGGCAGACAGACCCTGGCAGTAACACCCGCCAGCCGTGGAGACTAAACGCCCTGCTCCCTGCCTTTGTCTCTTGGCTTAGATGTTGACGTTTGAGTCTTGTTTTCTTTTTAACTCAGATCCTGTTAAATTCTCTTCAGTCGGGGTAAATCTTCCAGTCTACCGATCTGTTAAACCTGTTCTCAGACGTTCTTGTGACGAGGACACTTCACCTCCCGTGGACGGAAGCCTCCTCACGTAAGGAGAGGAACCTTCACCGCATCAGAGGCCAGGCATAAGCTCATGACGAGACGGTGTGGATGGGAAAGGGCCAGTGGGCTGAGTCTGCCCTCACAGAGCCTCTCAGAGGCCAGTGAGTGGGAACACATTGCCCTCTGACAGTTGCAGTGCCTGCTTCCAGGGCGGCCTCCGGAGGGAAGCTGGGCTCTGATCTCCACTCCCTTCACCAGCGAAGTCCTCAGATGGGGGTGGCCTCCTCTTCCCAAGCTCCTGGTCTGTGTCCTTAACTCAGCATCCCTGTTGGCCCCAGTGCATCTGATGCCCGGGACCCTCTTCAGCCCCGCCCGCCTAGCTCCTGGACGTGCCCTATTTGTTCTTCTCTCTCTTCTCCTTAAATGTGGCCAGTCCCAGAGTCCCTGTCCTTTGCTCTCTTCCCTTTAGGGTTCTCCTGAGATCCCGTCCATGCCTAGTCTGTCATCACGGAGGTGCCCTTGCTCTTCAGGGTCACACCTGGATGCCGACAGCGCAAGCAAAGCTGATGAAAGGTCTGCCCGGGCTGTGTGCTGCTCGCCACGGCCCTCCTTCAGAACCTGAGAACGACCGCCAGCTCCCGTCCCCTTCAATCCCACATCCCGCCCGCGCTTCCGCCCCAGTTCCCCTGCCTGGCAACTCTCACGTTTATTCCTACCACCTGCTCCCTGGCCATCGGACTGCGTTCTCTGCCTGCAGACTGGGCCCAGTTCAGCCCATCCTGAACAAAACCACTCATATTAATATTTTAAAGCTCCATTTTGAAGTCACTCACCTATTTAAAAACCATCTGTGGGTCCCATTTAAATAAAGCTTCGAGGGCTTCCCTGGTAGCGCAGTGGTTGAGAGTCCGCCTGCCGATGCAGGGGACGCGGGTTCGTGCCCCGGTCCGGGAGGATCCCACATGCCGCGGAGCGGCTGGGCCCGTGAGCCATGGCCGCTGAGCCTGCGCGTCCGGAGCCTGTGCTCCGCAACGGGAGAGGCCACGATAGTGAGAGGCCCGCGTACCACACACACACACACACAAAATTGCTCAGGGGAACTACATTAAAAATACTTATGATCTATCAATGCCAAGGTAGAATATAAATGTAATTGTATTTATATACAAATCACATGAACATATGCATAAGGACCAGATGGAGGAAATATTGATATGCCAAGAGGGTGAGGTTTCAGATATATTTGTTGTATTAAAATGTTTCCCCTTTATTATAACAATTTAATATTCTTTACTGCTTTTACAAAATAATCTTACCCAAAATATTTTTTTAAATCTAAAGCAGAATATTTACCAAAAAGAATGAGAATTGTCCAGAAAGCTATTATTTTAAAATCTTAACTCCAAAATGTAATTAATTACTTTCTACTATGATTAAAAAAGCTCTTTAGAATCTGTTTTGCTTCCTGCTCCTGGTTCCCTGCAGGTCACCAACATGTGGTCCATCAGCCCCTCATCACAGCGTCACTGTGTAGCTGTGGCTCTTTGTTGTGTGTTGACTGAAAGCTTGACCACATGATTATCTCAGAGATTCAATTCAATAGGATGGAGAAGCTTCTGGTCCACATCACCAGACTAGGGGGAGAAGAAAGACAAACGGGGATTTAAACCATTACCTCTTATTTCAGAAGGTTTGCTTTTTCACAGTCTTTGAGCAAAACTCACCTAGATTTGAGGGCTTCTGGAATCTACCGCAGAGCTGAGATTTCAGTTACAAAATCAACCCATTTCTTTCTTGGTTGACGCTCCCTCGAGTCACTGGAAATGTCACGCGCAGGAATCCATCCCACGTTGCCAAAGAGAAAACCTCGTTCCTTCTTGCACACACAGTGGGGAACAAAATCATGAATGCGCCCGACCAACACATACAAGGCTTTCAAGACGTGGAGGCATGAAGCTGCTTAACTACCCACCAGCTTAAGTCAAAACATACTGTTTTTCACACAGAGGAACAAGCTCAAGTGTATCCAGACAGGCTCTGGAACAACAGCTAGTACTTCAGTAAAGATTTTTTTTTCCTTTCAAGTTCTGGGGAAAGGGCATAGTTTTTCTCCTGCAGCTTCTCAACTGAAGAATGTTGTAAGCTATCAACTTCCTGTAATAATAATAACAAGAGTTACCCTTCAGTGCCCACTGTGCGCCGAGCCCTACTGCAAGGCCAGCCCCACCTCTGGACCCGGGCACGTGGCCTGCAGTTGGGGTGTCCGGTGGTCCTGGGGCCCGTCTACGGGCACAAAACATGACCAGAACGGAACCAGGCGGAGAAAGACGGACTTTGCAGAAGGAACAGCAGGTGTGGGGAGAAGACGCTTTGTCCTGGGCCGTCTGGGGAGGAGGCCAGGCCCCCGGGAAGGCTGCCCCGCCGTGGATGCCCCACCGCCTCCAAGGAAGGCCCCAGGGGACCCTCTGTCCGCCGACTGGGTGCAAACCCGACGCCTCCCCGGCGGCCTTCAGAGAGGCTGGTCCTTCCTCCAAGCCTCTCCACCCGCCACCACTCCCGGATCAGCATCTCTGTTAAAGTCACGAGCGAGCAAATGTTTAAAAGGATTATTCGGAAACGGCTCCAGCAGCGCGCTCAGCCCGCCCGCCCGCGGCGCCCCCTGCGGAGCCTGTCTGCGATGGGGCCGTTCCCGGCCGCACCCGGGCCAGGCGCCTCAGGGACCCCGCACATCCCATGCACTCCGCGCATCCCGGGACCGCGCGCATCCCGGGGGCCCCGCGCATCCCACGCACCCCGCGCCAGCCCGTCGGTGCAGAAGCAGCCCCACCCTCGGCGCACCCCCTACCCCCGCAAGGCCTCTCGGTGAGTGCCCGACGGCGACTCTCCCGGAACGTCCGGGTCGCGCTTGTTGGAGCCTCGGCCCCGGGACTCCGAGCACAGCGCTTGGTCGGGGGTCGGCGGACCCGCGGGAGAAACGAGCGCCCCACCTCCCCCCCCACCCACAGGACACAGGTACCCGACCGCAGGTTCGCCCCACGCCCCCGCGCCTCCCCTCCCCGTCCGTCTGTCCATCCGCCGTCTGTCCTGTGTGACCGCGAGGACCCCGCGAGGGCCGCTGTCCCACCTCCAGGGCGTCCACGTACGCCCTGGTAGGGGGGCGGTGCTGGGACCCAAGTGCAGCTCCCAACACACCTGGTTCGTCGCTGGGGCGAAATCACGACCCAGATAAGGAGGCGAGGCGGCGGCCCAGGCGAGGAAGGGGGCCACTGAGGCTAGCACAGAGACGACCAGATTAAACTTCACGCTCAGGCTCAGGCTCAAGCTCCTCACAGACGTTCCTATTGCAAGTCGCGAACGTGAATTAATGCTCTTTCTCTGAGACTCACATTTTTAATGCACCAATTTTTATCAGGCTTAAAATTTCTCATTCTTATAAAATATACATGGAACTCTCCACTGTAACCATTTTTCAGTGTGTGGTTCAGCGGCATTAAGTATATCCACACTGACGTGCAGTCATCTCCACCATCCAGCTCCGGAACTCTTCCATCTTCCCAAGCTGAGACTCTGTACCCATTAAATACTAATTCCCCATTCTCCCTCCCCTCAGCCCCTGGCACCCACCATTCTCCTTTGTCTCAATGAGTTTCCCTATTCTAGGTACTTCATATAAATGGAATCATAAGTCTTTTCCTTCTGTGTCTGGCTTATTTCACCTAGCACAATGTTTTTAAGGTTCATCCATGTTGTAGCATGTATCAGAATTTCCTTCCCTTTCAAGGTTAAATAATATCTCATTGTATCTACACACATTGTTTATCCATAATCTATCTATAAATATTTGGGTTGTTTCCACCTTTTGGTTATTGTGAATTAATTTTTTTTTTCAGTAGTATATTTACATGATTTAAAAACAAAGCGGTACCAAGGGCAAATAGCAAGACCTAGCCGTCTCCTGTCACACTCCTGATTCCTGTCCTGTTGCCCAAAGGCAAGAACTTCCATATCACTTCCTCCCCTGCATTTCCTGCATTTCCTCTGGTCATTACAACCGTATTTCTAAACATACTTGCAGTGCATTTTCTTGAGTTTTAAAATGTGTATCATCTCCTGACTCCCCACCACAGAAGACTGGCCCTGCTTCTACACCCACCCTTCACGTACCCACCCAGAAACGTCTCCCTACACCACTGTCCCAACACAACCACATCCCACATTTTGGCAAAATACGTTTCAGTGTTTATAGTACCGTGTGTGCAGTCAGGGTCCAGCCAGGAGACAGCACACCAGTAATATGAACAGAGAAAATTTAACACAATTATTAACTAGTAATTAGGGAATTGACAACTCTAAGTGTGAAAACATCGGGGCTAGGGAGCAGCTGCTGTCTCTGCCCTCCCCCCCACCCCGGGCAGAGACCTGTGCTTGTGACCTCCTGTTGGCAGAAAAGGTGGGTGATGTGCCAACGCTGAGGTTTCAGTGAAACCTGGCCATCTTGCCTGGAAAAGAGAAAACCAACGCCTGAAACCCAAGAGAAGCCAGCCCCTTACTCTCTCCAGGCCCTCCAGTGCCCTCCAGCGAGACCTGACACTGTGACATCACAGAGGAGACGTGTGCAGGTCCAGCTCCAGCACCACAAGGCAGGGCCGGGAGGGACGCACCCTGGTCCCGACCCGTCACCTCCCGCCCATCCTGTTCCTGGACCCCCATTTTTCCCTTTCCTCCTTGGTCACCTCATTTTGGGGGGGAATTGCGTTGCTTTTTGACAAATGTGTCCAAAAGGTGAAATTCCTGAGAACTTGCACACCTGAACACACCCTGGAAGTCTGGCATGCTACAGAACTCCAAACTGGAAATCACTTGTCTCAGTTTTAAAGGCACCGCGCCATCATTTCTACCTCCCAGCACTGCTGCTGAAAAGCCTGATGACATCTGACTCCTCATCTTTTGTATGTGATGTTTTTTTAATCCTTCCTCTGTGGATCCCTTTAGAATCTTTTCTTCACATGCAGACTGTTTAAATTTCCCAACAGTGTGTCTTGGGTCACAGTCTATAGTCACTCCGTGCGCCCTGGGCCCTCTTCCGTCTTCCTCCCCTGCATTTCCTGTTCTTTCTGGAAGTTCTGGTTGTTTCGTGTGGGACCTCCTAGGCTGAAGCTCAGGTTTTCTTTTGTCTCATACTTTGCCCTTTTTCATCTTCTTGCTCGACTTTATGCAAATCTTTTCAACCTTGTTATCCAGTCTTTCTACTGGGTATTTCCATCGTATATATTTTTAAAATTTATTTTTGGCTGCGTTGGGTCTTTGTTGCTGCGCGTGGGCTTTCTCTAGTTGTGGCGAGCGGGTGCTACTCTACATTGCCGTGTGGGGGCTTCTCATTGCGGCGGCTTCTCTTGTTGTGGAGCACGGGCTCTAGGCACGCGGGCTTCAGTAGTTGTGGCACACGGGCTCAGTAGTTGTGGCTCGCGGGCTCTAGAGCGCAGGCTTAGTAGTTGTGGCACACGGGCTTAGTTGCTCCGCAGCATGTGGGATCTTCCCGGACCAGGGATTGAACCCATGTCCCCTGCATCGGCAGGCGGAGTCAACCACTGTGCCACCACGGAAGTCCCTCCATCGCATTTTTAATCTGTCTTAACATTTCTTTTCCATAGCTTCTGATTGCTTCCTGTATGTTTATCTTCCCTCAGATATAACTTGTAAATTTTTTAAAAGCCTTCTTCTGCTTCCTCCACGGTAGTTTTTTCTTGCATCTTCCTTTTATTTGGATGTCCATCTTTCCAGTTGGAAGTTTCCGTCCTTTCTCCAGAACGAGAAGACACCAGACAGGAGGCTGTGGACATGAGCAGGGGCTCCTGCCAGACTCAGGGGAGGCTCACCGTGGGGAGCAGACTGGGGTCTCTGCCTCTTGTCCTGGGCTCGTCTGTTTCCCGCAGTGGGGGTGTACCCCAGATCTCCAGCTTCCTGGGCGCTAGGCTGGGTCTCCCACCAGCCCTCCTGTCGGTCCCGCCTGGCGTCTGTGGCCCTCAGCCTCACCCTCCCCTGAGCCTCCAGACCCCCTGGGCGTGGGGAACGCTGCATTGCTAGGGCAGAGGATTTTGGAAAGGGCTAAACAGGTTATTTTACAGACTTTTAAACCATCTACTACACCCTACCTTCAGGGTATCTGCTTAATCCAATTCCTGGGATGCTGGGGCATAAATCACTAGCTCTTTGTTGGATGTATTTAGCCTTCTAGACACTAGTGTAGTGACTGAACACGTGGTGTCTGGGGCCACCCATGGGAACCCTAGTTCCATCACCTCCTAGCTGGTGAGCTTGGGCAAGTTACTCAGCCTCTTTGTACCTCAGTTTCTCCATCTGCAAAATGGGGATGATACAACTACCCTACAATGGCTCCTAGTGAGGCCAGCACACAGCCCAGATCTGGCCCACAACCTGTGTCTGCGTGGCCTGTGAGCTGAGAATGACTTTTACATTTTTAAAAGGTTGAAAAAACTCAAAGAAGAACATGAGACAAAACTGTTAAGAGGCCCACGAAGCCTAAAATGGTTCCTATCTGGCCTTTTACAGATCGTAAAAGCCTGGCTTTCAGGGCGATTGCATCAACTGAGTTAATGCAGCTAAAGTACTAGAGCAAAATAAAGCCATTCTTCCCTTTATTCCTCAGTTTGGAGATGTTTACTTTCACACGTGTGATGAAGTCCATAGCGTATCGACAGCACTTAGAGCCACTGAGCCCACACGAGAGCCCAAAGGGCTCAGTTAATAGAACAGACATCCCAGCTTTTAGAGGTCAGAGAACAAGGAGGATATTATCAAAATACCAAGAAGAGGCGTTATACAAAGTAGAAGAATCAGGAGAACGTAGAATACGGGAAACTAAGTTTTAAAAAGCATTTCAGAAAGAGGCAGTGACCTGCAGCTGCTGGCTGGCTAGTACCACGAGGCCTCAGTCTCCACGGGTCCTGGTGACACAGTGAGCTCGCCTAGTGGGATGATGGACAGAACACTTCTCAACATTTCAGAGAAAACAGGAGTTAAGGACCATGAGGACAGACAACTCTGAGGAATTCTGCCACAGTGTGAGGGCAATTTCAGAGGATTTTGAAAGACAAGCCCTACAAGGGACCGCAGGCTGGCAGGAGAGGCCCACGTGCTGTAAGTGAATGTGACGGGGACCCACGGAGCCTTCTGCCGGCTTGGACACCTCTCATGTTTTCCACTGAAGTAAGAGGCAGGGCAAGCAACTCAGCACACCTCGCCCACCGCCTGTTTCTGTGCAGCACACTAGCCAACGATGACTTTTTTACATTTTTTAATGGTTCAGAAATTAATTTAAAATATTTCGTGACATAAGAAGTTTAAATTTCAGTGTCCACAACTAAAGTCTTATTGGAACACAGCCATGCCTTTGCAGCTGCGTATCCTCCAGGGCAGCTTAGATGCACAGGGTGGTCCGGCCTCTCCCAGCAGCGGGCAGGCAGTGCTTCATGTGCTGGGTGTATTGCTCGTGCCCCCGTGTCACGTATTTATTTTTTTTACCAGTGCAAACCCACCACGTTGAAACAAAACGTTCTCCAGATGTCACGCCACATCACTGTTATTGAATTACAGGGCGTTTGTTGTGCTGCTTTTGCAAAGACCCCCAGCTGTGCTGAAGGAATGCGATATGCACAACACGACCAGACCGGGGCTCCATCCCGGGGTTTCCAACTTACGAGAGAGCGACGGTCAGAAAGCTAGAAAACGCGATGGAATACCTCATTCCAGCAGGCAACCAAAGTCAGTTTCCAGGCGGCTCATCCGTCGGCCAGGTGCGCATTTATGGGGCAAATCAAATCATCTGATTGCAGCGGCCACAGAAATGTATCCAGAGAAAACAAGCTCAGCCTTTTGGCAAAAGAGTAGCTCAGAGTTGAAGAGTCAAAAATTGAAAAATGAGGCAAATGTTTTCAAGTGCTTTTCCTCAGCTCTTGAAGAGTGAAAAGATTTTTTACCCAAATGGCTTAGCTGTCTCTCCAAGAAGTCAATGCCGAGTCTGAAGGGACTGAAGACTGGCCTCCATGATTTGCCTGTAGGTGACAACTACAGACAAGAATGTCTTCGAACAAGCTGACGCAACACTCACTCAAGAAAACCTGAAAGCGGCATCTGGGAAGATGTGACTAACGGTGCAAAAACGCGTGTGGAGTAGAAGCCGCCTTCGTTGAAATGGAAGTGTTCAGGGGGTTATCCGCTCACCAGCGGGCCCTGAGGTGAACATTGAGCCAGAGGTGTCAGGGCAAGCCCCTCGCGGGGACTCTCCCGCCATCAGTTCTGGGTGTTGGGTCACAGGCCACACGCAGTCCACGGCCAGGCGGCCCCCGGGCCGAACAGGCAGAACGGCACCCAACCACTGTCACGGGAAATCAGCTGTTGTTGCAGGCTTGATGAAGTTCCCGAATAAAGTCAACCTAAAATGACGAGCGCTGGGCGTACCGCCCTGCGCCCCCATGGCACGTATTTATTTCTTACCAGTGCAGACCCACCACATCAAAACACAGTGTTCTCCAAGGCAGTGCTTGTACACAAAACACACTGCAGTTACTTCCAGCAACAAACGCTGCCTGAATCCCAAGTAACGTCACTTCTCAGGCTGTCCCAAGTGAGAGCAGCAGCACCTCGGTTCCCACACACGTTTCCCACACACATAGAGCAGGGATATCTTCCAAGCTCAAACGACAGCTCCAGCAGTGTTTTTCAAAGACCAATGCAATTGTAAAGGAAAATTCCGTGTTTCAAATTGTACTTAGCTTTTGCAACTGAGGAGATTCTCTCTAATCTTCATTTGGAAGTGATGAATCTGCAACATAATGACTTGCTAAGAGGCAAACATCAAATTGATATCAAAATCTGGGAAGTTGTACAAACGCCTCCCAAGTGAGAAACGTGCTTAATTAAATCCCTGTGCTCACGGACTGAGAGCAACATGTGGCCGTACTTATGTTTGAAAACACATTTTCCAAAGAGAAATACATAAAAGCTAAGAGATGAACATTTGCAATCGATTCTGATGACAGTGAAGCCTTCCATCCTCCGCATTGTAGCTGCGTATTAGGAAATGTTGTACTCAATTATTATACTTCGAATTTGGTCAGTAGAAACCCTGTGGAAATGTGTTTTCTCTTGCAAATGCCCACATACCATGCTTCACGTTGTCTCGAATATTGACTCTGGCCCTTTATGTGCGTTTGCTGACCCCTGAGCTTCAGTACGGGGGAAAGTGTTAGATTTGAGGAGAGAGGAAAAGGTCTGAAGATAATTGAGGAGAAACAGTGGGTGGCCAGAGCAGCGGGTGAGGGGCAGGCAGGGCACCTGCTCCAGGGCCGGCTGTCCGTGGCCTCCAAGTCCATCTGCCTACCTTCCAGAATTCTGCTGCTGCTCAGCCTTTACTCTGGTCTTGGTAGATGCTTACGCAACATTCCTTCTATCAGTGGAAGCAGTTCCTGGATGGCCGGCGTCGAGCAGAACAGGAAGTGGACAGCAGAGGGGTGAAGGGGCACTCAGACCCGGGGAAGATCTGAACTGGGCTCACAGCTGCACCACTCACCGAGCTTTACTTGGAGACCATATCAACAATGCCTCATGGGCCTTCCCACAGAAAGCACTCCAGCAACTATTCATCTCATTCCCACAGACACCCTGGAAGAAAAAAAAGCCTCAAACTTATGGGAACAGGCAGACAAAATGTCCATCTCCAATGAGCCGGGCGGCCACTTAGTTACGGCGAAACGAAAAGCTTATGTGTTCACAATTCGCTGCAGCTCGTGTAGGTGAAACTAAGAAAGCGGGACTGAAAACAAAACAGAAGGCTCCCATTAACAGCAAGTCCTTCCACGGATATATGGCTTCTCTCAGTGAGTTTCCTACAGGGGGCCTTTCAAACTCTGACCCAAAAGCATATTTCAGTACACAAGTACAGAACAACTTTCATGAGAAAAATGCCCGTATTAAGTTCTATTCTGTTCAATTCTATTTCATTTTTTTAAAAAAATGTTTGTGGCAGATATTTTAAAATAAATTTATTTATGTTTCACTCCGTTGGGTCTTCATTGCTGCACGTGGGCTTTCTCTAGTTGCAGCGAGCGGGGGCTGCTGTTCATTGCGGTGCGCGGGCTTCTCATTGCAGTGGCTTCTCTTGTGGAGCACGGGCTCTAGGCGGATGGGCTTCAGTAGCTGCGGCTCGAAGGCTCTAGAGCGTAGGCTCAGTAGTTGTGGCGCACGGGCTTAGCTGCTCCACAGCACGTGGAATCTTCCCAGACCAGGGCTCGAACCCGTGTCCCCTGAATTGGAAGGCGGCTTCTTAACTACTGGACCACCAGGGAAGTCCCAGAAATTTGCATTTTTAACAAACTTCACAAGTGATTTTTAAGTGTTTCTATTTTGATCACGACTACAAATCATCAAGACGTACGTCCCAACCCCTCGGCCGTCATAAATGGAAGGTTACAGGAGCTCAAGCAGCACCAGCGAACGCAGGGCAAATCGGACTGACACACACAAAGCATCCAGGAGACTAGGGTCAAAGGCGAACCAAAATGCAGGCGTTATTTCACGGATCGTAGGTCATGCTCCCCACGGTTCACTTTCAAGGTGCTTGAATGTTAAGGTACTTACAATCAATAATTCACTCAGGGCTTCCCTGGTGGCACAATGGTTGAGAGTCCACCTGCTGATGCAGAGGATGCGGGTTCGTGCCCCGGTCCGGGAGGATCCCACGTGCCGCGGAGCGGCTGGGCCCGTGAGCCATGGCCGCTGAGCCTGCGCGTCCGGAGCCTGTGCTCCGCAATGGGAGAGGCCACAACAGTGAGAGAGAGGCCCACGTACCACACACACACACAAAAATGCTCAGGGGAACTACATTAAAAATACTTATGATCTATCAATGCAAAGGTAGAATATAAATGTAATTGTATTTATATACAAATTACATGAACATATGCATAAGGACCAGATGGAGGAAATATTGATATGCCAAGAGGGTGAGGTTTCAGATATATTTGTTGTATTAAAATGTTTCCCCTTTATTATAACAATTTAATACTTTACTGCTTTTACAAAATAATCTTACCCAAAATATTTTTTTTAAATCTAAAGCAGAATATTTACCAAAAAGAATGAGAATTGTCCAAAATAAAAAAAATAAAAATTCACTCAACAAACATTTATGACCACCTAGTGTATGCTGGGAGCTTCTCCAGGTGGCTCGGGACAGAGCAGGGAAGCACACTTGCCCCAGCCCGTGACCTTACCTTCTGGTGAAACACCTGCTCCTGCAGCATGGCGCCCGTGACCGTGGCCAGTGGTGCGGCCCTGCCCTATTCGGGCAGTCGGTGCCCACTCTCCCTCTGCAGGATGGGAAGCAGGGGGCACAGTACAGAGACCTGGCCTGCACTCAGGACTGGAGAGCTGGGCTCACTAAGAGCAGGGGCTTGATAAGTTACTAGACCTGTGTATTAAACTTATTTCATCGTACAAGTGATTGTGCTCAATAAGGCCCATGGCCCCATCTTATTCTGACATTCCATCACACTTTCGCTTCTCTCCAACTAGACTAAGTCTTTGAGAAGAGGCACTGTGCTCCCAGTACCTGGCTTAGGGTACCTGAGAGAACCATCACCCGAGTGTTTGTTGAATGAATAAACAATGGCTCCAGGAAACGACAGCAGCCACTCAGAAAGCCCTATCACATTTATGTATAACAGTCATGCTACAAATACTGAGGCAAAAAGGAAAGTAAAAGAAAGCAGTTGTTCTTAAGTCTCAGCATTCACTAATGGCTCTACAACTGCCATTTTATTTCTGCCTGTTCTAAGCATTCCTTGCATTTTCCTTTAAATTGAATACACACATTTTACGGTAAGCCTTCAGTTACCTCTACCCAAACTAAGCGATGCAAGAGAGAAATACTAGATGTTTTATTGAAGGAAAATACTAGATCTGCCACTAGTTTTATTACAGGCTTGCAATTCCTCATCAGCAAGTCTGAGATCCAAGTTGTTTGAAAATCTAGCTTTTTGTGCTTGTGACAAAAGCCGAGCTAAGCCATGCAAAGCTTTCTGTGGCCGCACACCGCTCACCCCGTCACTACCGATACCTGATTTATCGCTGAGGAGATACTGATTACAGGGTGTTGCCCCGAGCCCACTGAGGGTCCTATGTAACCTACAAGCACACGTTATTTTTGAAAAAGAAAATTCTGAATTCTAAACCCCCAAGAATTTCTGCTAAGGGACTACAGTATACTTACAGTCGTATAGAGACAAAAAAGCAACTGAAGCCTGGTGTTGTACACTACTGCCATCTGCTGACGGCAGTTTAGAAGTATAAATACGTAATCAAAATGGAAACGTTTCATCTGCTCATAGGGTCACGAGCAGCGACACCGGTGATTTAAAATAAATTTGAGATTCTGTTTTTTCAAAAGTAATTGCTATGAAATAAATCCTCAGTGGCTGAAGTTCTTTTAAATTTCTATAATGTACTGGACCTCGTATGTTCCATCCACATCACATAACCTAGAAGCGGAATTACCTTAATTCAATGTGGTTTCATACTTTTCAGTATTATCTCTAACTCATGCTCTAGCGACCCCTTTGGGTGCTATTACAAGTTAGTCTGAAAGCCAGAGGTGAGGACTGATGCCACCAAAATGGAACCATTAAAATAACCAGAAATTGCTCCACTGACCACTTCTTATAGAGCCATAAGCAATGTCAAGGTTACAGGAATCTAAATAAACCACAGGTGGTACAAATTCTATGAAAACTACTCTAGACCATAATAGCCTTTTAGGGTATTTCTGAGTGTCCACAATCTTGTCTGTTTTAAACTATTATGGATACATTCCCTACGTGTTCCCTAGGAGTTAAATAACCATACAAGTATTTCTTGTTTACCCTCATAATTGTAACCTTTGGAACACTGCTGTCTTAATCTTTTATTTTCTCTCCCTCCCTAACTACCATGGTTGGCAGTAGCTCTTTAGCACAGGGGAAATATGAAACAAAGATTTGTTGTTTAGATTTTGGGATAGTGAATTTTCATGTGCTGAGTTTACCTCTGAGGAGTTATCCAACGATACAAAGACCTCCGTTGGTATACCCACAGGATCTGTGGACCCCCTCCGGTTCTATTCCTAATATGTACTTTATTTACAGATTAAATCTTAGTTTCTCTTTGGTTCTTTTTTCTCAAAAGGTCTAAATTCATGGATTGTTTAACTCAGTAATCAATTAGGACATTATATGTCCAGATATTAAGAACAACTTTCTCTTGTCCAGTTCATTGTAAGGCAGGGGATTACAGCAACTTATTTGGGGTACCCCTCTAAGTAAATACCCTCTAGGTATTTTGGGGTACCTAGCTTCTAAGTAAAGAGGGGAAAAAAAGTACAAATTGAGACAGCATTTTAAGTGTTTCTACTCTCAGATCCAGACTGACACAATTAACCTGTTCTGGTCATCAACTTCTAAATTTATAAGATTTTGTTACGTGGTATCATTTTCAAGCATGATATACCCAGAAACGACAAAAAAAGTACTTAATACAGGAAAACAACATTAACAATGGTCTATTCCTAAGAACACAGTAGAATGGAAAAATTAAAATCCAAAGAGCTTCTCTAAAAATGAGTAAGAGGCTCATTAAGGGGGAAAATTCAACAGTATTGTAATTTCGTTAAAGAAATTTATTCTTTAAAAATATTTTCATGCACACTTTCACGACTGCGTTGTTTGAGGGGGTAAGGAGATGATCCTACAGGCAGGGTCCACTCAGAACATAAGTTATATGCGTATAACAATACATTTTGGAAATAACTGGCAAAATAAAAGTGTAAATTTTCATAGTGGTTTAAGACTGCAAGACATTTAAGATCTCAGATTAAAGGGACCGATTAAATTAGAGTAGTACAGACCAAAACTGTGCGATGTTACCACTTCTGCGTCACTGTGACCCTAACACGGTGCACTCCTAACCACCGCAACCACAAAGCAGTCGCCCAGGACAGAGGGAAACCCCATCAGAAAACAGTGACGGAAGTCTGAACGCACAGCACAACACACACCCTCTCCCTATCTCAGTGTGTGCAATCCACTGGTAACAACTCCACGCAGTAGGAGAGAAAGAAACATGAACTACTATTCAAACAGAAAGTATTTTTATGGCCAAAAGAAGAGTTGAGCTTCTTGCCTAGAAAAGTCCTTTAATATCTTACATTACCCAATACAGTTAAAAGTCTTAAAAAAAAAAAAAAGAAAAAAAAAAAGCAAAGTGTTAATGAAGATTCAATTTAGCATGGGAAATTCACTTTTCTCAATATGGATAAAAACTTTTGTATTGATTCATTTTAAACGGCAAAATCTTCAGAACAGAAAAATATAGCATCTCCAACAGACATCTAAAGGCAACAATATTATATTTACAGGATGCCGTCATCAGAAATCACTAAGCAGCAGAAAGAAACTATCATTTCACTACCCTTTTCTCAGCAGTCATCTAGGACCACACAAACTAAGGAGATTCAGGAACTAACGAAACATATTCTAGATGAAGCAAGTTTCACAGAACAAACAATTCTCATAAAATAGTATTATTTTTTTCTCCCCCCCCCCGAGAGTCAAGTTAACCAATCCTTGGATTGCAATCAAGACAAAGACAAGAGCTCTAAATCCTTAATCATATCAATATCAAAACTATGTAGACACTTCTGTTTAGAAAAGCCAAAATGTACAATAAAGGAAATGAAAATAGCAAGACAAGGTGCTATTAATAGTGGGATCATAGCAGAGATGTAGGGTATTTGGTAAAATATACATTAAGTGACATTTGGGGAAAACTTTATTGCTCTTGATGGAATATAGCACCAGTTCAAAGAATAAAAGATGGTTAGGAT
This sequence comes from Lagenorhynchus albirostris, assembly GCF_949774975.1. Lineage (NCBI taxonomy): Eukaryota > Metazoa > Chordata > Mammalia > Artiodactyla > Delphinidae > Lagenorhynchus > Lagenorhynchus albirostris. Next base: position 805,709 of record NC_083112.1, on the reverse strand, counting down.
TAATCACCTTTAATCAACAATATGCGTTTATATGAAAAGTGCTTAAAGCAGTAGTTCTGGAAAAAGGTGAGGATGAGAAATGTTTTGTATTATATATTTTAAATATGTTAACTACTTCATTAAACAGACAACAAGCAATCTATACCTATTTAAGTGTATGAGATTTGCTACTGTCAGTCTGATTATCAAATCCAGAAATACAAAATCAATTAAGGGACAGAAACGTTAATCAAACTTATAAAACAAGTTAGAACATTAAAAAGTAATTTTTATGCCAAAAATATTTGTTAATTATTGCTTAAATATACAGCTGATTACACTCGTGAAATTTTCCAAATCATAAATGAGAAGATTTCTTCTGAATGTTAACATTTATCCCAAGGAAGAGAGAAATATTTAAGGGATGTGTAGACATTGCTTAACCACTGTGGAAAATAGCCCAATTTCCCCCAAACAGTTTTAGTGACGAACATCTCTGTGGTGGCTGAGGAACTGGAAGCAAGACTACATGAGCACACTCAAGCTCTGTGAAGTCAGCCAAAGGAGTTCTTCATGATAACTGCAGCCGCCACTTCCTCGGCCTTTTAGAAGGTAGGATTTTATGTAAACTTCTTGTTCTAAAAGAAACGGTCTGAATGGATAAATCGCTATGCAGAAGTACAAAGTTTTTTAATGCAATCTTCTGTAAGAAGTAATTAAAATGTAAAAGCCAAACAATCTAACATCGAACGTAATTTCCTTCAAGATACACTTTATCCATCAGCCTGAACCGTCAGTCACTGCCCTGCTAACCCTCATAGTGAAACGGGTGCTATCTCACTTACACTAGCTCGACTTTCCGTGACAACAGTCTCAGGAGTGGCATTTTTAAATACCCAGCGTGTGCATCAGTCATATTTGAGGGCAGGCACAAGAATTCTCATAAAGTTGGTGAAGCTGTGGAGTACCACCACCACCTGGGGATGGAAACATGACCTGTATCTTCAAGGGGAGAGAAAAACCAAACGCTTATAAATGAAGGGGATTTGGGATACTTAGGGTTGACACAGAAAACAGAATTTTATATTTTCATCATTTTTGCAAAGAAAATGTCTCCATGATCATGTTATCAACATCATTCTTTACATATGTGTGTGTATACACATATGTACATATACACACACATATATATAAGTATACATACATAATTATTATTGTTTGGGGTGATGCAGAAAGCCACAAATGAGAAAAGGACACTAAGGTTTTAATAAGGGGAACAAAAAGTTCTGTTCACCAGTATAGATTCACATTACAGTACACCAGTATCGACAGCATTTTCTTGTCTATTTTTGGTACAGAAGATGGTATCTCTCTACATAACCTGGTAAGGCTTCAGTAACTAAAGCATAAAACAAACAAAACCCCCGCAAAAAAACAAAACAAAAAACCCAGCCTATTAGTTTACAGTTTATTTTAAAAATTCTGAAAGACACTGCAAGTTCTAAACTTTTAGTAGGTGCTCCCCACACACAACCATCTTGTCAAGAACCCAGCAGAAGAGCCCCCTCTCCAGGAAGCTTTGCAACAGCAGAGGTGTGCAATATGGGCGTTTCTCACTACAAGAAAAAATTATACGTGGCACATTCTCATTCATATCTTGTAATGTAAAAAGTTACAAACATACCTAATCAAATAAATAATAATAAAAAAAGAATTTGAATGTATTTGTAAGTATCCTAAAACCACTACATAGAATAATGGCAACTTTCACTCACAGATTATTTACAAGGTAATACCCAGTGTGGGTACACTGCTACAAAACTCAAAACAGAAGGAGTAAACTTGAAATGTTTTCCATAGTAAAGATCTAGCAGCATGACTATCTAATGCTGTTTTCTCCCGATTGCTTCTAAAACGTTCCTTTTTACTCTGTGTCTTCGTCCAGTTCATAATTGTCTTTATCATAAATATCTTTTACTAAAAGAACCCGTACGAGCATATTTTCCAAGGTGTTTCGGTCCAACGAAGCAGACGTGTACCAGACAGGGCTGTCTGCAGAGCTAGAGCGTTCTGGTTGCAAATAGAAAACATCCATTCTCTGATTAAGATTCTGTGGACTTCAGGAGAAAGGAGAAAGTCCATGTCACAGTATGTACACGAAATTCCTCACAACTTTCTTCTTTTCTTTCAAGAATAATTCTGCTACCATTAACCACATTACATGGGCAGACCACATGCATAATTACCTACATTAAATATTCTATCACTGAGATATTCTAAAAGTTAATTTCTACAATAAAAGATTATTTTCCCACTATAATTTCTGTATTTCACTGAATCCAAGACACCATCGATAGAAACATTATTTTTAATCATTATTTTAATACTGCCATTAAACAAGTAAAGCATTGCCAATTATAATTTCAAGATGCATCAGTTATAATATGCATCCCAGTTTCAGAGACAGTATAAAATGTGAGAAATGTGTCTTAGAATTGATGAAATACAGTAAAACATAAAATAAAAATACTTAACAGCGTTACACAAAAGAAATAATTTTTAAAATAAGATAATACTGAGATAGGAATTTCCAACTAATAAATAGTTACTACCATTGGAAGATCCAGATACTGGTGCAGGGCCACCCAAAACTATCGTCAGAAATATTAATTATTAAAAATAATCATCCTATAGGTGACATTACTGCTTTTATGGTTCTTGAGAGTTAACCTGGAGAAAATTTATAAAAACAATTTACAAAACTGTTTACATAAGAAAATACATTCTGAGTTCATGCTTGCCTTTTAAAAATTACAGAGTGCATACTTAAAATAATGAACAAGCATAAAATAATTGTGGTCTCCAAAAATTTCACTGGTTTAAAATATTTTAAACGCCTGTTGGTACCCGCGGGAGAAAGCAGTGGTGCAGTTGGAACGCACAGGGCCCTGAGAAGACGCTGCGCCCTGCCGACACCTCAGGGATCTCCCTCCAGAACCGAGGACTCGCCTCTCTCCACCTTCTCACCAGGGCGTCACTGGGACCCAGGCCCAGGCAGGACTGCTCTCTGCTTGCCACAGCAGAGCTGGCTGCAACAGAGACACCACAGCCCAAAAAGCCTAAGACATGTACTGTCTGACCCTCTACAAGTACAGCAGTCATTTCGTTAGCAGAGAGCGATTTCTTAACATGTGCTTAAAACATGAAGTATAAGCTGGGTATTTTATAACAACAGGACTAAAAACGTTATAACTGAAAGGACTTCATAAGTGAGAAAAGAGAGAAATCTAAAAAAAAGGACCAAGGAAAAAAATGTCACCTCTTGGTGACATAAATTCACAGCAACTAACTGTTACTACCATTTAAAAAAATCAAATGTCATTAACACTTACCTTTTAGACAAGTAGCATTCAAACATTTTCACAGGACATCTAGAAGGATTGGCTGTATTTTCAATTTGTTCAAATACTGGCTCATCATCTTCATGTTTTCTTTTTCCAGTAGTAATTTTATCTTAAGAAATAAAAATCACATAAACTTTCTAAGACCAACCTTGAAGAAAGGTGACACTATTCACTCTGATCACTCCCAGTATCTCTTACACCAAAGAACGGGACCAGGTGTGCTTCAGAGCTCTCAACTGTGGCTTCTGGTAATTCCTAATTTTAAGACAACATAGGCTGTCTTATCTTATGAAAATGACAGTCCTTAGGTTCTTAACAAGTGACCAGGTGGTCTTTAGTAAGGCAAGGAGTGGCAGTCCCTGCCACAGACAATCCCAAAACGAAAACCTGTTACACTACCTTCATTATCTGTTCCACATAAGGAAGACACTTGGTATCGAAGACATGCTTTATTTTCCATTGTTAAAGGGTTTTTTTTCCAATGCCTAAACACAGTGCCAAAGGAAAGCCTTAAGTGCTGTTCCACTGTTTTCAGGCCAAAATACTTAGTGTTAAAGTAGAACAGGGTATTCAGAAGAGCTACTGGAGAGTGTGATCCTAGCTGTTTTATCCTCCAGAGATAATCTTCTTCAACTCGAGAAAATATTGACCCTTAAATAGAGAGAAAGATTTTTAAAGAATTACAATAAACAGTTTTCATGTAACCAGCTAGAAACAGATAGAAGTTAATTCAAGAACAAACCTAGTCCAATCCTCCATTCACTCCAGATCAACTGGAATGAATTTCAGAATCACCTATGCGGCTCTGAAACAACACAGAGCCGGGAAACACAACAGACTACACAGCTAGCACCCCCGGGGTCAGGCCTGGAGTCTGCTCCTGGTCTTCCAGAGGACAAGCAGACCATGGTCAGAAGGGAATTTTACATCTGCAGAAATCCTGAAAAAAAATAGGTGATTTCCATTCAAACAAGTTTTCTTTATACAACTAAAACAGAGGTTTCTTAGAGAAATTTACGTCAGAATCTCAACTGGAGGGCTTAAGAAATGAGCATCCAGTTTCTTACTCCAAAGAAAGTGGGTCACGTTTATTACAAAGTTCTTCATAAACACTAGCTATCAATCACATTCATTTCTAATTCAACGAAAGACAGACCGATGTGTCCGTGAATAAGTGCTCTCTCATTTAAATTATTTCCTAATTATCTTTAGTACACTTTCTATAAACACAGAAAATCCCAGCAGCAAGTGGGCGACATTTTATTTAAAGGAGCATTACCATCTGGAAGTATGCTTGGTTGCCAACTTCGGAGTATTTTATTCAATTCTTGCTCAAATGTCTGGAATCCTGGATCAATAAATATGTTGTCTTTTCGATTACTACCATACAAGTACTACAAAAAAAAAAAAAAAACTTGAAGGATTTAAGATTTATATGCGCTAATTACAGACCACTTATACTCTATTTCCTAAGGAAAAAATAAACGTCTTACGTCTTTGTCTTTATTAGCATACTAATAAGAGATGATTGCCTTCTCTATATATCTGGAAATCAAAGAAACATAAGTTACCAATTAATCTGTTGCTTAAAAAACTCAAAGCTGAAATACAAAGGCAAGAACTCAGAACGTAAGAACTCGATGAGAATCTTCAGTCTGTCAGATACAAACAGAGCACGTGGCTCCAATGCTCAGCACATAGTCCACGGACACGAAGGGTAAGGGCGGGGCGGGAGGGTTTCTGCGCGTGAAGCCTCTCCCAGCAGCCTGTGAGCTTGATGCTTTTCCCCTTGTTTCCTCTCTATGCCCCACTCTCCTTGAGTCAGTGCAAATTTATGAATCTTACAACGTACTATGACAAACCTTAACAGTGAGGGTTGCTAAAGAATGACTTAAACACCAAAGTGTGCGAACTCCATCTCCAGTGGGTAAAAAGAACGCTCAAGTAAAACGTGTGACAAGAGCACAAAGAACGGGAGGTGGAAACTGGGATCACAGGGCTTGAGGTCACCACATGTGAGACAGGGCAAGAAGGTCTGAAGGTATATAATGATTAACTGAAGACGCACACTGCAAACCCACTACAAATAATTTAACAGGCATAAATAATAAACCAATGATGGAGATAAATGTAATCACAGAAAAATAATTCAAAAGAAAGCAGAAAAAGACAAAAACAAAAAAACCCCACAAAGAACAGATACAGTGACCCCTCATCCAGTTTCACTTTCTGTGGTTTCAGTTACCCAGTCAACCAAGGTCCAAAACTATTAAATGAAAGATGACAGAAATAAACAATTCATAAATTTTAATTGCAGGCCATTCTGAGAAGCCATGATGAAATCTCGCGATGTCATGTCGTCCCGCCCGGAGGGACGTGAATCACCCTTGGTCCGGCACATCCCGCACATCAGCCACCTGGTGGCCATCTGGGTTGTCAGATCCACTGCAGGGTTGCAGGGCTTGTGCTCAAGTGACCCTTACTTTACATAATTATGACCCCAAAGCAAGAGGAGTGAAGCTGGCAATTCGGACACGCCAGAGAGAGGACGCACAGTGCTTCCTTTGAGTGAAAAGGTGACAGTTCTGGACTTAATCAGGAAAGAAAAAAATCGGATGCTGAGGTTGCTGAGATCCACGGTAAGAACAAATCTTCTATCTGCGATGTCGTAAAGCAGGAAAAAAATTCAGGCTAGTTTTGCTGTCACACCTCAAACTATAAAAGCTACAGCCACAGAGGGTGGTCAGTGCTTAGTTAAGATGGAAAAGGTGTTAAATTTGTACAATAAGATTTTAGAGAGAGAGAGAGAGAGAGAGAGAGAGACACCACATTCACAGAACTTTTATCACAGCATATTATGATAATTATTCCATTCTGTTAGTAATGATTGTTGTTAATCTCTTACTGTGCCTAATTTACAAATCAAAACTGTATCACAGGTAGGTGTGTAGAGGCCACTGTAGTATACACAGACTTCAGCCCTCCAGTGGGGATCCTGAAGTATCCCCTGTAGCTAAGGGGGGTCAACTGTATAACAAGCACAAACAAGCAGGATTTTCAATCCAGTGATTAATTACATTAAATGTAAAAGGTCTAAACCGGGGTCTGCACTACAGTCCTGAAGGCTGGCCCGCTGCCTGTTTACAAATACAACCAAGTTTTCTTAAAACAGAGTGCAAGTGCCCGGGCTGCTTTCCACAGATTAAGTATGGCCTACAGAGCCTAAAATGTTTACTAGCCGGTTCTTTAAATAAAAAATTTGTTGGTCTGAACACACCAAGACAAATATTATCAGACTGGATTAAAAATTTTTTTAATTTGAAAAACAAGGCCGGGACTTCCCTGGTGACACAGTGGTTAAGAATCCACCTGCCAGTGCAGGGGACACGGGTTCGAGCCCTGGTCCAGGAAGATCCCACATGCCGTGGAGCAACTACACCCGTGTGCCACAACTACTGAGCCTGCGCTCTAGAGCCCGCAAGCCACAACTACTGAGCCCACGTGTCGTGCTCTGTAGCAAGAGGAGCCACTACAATGAGAAGCCCGTGCACCGCAACGAAGACCCAATGCAGCCCCCCAAAAAAAAAAAAAGATAAATAAAAAACAAGGCCCAACAATATGCTGCCTAAAAGGCACCTACTTTATACCTGGAGACACAGCAAGTGGAAAGTAGAAGGATGAAGAACATAAACCATGTGTACGCTAACCAGCAACTAGGCCAGAGCACCATCATCTGAGTTGACCTAACGTTACTCCCGCTAGTCAGAAGGAAGATTAGAAATAAAAGCACCAGCTCTTCAGGACAATTACATAAGATCTGGCGGCGGGGGGGAGGGGGGTGCACACTGTTTATAAAACAAAGGGAATGCTCGCCACTGACTGAATTCACTGAGCTCTGACCCAGACGTCTTCAGGGGCTGACACAACGACTGGGAAGCAGAGGGAAGGAAAGACACCAAAGTGTGTAACACAGTTCCCTGTCCTTGGGGACAAAGGTTCCATGTCTTTTGCCACATTCATAAAAAAAGAGATGCACGCACATCTAGCCAAGCACGATGGGGTGGGAGGACCCAGGGGAACAGGCGCCCACCACCCACTCTGGGTAAATGTGGTGTGAGGGACTCGCACACAGATGTAGAACAGCGTGTGAAAGACTGACCAGGACTGTGGGGCTCACGTAGCCCCTTCTTTCTTCCTCAGACATTTCCATATTATGTGAACTTCTGGCGACAGCCACCACCCCTTACACCATCGGAAGAACAGGATTAGCTACCGCATCTGTGAGGGAGGAAAGGGGCTGGCCCACCCTCACTTCTCAACACACCACCTGCCCCACACGTCCACAGGGCTTGGAGAGGAAGCCGTGCTGCTTTTGTTGTCAGCCGGGGACGGAATCAGAAAACGCATCACACAGAGAAAGACGCACATTCTTCCAAAATAGCTCCTACCTCTGTACGCATCCTTGAAGTACCAACAAACAGCAATGATTTCTGGAAACTAACTTTTAGACATCTTATCACCACAGTGAGTTTGAAGATTATTTTTAAAGCTGGTTATAAATACCATACAGTCTTTTACAAAAAATTAAATCAAGCCTGTGAAAATCTGTCCAGTGATGAGAAGAGTAAAACAACTGGTTTTCCAATTGTGGTAAAAATACACAGAACATAAAATTTACCATCTTGACCTTTTTTTTTTTCTTTTTCTTTTTTATAAATTTTTTGGCTGCGCCGCACGGCATGTGGGATCCTAGTTCCCCGACCAGGGATTGAATCTGAGACCCCTGCATTGGAAGCGCGGAGTCCCAACCACTGGACCCCCAGGGAAGTCCCCATCTTGACCATCTTTAAGAGTATTGTTCTGGTAGTAAAAATTTATTTTGAGGAAACATTTTTCAGTTTATAAAGAACCTATTTTAAAAAGAAAGGAAATTCTGACGTGTGCTACAACATGGATGAACTTCAGGACATTATGCTGATTTCACGTACATGAGGTACCCGGGAGAGTCAAACTCACAGAAACAGAAAGAAGGGTGGGTGCCAGGGGCAGCGGGACTAAGGGATGAGGAGTTAGTATTTAATGGGGACAAAGTCTCAGGTTTGCAAGATGAAGAGGGTTATGAAGATGGATGGTGGTCATGTTTCCACAAGATTATCAATGTACTTTATACCACAGAACTGTACACTTAATAACAGTTAACATGGTAAATTTTGTGTTATATGTATTTTACCGCAATTAAAAAATTGGAAAAATATGAACCTACTTGAAGACATAATTTATAATCATTAATATTACAATCCATTTAGCTTTCAAACCTCTAATGGTATTTGAAGTTCTACTATATAAATATTTTGCTACTGCAAAATATGTGATGGTCTCTGAATACACAGTAATTTAGAGGTATGTGTTATTCCCCACCACTGCTTAGATAATCTTAGGCAAATTTCTATCCTGAAGAGGGAAAGTGAAATACAAATCAAGACAATTCTAGTTTTCTCCAGTAATGTATTTCAGCACCTACTACCTGTTAGCAGCAAAATATTTAATTTGAGGCCTATAAACAGAACTCTACATAAGAACATTTCCCCCTGTCATTTACCACATTTACAAATACACAGGATGTAAAGCTAGGGCCTTTTCTGACCTCTGGGCTCAAACCTGTACTATCTGTTCAAAACTAAAAGTCATTATCGAAAGTGGATCTTCATGTTTATTATGGGAAATGTATTCATTCAAGATTCACAGACACGTGGTTGAAGTTTACCTAAAACCTCTAAAGAATGAAATCTTTTATAAGATGATTCCAAACTAATGAGTACTTACACTATTTAACAAGTTAGAAACACAGCAGAGATGAAACAGATCTATTTGCAAAGGGAAGTCATTTATCTATTTACATGTATATCAGCACAGATCTATATATACATATATACACCATGCCTCAGAATGTTAATTCATTTATTTGCGGTTGTAAGGTGGGGATGAAATCAACCTGATTATCATATATATACATGGTAACGAACACACACATCATTAGTCCTGTTACAAAAGATGCATGAGCTTCGAGTGGTCTGTTACTATGTTTTTCACCTAAGTTCTTTTTGGTTTTGGTACACAGTTTTGGAGAACCTGAAGTTCACTTTTAGGGACACAGCACATTATAGCAGAAACACCTGTATACAAAGTAGCTAAGAAAACCCTTTATAATATCCCAGTATTTTCGAATAAATTACTTTCGCCTTTCTTGGTAAGCCAATAAACCCTGACGTTCCGTAATATTCCTGAAGCAAAACATTTTTTTTCTCCAAGAACCTACCACAACAACCTTTCTTAACAACATTATATTCGAAAGTAACCATAAAATCACTCACCTCTTGAATCCCGAGGCAAAGATAATAGATGCTGTCAGGTGCATAATTCTCCCCATTTGGCCTTCGGATCTCATTGACGAAATGGGCCAGGCCATAGTCAAGCTCAGCCGTGCTGTGACAGAGTAGATCCTCTTTTAACTTTACTGACTTAGCTAAAAAGAAATAAAATTTAAAATAATAATTATTATTTACTGTCTTAAGATTAAGAAACTTTCTGAAATCACTTTATTCTGTATAAGAATTTACAGGTAAAATAAGAGCTACATTTAAATGTAAAGTATTTTAAGCTACATTCATGCTTTTTAAAATCAAAGGCAGTTAATAACAAAAACTTTGATTGTTTTTTCAAGGAAAAACATATTTTTCATGTACAGTACATGCAGCTTCATAGTAATTAATGACTCACTTGAGTAACTTCTGGATTTTCACATACTATGGGTATTCTAATATCAGTCAACATTAAGCCTTTACTGTGGATGAAGGAATGTTCTAAATTTACATGTATTTTCTAATGTAATTCTCATGACAACCCTACAAGGTGGGTACTGTTACCCCCCTTCAGAGCTGGGGAACTGAGATGCTAGTACATGAGGGAACCTGGCAGTCTGACTCTAGCACCTCCATAAGGCCATACTTCCTACCCTCTCTGTGGTGCCACGGACTGGTCCATGCACAGTAGAGTCTGGCCTGCTGCAAAGGGCTCTATCTGCTTAGAGCAAACTTTCTTCTTTACCCACAATCATCATAATCATCAACTTCAATAAGGAAACAAGGTTTGTTTGAGTTGTACTGACCAGCAAGCAACAGGAGCTCCATGAACCGACACTACCGTAAGGGCTTCATTTGTGCAACACGGTGCATGCATGCGTGTGTGTGTGTGTGTGTGTGTGTGTGTGTGTGTGTGTGTGTGTGTGTGTGTGTGTGTGTGTGTGTGTGTGTGTGTGCGCGCGCGCGCGCGTGTGTGCGTGTGTGTGTGTGTGCTCAAGCTCACTCATGCACATAAACGGATGCACAGAAGAATAGTTACCAAAATATGAATAAAAACCTTGATTTTAAATAGGACATAGGGGAAACAAAATCAGAACACTTACGAGATTTTAGCTCATCTAACACCAGAAGGTCTTCATCAAGCTGCCTCGTTCTGACCCAGCGTTTCCAGGCGTTTACCCCGTACGTGTACTTGAAAGGGAAGCTGCACTCCGAGTTGTCAGAACTGTCATCGTGACACTGGTACCCTGACACTGCCTTCCTCTTGGCTCCCTGGTAGTAAAACACCACTGTCAAATCTTCTTTTTCTTAAGCCTATATTATTTCATGACTTTATGTAAGCCATCTCTCAACAAATGCACATTACAAAGAAATATATTTACATGATTAGAACTGACTGGAATTTCTGATCTGAGAACAGTTACCTATGACATTACTTGAAATCTCTCTCCAGGAATGCTGTATTTCTGCATAAACTACTCTGTACAACAGAATCGTATTAACTACTGCTGTGAGTTGAGAGTCACTGATGAGAAAATACATATATAATAATTAAAATCTGAAATAGAAGGATTCAAAATATTAATGTAAGAGAGAAACTGAAGAACTTCTCAAAGACACCACCTCATAGGAGATGACTCCTCAACTCCTTCCCACTTTCTTTCTTTTTTTTTTTTTTTTTTTCGGTACGCGGGCCTCTCACTGTTGTGGCCTCTCCCGTTGCAGAGCACAGGCTCCGGACGTGCAGGCTCAGCGGCCATGGCTCACGGGCTTAGTTGCTCCACGGCATGTGGAATCTTCCCGGACCGGGGCACGAACCCGTGTCCCCTGCATCAGCAGGCGGACTCTCAACCACTGTGCCACCAGGGAAGCCCCTTCCCACTTTCTTGATGGTACTGTTTGCTGTACAAAAATTTTAAATTTGGATATAACCCAATTCATCTATTTTTTCCTTTTGTTCCTGTGCTTTTGGTGTCGCATCTAAGAAACAGTGTCTAACCCAAGTTAATGAAGATTTAGGCCTATGTTTTCTTTTAAGAGTTTTATAATTTCAGTTCTTACATTTAGGTTTTTGACTCATTTTGAGTTCATTTTTGTGTGTGGTGTCAAGTAAGAGTCCAATTTCATTCTACCACAAGTACTCACTCCTTTTTTCAATTTTCCCTTTCTCTTTCTTTTTTGGAGAAATTTGTGAAAGTCATCTTTTTTAAAAAAAAAACCTTGCTTTCTGTTGGAAATGAGAAATACGGACAGTTGTTACTGATGTTCAGAACAGCGATACCCGTTTGTACATTTACATCTGGGATCCCTGAGTGAACCGCCCAGCACGTCTTCCTATGTGCTGGGATGCTTCAGCGAGACCAGCTATAACAACTGTGTACCTCAACCTCATCAAAAATACCAATGGAAAAAACAGCTCCCTAGAAAACAGTCTCCGTTGTTGTCTAATAATTGAATTTACTTTTTTAGCAAATATGTAAACCTTTTATCAATGACAACCTTTTATCAAGATAAAAATTTTAAAAAGTTGCAATATTCACTCTTCTTCTATGAAACTACAACTAAATAGGATATATTTTTATTACCTAGAAATGAAGTAATAAAAGCTTTACCTCTTAAGTCTTTTTTAATTCCAGAAAACAAAGTACCTTCCCACATTCTCAGGTACAACTGAAGCTCAAGTACCCTTGCCCTCTATTACACAGAGACAGGATGTGAATGCAAGAATACTGTTACATTTCATACCTTTTTTTTAAACTTTTTTTTTTTTTGCGGTACACGGGCCTCTCACTGTTGTGGCCTCTCCCGCTGTGGAGCACAGGCTCCGGACACGCAGGCCCAGCGGCCACGGTTCACGGGGCCAGCCGCTCCGCGGCATGTGGGATCCTCCCGGACCGAGGCACGAACCCGCGTCCCCTGCATCGGCAGGCGGACTCTCAACCACTGCGCCACCAGGGAAGCCCCCATACCTTTTTTTTAGATCGAGGTCTAGGCTGTTCCTCATATTCTTCTCCAAAAACAGGTGGTAATAAAAACTCATTTTCCATATCAAGCTCCTCAGCAGCTGACAATTGAATCAGAAGAACTTTCATTTCAAACGTAATAGCACAGACTTATGCTATATAAACTCAGCCAACGAAGGACCACCCGCTGAATGCGCACAAGCACCATGCGCAGGGCAGCCTGTGCTGGGTGGAGAACAAACCATTTTCTCTACCTAACCTGGTCTATAAGTTCTGATAACGCCTGTTCATACTCTTAAAAAACACATGTACAATGCGTATCAACATGGAATTTTGTGGAACTGTGTGATAGAAAAATTACTAAAACCTGAAATTTAATTATAAGATCTAAATGGTCTCAGTACAAATCTGTTTCAATCTAGTTTCAATCTATTAAATCTTTTCCAATGTAAAAGGCTTTACATTCTATTCAATATGCTTATTGGCCATCGATAAAGAAAATAAACAATGAAAAACAGAACACATTTCTTTTACAACAAAAGACCTGAAAATATTTGTTTCCCTTTGAAGGTTAACTTAATTTTCAAAACGATTTTAAGAAAAATACTATCAATATTTTATTTAAATAAAAAGACACCAACACTTCTATATGTGTAAAAGTTTCTATAATAAATTAGTTTTAAGAAAGTTTCTTTTTAAGGCTCTGGGAAATTCCTTTTAAGTTCTGTAAAAGTTTCTATAATATGTATCTGTAAAAGTTTCTATAATAAATCAGTTTTAAGAAAGTTTCCTTTTAAGGCTCTGGGAAATTCCTTTTAAGTTCCTACAATTCAATATATGTTTCAGTTTGGAAGTTAACTGCTGAGTTTTATCTGGGTAAAAAAGAAAAGACCAATAATAACAGTACAGGCAATGACATGAACATTAGATTGTTAATGATCATAACCACGATTTTGACACCATAACTAAAGTGCAGAACCACACTTCCACTGAAAGAATAAAACAGAATTTCTATTACCTCTGGGGAAATCTATTTCAATGTCCAAATCTGGTTCATATGGTACATCAGGCATGTTGGACTCTGTCTCTGGGTCAGAGTTCTTCAAGAGATCTGAACCAATTATGTCCGTTTCAATAATTACACCTGTAATCAAGCCATAATATCATCAGAAATCAAAATAGAAAACTGCAACAGTACCTACACATAATCTGGCAAAAGCCATTTAATTGTAAATGCAAGATAGGAATACTTATATTAACATGTACAAAACGAAAAAGCACGCAGCTACCTTGAAATGTAAGCTACTATAAACTCTGTATTAGATAATCATGAATACACAAAAAGTTTCAATCTTGTAAGTTTTGACTGCCCCTCTACAAAGTTAAAAAGCATGCTTTAATAGTAAAACAACTCTGTAGAGTGTTTCTAAGAGCAATCTCTTGTCAAAAATAAACTTACGAGCATGTGTAACTAATTTTCAACATTCTTTTTGAATTGTGACCTAGGTTTTCACATCATTCAATATAGGCTTAGTCACAACTGGCTTCTAACGTTTTGATTGGTTGCTTTAAACACATTCGTACTGCAACCCAGTGAAAAAAGACATTTTATTGAGTTCAGGGTAGTGGTGGGAAACAGAGACACATGCATACACAATGGAAACAAAAGTTTCACAAAACAATACCCTTTCTAGGAGGGATTCATGCTGACATATTTTTTCCGTTTCTTTCTTTCTTTAAAAACAAAAAACAAAAAACCCAGAAAACACTGGTTGCAACCCACTAAATCCATTTCCCACTCCCTAACCGAGTGCTTGCCCAGCACTGTCCCTGTGCGACGCCCTGTGCTCTGGGTGAGGGGAGCAGGAAGCTCAGGGCAGCCCCGGAGGGCTGAGGCAGGAGAAGCATTCCCAGACACATGTCCTGCTACACCGCTTGGCAAGCACTGCCCTAGTAGAAGTTAAGACAACGCTGGCTTAGATAATGCAACTTACTTTCTTAGCATAAATCAATAAAACAAAATTGGGGATAACCATCATAAAATAAGAGTTTGAGTTATAAAAGCCTACTGCAACTTAGTTTTTTGTGTCTGAGCTCGTCCACTGAAACAAGAATAACTTAGAGTCGATTTTACAAGTTAAATCCTGTTAGCAATTAAAACAGGGACCGTACAAGTTCCTGGGCTCGACGTCAGGGAGCACCTGCTAGATACAGTGCGGGCCTCATAACCCGAAATCCACTTGTGCTGCAGCGTGCCCACACCCGCTCAGGCTGAAGCACAGCGACAGCCGGCCTCGCTCTAACAGCAGCCCCCCAACCCCGATGTCGTCCCCCCCCCCCAGCAGCGGGGGACTCACTGTGGATGTCGGTGCCCTCTGCCTTCCCCTCGTCCTCAGCCATGTCGGTCACTGTCAGCAGCTCTGTGCCCAGGGGATCTGAAGAAACTGTGCTTTTGAGCTCCTCGGCTGCCGCAGGGATCTTCTCACTGCTGTCCGAGGGGACGGGCAGAAACACGGGGACTGGCACCTAAGTAACCAAAGGACTTACTCTCAGGCTCACTTAACATTACAAGGTATTTTTCCAAATTAAAAATCACTCTGACACATGATCTACTTCATAATGCTGCACTGGTCAGAAGTTTTGGGAAGAACACGTATGTTAAGTATCACAAAGAAAGCCCCGAATACAAGCAGCTACTTTTTGAAGTAACAAGTAATTTTTGAGGCATTTCTGTCACCAGGGGACTACAGTACAGTAGGCCAGCCCTGACACAGTGTCCCCAGCACTGCAGGGGATGACATTTATATGCGCCTCCATTCCATGTATCAGTTGTAAACCTTACGGTTCACAAATCTTTCTTTCTAAAATGAACACAAATATGTTTACACAGTATGTGTAAAGCAGGTGCAGACATTGGCTGAACTTCACTCTCAAGGACGAGCACTTACCTGATCACACACACAGCAACCCCTGGCAAAGCCTCAACCAGACCCAAGTGAACTGCTGATGAAAAGCCAAGCCTCCACCCTCTGTCCCACCAGTGTCACTGAAGCAGTCACCGCCAACCCACTGCTGCCCCGCCTGCACCTGAGAGATCTCAGGAGGAAGGGGAGCTGAAAGTCTGACTTACGGGCACAGGAACGGTCGTGGGCACAGGGATGCTCTGGCTGTACATGTGCATGGGCACCGGCACGTACACGGGCACCGGGATGGGCACCGGGACATACTCTGTCCTCCACTCACCATCTGGGGGCACAGAACGTGTTCAAGGAGCAACGTCAACCATGACCACCACTTAAACACAGCTGCTCAGTCAAAGTAATTTGGTAACAAAGAAAAATTTAAGTGCCTCAGTACCCATTTAAAAGAAGTTCCCAGTTTTCACAAAATTAGGTAAGTTAAAAACAACAGGGACTTCCCTGGCAGTCCGACGGTTAAGACTCCATGCTTCCAGTGCAGGGGGCACAGGTTCCATCCCTGGTCAGGGAACTAAGATCCCACATGCCACGTGGCGTGGCCGAAAACAAACAAACAAAAAAACCAAAAACAACAAAACTGAATGCAGTAGCTGTCCTAAGTTATAGAGAACACAAACAGAATTTAGACTTTTTTTTTTTTTGGCCACGTGGCACGTGGGGATCCGACCAGGGATGGAACCTGCACTCCCTGCAGTGGAAGAGCAGAGTCTTAACCACTGGACCATCAGGGAAGTCCCTAGACTTTTTCTAAAATAGAAAAAAAAAATCTTTTAAAGTATTATATGGTCCCAGACACTCTCACACCCCCACAAAAAGGTTTACTTAATCAAACAATCAGAATGCAACTAACGTTTAAATTTGATGAAAATACATATCTGAATGATTTCAACTCATTCTGACAAGGAAACAATAGTTATGGTTATAGACCACACTCAAAGAGATGGTTTTCTCAGAAGAGCACTGTAACTTTAGTGGGTCTTGGCCCCCAAGGAAATTTTTGATACAGCATTTTATCACTGGTGACATAACTTGCAGGCCTTTGTTAGAGACTGATCTTTATTAATGATCTTAAATGACATGCTGTATTCTGAAGGCATGTCTAAAACCAGATAAGCAAAATCAACAGAAAGTGACAAAGTGACCCAACAAATCTATTCTGCAGCCCATTATTTGAGAAAAGCATGGATTTCACTCAGCGAGGGTCAGGATGCGAGTCACCTGTCTGACAGGACTTGCTCTGCATGTGGGGTTTGCAGTAAGTTGCCTTCGTCATGGTCAAAGGTTTGCACAGAACTGCCTTGTTCTTCATCTCCTTGTTGGGGGTTGGAGAAGGGGGTGGTGCTGAGCCCTACCGAGAAACAAAGAGAAACATTTTTATTTCTGCCTCTAATTTTTATTACTTTATGCTGTTGTTAATATCTGGTTTCTAGGTCCAGCGGGGGGAACACACAAAAGTGGAAGAATATAATCAATTTATGCTGTTTCTACTATGTCTACCAAAGTCTTAATCTGGAAGGATCAACATGAATCTATCCCAACTATAGGAAAAGCAGTAGTAATCGTTCATTCTACAGATCTGTTTTTCGAAGGATACCACAGCGTACTTTTTAATATAACATAAAAGACAAGTCTCACTCTTAAATAAAAAAGCAAGGTTGTTAACCTGAATTTTGAAAATAATTAGACTGTTATTATGGCTTTCTGATACTCTCTCTCTACTGCATAAACTGCTTATACGTGGTGCTAAATTTGAAAAGAAAAATGATGAAAATTATTACCAAAAATGTTATCAAACTTTGTTTCCTCTGTCCCAACCACTGCAATTTTAGGAACGTCTCCTCTCGATACAGATGTTTCAGCCTGTGCACCACAGTACCGTTGACACCACAGAAACACACACACACGCTGTAAAGCAAGCTGCAGCTCTGTGCCTAGGAGGCGACATGAAGGTGCTGTGCACACCACCGATCGCTACGGGGAAAGGGACACAATTCAGAGTTCCTGGTTTTCGGGTGCCAAGCGCACAGTTCCTGCGGACACGGACCTCACTCCGAAAACGGACCTCACTCCGAAAACGCACTCCGCACGCGGCGTACGGCGCCCCGCCCCTCCCCGCGCACGCATGCGCCGTAGGCGGAGCCCGTGGCCGGGAAAGCGAGAGGGCCTCGCCGCCGTCCCGGCGCTGCGCAGCGCAGGGGAACCCAGGACTCATCAGAAACGAAGCCCGCATGGTCTCCCGGCGCTTCGCTAGGGCCCATCCCGGCCCCGAGGCAGGACCCCAGGACAGTATCTCAGCCGGGGTCAGCGGACAACTCGGGGGGTCTCGGACCGTCTTCCAGCAGCCATTCTGCGGCTTTGCTCTGCCACCTTGTCCGGTCTCCCCGCTGGGCTTAGCCACCTTTTCTGCCACAACCACCTCCACTCATCTGTGTGCGATGCGCACCATGTTTTCAACGCTCCTCTTTTTATTTTCTGTAACACCTTCAAAGACGGACATTTTCCACGCAGTCTCATCAAACATCTTCCAACGCCACTCATTTCCCAAGCGGCCTCCTGATGCTGCGCCCGGCGGGGCCCGTCCCCGGCATCCTCGCTGCAACTGGGCCCTGAAAGCCCAGTGCGCCCTGCTGGGGCTGGGGAAGGGGGAGGGGGAGGGGTACTCAGCGTCTGGGGGTGGTTTCTGAGTCCTCCACTGCAATGGATAACATCCGATAATCAAAACCCGAAGGCTCAAGGTTTTCATTCTGGAGGCCGAGTTCAACTTGTAGGATGATGCAGCTGCGAAACCAACCCCAGAATATTTCGGACACCACCCCTGCTTCTTCTGTCCCACCCCACATACGGGCACACGGGCTAGGTTCCCCTCTAAGTGCTCGTGGTCTGGGGCTCTACGCACCAGAGGGCTGCACTTGGTCACCCTTGGCCTTGGCCCAAGAGCAAGGACACAGAGTTTCAGAAGGATTCAAGTCAGGGCTTCGAGACCACTTGCATTCGGTAGGTTCGTTTTACCAATGACCTTGCAAAAACTAGCCAACCTGCATCTTCCTGCGTAACCCCCAGCAGCCCCATCTGCAGAGCCCAGACCTGCAGAACCCACCGGGGCCTGCAAGACCCACATTTTTCACATGTGAGTGGGCCAGCACCAGCACAAAGAGGCCACCCTTTCCCTGATCCCGGTGACAGGCTGTGAGCTGACAGTCTCACCACACTGCTGGTCACTGTGCTGTGTTGTAATCAGTCATAAGCTCACGAATCCACAAATTCAGTCAACATACCATCTTTCCCACAGCTTTCCCACGCACTAGTTTACCTTAGCCCTACAGACGCTGGATTTCTTATCCCTCTTTATAGATGAACCATATCGTTCGTTCATCCACGAAACTGAACTCACATGGGTCCCCCAGTCAGACACACAGCACTTTCCGGTGCTTAACCCAGCAGCAAAATCACCAGCACAAAGCACAAAATAGGAAAAACTGGCAGTCGCCAGACCGTGAAGAGGACACTTGCTTACAGCACAAGCTGAGAGGAGATGGCCAAGCAGCCCCGGGGCCCACACCCCTGGACACTCACGGTCTGCACGTGACCTCGACAGCTACTGGGCACTGATTCAGGGGTGACAGACACATCTTAGAGAGCAGGCCAATTCACAAACGTGAAAGGGTACTAATAAAAAACGGTGCACGGTGGATCTCTCATAAGTTTCAAGTCATGCTCATGGCCAAGGGGGCTGGTCCCGTGTGAGCTCATTCTACGCTGACCAGGATTTCCAACCCCGTGCCACGGAGGCTGGTCTGACGGCACCGCCGTGCAACATCAGGCAAGTCACTGGGTCTCCTGAGCCTCAAGTTCCTCAACTGTAAAGCGGGAGGAACAGTTAACACCAGCTATTGAGTGTCTACTACACACCAAACCTAGGGAAGTTGGGTCTGGACTGGGAAATACTCTAGAACCCCCTTATGAACCAGGGGTCAAAGTCACAGACATCCTAGGTTACTCGTCATTCTGCCGACAGGGCACCATGTCGACTAAACTATGCCACCTGGTAAAAACCGACACTTGATACTGCTTCTTACTTTTCTGTTGGTCAACAGGCAGGATCTATACCTACTGATAATAAATTCTGAAGAAGGACCACAAATAATGAAAATTATAATAACGAAAGCCACCACACCTCTTGAGTATTTGCTATATGGCCAGGGACTATAAGCTATAGACAATGTCTATGTCCCCCTAAAATTCACACTCAGATCTAATCCCCAAGGGGATGTCATGTGAAGGTGTGACCCTTAGGTGGTGATTCGGTCATGAGAGCAGAGCCCTTGTGAATGGGATCAGTGCCCCTCATAGAAGAGACCCCAAAAACCCCTCCCCCACGTGAGGACATGCGACAAGACGGCCGTCTGGGAACCAGGAAGCAGGCCCTCAATGGACACCAGGTCTGCTGGAGCCATGATCTCAGACTTCCAGCCTCCAGAACTCCGAGAAATACCTTCTGTTGTTTGTAAGCTGCCTCACTTATGGCATCCTGTTATACAATATATAGTAGCTCAAACGGACTAGGACACTATGCAAAGCACCAAAGTCACACACCTGATGAAATGAATTCTTTAACCCTCTCAGCACAAGGGGTAGCAGGTGTTTTCTCACTCCCATTTTACAGATGAGGAAACTGAGGCTCAGAAGCTGTACAGCCCAGTGGAGGTGACAGAGAAGAGTTCTAAAGTCAGGGTTCAAGTGGCTTCCCCGATGCAGGCCCTATGTCTCCAACACCACACACCCTGCCCCATGGGTTAGCGCTCTTGGTGACGACCCCGACGAGGTTCTGTCTTCATGCCCACATTACAGATAAGGCGAAAGTCACACAAAGAACCGTAAAGTGACTTGCCCCAAACTCTACAGCTGAGCTCTCATCCAAGGACAAGGTGGGAGGGGCTCTACGTGACAGGAGGTGATGGCTGCAAAGGCCCATCCTTCCATCCGTCCCATGAGGTGGCCTCAGTGCTGCTGCAGGAGAAGAGTACCTGCTTCTGTGCGGGCGGAAGGGTGTCTTGAAGCCTTGGTCAAAGCTTTGAAACAAGGTTGGGAGTTGCCTTACGGCTGCATGCAGATACCAAACAGGGAGTGATCATCTTTACACTCCTCAGCATGGATCAAGTGCCTGGTTAGAATCTGACAATTCAGCTGAATACTCCTGAATTATCTGACTTAAAAATATATTACCACAAGGGCAGAACAGATAGCGGAGGAAAGCAAAGGAAAAAGCACTCTTAACTTGTCTAGGATTCTAACTATTAACATCAAAACCAAAAACTGGGAATTCCCTGGTAGTACAGTGGTTAGGACTCTGCACTTCCATTCCATTTGATCCCTGCGTGGGGGAACTAAGATCCCGCCAAAAACAAACACTGAATGGAATAATATAAAAACACCAATCTTTCATCTACATCAGAGATCCTAAACTGTGGTTACATGTTAAAATCACCTAAAGAACTTTTCAAAACTACAGAAGTTCTGAGTTGGAGCCTAGGTATTCGAAAGGTTTTGGAAACTCCCCAGGTAATTCCAATCTGTAGCCAGAGCTGGTTAACTCCTTCTGCCCAGGAACACACGAGCAGAGGCTCACCATGATGCTGGTAAATGGCTCCCACAGAAGCCCCTGGCTCAGGGCGGCTCCTGCAGGCGGGCACAAGAGGGCCGCCCGCTGCTCAGTGCAAGGCTCCTTTTATGCAGAAACGGCCACTCTCAGCCCACAAGAGCCTTGAAATGCTAATGTAAAAGCAGAATCTGATGCATTACACCAAGAGAAAGAAAAACACTACAGAAAAAAAGAAAAAGAAAACAGAAAAAAACCCAGGAGAAAGCATATGGAAGGACTCCTCAAGTTTACAAACTCCCAGGGCCTTGCCCCTAGGACAGCTCTCCAGACATGTCTGAGGGGCATCCGCCTAGCCCGGCCTGCCTCCCGCTTCCCAGGATCCCCCTCAGGTCCCTCCAAGTTCGGCCCCAGTGAACAGTTTGGCCAAACATGCACGCCTCTGGACATTATTATTCCTCCGACTTTTCATCGTCTACTGGCAACCTTCTACTCAGCTGTTCAGAAGTTTTGTCACAGCTGCCAGGACCGCATACACTCAACCATTTCAAATGCACCATTGCTACTGCCCTAAAGATGCAGCTGGGATGAGCGCTTCAACGCAAATATTTATATGTCTATCTCGCCCAATGTGGGTAAAGGCCACAATTAATTCACCTTTATATTCCTTAGCAGGTAGAAAAGGACCTGTTTTTATATCGGGTAACTTAGCACAATATGAATGCTTCAACTGTCTCAACAGAGGAAAGTAAAAAAATCTTTTATTATTACAATCAGATTAAAATGGACTAATTACTTTTTCTCCCCACATGATGAAAGTCAGTATTTAGCACTTTACCTATTAAGCAATACTTACTGTCATTTTGGTTCGGGACGTCTGACAACCCTGATCTAAAAACAAACAAATTTAAAATAAGACAAATATCACTTTCTTCAGGATTTTCTAAATCCATATCTCTCATTAATTTTTATTGATTTTTAAAATAGTTACTGAAGAAAATATATTTTAAGTTCTTTCAAATAAAGAATATGAGATCTGAGAGCTGAAATACAGAGATAAGTAGTGGAATTAACTCTCTCCCCATTTTGTCCCCTCAGAAAGTATACACTGCTTTGGGAGCAATACTATGTTCTTAGATTTAACTCAATTATTAATTAAGTCTAAAGGGTTTTCTTTGTTTCTCCTACCTACCCCCAGCACATACAATTTGCTAAAAATAGTTTTCATTTAAAATTGCAAGTGACACATGATAGGCAGATCAACCTTTTTACAATTTTTGTTATAATTCTGTTTAGCTGCTCTCTACCCCCAAGTAGACTCTATTTTTTTCAACTAGCATTACATTTTTAAGAGAATAAAATAAAAAGCAGTACATCTACAGAAACATCACTGAAGGCACTTCCACCCAGGGAAACTACGGAAGTTGCTATTAAACTATCTCTGAAATTAACTGCTTATTATCATTACCTTGAATCCAGATCTCTGAAACTAAAAACTGCTTTACACGTTTTTCAAGTTACTAACCTAAACGATCACATACCATAATGTAAGTTTTCAGGTCCTTTCTGGGTTGTCATGTTGGGCTCGTTCTGCTGACAGTAGAAACGCAACAAGCAGTGCTGGTCGCAGAAATGTTTCATCTCCCCTCGCCACTGCACCCTCTCCCTCAGGGTGCCTTGAGATTTACAGCAGTCACACCTTGCAGCCTTGACGACAAAAGGAAGGTGTCAGACATCTCCCACGGCAAGGTTTAAAAAGTCCGACATGTATTTTACAAGATTTCTAGACATTTCAATGACTGTTGTCAAATGTGATAAAACAATGTCAGATAAAGAAAAAATAAAATTGTATCATAAACATACAGTAAAATCCACAAAAGTTTAAAAAGTAGCAATTTACCTAATTGTCAAAATCCCTTTCTATACTTACCAGAAGTCAAAGACCAGCATTACAAAGATAGGCTATAACCAAAAAAACTGAACAGTGGTAGTAGACCAAATTGGCACAACGTTTTTTTAAGATTTTTTTTTGATATGGACCATTTTTAAAGTATTTATTAAATTTGTTACAATACTGCTTCTGTTTTATGTTTTGGTTTTTTGGCCCAAGGTATGTGGGATCTCAGTTCCCTGACCAGGGATCGAACCCGCACCCCCTGGATTGGAAGGCAAAGTCTTAACCACTGGACCACCAGGGAAGTCACGGTACAATGCATTTTAATATTACAAAATAATTTTGAGAGCCATAATGATATACTGGTCGAAGTCTCCCACAATTATACTACACTGAAAATCTCTGATTAATGAATAGATTTCCCAGGTTAAACTGAGCTCATAATGGACCCATTTATACAACTGTACAGACCAGAATAATTTTGAAACCAGCTCTTATGCTGAGAAAATCATGGATGTTAATTTGAAATGTTTTGTTTCAGTAGTTTAATATAATAAATTTGAAGGGCATTAATACTGGTTATTTTTTTAATTTATTTTTCGCTGCACTGGGTCTTTGCTGTTGCACAGGGGCTTTCTCTAGTTGCGGTGGCTTCTCTTCTTGCGGAGCACGGGCTCTAGGTGCGTGGGCTTCAGCAGCTGTGGCTCACAGGTTCTAGAGCGCAGGCTCCAGCAGTTGCGGCACATGGGCTTAGTTGCTCCGCGGCATGTGGGATCTTCCCGGACCAGGGCTCGAATCCGTGTCCCCTGCGCCCTGGCAGGCGGATTCTTAACCACCGCGCCACCAGGGAAGCCCCAATACTGTTTTAATGACAAGAACTTCAAGTTCATGTCTTAGAACACTCAGTATTTAATTAATTAAAAAACAATTATATTTTAAGATCACAAATGTGAACTACACCTAGGAAAACAATCAGCCCTAACTAGTCTACAACTTAATATGCAAAATAAAACCAACTAAAATTCATACATAAAAAGTTATACTTTATGATGGCGAATCAATTAATCTAGGGACAGATTTTTGAGAGATTCCATTTTACCTAGATTTTGCCCATTTTCACTAATTCTTAACATCTTGATCAACGAGTAGGCCAAAAGGTATAACAATCAATTTCAAATATAGTACCTTTCATAATTAAGTTTTGGTTTTTTTTTTTTTTTTGAGGTATGCAGGCCTCTCACTGTTGTGGCCTCTCCCGTTGCGGAGCACAGGCTCTGTACGCGCAGGCTCAGCGGCCATGGCTCACGGTCCCAGCCGCTCCGCGGCATGTGGGATCTTCCCAGACCGGGACACGAACCCGTGTCCCCTGCATTGGCAGGCGGACTCTCAACCACTGCGCCACCAGGGAAGCCCCATAATTAAGTTTTTAATCTACTTACAGTAGAAATAAATTACTGCAATTTTTAAAATTGCCCTTTAGTTTAGCCACCAACTTAGAAGTTTTGACAAAGCAGTAAATATTAAGTACTTGATAGCTGGTAACAATCACAGCTGTAGCTTTCCCTCACTGCTCTAATCACCTAGACTTTTATACTGCGGGTTTGGAAACCACTCACTTTATTTTTTTTTATTATTATTATTTTTTTTTTTGCGGTATGCGGGCCTCTCACTGCTGTGGCCTCTCCCGTTGCAGAGCGCAGGCTCAGCGGCCATGGCTCACGGGCCCAGCCACTCCGCGGCATATGGGATCCTCCCGGACCGGGGCACGAACCTGTGTCCCCTGCATCAGCAGGCGGACTCTCAACCACGGCGCCACCAGGGAAGCCCGAAACCACTCACTTTATGTCTCCACAGGAGTCCCATGAATCAACACTACAACAAATTCCTGGCTGGCACATGAACAAAGGGCTGTGTGGGTAAACAGGCCTTATGTAACAGACATACCCACCCAGGGGTAGAACACAGGCTCTTTATTTCTCCAGGTCAGGGATTTCTCCTGCCAAATAAATGTTAAACCAATGAAGAAGATTTGCAGTATAAATTATGACTATTAAGTGATGCCAATATCGCATCTCTTGTCCAAAAACTTGTGAGCTTAAATGTTATACTGCTGGTAATATAACATAGTAATCTCAGTAACATTAGCACTCACTATCAACCAGGTCCTAGTTTACTCAATAGTAAAAAGAAGTCCCTATATAAAACTCTCACCAGCAAAGACTGTTCTTTAAAATAATCATTGAAGTGCTCCAGGTTTCCGGGATTTTTTCCTTTTTATACTTTATACTCAAAGAAAAGCCAAAGCACCACAGGAGAAACTGAGTCTAAACAGTCAAGAACACAGCAAAAGTGAAGATGAGAACCTGAAAACAAAAGCCAGGCTGCCCTCTCCATTCCACAAGCCTCACAACAGGGCGGGGAAGCTCAAGTCCCAATACAGTAAGTGACTTCTTAGGGCCAAATACCAAAGTGCAGAGGTAGGATTCAAAGCAGACAGTCCAAGTCAAAACCAAAGCTTTATTTAGTGCACCAAGTTACAAAGACAATGGAAAAACAAATGAGTTAATATGAATAAATAGAAATAAAAATCCTAACATGTAAAATGCTGCAAGAAAGTTCTCAGTGTAACATCTAAAACCCAAATCAATTTGTATACAATTTGTATTTGTATAAAAAGTACTGTGCTGACTCTTTGTATATGGTAATATTTCCACTTACACAATAATTTAATAGGCCTAGAGCCTACAACCAAGCACATTCGACCCAAAGAATCTGAACAATAAAATCGCTTCATTATTTTATAATTATAGACATTTGGAATTCTGTCCTAACAACACTTTAAGCTCCTTTCTTCCAGGAAGTTCAAAACAAATTTAGACGATTTCAATTAAAAAAAAAAAAAGGAGCAAGATTAGTGCTAATTTACAAATGGCAACAAAATATGTATGTATTTTTTCAGGAAAAAGGATAATAATAGAACTCAATACTAATTCAAGCTTAATACCATAATCAAAATTTTAGAGGTTGTGAACCTCTTGTTTTTTGGCTTGTTTTCTCCTTTTGCAGCCACTCATACAAACTCCTGGTAAAATGTCTGGAACCATGCTAAATGGAAAATCTCATTAATGCCCATCATTTGTTACCGACACCAACACCACTACCTCCTACTCACGAGATGGGACTCTTAGGAAAGCGTAACATTCCTACAGCGTAAGAACACACGTTTCTGGTTTAACAAACACTTCGTGGTTTTCCTGTCACTGTGAAAAATCAAGGGTTGTGTATTATTTTGAGGAGGAAAAAAGAAAAAGTTACTGATTCAAACAATCTAAATAATAGGCAGGTACTAACGAAACTCAATTCAAAAACCTTAATCCAACTGCTCAGCTAATCCAGGAGCCTCCTCTGCAGTAACTGAGGAAGGTCATTGGACCTACACTGACACAGCCCCTTACCTGTCTTGGACAGTCTGGGTTGATGTATACACATCCTTGTAACCTTCCACCCTCTTGTTGCCCACTTCCCCAATCAGACCTAATTTTGCAAGGGGGAACCACGAACAAAATGAAACAGGGGATTTTATAGTCATTTATTTAAAAAAAGAATGCAGTAATAAAAGATTGGGCACTGGATACTATGCAAAGCATTCGAGTGATAAGAATTCTTCTGTTACCCAAAGGTACATTTAAAGCGAGAATATTAGGTATTTCCTTTAGAAACTTAATGTCAAAAACAATGAATGATTTTCTAAAATCAATATTTCTGGCAGTTTATAGACAAAAAAGAAAAACATAGAAGCCCCAAAATATTTTCCATTCAGGTATCCTTTTATGAATAAGGCTTATTAAAATGTAAGTATTAATTTGATTACAGCCCAGTCATGCTGTTCGACTGCTGGGGCATTTGCACTGAAGAATTTAACACTGTCACCCTTCACTACTGGTTTTTAAGGCAAATCGAAGCCTATATTAGGGCTTCTCTGGTGGTGCAGTGGTTAAGAGTCTGCCTGCCAATGCAGGAGACACGGGTTCGAGCCCTGGTCCGGGAAGATCCCACATGCCACGGAGCAGCTAAGCCCATGTACCCCAACTGCTGAGCCTGCGCTCTAGAGCCCGTGAGCCACAACTACTGAGCCCACGTGCCTCAACTACTGAGCCCACGTGCCACAACTACTGAAGCCCGTGCGCCTAGAGTCCATGCTCCACAACAAGAGAAGCCACTGCAATGAGAAACCCGCACGCACTGCAACGAAGAGTAGCCCCTGCTCGCCGCACCTAGAGAAAGCCTGCGCGCAGCAATGAAGACCCAACGCAGCCAAAAATAATTTTTTTTAAAAAAGCCTGTATTAAAAAACTGTAATTTGAAGAAAGTTTAAGAAAAGCTTATTAGTTCTATTAAGAAGTACTATGAAAGTATTCTTGGGAAACAGTGGGACTTCTGAATTATCTTCACTGTATGTCAAACATGTAGCTTTTATTGTATTACAATACTAAATCCTTTTTCTCCAAAAAATTTAAACTTATAGAAATGAAAAGAACTATCCTCCCACCTGGTTTCACATTATGCCTGGAAACATTAACTTTGAGGAAAAGTAAAACCTACTTCCTTCGAAAGAGTTATCTGGGAGAAGAAAAAAACATTAATTTTATTCTCAGCGTTTTTTGGTTGCATGATTTCAATGGCTTTTGTATTCTAATTTTGAAGAGACAGTATTTAACCTCTATTTTAAATCCAAAAGCAAACCATTTTATAGGCCTGAAAACACAGATGATTCAAAATGTCTTGTCAAATTAAACAAACATAGGTGTAAATATTTTTAATTTTAAAAATATAATATCAAATACTTAAATTTAAACAAACAAAAATGTAAAGCTCTCGAGACTCTAGGTAAATACAGCGTGTGCTCCTCTGTGGCGGCATCAGCTGGGCTGGCTGCTCTCGTTGTAAACATTCCTTGATGAGGCACTTTTTATAGATTATGGGTCACATTTTCTAATGAACTAAAATCTAAAATTCTGAGTTCTTAAATTTAAAAAGTGGAAGGGGAAAGAAGGTCAGGAAAAAAATCATAATTTGGTTGGGACTCAATTTAACACATTTTCAAGATGACCATGTAATGGTAGCAGTGGATAAGGGGACTCATGAGAAATGTCAGAAAAGATGCTACTCAAGCAGAAAGCACAGAACACAGGGATTCTCTGACTCAGCACTGGCTGCCTCCACACAGGGCCCAATTAATTAGGAGGGGCAACTGTTTCCTCATTTTGAAGGTTGTAATCCTATTGATTACATTAAAAATCATCACTGTTGCTTGCTTTACAAATTCCTATCATGTGTCTTTACTCCTCAGATTAGTACAGCTTGTAATAATGCTATTGTATATATTACACAAAGATCTGTGGGGTTTAAAGTAAGACAAGGAATAATAAAAATGTTACATGTATAGAATACTGACATTAAACATAAACAGATAATTGTCACTAGTTATTTAACGAACTTTCTGAAATGCACTGCCTCATTGAAATTTCATCATTGAACTTATAAAAACATTAGCTACAATTACCCTTTAAATAGGAAACTGGAACAAATGGCAACATTAGAATAATTTGGTCTTTTGCCAAAGAACACTTCTTTGCTTCCCAAAAAAGAAAAAAGAGGAAACCAAAAGATTTCTCTCTTTTAATTATAAGTAATATAAAAGAGAACAGGAAGAATCAAAGAAAGAAGCCAAACAGAGAAATACAGCCCACATGCTGTGAACAAAAAACAATATCCTCCAAGAAAGACTATTTGAAAGAACTGAAGTTTTGAGTTCACAATTATACGACTGGACAGAAATCTGTATGATAAACTAATGACAGGGGTTCCTCAGTATCACACGGTAACAACCTCTGTCTCAAACAGCAAAGCAAATGGTGAAAAGGGTGACAGTAAGAACAAAGCGGAGTTTCCACATCTGTGTCCACTAAATACCTGCATCCAAAACCAGTTTCTAAGAATAAAACCTCCTCAACAGTGGAGGAAAAGGTATATTTGTGTGCTAAACTGAAACTGAGCGCTTAGAGCCATCAAAGTAACATTTCCTGAGTGACTTTTCATCTGTCTGTAACAAGGTGCTGCTTCAGACGGAAAGGGACGCAGCCTCCAGTGTGTTAGTATTTGTGCTGTGTGTTTCTAAAATGTGAACCTTAATTCAAGGGCTTAAAGTAGTCAGTAATAACAGTAAAATAGTGAAGTAACTTTAAAAGTGCAGCAAAATCTTAGCCTATAACAACTTGGAAAGTATCCTGCTCCTCTCTTTATTTAAAAAGATGTTTGGGGAAAAAAAAAAAAAAAAAAGATGTTTGGGGACTTCCCTGGTGGCGCGGTAGTTGGGAATCTGCCTGCCAATGCAGGAGACACGGGTTTGAGCCCTGGTCCGGGAAGATCCCACATGCCATGGAGCAACTAAGCCCGTGCACCACAGCTACTGAGCCCACGTGCCACAACTACTGAAGCCCGCACGCCTAGAGCCCATGCTCCGCAACAAGAGAAGCCACCGCAATGAGAAGCCTGTGCACCGTGACAAAGAGTAGCCCCCGCTCGCTGCAAACAGAGAAAGCCCGCGTACAGCAACAATGACCCAACGCAGCCAAATAGATAAATAAATAAATAATTAATGTGTAAAAGAAAAAAAAGATTGAACCCTGTTATAAACTATGGACTTAGGGGAAAAAAATAAACAAAAACACATCCTAAGTATCTAAAACAATTACCTGCCAATGTTCATAATTGATAAAGTACTCATCAAAAACACTTCTATTTAGTAAGATAAATTTTAGATAAATAATCCATTTTGTTGAACTACACTGCTGAAAATACAGATACATCCCAGTTTGGGGGCCCACGGGGCCGGCGGTACTTGCCTTGTAGTACCAGTCCTGGAACCGCCGGCAGCAGTCCTCGCTGCAGAAGTCCCTCACCACGCCGTCCAGCTCCTTCGTCGCACCCTTCTTACACAGCTGAGAGCAGTAGTTGCAAGTCACACACCTCAATCCTAAACGCCTTGCAAAATCCTGTTTGTACAACAGTTTGCAGCCTGAGAAATATAAGGCTTCATTATTAAAACAAAAACTCATTTCTGAGGTAAGAAAGAGTTTACAGGTCAAACAGAGCACTGGCTTTAGAAAGTGTTTATAAATTCACATATACAGTCCTCTCTCTCTCCTGATCAAAACTGTGAAATCTACTGTGATCAACACCAGCCTGTGAAAACTGAAACAGAACATGGAATATTATATTAGATATGGTGTGGGTTCAAATAATTCATGTTCTAAGACTTTCAAGTCTAGTAACACTTCAAAACTGTTGTACCTGCTCTGTGTAAATATAATCCAATATAATCCTGCTTAAGTATCATAAACACACCACAAATGGGCATTTTAGAGAAATGAAAAGTGGAGACTGTTGAGAGGCAATGAGCAAACTTAAAGATACATTCAGCTAAGCAGGCATTTTAGCTCAATTCTCTAGCCTTACCCATCTCTGTCACCCTAAAGGACCTTCAGGGAAGTAAAACTGGTTTAATGACTTGTCCAAAAACAGCATGTTGTTATTCTATTCTTTAATCAAAACACTTCCTTTACCAACTATATAAATGCATTATTTTAACGGTCCTTACATTTAAATTTTATTTATTCCCTATGACATCTCTATAAAGTATTAAATAATCTTCATATGTCTACTCATGCTGTGCACTTAAGAATGACCTTCCACTCTGGTGTTGCTTCCACTTTTGTATCTACCAAAATACTACCCATCCTTTAATAGGGACTGCAACTGTTTCCTATGTAATTTACTTGGCAATTACTTATGAACTGTCCTTATGGCTTCTTTTCTGTTACTCTGAACTATATCTTAAAACATGTTTAATATTTTACCTTTATTAGCTTTATCTTTCTAACTAGGTTTTGATGGTAGTACCAGGTATTACATGTTTTGTTATTTCTGACAGGTTCCAGCAGAGAACTAGGTGCAGTTAGAGAAAGCACAAAATATATTATTAAACAGGAAAAAAATAGACGTCCTTTTTAACCTTTTATTGCCCAGAAAGTCCTTCCAACTGAAAATGATGTTCTTTAATGTCAACTATCTTTTTGTTGCAACTTGTCTTTCACTTTAGTAAGACCCACATAATCCAAATGCTGTGTGCGCTAGCCCTCAGCACTAAGGCACTCTGCTTTGTGAATCACGGCACGAAAGTTCAGGTAAAAGAGCTAAATTAAATCCAGAATCAATGTCTTTAATGCAACATTATGTCACTTTTCATTATAGCTGCAATCTTAACAGTAAACGTGGTTACTTTTCATCTGGGGGACTGAGCCTACATGAATAGGAATGCCTGCTGTGATACAGCAGTACCCTCTTGCAGACACGACCTCAAGTGTGAAATGCTTAATGTAGAAACGGAGGCACTTGTTGAATGGACTAATAATCTTTTGATATCGCTGCCATTCCCTACTGCTTTTAGGATTTTCCAACCTTTTTCTTGCCTCTAACTAGCGGTAGAAATCGATAGAAAAAGTGGATCCAGGAAGAAGGGGAAAAAAAAAAAAACCTGGAAAATAATTGAAGAGGACAGCAGGTAGGAAAGCTGGGAGTCCAGTGCCTGGGGCCAAAGAAAGAGCAGACAGTGAGAGCCGCAGAGCAGAATAGGACATTTGGGGAAAAGTAAAAATAGAAAAAGCCCAAAACCCTTAGCTACAATCCTGGCTCCTATCTCTGGAGAATCAGAATGAGAAACAAACTTCATTTTTCTAATCTGCCGCCTGGCACCAAAGCAGCAAAAAGTATAAATGAGAGGAAAGAGAATTCCTGAATGTACTATTACAAAAGCCAGTGTCTCCCTGGCATCCCAAATTGAAAACCTAAAAGTCTTTTCTGCCTGTAGTAATGCCTCGTGTGATGTTCCTTCTGGTATACTGAATACCTTTGTAGACTAGGCAGTAAACAGGCAGGGAATGAAGCCAATGGAAAATAATTCTAATCCACTTGGAAAATCAACTTTCAGATCACAATCTGTCTGTTTAGAAATAACGTGGTATGATAATGCTTTTAGTTTATTCTCAAAACTTCCTTGTAATGGAAAAACATGTTACCAAATTCTTAGAGATAGAACACCCTGGGGCCCAGAGGTCTATAAATATATATAAAGTAACAGTAGAAAAGCTAACTCAATTTTTTTTTCAGCTATACTAAAACTGTACCACTACTCTGAACATATGTAGTTACATATTTTGGCAAAAAATTAACATTAAATATTAAAGAAAGTTATGAACAACACTGTATATGCACTTGCCTTCACTACAGAAAGGTCTCTTAACTCCAGAGAAATTCACTGTTTCATGAAGAGTCTTCTCCTCTTGGCAGTATTCACAATACGTAACTATGCAGTGCAGCTTCTTATAGTCATCTGAACAAGTTTTGCTGCAGAACTGATGCACTTTGTTCTACATGCACAATGGGAACCTTGGTAAGTATATGACATCCACCTCAAGAACAAGGGTAAGAAATACACAAGCCACTTTTACAGAAACAAAGTTAAATCATTTACCTACTTAATGTTATAATCCCTAGTGACACATTTCCTATAGGCCACAGACACCCAGTTTAACTAATTCACTGCTGCATTTAGACACAGCTCCACAAAATTCAATACCATTAACTACCTTAAAATTACTCAGTGAAAGAAGAAAAGTATAAGTATCACTAAGACAAGATGGCAGTCTGGTGTTGCTAACAGAACTGGAGAAATGGGAAGAAAACAATGGAAGATACAACATGGATAAGCTACAAAAAGATAAGAACTATGACAATCATACCATTTTCACTCAAAAAGAAATATTCTTAAAAAAAAAAAAGAAATATTCTTTGTTGAGTACAGTCAAGCAGACTCGATCGCATTCCTACCACAGCTTAATAGTGACAGACCTACTATGGGTAAAGTATTCCACTGGGGGTCATCACACGGTGTGCGGCCAAGTGTGAGACTGAGTTGGTTCCCTTGAATAGAGCAAGTTTAGTAATTATTTAGTTATTTCTCCTGGCCCCAAATCCACAAGAGCCAGAGCTACTTCTCAAATATCCAGCCGACCAGGAAAGGGCGGCAGCTTTTCTTTTCCCATTTCTCCAGTTCTGTTAGCAACACCAGACTGCCATCTTGTCTTAGTGATACTTATACTTTTATTCTTTCACTGAGTAATTTTAGAGTAGTTAATGGTATTGAATTTTGTGGAGCTATGTCTAAATGCAGCAGTGAATTAGTTAAACTGGATGTCTGTGGCCTATAGGAAATGTATCGCTAAGGATTATAACATTAAGTAGGTAAATGATTTAACTTTGTTTCTGTTTTTTTCAGGGCCTTCAACATCCTTCCTGCTGTGATTTAAAGACGGTAACAGTCTCTAAAACTCATCACTGGGTGCTGACAACAGTCTCAAAGAATGACTGGTTTAAATGCTCTTGAGACAGCACCAAACACAATTACAAAACTAAAAAATTTTCTAGAGACTAAATAATAAAATTTCAGATTTCCGAAGTACTTTAGAAATCATGTAGTCCAGTTCTGGGGATCACCTTCTGCCTAAGACTCAGATACTGAGGGATTTGCCAAGAGCCACTATTAAGTTTGGCTCAAGGGCAGCTGTTGTTAGCACTACATCTTGTACACCATTTATTACATACTCCATGCCCTTGAAAACATGGAAAGAAAGAATAGCCGAAGGTGAACACTGCTCAAGCAGCAGCATCCAGCCAGGGCCACCCTGCCCCATCCTCCTCCCACCCCCATCCATCCATCCATTCATTACTGCCCGCTTACTGAACCAAACATTAATGCTCAGAGTTTCTGCTACGGCAAAAAGACGTGGCAAAGTAAATTAATAAACTGGTGAAGGAAAGAGTGAGGAGAAAGGGAGAATAAAATTTATATTAGGATTCCTTTATTAAAACACAATTATAAAACTTTAAATGACAACATGGTAAACATAAGGCAATGTAAGATACTACAGTTAACAGACAATACTTATAAAGGTGGGGGGTGGGGAAGGAGATGGGAACAACACTGCACAAACAAAAGACACCCCAGGTATGTGGCTAAAATGACGTTCTGTGCACTACTATGAACATAATATATTGTGGATATGACTTCAATAATTTTCTGTTTGACCTAAAAAAAACCAGATCCTTTCTTGGTGCTACTCCCACATAAAAAAAGCAAATAATCCAATCATCACAAAATCGGAAAAACTAAGAAATAGGTTCTCAAATGGAAATGTCATAGTTACTATACCAGACTTTCATTTTAGCACTAGATAACGTACATTAACAAAATAGGACTTGCCTCCCATTCCAGGATTTCTGGCTTTGAACAAAAGGAATTTTTGCAATAGTTGCACTTCAACTGAATATCACTTGGAGCTACAAACTGGCCGTTGGGAGATGACTGCATGCTGAGAGCCTAAAACAAAGCACAAAACACACCGAGTCTGAGGTGGATTTTAGAAGTTTTTTTTTGTGACGACCATCAAATATCAACGACGTCCAGGAAAATAGTACTTATCTTTCTTAAATACTTATTTCCTCAACGTATAAAACTACATTTCTGAATTTTGTCTTTAAAAATACTAGTATGCTAAGTTTGTTTTATGAAATTGAAGTTCATTTTCTACCACATGATTACTACTATTTATTTAAAATAATACGGAAAAGGAAAAAAAATCATAAAGTTCAATTATGATTTCTTCTTTAAGAAAATACAAGCAAATAGTGAGGTCAGTTCACCAAGTTCTGAACTAGTAAATAAACACAAAAGAACCTAGCTCCTAGTTCTGCCTCTAGTAGCTAATTTACTAATGATTTGTTGCATTATTGCCATCATTTTCATTCCAAGTCCATCCGTGAAAATAGCCTTTTTATACTTTTTATACTTGTTTTTAAACAAAGTTGGGGGGGTAAGCTTTACAGACTGGTATTGATGCCAGAAATTTATTTTAGTTTTATTACATTTTTAAGAGTTAAAACGATTTACAGAGTAGAAAAAGATATAAGCATACGTGGGCTTTAAGAGTTTTGTTCTGGGACTTCCCTGGTGGTCCAGTGATCAGGACTCGTGCTTTCACTGCTGATAGCCTGGGTTCAGTCCCTGATCGGGGAGCCAGGCAGCGTGCCCGGCGGGGGGCGGGGGGTGGGGTGGGGGCGCGTGCGGGGAATATGTTCTAACCTGAGTGGTGAGTATGCTGATATTTAATTCTCACTCTCTAATCCATATTACATATAGTCTGTTGAATGTATGAAATAGTACAAAATTTTTCAAGGCAGCAATGGAGGGAGAAAAAAACCTTTATCATTTTAAAACTTCGATAAACATCATGCAACACAATGAGAATTTGTGAAAAGAAAGAAAACACGCATATTTAAGACTGTAACTACCAGGTGAATGAATTATTTAAAAAAATAAAACCCAGCAACAATACCCTTAGTGTTTCCAAAAAACTGAAGTCCGTTAAAGTTAATTATCCTTTTAAAACAAATGAAATGTTATCCTATTATCTTACTATGAAATGGAAAAACATCTAAGGAAGACATAAAACTTCAAGATCTACGGTTTGCTTTAAGATAAAGAAAAAATGCTGCTTTTCTATTTGTCAACTTTGTACTTTCGTGCAGCCACAGTGATGAGGCTGCCCTACAGGCTTATCTTGGACGCATTCCTCCGAAGTAAGAGTCTAAATTGTTTCTTTAAAATATACAATGTACATACACAAATGTTCTTATCAAATGATGGGCAATACAAGTTTCAATTAAATGAAAAAAGTAGTTAAAACATTTTCAATTAACATTTCAGTTTACCCAACATCAAAACGGAAGAAAGTTAAAAATCTGACAAACAGCAAAGACACTGTCCTCCTCTCCCATAATTAATCCTTAGTCCTTAATTTCTATTTTGAGAAGAACCAACAAGTCGAAAGCAATGTTTACCACTCTCAGGACGTATCAGTGGCCACATCCCAACCTCCAAAAGAAAAGTTTAATCTTGAATGTGGTTAATTACCTAAGCTCAGGCAAGGTATAACTATTAACAAAAACAACATTCCCCTGGCTGAATTCAAACTACCTCAATTTAAGGTAGTTAAGAGACCGCATTTTCAATTTAAATCAATTAACTAGAGCACAGTGCCTGCAACACAGTACAACTGTTGGATGAATGAACTCAATCTACCCTGAAATTTCATACACATCAGGTAAACCACTTAACTCATGCTGAACCCCCAACTACTCCACCTCACTGGTCAACCAGCTTACATCTGAACACATACAGCAGTCCTGTCCTGAGACTATCCATACTCCAGCTCTGACAACTATGTCAGAGAGCTCTTCTTTACACTGACCGAAACGGAAAATGTCTCCCCGAAGCTGATCTTGAATGAAACGAAGGCCGACCAGGACAAGTCCAATCTCCAGTCCCACAGCAAGTTTCTAATACATGAAGAAAATGTGCACGCTTGTCACCTCCAGGATAAGTGTACCTACATCCTCCATCCACTTAACATAAAACAGAACCCGTAAAAGTCAGATGCTACTCAAACCATCTGCTAAGAAACAACTGCACGGCAGGCACTGAGCTCAATGACACTATGTGAAAATGAATCAAGAAAAACCTCATTCAACATGGGGCCAGGAAGCTGGGCAGCTAACTTCAGACCAGCAGGAGGAGAGCTGCCTGCTTGCCCAGCAACCCAGCAGCAACCCAGCGATGAGCAGCCCCACCTGGGACGCTGGCCCTCCTCCAGCTACCCCGGGCTCAAATCTCGCCCTCCAGTCTCCAGACTTGCCTGTGGTGCCGCCTCCTCGGCTACTCTGAATCAACTCGATTTTGCTGGCTAGACCACTTACCCTTTTGTTTTAAAGGCTGATAGCTAAAATTTACTTTCCTTCCAAGTCTGTATCATAAATAACAATTAAGAAGTCAGTTTCGAGCACCTGTGCTAAGTAGAGGGCTGGTGAAGCTACCTCTGCTCTGACTCCAGAATCTCTACCCTCCAATTTGACCCTCAACAAAGTATGTAAACATCAGCACATTGAATAAAGATGAAGTATATTGCACCGCTGATTTTCTTTGTGTACTTTATTGGAAGCATTAGGCAAAGTAAATAACAAACCTGGAATTTAGCCACACAACTGGAATTGCAGAAGTTATACAGTTTTCCATCAGGCATTGTGGCTTGATACTGAGGTAAAGAGTTTCGCTTACAAAAATGGCAAATAATTCCCAAACCTAGGAGAGAGAAAGTACATATCTGATTTTTTATAAAATAATCAAAGTTTTTTTAAAAAAAATCTTAATTGACCTCTGAGAATAGTTTAATGAAACTTTATGTAAATATTATTTTATTAATTTCTGAGATTATTTGCACCTTAAAAAAATACTGTCATAAAAGAAGACTCTGATACTATCTCTAAAACATACACAGATACATGAAACGATCTCAGTTTTAGATAATGTTTGGATGGAAAAACAATTTTAGTTAGGAACACAGACTTGGACAGAACTTCACCAATAATTTAAAAATTAAATGATCAAAACCATTAAAGTTTGCACTAAGAAAGTTTAGTGTGGTAATAAAAATAAACCCATTATGCAGTTAAAAGTGAGCATAAAATGAAAGTCAGAGGAGAAAGAGTAGTTAACAAATTATTAATGTTACTGAAGTTTTTTAGCTTTCCAAATACCTGAGACTTACTTTGTGATTTTGCATATTTTGTCTTGTGACTGTTCATGCAAGCAGTTGAACAATAAGGCTCCATATACCCATTAGGACCTATACACTGAGTCATATCAAAAAACCTGCACTGTGTTCGGCAGCCAGTACAAGTGGTCAGTTTTCCATATTTCTAAAATTTGAAACATAAAAAGAAAATTAAAAATTTAACTAGAACAAAATATTGTACTTTTCATTATACTTTTTCTCTCTGCAAAACAATTCTGTTCATCTCTAATCAGGCTTAGTGGGTCAGAAGTCTTCATCTGATGCAAAGTGTTAACTGCAATGCAGCTATATTAGGGTCAAACAAAACCATGATCTAAGCTAAGTCTCCTTCAAAAACAGTGGTTTGCCCTATTAATTAAATAGAATCCTTACATATAAGTAGAAACTGAAGATGTAAGAAAGGCACGGTGTTTTCTGTTCACAGTGATGACACACCTCCTTGTCATGCAACAGAAGAAATTAAATGAACCTACAAAATATAAGTCCTAATAATCAAACAACTACCCTCCTTCAGAGCTGAGCTGCTATTGTCTCAAGCACTCTGACACTTCTCTTAAAACTGATTTAAACACCTTTCTACTACATTTAAAACCTCGTTCAACCAAAATAAAATATTAAAAACTTTAACATTTTTTTAATTTAAAAAATTTTCATTCAATTTTTGGTTATTAAAGTTAATAATTAGTCAATAGGTAATAATAAAGTCAATCGTATCAAAGGTGAATATTGCCAACCCTGATGTAATTCAGAGAATGAGGTAAAACCAAAGGAGGAAAAGGCCAAAGGAGGTGCAGCTTGGAAATTACTAGACAAAAGCAGTATCACTGAAATATAGACAGTCTTACAAAAATACAATTCAGAGGAATTGGTGTGTTTGCATTTAAAAATTAACTTGATAGTCACAATTAGAAATCAAACAAAAGTAAAAGCAAGCCTTTAAGTGCAACTTGTATTTGATTTTTTTCCTGAACTGTAACAGAACTGTCATAATCAGTTAAATCAAATATCACATGTCACGATGCAAAGTAATCGTACAGTCAGTCCTCCGCATTCGTAGACGCAAGGTCATTTTATAGAAGGGACTTGAGCATCCGTCTTTCCACATGATGTTTAGATTACTTCACGCATCTTCGCACCCAACACCACCTAGTACAATATGATGACATAAGAAGTGCTCAACGTTCCATGGATGGATGAATAATAGATGTCAGGGAAGACGACAATCAGGCCAAAAATAACAAAAAAATGAGTAAACTGCATGGATAAATTTCACAAATGTCACAGGATTTGAGAAAATAAAATAAGAAATTGAAGGTAAAAACATTAGCCAAAAACAACATCAACACCAAAAAAAGAAAAAAGAAAAAACCTTCTCAGCATACAATTAATATAAAAGTCATGAGAAAACACAGCTGTTTCCATGCCAGGAATGCGTGTTCTATTCCTAGTGGTTCCTTATTTACTTAAACATCACCCAAAGGAAGCCGTAAGTTTTACTTTTCAAAGTGGAAACCAACTCATTCTTCAAGCTCTGATACGCTCAGAAAAAAAGAAAAGAGAAGAAAAACCAAAAAGAAAAACTTATCAATAGCAAAAGGATACTAACACGGAAAAAATAAGAATAACTGCAAACCTATTAAGTCTGATTATGACTCTCCCAATGTTCAGGACAGTAGAGGAGAAGGCTGTTGTTTTGTTTGGAAGGACAACATGTTTTCCTGGGGCCTAATATAATAATTTAAATTTTATTTATATAGGAAGAGGTATCAAGGAAAACACATCAATAAAACAAAGAAAAATAAAAGAATGTTTAGAATCTGGCACCACAGTACAAATGAGGAACACTAAAAATATCAGGACACCTGCCATTGTATCAGAGTTACAGAGAGAAAAATAAAGCAGCTCCCAGCAGGTGGATGTGAGACCTCCACAGAGCAGCATCTATGAAGAATTCTTTTACAGATATAAATGAGGTCCAATCATCCATTCTAATCTTGAACTAGATTTTTTAACTTATTAGAAATATCCTTCAACTTGACAATGATTTTACTGCCAGAATGGTTAAGTAATTAGTAAGTTTTAAGACGTACCCATAAAAAGTAGACCAGTTGATCTGGGTCAAGTAAGCAAGAAGCTAAGCAACCGGTCCCCAATGAGAAATAGTTTTGTGTGAAACTAAGAAAAACAGAATCATTAACACTGAAAACACGTTAACAGCCACTTTCACAGTTGCCACTACTTCAACAACAAAAAGGCCCATCTAACGGGAGAGTATTAGCAAAAAAGATATATGCTGTCATGCCACGTTTTCTCTGCTTCCTATGTAAACAACGTAATCATATTTAAATTTCATGCACCCTATAAATATGCACTGAGTGATTTAAGGAACAAAATTAAGAGGAACAAATTCACAATTATTATATTCCCCATTCAGGCACGGGAAGAAATAAATTATAAATTCAGTAAAAAAAAAAAAGTATGAGGTAGATGTGATAGAAACAACACTGGTGAGGTAAAACGAAAAAATAATGGGGAGTTTGCAGCAAATGGGCTCATTTTCAGTCTAGTCATTGAAAAAAGGTGCCTTACATTTTCATGTTAACCAGCTCCACATGAATATCAAAATTAACCATCACAAGATTCTAAAACTTCTCCCTAATTTTTCCTTTTAGATGTAAGTAAAACATCTCATTCACTACATTTTTAACCAAGCAAGCGGACGGCAAGGCTAGGTGCTCAAGAGACAAAGCCTGGATGGACTTGTTACTGCAAATCTAATCTAGGAAATGGGCACAAGTGTGGCTGCACAGAACTGGCTTCCTGGCCACATCCAGATACAACCGAAAGCTAACTTAGGTCCACGACATCACATGGAAAAATTATTATCTTCATATTCATTAACATCTAACGGAAACGTAGCTTTCTTTTCATTCTGATTAGAGGTAATAAACCACATTAGTTTTAGCAGAACCCGCTAAAACAAAAATCCCCGACTTTTTATCTTATACTGGCAGGTGGCTCAATATATCATTGATGTCCAACATTACTTCAAAAAACATTATATAAATAAATAAATAAAAACATTATAGTTAATAACCACTATACCTTATTACTTAATGCATTAATACAGTATATATATATCACATTTCAAAAATTTTTAAATATTTTGATAACTCTATTTGGAATAATTGGTTCTAGTTGTAATCATAGATATTTTATGCATTTAACAGCATGCTGAGAAACCATCTAACCATGTTACCAAGGGAGTCCAAAGCATAAAAATAGTGAAGAACCCTGTGGAGAGGGGGATAGTGATAAAACTTCAACAATGACATGCTATTATACTAATTTTTATACTAAGTGAAGATTAAGAGATAAATTCAAGTAAACCTTACACTTCTTTTATTCACTCAAGTTGACTCTCAGTCAACTGTATAACTCATTATATAGACATTTTATATAGAAAGGACAGACAGGAAAATAGTAGGCAAAGATGTTAAAAGAGCTACTATGATAAATACGCTGATATACTCATGGAGGAAAAATATGAACACAATGAGGCCAGGAATAGAGGACATAAAAAAGACCCAGATGGAACCTCTAGAGATGACAAAGTCCAAGACAAAAAAATACACCACATGGAACTAAAAGTTGATTAGAAAAGATTAGTAAAACTAAAGACACATTACAAGGTCTCTAAAATGAAGCCAGAAGGAAAACAAGACTTTAAAAAGCTCAATAAATAATAGAGCCACCGTGAC
The DNA here is from genome assembly GCF_949774975.1 of Lagenorhynchus albirostris. NCBI lineage: Eukaryota > Metazoa > Chordata > Mammalia > Artiodactyla > Delphinidae > Lagenorhynchus > Lagenorhynchus albirostris. The sequence continues at coordinate 763,968 of NC_083112.1, read as the reverse complement.
CATGGGACAGGAGCAGGAACTCTAATACACCTGGAATTAGGGTCTCCGAAGAACAGAGGGAGAAACTGAAAAAAACTTGTTTTTAAATAATGGCTTATGATCCTGGACTGGATGCTATACAATTTTTTCCCCTCAATTTGCTATAACAGACATTAATGAACAAAATTTGAATAAGGTCTATAGGTTAATCAGTGGTATTATATCAATATAAAATTCCTTATTTTGATCACTGTACTACAATTATAATTATTCTTAATTGTATACATTTATTATTCAAGTCCTAATTTATTCATATGGCTTAATGGGAACATAGATTTGGAAACATTTTTTGAAAGAAAGGATCTTTCCCCCCCTCTTTCAGGTAGGCACAAGAGAAGGACTCTTATATCCTATATTTAAATGCCCACTGGGGGCTTCCCTAGTGGAACAGTGGTTAAGAATCACCTGCCAATGCAGGGTACACGGGGTTCGAGCCCTGGTCCGGGAAGATTCCACATGCTGCAGAGCAACTAAGCCTGTGCGCCACAACTACTGAGCCTGTGCTCTAGAGCCCACGAGCCATAACTACTGAGCCCGCGTGCCACAACTACTGAAACCCGCACACCCTAGAGCCCACACTCTGCAACGAACAGAAGCCACCACAATGAGAAGCCCGTGCACCACAACAAAGAGTAGCCCCCCTTCGCCAAAACTAGAGAAAGCCCGTGCATAGCAACAAAGCCCCAACACAGCTAGAAGTAAATAAATAAATAAATTTTTTTTTTTTAAATGCCCACTGAGGTCAAGGACTGTGCATTAAAAATCTATATCTTAGGGCTTCCCTGGTGGCGCAGTTGTTGGGAGTCCGCCTGCCAATGCAGGGTACACGGGTTCGCGCCCCAGTCCGCGAAGATCCCACATGCTGCGGAGCAGCTGGGCCCGTGAGCTATAGCCGCTGAGCCTGCGCATCCGGAGCCTGTGCTCTGCAACGGGAGAGGCCACAACGGTGAGAGGCCTGCGCACCGCAAAAAAAAAAAAAAAATCTATATCTTAAAATAATTTTTTTTTTTTGCGGTAGGCTCAGCAGCCATGACTCACGGGCCCAGCCACTCTGCGGCATCTGGGATCCTCCCAGACCGGGGCGCGAACCCGTGTCCCTTGCATCGGCAGGCAGACTCCCAACCACTGCGCCACCTGGGAAGTCCCTTAAAATAATTTTTAATAACATAAATACCTAAAAGCAAATGAGTGCACACAAGAAAACACATGTAAAATTTAGTGAAATGAGAAAGTTCGTCGGTCTTGAGATAAAGTAAGAAAATAATCATCATCTGACATATTTAAAGTTCATAAATGTTAATACACTTCAAAATGTACACAATTTTTCAGACACACAATAAAGGCAGTAGCAGAGCATGTCATGTCGAGGCCTTAACCCCAGCCCCACTCCTGCTTACCTCAGGCTGCATTAAGAAAGAGTCCTGCATGTGATCACGAACCTCCTTCAGAAAGCTTGGATGGCTACCTACCTAAAAAAAGATTTTAAAAGGCTTTATAAAAAGATATAAAGAAAGGCTGCTAGATCGAAAGGTCAACAAGCAATCTGTAAAAGTTGAGTCTTAATTACCTGTTTTGTGACTTACAACCTCGCTCCAACTTTTAAAAATGCCTATTTGTCCTACAGTGCCACTGACCAGCTTACAGAATATTATATATCATAACTTTATAATTATCCTATAGAAAAATAATAGTAACTAGATAAATAAAGAATTAAAAACAGACCCTTAGATTTGACTCACCTCTAAGTAGACCTTGCAAAAAAAAATCACATATTTCTCTTAGATGACAAGGTATTCTAAATGTATTCAGTAAAATCTATTAATAATACATAAAACAGTATCTCGGCAGTTCCCTGGCAGTCCAGTGGTTAGCACTCGGAGCTTTCACTGACGTGGCCCTGGATTCAATCCCTGATCAGGGAACTAAGATCCCACAAGCCTTGCAGTGCAGCCAAAGCAAGCAAACAAACAAACAAAAACAGAAGAAAACTGATTTGGAAATTACACAGTTACAGTTTTCATCATCTGCAAATGGGTTGTTTTGGAAACTCTTTTTAAAGCACATATAACAGCTTCCAGCACATAGAAATTTATATCCTTACTCTTTGCAGAAAGCATCCTGTTTTCCTTAAAAGTCAAAATACTATGCAAGAAAATGGAAAATAGTCTCCTAGAGTAATGGAAATAAAAACAAAAATAGGAGCTTCCCTGGAGGCGCAGTGGTTGAGAGTCCACCTGCCGATGCAGGGGACACAGGTTCGTGCCCCAGTCCGGGAGGATCCCACATGCCGCGGAGCGGCTGGGCTTGTGAGCCATGGCCGCTGAGCCTGCGCGTCCAGAGCCTGTGATCCACAATGAGAGAGGCCACAACAGTGAGAGGCCCGTGTACCGCACAAAAAATAATAAAATAAAATAAACAAATGGGATTGAATTAAACTTAAAAGCTTTTGCACAGCAATGGAAACCATAAACAACACAAAAAGACAACCTACAGAATGGGAGAAAATATTTGGAAATGATGCAACTGACAAAGGATTAATCTCCAAAATATACAAACAGCTCATGCAGATCAATATGAAAAAAAAAGTCAAAAATGGGCAGAAGATCTAAATAGATATTTGTTGAAAGAAGACATATAGATGGCTAAGAGGCACATGAAAAGATGCTCAACATCACTAATCATTAGAGAAATGCAAATCTAAACTACAATGAGGTGTCACCTCTGGCCAGTCAGCATGGCCATCACCAAGAAACCTACAAACAGTAAATGCTAGAGAGGGTGTGGAGAAAAGGGAACCTTTCTGCACTGTGGGTGGGAATGTATTTGGTGCGGCCATTATGGAGAACAGCGTGGAGGTTCCTTAGAAAACTAAAAATAGAACTACCATACGACCCAGCAATCCCACTCCTGGGCATCTATCTGGAGGAAACCATAATTTGAAAAGATACAATGTTCACTGATGCACTATTTACAATAGCCAAGACATGGAAGTAACCTGAATGTCCACTGACAGAGGAATGGATAAAGAAGATGTGGTATATATACAATGGAATATTACTCAGCCATAAAAAGAATGGAATAATGCCATTTGCAGCAACACGGATGGACCTAGATAGAGATTATCATACTAAGTGAAGTCAGACAGAAAGACAAATATCATATGATATCCCTTATATGTGGAATCTAAAAAAAAAAAATGATACAAATGAACTTATTTACAAAACAGAAATAGACTCACAGACATAGAACAAACTCATGGTTACCAAAGGGGAAAACGGGTGGAGGCGGGCAGGGATAAATTAGAAGCTTGAGATTAAAATATGCACACACCGGGCTTCCCTGGTGGCGCAGTGGTTGAGAGCCCGCCTGCTGATGCAGGAGACACGAGTTCGTGCCCCGGTCCGGGAAGATCCCACATGCCGCAGAGCGGCTGGGCCCGTGAGCCACGGCCGCTGAGCCTGCGCGTCTGGAGCCTGTGCTCCGCAGCAGGAGAGGCCACAACAGCGAGAGGCCCATGTACCGCAAAAAAATAAAAAAAATAAAATGTGCACACAACACTATATGTAAAGTAGATAACCAACAAAGACCCACTGTACAGCACAGGGAACTACACTCAACAGCTTGTAATAATCTACAGTGGAAGAGAATATAAGAATATATAGATTTATGTGTACGTATAACCAAGTTACTTTGCTGTACACGTGAAACTAACACAACACTGTAAATCAACTATATTTCAATAAAAATTTTAAAAATTTTTAAATAAAATTTTTTTTTAAGAAAATGGAAAATACTGAAAGACAAGTCCCCACTGCCGGGATCTAGATGATTAATCACCTGTATCTGTATACTCCAGACACTAACTGGGCTACAGGGAAAGGGATAAACAATAAGAGTGGACAACTTAGATGTTAGAGACAAAAGGTTGGGGGTGGAAGAATGCGAGAGCAGGGACCAAAAAAAATCACTGTACAGTTTTAGTTCCCAGGCTTTAGAAAAAGAAGACATTCACTAGAGCATCACTGCAGTGCTCTCCAAACATGTCTGATTATGTCCCTTTATCAGTAACAACATACACACATATTCCCTCTTATTTACTTAAAATTATGAACATATAGTATGAGAAATATAAAAACTATGACCACTAAAAAAAAGATGAAACACTACTTTGAAATAAGCTTTATTTACTGATATTATGAAGAATACTTTCTGTATCCTCTGGAGGAGAATCATCCTGGTGCCAGTGGGGCTGCAGGGAGCGCAGTAGCAGGCCCTCCTGGAGCCCAGAGGGGAGGGAGCCAGAGCCACAGAAGGAGACAGTCAAAAGATGCTCACACTGAAAGCACAGATACCTAGGATTATGAGCCAAAGGTTTTAAAGCAGCCATGATAAAAATGATTCAACAAGGAAAAAAAACACAACAATTAAAAAATAGAAATTCTCATCAAAGAAATAGAAGGTCCAAATGGAAACTGCATGACTGAAAACAGGGGCAAAAGTCCTATGCAGAAAAATTCCAAGTAACTATATACTCCACCTTAAAGGAGAGTGACTTTCTTCCAAACATTAAACAAGGAACGGGGGGGGGGGGGGGGGGGGGGGGCGGGGGCTTTCCGGTGGAGAATCCTGACACCACTTGAGCGAGGTGATCTACATCAACACCAACAGTCATAAGTCATGTTGAGACATGTACCCTTGTTATGTGATGAAAACTGCAAAAGTGCAAAAGGCCAACACCTCTGTCATCTCCCTCCTAAACCCAGAGCCCGGTCTGCCTACAGATGAAAGCAGAGGGGCCTCTTGCAATACACTTGACTCCTAAAAACTGTCAAGCTCGTCAAAGTCTGAGAAAATGTCACAGCCAAGAGGAGCCTAAGGTGACACAACTGCTGAATGTGATGTGGCATCCTGGATGGGATCCTGGAACAGGAAATGAACATTATTCAGATTTTCTTAATTTTTTCGTAAACTATGGACTTTACATACTAATAATATTTCAATATGAGCTCACTAATTGTAACAAATTATCATACCAATTTAAGGTGTCAATACAGAGGGAAACGGTGCGGGGAGGGGCTAGCCCATGAGAACTCTGTATTATCTGATCAATGTTTCTGTAATACTGAAACTGTTCTAAACAAAATTAAGTATTAGTAAAATAAATAACAACCACCAAAAATCCCAATGGATGGGACCAAGAGCAGAATGGAAAAGACAGAGGACAAGACCACGGAAGGGGAAAAGAGAAACTATCCAGTCTGAATATCAGAAATAACACAGCCTTGGAGGTAAAAATAAAGAAGAATAGAGCCTCAGGGACCTGCAGGACTGTAACTACAGTAATATAATAACTAATTATTAGAGTCCCGGAGTGAGAGGAAAAGAGGGCAGGGCTGAACGAGTGCTCAAAAGTCTGAAAACACTGCAAATTAGGCAAAAGACTAATTTCAGGGAGAAGAAGCTGAAAGAACCCTAGAATGGATAAACCACAAGAATCCCCACAATACACCACAAATTTCTAAAAAAATTTTAACATCAAACAAAATAAACTTTAAGTCAAAAAACTAATACAAGAAACAAAACAAAACCATACTGGAAAAAGGGTAAATTCATCAAGAAGATATAACAACTATAAACTTTTTCACCAAATATCAGAGACCCAAAATATATTAAGTAAACATTGACAGAAGTGAAGGGAAAAACAGGCAATTCTACAGTAACAGCTGTAGAACTCAATACATACACCCATTTCAATAATGGACAGACCAGCCACACGGGATTTTGGCACTTATGTACAGGATCTGAATAACACTACAAGCTGCTATGTTCTCCCCAAGTGCACATGAAACATTCTCCAGGAAAAGTCCCAATAAATGTATAAAGATTGAAATCGCAGAGTATCTTTTCCAATCATAACAGAATGAAATAAAAAATGAATAACAAAAACAAAACTAGAAAATTTACAAATACAGGGATATAAAAACGACACACTCTTAACCAATGGGTCAAAGAAGAAATCACAAGGGAAATTTTTCAATACTTAACAGATGAGTCAAGGCAAAACCAAAATATACCAAAAGTGACAGGATGCAGTGCAAACAGTGCTCAGAGGAAAAATTATAATTGCAAATACCTATTTTTGAAAAGAAGATCGATAACATAACTTACACCTTAAAGAAACAGAAAAAGAGAGAAAGCTAAACCCAAGCCAGCAGAAGAAAGGAAATAATAGAGTGCAGAGAAATAACGAGTATGAAAATATAATCACTGAAACAAAAAGCTGGCCAATGAAGAGATCAAAAAAGTCAACAAACTTTAGTTATACTAAGAAAAAAGACGCAAAGAACAAAACAGAGAAACGAAAGTAGGGACAATACTACAAATATTCCCTAAGAAAGGACTGTAAGAAAATGCTATGAATAATTATACACCAACAACTGGATAACCTAGATGAAACAGAAATCCCTTAAAAAATGCAAACCAGGGGCTTCCCTGGTGGCGCAGTGGTTGGGGGTCCGCCTGCCAAATGCAGGTGGCTCAGGTTCAAGCCCTGGTCTGGGAGGATCCCACATGCCACAGAGCGGCTGGGCCCCTGCGCCACAGCTACTGAAGCCCATGCACCTGGAGCCCGTGCTCCGCAATGGGAGAGGCCACTGCAGTGAGAAGCCCGCGCGCCGCAACGGGGACCCAACGCAGCCAAAGGTAAAAAAAGAAATTAAATGAATAAATAAATACCTGGAGTGGTTTGCACTTTTTTAAAAAAAAAAATGCAAAACACCAAAACTGACTCAGGAAGAAACAGAAAATATCAACAGACCTGTAAGAAGTAAAGAGACTGAATCAGTCATCAAAAGCGTTGCAGCAAAGTAAAGCCAGGATCAAATGACTTCACTGAGACATTCCGCCAAACATTCAAAGAGGAGCTAACACAGATTCTTCTCAAACTCTCCCCAGGTCAGAACACGGTGGACACCTCCCACTCCTATTCCATTAGGCCACCATTGCTCTGAATCCAAAGACAGACAGACATTACAGACAAATATCTCTTACAAATATACATACAAAAATCTAAAGGAAAATATCAGTAAGGCAAATTCAGCAGCATATTAAAAATATTACACACCATAACCGAGTGGGGTTTATCCCAGTAATGCAAATGTAAAATAATCAATGTAATTACCACATGAATAGAATGAAGGTAAAAACCACATGATAATCTCAAATGATGAAGAAAAAGTTTAACAAACTTCAACACCCTTTTATGATAAAAGACAATCAACAAACTAGGAATAGAAAACCATCTCAACGTAACAAATGCCATATATGAACAACCCATAGCTAACAGCATACTCAAAGGAGAAAAGACACAAATCTTTCCCTCTAAGGTCAGGAACAAGAAAAGGATGCCTACTTTTGCCACTTCTATTCAACATGATAGTGAAAGTTCTAGCCAGAACAAGTTAGAAAAAGAAATAAAAGGCATCTAAATTGGAAAGGAAGAAGTAAAACTATCACTACTGGAGATGAACTGACTCTATATAAAGAAAACCCAGGGACTTCCCTGGTGGCACAGTGGTTAAGAATCCGCCTGCCAATGCAGTGGGACACGGGGTAGAGCCCTGGTCCGGGAAGATCCCACATGCCAAGGTGCAACTCAGCCTGTGTGCCACAACTACTGAGCCTGCGTCTAGAGCCTGAGAGCCACAACTACTGAGCCCACGTGCCATAACTACTGAAGCCTACGCACCTAGAGCCTGAGCTCTGCAACAAGAGAAGCCAGTGCAATGAGAAGCCTGCACACCACAATGAAGAGTAGCCCCCGCTCGCCACAACTAAAGAAAGCCCGCACGCAGCAACGAAAACCCAACGCAGCCAAAAATAAAAACATTTATAAAAAAAGGAAAAAAAGGAAAACCCCAAGGGGTCAACAATAAAGCTACTAGAGCTAATAAAGACCTAAGTAAATGAGAAAACATCCCATGTTCATACATAGGAAGCTTTGACATTGCAGAAATGTCAGTACTACCCAAAGCGATCTACAGAATCAATGCAATCACTATCAAAATTATAAAAGCCTTTTCTGCAGAAATGGAAAAGTCATACAAAACTAGAATGGGGTTAGAGTATCCAAACAGAAGAACAAAGTTGGAGGACTCATTTCCTGATTTCAAAACTTCCTACAAAGATGGTTATCAGAAATAAACCTACTCATCTATGGCCAATTAATATTTGACAAATATCACAAGACCAATTAACAGGGACTTCCCTGGTGGCCCAGTGGTTAAGACTCCAAGCCTCTACTGCAGAGGGCGCAGGTTCGATTCCTGGTCGGAGAACTAAGATCCCACATGCCACATGACACAGCCAAAAAACTAAATAAATAAATGAAAAAGTAAAAAAATTAAAAACAACAACCAAAAAACCCACACAAGTCCAATAACAGATGGTGCTGGGACAACTGGATTTCCACACACAAGAGAACGAAGTTGGATGCCTGCCTCACATCATCAACAAAATTAATTCAAAATGGACCAAAGACCTAAATATGTGTTAAAACCATAAAACTCTTAGAAGAAAGCATAGGGATAAACGACCTTGACCTTTGATTTGGTAATTCTTAGATATGGTGCCAAAAACACAATCAACAAAAGAAAAGGAGGCAAACTGGCCTTCATTAAAATTAAAAAGTTTTCTGCAAATGACATTATCAAGAAAGTAAAATGAGGGACTCCCCTGGTGGTCCAGCGGTTAAGACTCTGTGCTCCCAATGCAGGGGGCCTGGGTTTGATCCCTGGTCAGGGAACTAGATGTCGCATGCCGCAACTAAGAGCCCACATGCCACAACTAAAGACCTGACACAGCCAAATAAATAAACAAACATTTAAAAAAACTATATATGACTTCTATAGGAAGTCATACAAATGGCCAAAAAGCACATGAAAACATACTCAACATCATTAGTCATTAGGGAAATGCAAGTCAAAACCACAAAGATATACCACTCCACTCCTACTGTGATGTCTATGATAAAAAAAAAATTTTAATGTAAAGTAACAAGTGTTGGCAAAGATGGACAGCAAATGGAACCCTCATGTATTGCTGGTAGGAATTTAAACTGATACAGTTGTTGTGGAAAACAGTTTAACCATTCTTCAAAAAGCTAAACATAGAATTACCCTATGACCCAACAATTCCACTCCTAGGTATACACCCACAAGAACTTTAAAACAGACCTCAAACTGATACTTATATGCTAATGTTCATTGCAGTATGATTCACAATAGTCAAAAGATGGAAACAACCCAAATGTCCATCATCAAATAAATAAATAAGCAAAATGTATATGCATACAATGAATATTATTCAGCCATAAAAAACAATGCTACAACATGGCTGAAACTCAAAACATTATGTTAAGCAAATAAACCAGACAAAAAGGACAGATATTGTATGACTCCACTTATATGAAATACCTAGAATCAGCAAATTCATCAACAGAAAGTAGATGAGAGATTACCAGGGTCAGGGGTGAAGGGGAAGATGAGGCGTTATTGGCTTCACTGTCACAGAGTTTCTGTTTGGGTCACGAAAAAGTTCTGGAAATAGAGGTAATGACTGCACAAATTATGACTGTAATTAATTCCACTCAATTGTATAGTTAAAAATGGTTAAAGTTAGGAATATTATATTATATACACTTCACAATTTTTTTTTTAACATGAGTAGTTTTCACCCTTTTTAATGCTTTGGAATGGTTGAAATAACACTAAGGTTACCTAGTTCAAATCTGATGGAATATCCCTGTAAAACCATCTGAGCCTATTTCATTTTGTGGGGTAGTTCTTTGATAACTATCTCTATTTCTTCTATGGAAATTTCTCTGCCTTATTCTATCTGTTCTGGAGTCAATTTAGGGAAATTATATTTTGATAGAAAATTACTCACTTGATCTAGGTTTTCAATATTTCTATATAGGGTTGGACAAAGTAGTCCCTTGTTGATTTTCTTCAATTTTCTCTGTTTTGATGGGTAAGTCCAACTTGTCATTTCTTATCTTTGTGAATCTGTGCATTTTTAAACCTCTGTTCCTGATTGACAATCGTTTGTCTAGTTTTTCAAAGACTTGATTTCCTATAGAAGCAGCATTTTGAATTATTTTAGTACTATTTTTATATCCTAATTCATTAATTTCTACTTTTATCTTTTTTCTTGTCTTTTGCTTTAATTTATTTTCTTTTTACAACTTTGAGTTTAATAGTTAATTCATTTATGTTCATTTTTACTCATTTAAGTATATAAGGGTATGAACTTTCCTCTGAGCATTTTTATAAAGCAAATATAACACTGATATCTTAAAGACTGCACCAAAAAAAGGAAATTCAAGACTAATCTCACTTATGAATACCAATGGAAAAGTACTAAATATTAACAATTAGAAATAAAATTTAAAATACAATAATGATCTGGTATGGTTTATTCTAATAATGCAAGAATGTTTAGATGAATTAGGAAATCCATTAAAATAATTCACATATTAATAGATTTAAAGGGATGGGGAGGGACATCCCTGGTGGTCTAGTGGTAAAGAATCTGCACCTTCCAATGCAGGGGACGCGAATTCTACCCCAGGTGGGGGAACTAAGATCCCACATGCCGCGGGGCAACTAAGCCCCCATGTCACAACTACTGAGCTCGCATTCCTCAACGAGAGAGCCCATGTGCTGCAAACGAGAGCCCATGTGCTGCAAACTACAGAGCCCACACGCTCTGGAACCTGCACGGCACAACTAGAAAGAAGCCCGCACGCTGCAACGAAATATCCCGCATGCCTCAACGAAGATCCTACATGCCACAACTAAGACCTGACGCCGCCAAAAAAATAAATAAAGAAAGGTGTGGGGGGGGAATCATACAATCACTGCCATAGACACTGAAAAGACCTTCAAAACTCGATTCTCATTTCTGATAAAACATTTAATGAAAGAAATCCATGGATTCTTCTTTAATGTGATAAAATATATTTACCAACTCTGAAGTTGGCATCTAATTTAATGAGGAAACACCAAAGGCACTACCACTGGAAAAAGGAAAAGGTACTTACTATTTCCACTCATTAAAAATTGTAGGGGGGGGGCTTCCCTGGTGGCGCAGCGGTTGAGAGTCCGCCTGCCGATGCAGGGGACGTGGGTTCGTGCCCCGGTCCGGGAAGATCCCACATGCCGCGGAGCGGCTGGGCCCGTGAGCCATGGCTGCTGAGCCTGTGCGTCCGGAGCCTGTGCTCGGCAGCGGGAGAGGCCACAACCGTGAGAGGCCCGCGTACCGCAATAAATAAATAAATAAATGTAGGGGTTTTCCCTGGAGGCGCAGTGGTTAAGAATCTGCCTGCCAATGCAGGGTACACGGGTTTGAGCCCTGGTCCGGGAAGATCCCACATGCCGCGGAGCAACTAAGCCTATGAGCCACAACTACTGAAGCCCACGTGCCTAGAGCCTGTGCTCCACAACAAGAGAAGCTCTGGTTCGCCACAACTAGAGAAAGCCCGCAAGCAGCAACAAGGACCAAACACAGCCAAAAATAAATAAATATTTTTAAAACCTGCAGGAAATACCATCAGGCAAGACACGTGATGAAAAAAGGAAGGGTGCAGGGGTGGGGCGGGGGGGTGGATTTAAGCAAATGCCCAGGACACAGAGGATGAGTGCTGGGCCACGACTTTAACCCAGGGCAGCTAGCTCTTACCAAACCTAGGTATCAGAAGATAACTAATGCAATGACATCACCAACATCAAACACCACACTGAGTTCTGGAGATTATAATTAGTCTGATCCTTTCAATCACCGCAAAACCTTCCTTATGTTAACAAATCTGAACTATATCAGCACAATGCAAATCCCACGAAAGCAGGAACTATCTACTGTACTTCCTTTCAGACTATTTCAAGCAATTAGCACAGTACCTGCAACATAATAGTTGCTAAATAATTGTTTCATGAACAAATTACAGATGCATTTTGCTCATTAAAAGTTTGACTTAATGGGGGAAAGACTAAGACAAACCAAAGCCCAAACAGAAAAATGGGTATAAGAGGTAAACAAACAGTTCACAGAAAAGGAAAGACAATGAGCTCTGAAATATGAAAAGCTGCTCATCAGCATTCTTAATAAGAGAAATACAAATTTTACTAAACATACTGTTTTCATCAAACAGAATAAAGTGCTAAAAGTCCCTGCTGGAGAGGCTATGGGGAAACGGCCACTTCCACATACACTGCTGAAAGGCATGCAAACTGGTCCACCTCTAACAGAGGCAATTTAACAGTATCTAACAAACTAACATGTGCACATACCTCTGGCTGAGCAATCCTGCTTCCAAGAATCCACCCTGAAACAACATCTCCACAGAGTCAAGGATATACAGGCAGACCTTGTCGTAGTGCCTTTTTTACAGATTGGAGGTCTGTGGCAACCCTGCGTCGAGCAACTTCATCAGCGCCATTTTCCCAACAGCATCTGCTCACCTCGTGCCTCTGTATCACATTTTGGTAATTGTTGCGACATTTCAAACTTTTTCATTATTACTCTATTTGTTACGGTGACCTCTTGGTATAATCAGTGATCTTGGAATGCTACTACTATGATTCACTGAGGCTCAGATGATGGTTAATATTTTTTTAATTAA